>NC_056661.1:93363767-93988767 GCF_018350195.1 Panthera tigris | reverse complement strand
ATTATTATCTCCATTTTACACACGAGGAAACTGAGGCATAGAGAAGCTGAGAAGCTTGACAAGGAGAGGCAGCAAGCAAAGTGACAGAGCCAACTTTCTACCGAGGTCTGTCTGATGTATAATCACCATGTGTTCCTGCTTTTCTAGTGGGTTGAGCCATAGGATATTGTTGACATTTGCTCCTTTGGGCCACAGAAATAGCAAATGTATAAGTAGATAAGTAATATATAAATACTTATAACCTAATATAAGTAGATGAAATAAAGTAAATGACAGGTTATAAATGGGGTGCTGGAGAAGCAGAGCAGAGACAGGTCAGGGATGGCTTCCTGGGGCAGCTTTGCAGAATGGCTAGGGATTAACCATCATTTTACGTGGAAGGAAGGGAGCAGCATGGGCACTTACATACTCCCTAACTCAACATGTTTGTTTTGGGCCCACCGTGGGCCAGACCCTGTGCTCATGCAGAGAGCAAGCAGAGCTTGGAGTCATGCAGCAAGGAGAATCATAATGAAATGGGGGTATTAAAATAGTCTAGTACAATGCTCTAGAATACACAGGAAAAGCCTAGATGTGAGAACAGGTCAGTGCTTCAGGTAAGAGCAAAAGATACTGGGCAGAGGAACAAGAGGAGAGGAAATGGGTCCCACCAGAAAGGGCCCTGATGCCTGGCATGGACTGGACACAGAATGCAGGAGAAACCAATGGAGAGTGTGCAGCAGAAGAGGGCTTCCAAAGATTCCCTCAACTACATCATGGAGGAGGATTTGGAAGGGAATGAATGGGCAGCAGGAAGAGCGCTTGAAGCTGTTTTGGGTGTAAATTGAGAGCTTGAGTCTCACAGGGACACTGGAAACACTGATGCTCAAGGCCAATGAAATTTACAGTAAACCCCGAGAATTATCAGTTTCTCTAGATACCCTGTGAAACACAGATGTTCTGATTTATTTTGCTTAAATCTCTAGAAAGCCTCAACTATCTTTCTACACAAAGAATCTATATATATACCAGGTATCTCTTTGTGCTAGGTTCCCTCCTTGAAACCCTTTAGATGTGTTTCAGTTTGGTTCCCTGGCTGTTAGAAGTTGTTTTTTTTTAACATTTATGTTCATGGAGGAAGAGGTTTTGATCAAAGATTATGGAACTCCAACTCTTCTAAATCCAGATCTGTTTCTCAGTTCCACATGTCTCCTTGAATAGAGTCAAGAACTTCTATTCTGGCTCTTAATGTTTGCAGTATGATTTTTTTTAATGTTTACTTATTTATGTTGAGAGAGAGAGCAAGCAAGGGAGAGGGAGAGAGAGAATCCTAAGCAGGCTCCAAGCTGTCAGTGCAGAGCCTGATGCGGGACTCGATCCTATGAACTGTGAGATGGTGACCTCAGTTAAAATCGAGAGTTGGATGCTCAGCTGACTAGGCCACCCAGGGGTCTCTGCAGTATGATTCTTGAATTTGCTGCCTCAGATTTCCTCTGTTCTATCTCTTATGACAGACATGGGCCAATTTTGCTCCCCATTGGCATTCAAACAGATGTAAACATCCCAGATACCAAGGAAAATATTATGGAGCCTGTTCAGCATTATGACATAGCTCTGTAACCCACCCTCCCAATATGTCCACTATAGTGAAAGCTATTAATAATTTATAGAGGATATGCAGATTTAGATTTTAAAAATCAACCACAGAAAGTATTTTTATATAGAACAGGCTGACTTCTACATATATCTTTAAAAAAGTATGTTATAATGTACTTGGCAAAGGTCAATCAAACTTGACCAAGTTTGTCATAAACAGATAAAACGAGACATTAAAACATTAAGACAATTCAGCAAAAGGCCATATTCTGGTTAAGTGCATGATCATACATTCAAATATGTTCTTTGAGATTCTCTGTTCAAAAGTAGAGCTTGACCATTGGGCTTTCCCTGTTTAAAATTAAGGCAGTCTGTTAGCCTGGCTACTCTGTCTGGTCATGAACAAACTTTTTGGATAGAGGTGACTGGCTGTCAACCTCATCTGCCATTCTTGGAGGCTGAGCAGAAAGTTAGTTATAGGGTTGCTAATTGGTAACTTTTATCCCAGCATTAGCTTTCTATTGCTGCTATAATTCCCATGATTTTAGCCAACAAAATTCCCCCTAAAACAATGAAGCTTCTTTACTTCCTGAAGGTAAATCTAAAAAAGCACCCTTGTGGGAAATAGTCACCTCTAATGTCCCATTTACCGCAGATGGCTGCAGCGATTCGAATCCTCTAAAAGAGCAACAATGAAGATTGATGTTGCCATCTGTCTCTGGTAGATTTAAATGTTTATGTCCCCCATAGCTGTAGGGTTTTGGCAGCAATGTTGTTGATATCCAAGAAGGAAAGATGTAATTAAAGTTAAGAGACTAAGAGCTAGAAGTTGATTTGATTTGATATAATATTTTGTCATTGTAGCCTGCTGCTTCTCTTTCTCTATCTTTTTTCTTCTGCCCCGCTTGCTGACTTTTTCCCCCATTCATCTGATCTACACCAAATCAGTGACCTGTGAGGTTTACCTTAGCTGAGTCTCTATCAAAACTTTTCAAATTCCCAGCAACGCTGGTAACAGTGGGGAAAAGGAAGTGAACAATGTGGCGTGGAGGCAGTTCCGTGAATGACAGAATCTTAGCATTCAAAACAATAACAAGGACACCATTAAAAAAACTTTGAATGAAAATTCCCCTCACAGCTCCCTCCAAAGCTTTGTGGATTTCAATCATTTCTTCTTTGGTTCCCAGTACAGTAATCTTTGGATTACTCAAAGATCTTTCACATTTTCTGCACAATTTATTTTAATATAAATTATTCACTGAATAAAAAATGTATACAAAATCTCTACGTTTTTTCCTCTGGAGTAACTCACTGTCCCTAAGGATGTGAACAATGGGATTTGTGTTTGAGAAAGTTGTTAAAAATAAGTCTTAAGCTTTAGGAATGGTTCACATGTGACTCAGTTATTTTTAAAAATAAATAAATAAAGCCTGGGGAGAGTAGGGGGCAGAGGGAGAATGGTTTCAGAAGGAAAAGAACAAGCAATCCATTTTAATGAATTGCAAGACAGTCTAAATATAGAAAAGACTCCAGTCATCTCTGAAGCTTGAACATAACTCCTTTGCACCCCCCCAACCCATATATATACTTTCATTTGTCACCCTGTAAAGAAAAATCTCTGCACTCCTAGAATTTCTCTCTGCTTTGAAAATTGATTGTACACTATCTTAGCTAGGGCTACAAAACTTGCATTCCACACAGCCAAAACCTTAGAAAAAAGATTTTGTTGCCTTAAATGAAGTGGGTTCAAAAACTAGATTTTCTGTCCTGAAAGGTGTTATTTTAGTCCCCCATGAGGCATTTAAAGCTAGACAATTGCTTATTTAATCCTTTGGCACAACAGGGTTTTAAAAAATTAGTATGAAAAAGCTACTTACTCAGGCTAAGTCAAATCCAAGCATTAGCGAGTCTTAGAGGCTAGAGATGGAGAGAGTGCTGCTTGTTGGCTACTTGAGGAGGGTTCTTTTTCCTCTGGGACAGTGGCTGCTTGGCTTTTGGAAGCAGGAAGCTAAAAAGGGATGACAACAAAACTCTGTATAACACATGGTTTCCTGTGAGGCAAGTGGGGCTCCAGGCAGTTATCACCTCCAGATTCAAAAGCAATAGGGTAGGGCCAAGGTTTCCCAAGTGCTGATGGGGGACAGCATTCAGCTGCAGATAATTTTAAAAACAGAGACCTAACTCCCAGAATTCCAGGAAAATCACAGTCTTGGATTTTCTCCCAGTCTACCAAACTCATCCTGATCAGCAAGCAAATACACACTAAGACAGTGCCTGTATGTTGTTTAACCCCAGAGGTGTGGTGGTTTTAACACAAGTCTGGAAATGATTTGAAACATCTCTCCTAAAGAGATGGCATCTAATTCTCCTTTCTTTAAATATTGGGCTGGCCTTCTAATTAAGAGTAGGTAGCAGGAGTGATTCTATGTGGCTTTTAAGGTCATTCGTCAAAAGTGATACAGTGTCTGCCTGGCTGTCTCTCCAAGAGACTTGGAGCATGGATACCACCATGCCAGAGAAATTGCAGAGAGGGACCATAGAGACCCAGTAGGCTCAGTCCCGGCCACGCAAGTATTCCCAGTCCATGGGCCAGATATGTGAGCAAAGCAGCCTTTGAGTTGGCCCCAAATCCAGTAATATCTGAGATCTTGAGTCAGAACCATCCAAACAGACCCAGAATGCTGGATCCACAAACGATGAAAGAGAAAACAGGTGAATGCTATTTTTCGGTGACTAATTCTGAAGGTGATTTGTTTCACAACAATAGATTAGTGGAAATGTCTTGGTACTTAGAAGCAAGGCATTGCCGTAGTGGAAGTTAAAACATGTGGCACTGGTTTGGGACCTGGGTGGGGGCTGGAGGGTGGAGATTAGAGGAGCTTTGGAGAGGCTGTGGGTGAAGGACTGAAGGAAAGTGAGGAAAGTATTGGCAGCTGGAGGAGAGAAGACTCTGGTCCTCAGGTGTAGGCAGTTTACACCAGTGGTAACATGGAAAATAGAAAATGTACCTAATGGATTCATGACCCAGTAAGGTTTCCAGACACAGTATTGAAGGTGCCTTCTGATCCTTCTATGAGAGGAGAGAGATGAAGTACAAAAAAAAAAAAAAAAAAAGCAAAACACTAAAAAACAAAAACAGTGTTAAGTAAAAGAGCCAAGACTGTAGGAGTTCAAAAAATAAGACTATTTCTCAGTTCCATCCTCTCCAGATGGCAGATGAGGCTAAAATTAAAATATGTAATTACCACCTAACGATGAAGGTAGCACTGTGACTTTAGAACCCTTTGCTTAGACCTCACACAGATTGAAAGCAGTACTATTCTTTCAAATAGCAAAAAGTCCCTCTAAAAGGGCATGCCTTTTAGATGTCTCCATTAACAGAAATGTTTCTAAAAATCTTAAGGACACAGTTCCACGGTAGCCTTAGAGGGAGTCTAAGGTAGAAAAAAGCTTATCTCAGTGAGATTTGTAGATGTGTTTTTTTGTCTAATGAAGTGAATCTCAACAAGATTGAGGGGAAATTTTTTTTTTTTTTTTTTTTTTTTTAGAGAGAGAGAGAGAGAGAGACAGAGACAGAATGAGAGTGGGTTAGGGGCAGAGAGAGAGGGAGACACAGAATCTGAAGTAGGCTCCAGGCTCCGAGCTGTCAGCACAGAGCCTGATGCGGGGTTCGAACTCCCGAGCTGGGAGACCATGACCTGAGCCCAGGTGGGCGGCTCAACCAGCTGAGCCACCCAGGCGCCCCAAGGGGAAAAAACGTTTTAAAAAGACTTGTGCTAATGAAAACATTGCTAGCTCAGGCTAAAAGGGACAAGAGGTAGTATACAATGAAAAGAGGCTTTTGGGTTCCTAAAATTCTCTGGGAAAGAAGCAGGCTGAGAAAACTGCTCAGCTATAAAGATGGGGTACATTTTCTAGAACATCAAGAATAATTCAGAGGGAGGAACAACACTCAGCTGTAATCAAGGAACTTGGTTGGGGCACCTGGGTGGCTCAAGGTCTGACTCTTGATTTTTGGCTCAGATCATGATCTCGAGGTTCATGAGATGGAGTCTGTGTCAGGCTCTGAGTTGACAGCAAGGGGCCTTGCTTGGGATTCTTTCTCTCCCTCTCTCTCTCTGCCTCTCCTGAGTGCACACATCCATTCTTTCTCCCTCGCTGGATTTCAGAATTGCTATAGCCTGATTACCTGATTGACACAGATTTCTGAATGTCTATAGTGGTTAATCCATGCCTCTTACCAAAGTATGCTGGGTGGGGGAGCAATACCTTTTCACTTTAGTCCACAGATGTTCAGATCAAGAACAGGAGTCAGGAGGTTGTAACTGAAGATCTGCACCTACAGAGCAGCACCTGAACGTGATTTGGATGATGGGTGACCAGACCTTGAATCTGGGATGGATGCCTTCCGGATGAGAAATTTAGGGGTCTCAGGAGGGGTTGAGAGTATTTACATGTGGGATCAATATAAATAACTTTTGGCTAGAGGGCAGATTGTTATAATTTTAAAACGTGTCCACAATTTTTTGCCATTTTTTCCATTGGATGGTGGAATCT
The DNA here is from genome assembly GCF_018350195.1 of Panthera tigris. Lineage (NCBI taxonomy): Eukaryota > Metazoa > Chordata > Mammalia > Carnivora > Felidae > Panthera > Panthera tigris. The sequence goes on along the minus strand of NC_056661.1, from coordinate 93,982,635 downwards.
AATTCTCCTCCCTGCAAATATAGGCTGGCCTTACTGACTCGCTTCAACAAATAGAATACTAGGTCACAAAAAGCAATTGGGTTTCCACCTACTTGTCTTGGTGCATATTGTTTGGAGCCCTGAGCCACCATATAAAATGTCCAGCTAACCTGAGCCCCATGCTTAAGAGACCTTGTGGAGAAACCACATTAAGTTAGTGATGCTCTGTTCTAGCTGTTTCACCTCCTAGCTCTGGCATCAGATATGTGAGTGATGAGACTTTAAAGATGATTCCAGCTAAGCCACCATCTGACTGCAGACTCATGAGAAATCACAAGTCAGAACCACTCAGCCAAACTGCTCCTGAACTCCTGCCATAGAAATTGTGAGAGATGATAAATGGCTGTCATTTGAAGACACAGAATTTTAGGGCGATTTGCTATACAGCAATAGACAACTGGAACAAGGAGGGTACCAGTCACATTTCATTCTCTCTGAATGGGAACCCCTGGAGTTCTTCAGTAAGACTCTATCATAGGAGTCTGTGCAGACTCAGTAGTAAGTGTTGGCCAGCATCTCCGGGCTTTGTCCATATTACTTGGTCCTCACTTTTTCTCTCCTACTCTCTGGTTTTCTACTTCCGTTTGATACTATGCCTTAACTTCACCTGATATGAAGCTTCAAGGTTAGTCCTTAAGAATCTGGTGCCCTGGCTTGGCTAATCTCTTTTGAGTATTCTAGTTTACCCTGGGAGTTCCCCTTAATGCCACCCTGATATCAACAAGACAGCACATGGAGGCCCCTTCTCAGCACATCCCACATTCTTTCTGCATTGCGGGGAAGGTGGGGCACCACACATCCAAGTTCCATTTTCACCATGTGCAAACAGCTGCCTGTCTACTCCTCAGTATGGAACAAGGCTCTCCTCCAGGTTTTCCAGCTGAACCCTGTACCCAACCGAGCCACTAATGATAGGACCTCAGTCACCAGCCAATGACTTCCATGCAAAGGCAGAAACATTTTAGTCAAGATGCACCTGTACTCTTGGGGTCTGTTTACTGGCTCACAGAATGAGATTAACAAAAATAGCATGATTCTGATAATAAACTTATAAATAAATTTGGTCATGAAGTGACATGGGATGAACAGTAATGGGGATCCTTAAATGACATTTATAGAGTACCATGTTTGGTTTTTAATGTTGGTAAAAACTGAAAGCATACAACCTCACCTGGATGTTAATGACCAACAGCAGAAAGAAAAATATTACTTTCTTCAGCCTACTGTGAATTCTCTGGTACGCATGGCAGACAATTGGTGCAGAGACTGAAGGGTAATATAGCCCCCTCCCCCAGGGTGTGGCTCTCCTCTGCAATCAGTAAGACAAGCAGATCAGAACACATGTTGTAACTCTGGTGTCCATGTGAGAGGTACATGGATTCAGTATGCTGTCACTACTTTACAAAACATGGGAAAGACATGGGAATTTCAGTTTTAGCTTTGTGAAGATATAGGAAATAACTTGCCAATAGGCTCCCCTCAAATTGAGTGTCTTTCAAATGATTTGCAATTTGAATAGAATCTTCAGGTGGAGAGGGCGGAGGAGAAGTCAGAGGCAAACAGACCAGATAGAGTGTTACGCACCTAAACTTTCCTCCAGAGCGGTTCACTGTCATGGCTGAACATTGGAATCACTTGAGGAGATTTTAATTTGTTTTTACAGTTTATTTATTTATTTGAGGGAGAGAGAAAGGGGGTGGGGGGAGAGCGATAAGAGAAGGGCAGGGAGAGGGAGAGAGAAAGAGAATCCCAAGCAGGCTCTGTATGCTGTGCTGAGCCCAACATGGGACTGGATCTCATGATTGTGAGATCATGACCTACGCGGAAATCAAGAGATGGATGCCTAACTAACTGAGCCATCCAGGTGCCTTTTTAATTTTTTTTTAATTTTTAAAAATATTTATTTAATTTTCAGACAGAGAGAGAGAGAGAGTGAGCACGTGAGCGTGGGAGGGGCAGAGAGAGGAGAGAGAGGATCTGAAGTGGGCTCCATGCTGACAGTGTGGAGCCTGATGTGGGGCTCAAACTCATGAACTGTAGGATCATGACCTGAGCTGAAGTTGGATGCTTAACTGACTGAGCCACCCAGGTACCCCAAGTTAAAACAATTTTTTTTTTTTAATTTTAGAGAGAGGAGAGAAAGAGCACAAGTAGGGAGAAGGGCAGAGGAAGAGAGAGAATCCAAGCAATCTCCATGCTCAGTGAGCACAGAGCCCACCACCCTAGGATCACAACCTGAGCCAAAATCAAGAGTCAGATGCTCTACCAACTGAGCCACCCAGGTGCCCCTGAGGAGATTTAAAAAGTACACACACCTAGACTGTCACCTTGGAGACTATGATTCAGTAGGAATGTTTAGAAAGTTCCCCAGGTGTAGGAACCCCTGCCTCTGTGAGCTCCTGAAGACAACCTGAAATCTTTCCTCTTTGGCTTCTATTTCTTCCACAGAGCCAGATTCGTGTAGAGTCACACATAGTATACACGCAGTATGTTCATGTGGTTTGCAGGATTCTAAAAACTTTCTTAGGAAGGTAAACAATATTCCATTCCACTCTTGTTTTATCTGTATTATCCTTTAAAAACTGATTTATTAAAAAAATTGTTAAGCACTGGGCCTTGGTCACCATTGTCAGTCTTGAAGGCAAAGAGATTGAAAAAAGACTTGTATTGTTACTATTTTCAATGTGATGTGGGGACTTGGAAGAAGGGGGAATTGTTTTGAGAGGAGTACTGGAATGTTTTTCAAGGGACTTTTTGAACAGGGTCTTAAAAGGATTAATAGGTATTTGGCTGCTAGAAAAACAGGAAAAGGCATTCTCATCAGAGGGAACAGTGTGTGCAGAAGAACAGGGCCATGAGAAGGTCTGGAACGTCCAGGGATCACTGGGAAGGTGAGCACGGTACAGATGGAGGATGTGTGCGTGGAGACGTGGGAAGTGAGCCTGCAGAGAAAGGGGAAAACATATAAAAAAAAAAAAAAAGACCTGATTTGTAGAGTTTGCCCATTTCTGTAGTGTATATACTCCCATCTGATTTCAGGTTATCAGTGATTTAAGTACTGACTCAAAAAATTCCTACATATAAAACAGTCGGTTTTTGTGAACTGGTACCAGCTGTTTCCAGTACATGACTGACAGGAGGCCAGATCCTTTAATTCCAAGAGATAGGCTAAAACAAGTTTCTGCCCTTTTGTCACAATGGTTCTGCTTCACATTATGAGGCCCACTTCTATGGGTTTGGAGTAGAGTGGGTCAATGAAATAAATGCACAAAAGACTTGAAAACCCTGGAACTAATTCTCAGGCTCTTATCACCATCAGCATTACCCTTAAACGCAGGCAAGAGGGGCTTCTGTTCTTTTTTTTTTTCCCCCCCTGTTCTGGTTCCCATCTTTAAAGGGTCTGGCTCTGATGTTCTGCAGGCATAGTACTCCCACCCCCCACCCGAGAATGAGGACTTCACGGTACAATGCCCAACAGGAACTTACCTCCCCCACTCCTACTCCATGCACTCCAGACATCTGGGACTCTGGAATTCTCTCCGTATATGGAGGTCTTCTCCCAAACCTCCTTCCCTGAGGATTAGCACCTGATCCCCAAGGCCTGGCCAAGGAAGAACTGCTTGCCAAGGTAGGGCAGAATACGGATGTGGGGCTGGCTAGGGGGTGTCCATACACGTGCATGTGTAGCCCCTCCCTCTGGATACACACTCCTAGAGCGATAGGAGTGGGAAGTGTAAAGCACAGAGAAGGCTTAGGCCAGGTTGTCCTCATGCTGACACGGTTTGGTGAAGAACTTCAAGGAATTCTTAAGTGCAACCCTGACTTTCTAGGTTAGTATGAACACACATTTGTCAGGGTAAGAGAATAGAATATATTTGACAATTTGTTAGTTGGATTTATATTTTTAAAGATTTAGAGATAAGGTATGTGGGCCTCCATTTTGACTCTATCCTGGGCCCAGCAAATGCCAGGAATGGGTTCCCTGTTACCTCCCTGTTACCACGGCTATATATATATACATTTTTCCCCCCATGGCTATATTTTAAGTCAAGGTAAGCAAGCTAGAGACCCCAGGCAAATTCTTGCCCACTGTATGTTTTTATAGACGCTGTGAGCTAAAAATGGGTTTTGCATTTACAAATAGTGTTTAAAAATCAAAAGAAAAATGTTTCATGATTTGTGAAAATCATATGCAATTCAAACTTCAGTGCCCATGAATTGTTTGGCACACAGCCAAACTCATTCATATGTGTGTATTGTGCACGGCTGCTTTCATGCTATGACAGCAGACCAAGAAGTTGTGACAGAGACTGTAGGGCCTGGAAAGCTGAATATATTTACTGTGTGGTTCTTGGAGTAAATGTCTGCCTACTCTACCCTAAGAGTAGCCACAGACAGGAGGAAAGAAGAGTGCAGTCGTCCTTACATGGCTCTGCTCAACAGAGTCACCTGTTGGGTTTCCCAAACAGACCAATGCCAGGGCCCCATTCTCAATATTTTTAGGATAAATTGGTCTGGGGTTCAGGTGTTTTTGAGACATCCCCATGATTCTAATGAGAGCCAGGCTGTGAGCCACTGGGCTCAGAGAATGGGTGCGTGAGGATCTGAGTTCCCCAAATGTAACGCAGAATAAGGTTGCGAGAATTGTGCCTGGTTTCCCCAAGGACCAGAGCGGACTACAGCCTTTCTTTGAGGACACAAGTTCCCCAGTTATCTGATTAGGCTGAAGGTGGAGCGAGGGAGAAGGGTCATTGTTTTGCACTGTGCTATGACATATAAAGTTAAGTTTCATTTCTACTTCTCGAAATCCTTAGGCTGTAGCTCAAACACACATCCCTGGGTTAGCCCAGGACTGTGTGCCTCTGTCAGGCAGGCCCACCTTGGAGTGTGGTGGCACACACCTTTGCAGAGGCCCCTGCTGGGTCACTTCTCAGGATACACTCCAGTAGGGAACCTTTACCCCATCTTTGCAGCGTGCCCTCCATAATTATTGGTGGTCTCGCAGGGAAGGAGAAAAAAGACAACTCTATCAGAATCCCATTCTCCACCAGCACACTCAGAACCATTGGCAGAGGCTGGCTCTGGGGCTGCAAGGCTGCTCCGAGCTATTATTGTGCCTGGCTCTCTCTCAGCAGGACTCGACGCAGACAATATAGTACACCGAGAGCATGGGGGATGAACAGTAAATACGAGGCCTTGGATTTTTTTTTAATCTTGTCAGTTTTCCCCTGATTTGTGTCCTTTATCCTAGCCCCCTCTGCTGTATAAGCTTCTCAAAGCTAATGCCCATAACGCCACCACCCACTGGTAGCAGCAGGCTGCTGGGCCGCTGTGGGGTTCTCATTGCGGAGATTTACAATGCCCACCATTATTCAGCAACTGTACGTGTTAACCTAGTGGCAAAGGGTTGCTCCAACACCTTCCCCTCTGGTTTCTCTTTACTCTGGGGGCCAACGGCAACTCTAGGAGTGCCGCCCTCCTGACTCGAAACTGCTTGCCTCAGCCAGCACACATCACATCCTCCAACCTGGCAGGGCTAGAATAGCTCTGCAGAAAAAGAAGAGAACGTTGGGCAATTATGGAGCTGAGAGAAGACTGTCATCTCGACTGCCACATTTAAAAAGTTAAAAATATTTCTCAAAGCCATTCCTTTGGCCTCTTGTAGATACTAGCCCTCTTCCTCCTTCTTTCTTTTATTAAGAGCTCATAGGACTAAATCACACGGTGAAGCTCTAAAACGTGAGCCCACTGCTGAGGCTTGTGGCAATGACCTCAACAGTGGGCATGTGTGCTCCCGTCACTGTTGGAAGCAGGACGGTGGCATACATTTTACTGCCTTGAAACAACTTCCAGAAACAAGTTATTCTTTTGACGCTTCTGTAATTCTAATCAGCTTCCAGAGTGATTTACATGGCTCCCATTTAAGGGAGAAATTCACCTATTATCTCTGCCTTGGCTACCATGAAGTCTGCCTTCACACAATCTCTTGTCTCAGAATCCACTGGTGGTGCCAGGACCATGTGCAAATGCACATGTCCTTGACATCAGTGACTTGCTGCTTCAGGGGAAACAGCAGGGGCAGGGGGGGCTGAAGATGTGGTGGCCCCATGAGCTTTTCTGGAATGGAACATGCATCAGCTGAGGACACTTACTTTTTGGTTTTGTGAGAATGTTAAGCTTGTGAAGGGCTTACAAACTGAAATCACAGAAGTGGTAGGAGAGGAGCAAGAGAAGGAAAACCTGAAGCGGCTGCTGCTGGTGAGTGAGGGTCTCTTTCCGGGAGAAAGCCAGGGGCCCTGAGGCATCCTAATATAAAACTTGAACCTCGGTTTTTGTCTTGAAGGGTAAACATTTTAAAATCACCAAATACCATATCTATAAATTGATGACCGTACCTGGCACAAACACTGTTAGCAGTTTATGAAACCAGTAGGGGTTTGTCTGTGGTTTTGAAGCTGACAGATCCGACAAGGAGGAGGAGGTGATGACATCAATGTGACTGGCTTCCTGAGGTGGCATTGTCAATCAAAGTGGAGGCCCTAAAGCCCTGCCCATTCAGGTGCAGGCACCCACTGGATGGTGTTCAGGGAAGTGTGCTCAGCCCAGGGAAAGATGCTTTGGTAGAATGTGGGCATGTTATGGCTTTCATTTGTATTCGGAGGAGGGTAGCCTACTCACCTCATCTTAGAATATGTACAAAATAATTGAGAAAGAGGCAATCAAAGATAAATAGGATGGTCATTAAGCAAAACCAGATACACAAAACGTGTGGTGGATGTCATTCAGGAGCTGTGGTATTGCAAAGATCATGGAACTCACAGACTTATTTTACATAGCCTCCACCCTTTTACCGAAGTTTGACATAGCATGTCAAAAAAAGGGAGGGTTTGGGGTGCCTGGCTGGTTCAGTGGGTGGAGCATGCAACTCTTGACCTCAGGGTTGCAGGTGGGAGCCCCACATTGGGTGTAAAAATTACTTAAAAAATAAAAATCTTAAAAAAAAGCAGGGGGGGGCGGGTAGGGTTTAACACACTCCTAGAACATTCCAGGTAACTCACTCCTTCCCACATCCAAGAGCCTTATGGATTTCTTCTCTCATTTCATTCTCAGAATGACTGTGTCTAGGAGTTTGTAAGACAATGTTTCTTTGACACAGTACTGTGGTGTTATTTGGCACCCACCAAGAACATGTAGCAAGAAAATGTACAGAGATTCTGCTATACTTTATTCCATATCATGTTACAAGAAAACAACAGTGACAGCTGACAAACCATTACATCTTTCATAATACAGACAAATTACACTTGGTAACAAATATGCAACATTATTCCATTCTCCTTACTATGTTTCATTTTGGAGTATAATAGTTTTCTGAATGATGCTAACACATTTCTTAGGTACCGACCTCCTGCTAGAAAGGACACATCTCAGTGTATCATACAAAAAAAAAAAAGATAAAAGAAAAATTAAAAAAGTCCACTTCCAACTAGAGAATGTCAATTTTGTATGTGCCTCTAAAATATGCTGCTGTGGGAAGGCGAATGAAAATAGGAGATTGGTTATTTTACTTGAGACATTTTTTGGTTGTTTTTGGTGTATGAGAAATTTGCAAGGCAGTAACATATATGGTTTCCTCTGCCTATAAGCCAATAAGAGAGATAAAAGTTATGTGCAATTATGCAGCATATTCCTATGGATGGGGGGGGGGTAGGCAATAATCTACCCCAGTATGTACAGCCTAAACATCCTCTTATGTAACAAAGATTACAAAACCAGTATTATTCACAGATGAGTCTCTCAAATAGACACACAAGCTAGGGTATTAATTACACTGGCTGTCATGTACACACTGAGGAGAGGATACCAAGAGGCTTTGCTCTCTCTGCAAACCTGGAGGCTACCCTGGAAACTTTTCTTATCACTCTTGGGAGGTAGAAATAACTTCTCACCCTTATATCAGTGGATGGACAGCCACCCTTGTCTTATGCCCCTTGTTTTTTCTTTGAGCACTGCAAAACATTTTTGCATGTCCTATGTGTCTTGCATTTTTAAGTCAACCAAACTGTTCCTTTAAGGAAATGAAGTCCCAATTTTTCTTTCAGATACTATGTGTGCATTGATGTTGCATTCATACCGTCACCATGCTAATGTGTTCCTACTATTCCAGCTGTACGAATTCAAGCTAATCCTTCATATAAAAATAATCTCACAAAACATTCCATTGCTTTCTCAATAGAATAATAAATCTGCTAATGAACATGTTCTGTAATGATTTTCATGGCTGCCCTCAGTGGGAGAAGGCAGGGGAGAGGAGGAGGGAGGATGGATTGCCAATAGGAGAGGACAGGGGAGAGAGACAAAGCAAACTTTGGATTTCCTGTACTGATAACAAGGACGGGGAACTACAAACCTCCTAAATGAGACCTTCTGAGACATACATCTCTGTAAAAAACAGATACCTCCCAATACTGAGTATTATGCTTCAATTCCAGAGAGAAGCTGCTTATATATCTCTGAATGATGCTAACATTCCTAATTGAAGTCTTTTTTAATATTAAATATTTTCAAATGTTCCAATTAGAAAGCTTATTAAATAGCAAGATTTAATCATCAGCTGCTCTTGATTTAAAGTTAGTAAAATACAAAAGTTATGCCTCTCCCCCAAATAAATAATTCAAAACAAACCACAGACAAGGCCATTCTTGATTGCATGTAAAATTTTCTCCCCATATTTATCTTAAGGAATCCTAATTTCAGCACATGTTAAAATACAGCCAAAGACTTCCAATGGGTTGGAATGTCCGAAAGAAGAATGGGAAAGATTTCTAGGTAGGAACCAGTAAACATTCTAGTCTTGGGTAACTTTTGCTCTCTTTAAAATTAATTAGCAAACAATTCCTTGCTTTGCACCTATAAGTTTTCAATGAATGCCACTTCTGAATAGGCTGGATTGTGACCTTGGCATGTTACGTCCCACTCCAGGGAAGGTACCCTTTTAACGCTTAGAAGTTCTGGGTCCAATTTCTTAGGAATGCTGGCTTTGACTGTCGAGAACCTTTCCCCTCACATGACTCTCAGAAGATGCCTTTGTCAAACTGGCTCATAATTCCTAGTCTCGATCCTAAAAAAGTGCGACACATTTCAAATTCTCAGTCTCTCCTTCTTTCTGACCAATAGAAAAATGTAGAACGACATACATGGAAGTATTTCCATAGGAACTGGTGTTCTGAGGGGCTAGGTTTCATGCTTTATATGAAGCTTCCTAACTGCCCACTTGGCCTCAGTATTATTTGGGGTTATGCAGTGAGGCTGGCCCCACTGGGAGAAGGCCTACATCAGGCATGTCTCCCTCTGCATCAAAGCACAACGTGTGCCCAGTCCACTTTTCCCTCCTTGTCACATACATGCCTTCATCCTTCAAGGTCCCTCATCATCTTAACAAGGGAAGCTGGGCCTTTCTTTTTCCCTTGCCATCTTGAAAGCAAGACTCCCACATGGGTTCTGCAACCTGTGTTCAAACAGTTTTTCCAGGAGACTGTTTAAAGTTAAGGTCCCCAATGGTGTCTTCCAATCAGCTTGGAATGTTTTAAAAAATGTAATTTAAAGGTGCTTTGGTGTAAGTGAGCAAATTTTTAACGCTGGATAACTTTGTAATTTGCTTTTTTAACTGTTAACTAGCCAAGATGGCTTTCAGGGCTCATCCAGCAGAGACAATTCATTTGCACCCAGGTTTTAAGCATTCTGTTCCTCTCTTTTCTCTTCCATTTAGAAAACACTCCTGAAGCATAACAGAGTGGATGGAAAATATAAGATGTTGACAAGACCCAGAAAACATGTAAAAGGTTACCTCCATTTCCAGAGGTTGAAAAGTAAGCAATTTATCCCTGTCTTTGTTCTGAACGCTTGATATTAGTTTCTTTACTTCCAACCTACTTGGAAAACAGTCATGCTATGTGGCTTAAAATGCTAAGCAGATTCCGATATCCTATATACACGTGCAGTTATTTCCAAGAGAAAACCACATTTGCAAATGTCCTCAAAAGGTAAGCAACAAGTGGGGCCCCACAGCCAGGGACCAAGTTGTCAAGTCGGTCTGAGAACATGGGTTTGCTGTAGCTAAAAATTTCCTTCCTAGTGGTTGCAAAATGTGCACTGCTCTCAAAGAAAACACACATTGTTTTATGCCACTATGTGGCTTTCAAGTACAGACATTACTGAAGAAGTGTGAACACCAAATGTGTTGTCTTAATGTATTTAAGACATGGCTGGTGAAAGCATAAAAACCTTTACAGAGACGCTGCGCTGCAGAGGGAAATCAAACAAAATCAAACACAAAAGACTGAAAAGAATACATGCCATGTATCAGTAAGCAAAGCTTAATCTTCACATAGTTCTTGGAAATCACAAGGTATCCAAATGCGTGCAAGGTTTTAAATAAATTGCAGAGAAAACAGGGTCTTGCCAGCTTCAATTTTCTTGTAAGTGAAATCCACCACAGGGAGGGGAAGGAAAGTGATCCGTGATTCCCTTCGTATTATTGGCCACTTCATTAATGTTTTTTTTTTCTTCCCAGAATGATGACAACTTAATCCTGGAAGGAGGAAAAGAGAAAATTGCTATATGTAAAAAAAAAAAAAAAACTTACATCATTCATTTTTTCTAAATTACATGAGACATCAAAATTGGCCAGGCCAAAGTGAGCCTATCCGTTTTCTCCACAGCTACCCTGAGCACACATTTCGGAGGCAGAGTACTCTCCTTCACCAAAACAGCTCTTACAATATGATAAACAAATGTTCTGACTACACTTTTTCCCTTAAAATAACTTAACTCCATGAATGTAAATGGTCTAACTTCTTCTTGGATTATTTAGAGAAAAAGAAATTCAGCAAATTTCCTTCCCCAAATCATTAGTAGTGACACTGGTCTTAATTAAGTGCCTGTAGTATCATACAGACCATTAAAAGGACATATCCTCATGTTCATTTTTATGAACATGAAATAGAAAAATGGATCACATACATGCTTTAAAAAAATCCAGCTGTATATAATTCCTTGGTTGCCTATTATCAGACCTACTTTCAGCAGAATGAAAATTGGCCAGTATGACCTGAATTGCCAGTCTCTTCCCAACATACTGCCTATGACTGTGTGTTTCCAATGGTGCCTGCTTAAGCTCGGTAACTACTTCCGTGTGAACAGTTCAAGAAGAAAGAAGGAATGTTCCCTCTGTTCCTCTTCACATTTCTCTTTGGTCCTTAAACATTGTCATGGAGTCCTAGGATGGGAAAGAAATGTCTTGCCAGGAAGGATGAAAAGGAACACTCCCAGGATCATGTCACACAGCCCAGGGATTCCAGCTCCACTGAATTCCAGAACCAACTCATCATCTCCATTTAGAAGCTCAAGGTCACCGAGGCCTGGTCAGGCCTGCTTGTCCCCTTCTATAGTGCCACATGGTCATCCTCCCAAGCAGAGAAGGAACCTTGATCTTTTGTTGAGACCTCACCGCACAGCTGTCCTCCTGCTGCACATGCAGGCTGTTTGTGCCAAGAACTTCACTGATGTGTGGTGCTACTCTGACCAAGAGAGCAGAAAGTTCCAGCCTCACAGTTAGGAACAGCACACTCCTGACTCTCTACTCATTTCCTCCACTTAGTATGGAAGGGTAACCTTCCATCTTTTCTTTTTCATTGAGATGAAATTCATAGAACATAAAATTAACCATTTTAAAGCATATGATGTAGTGGCATTTTGGACACTCACAATGTTATGCAAACATCACCTCTATCTAGTTCCAAAACATTTTTGCTACCCTCAAAGCAGTCCTCATATTCTTGAAGCAGTCACTCCCATTCTCCTCTTGCCCCAGCCCCGGCAACCATTAACCTGCTTTCAGTCTTTATGTATTCACCTGTTCTGGATATTTCATACAAACAGAATCCTACAATACGTGACCTGTTGTGTTGGACTTCTTCCACTTAGCACAATCCATCCATGTTGGAGCATGTATCAGTACTCCATTCTTTTTTATGGCCAATAATATTCCATTTTGTTCATCCATTCATGAGCTGATGTGTATATGGACTGTTTTTGCCTTTTTGCTATTATGAATAGTGCTGCTATGAACATTCATGGACAAGTATTTAAACACCTGTTGTCTATTCTTTTGGGTAAATACCCAGGGGTGGAATTGCTGTGTCATATGGAAATTTTATATTTAACTTTTTGAGAATTGGAAAACTATTTTCCACAGTGGCTACATCACTTTTTATTCCTACCAGTGATACACTAAAGTTCCAATTTCTCTACAACACCCTTGCCAATATTTGTTATTTTCTGTTTTTGCCTTTTTTTTTTTTTTTTTGGATTATAGACATCTTAGTGGGGTGAACTGGTACCTCATTATGGTTCTGATTTGCATTTACCTAATGATGAGTTAGGTTGAGCACCTTTTCATGTGCTTGATGAACATTTGTATGTCTTCTTTGGAGAATATATATTCCAGGTCCTTTGCCCATTTTTAAATTAGGTTGTCTTTTTGTGTTGAGTTGTAGGACTCTTTATATATTTTGGATGTTAATCCCTTGATTTGCAAATATTTACTCCCATTTTGTGGATTATCTTTTTACTGTGTTGATAGTGTTCTTTCATGCACAAAAAATTTTAATTAGGATGAAGTCCAATTTATCCATTTTTTTCTTTTGTTGCTTGTGGTTTTGGTGTCATATCTAAAAATCCAATGTCAAATCTAAGGTTATGAATACTTCTGCTTTCTTCTAATAGTTTTAATTATTACATTTAGATCTTCAATCCATTTTGAGTTAAACTTTGTTTATGGTATTAGATAGAGGTAACATTCCATTCTTAAGAGTTCCCTATCCTCAGTGACTGACACAAATGTAAACAAAAGCCCTTACCTTAAGTTTCTGGGAGAGACCTGGGGGTGGAGTGAGAAGCCTGGTTGGATGGATATCACACATAGGCCCTTTGCTATCACTAAGTCAAAACTCCTCAGGTATTTTCTCAAATACTTGCTGCTTGTGGCTCACTTGGCCAGCCCTCACCCCTGCCAGGTTGCCCAGATATGCCTTTATCAAATCTTTTTTTAAACAAAAATATTTATTTTTGAGAGATAGAGCATGAGCAGGGGAGGGGCAGAGAGAGAAGGAGACACAGAATCTGAAGCAGGCTCCAGGCTCTGAGCTGTCAGCATAGAGCCCCACACAAGGTTCAAACTCACAAACTGCGAGACTATGACCTGAGCCCAAGTCCTATGCTTAACCGACTGAGCCACCCAGGCCCCCCAAACCTCTCTCTCTCTCTCTTTTTTAAATGTTTATTTATATATTTTGAGAGAGAGAGTGAGCAGGGGGAGAAAGAGAGAGAGAGAAAGGATAGAGAGACAATCCCAGGAAGGTTCCGTGCTGTCAGCACTGAGTTCAATACGGGGCTCAATCTTAGAAACTGTGAGATCATAACCCAAGCTGAAATCAAGAGTCGGACGGTTAACTGACTGAGCCACCCAGGCACCCTGATCAAACCTTTTCTTAAATAAGTCACCACCCTAGCAAAAATAACTAAATGAGAACAACTGCGTTTGTCCCATCCCCCCTTGTTCTTCCAGGGAAATGAAGTAAATCCATCTTTTGTTCTACCTGTTGCTCCCACATAATCATGCATTCTGACTTGTGCACTGACATCTTTCCTGAGGTCCATGACATCAAAGACAGAGAGCACTTGTCCCCGCAGCATTTCAAACACACCTGTCCACAGGCATCTTCAGGTGGTACCCAACCCTGCTACCAAACTTGACATTTTTATTAAGCAGATGAAAAAAATGCTCTTTGTCTTCCATGTTGCTTCGACAGAGATTTCATCTCTTCCAGGAAGCCTGCCCACCTTGGACAAATGGGAGAGTGGTGGGTTTGTCTTAACATGAGCTTACCTAGGCATGGAGTTCCTACAACCACACACAAATGATATATAGTTGACTCTTGAACAATGTAGGGATTGGGGCACTGGCTCCATGCACAGCTGAAAATCTGCGTAGAACTTTTGACTCCCCCAAAAGTAACTACTAACTGCCTACTGTTGATTGGAAGATATACTGGTAACATGAATAGTTGATTAACACATATTTTGTATATGCATTATGCACCGTATTCCCACAATATGGTAAGCTAGAGAAGAGGAAATGTTATCAGGAAAACCGTAAGGAAGAGAAAATACATTTACAGTAGTGTTCTACATTTATCAAAAAAAATCAGCAAGGAAATAGACTTGAGTAGTTCAAACTCGTGTTGTTCAAGGGCCAACTGCTGCCAATGGCTGGCTTTCCTCCATTCTACCACTTTCATCAACTGAATGCAGACCTGGTTCCCAGGCTGACCTCCTAAACGAGTGACTTAATTTAGTCCCTCCAGGGTGGGGACATTTCCTGTGAGGGAGCAAGTAAGGAGGCAGGTGGCATCATTATGTTTCTGATTAAGCTTGGTTTTGTTAACTACTGTGTCCCTACAGTAGAGCCAAGAAACCCTGCTCAGATATTCAGTAAACCGCTGCTGAACGAACAGGAAAGGAGAGGGTAGAATCTGAAAATTTGGGAGTGGAATATATTTTTAGGTGTAGAGTTCCCTCATGGCACATTGACTGAGGGCAAACGCTGTGCCTGTACTCTTACTGAAAGAGCACAGTGCTGGGTACAGAGTCAGACATCGGCAGATACATCACTGGCCAAGAAAGGTGGGTCTTGTGGGACAAACTTTTTTTTTTTAACCTCATGACATTCTGTTTGAATGATCTGATTTTCAGTATATCTGATCTGACATAATAATAAACTATGTAGTCACCATGAGCCAGGGCATGTTACTATCCTGTTTGGTTGATATGCAACTTTTTTTTTTTGGCCATTGCTGGTGTTTGTCTTTGCCTTTGTCCTGATTCTTCGAGTGTAATTTCTAGAAGAATAGCATGTGCCTAACCCAGGGCATAAGCAGAATTGGATATTAAAGGATAATGCATAATAGTAATTGGATAATAAATGGTGAACATGGTGATTATGGATAAGTCCATTACTTATGTTTGGGCTCAGACATTTAATGAAAAGAGCCAGTAATAAAAAAGAAGGCAGTGCCAATGAGAGCTAGCCTCTTTTCCATCTCTGTGAGATGGCTCTGTAGACCAAACTGTGCCAAGTATCCTGCCTGACACTGTTCATCAGCGGCATGGGACAGCCTTTCTCCCTCCTTGGGCAGCATCAGCATCAGTTTCAATTTTCAAGGACTATATATAAGGTGCATCAATTTACTGCTAGAAAAATTCTTCAAGATGTAAATGTAATCATACATTTGACATGTGGGGAGGTAGGTGGAAGGAGTGATGGTAAACGACATTCACAGAGAAGCAAAATATAATAGCAACATAAATCCTTCCCTTACATTTAATTGATTATTAAAATAGACCACATATGCAACACAAATGAACAGTGACTATAACTTACAAGCTCAACTAAGTGCGCATCAACATATAAGTCTATATATCATCAGATTAATGGGTGCCATTTTTACCTTGCTTTCTGCTTCTGCAATGTTCTTTCTCTAGAAATGAATGTTTTAAACAAGAAATTGGATTTTATTGATAAAATCCCTATTCAGAAATATCTACATAGAGCTTCTCAGCTATAAATATTAATTAATTGGATCGCTGGTACCCATAATGCAACTTTGTTCTGACCCATGTGCCCTATGAACTAGATATTTTTTGGATTCAATTTTCTTAAAACCAACTGTCAGCATCATGTGATAGAGGAGATGAAAAATGAAAATGAGCAGTCCCGCTGTGCAGGTGGGTGACCTGTGGGAGAGAGTCTGCCTGGTAGGATTTTTACACGAACCATCAGACACAGACCAATTGATTAGATCATCTCATACCCGCCACCAACTAGGCTCAAGAGACTAATTAGAGAGAGTACTGCCTGCGCAGGCACCCCATTGACACCTAATTTGCTCAGCCAAAGCCTTTGGGGAAAATGTATTATCTCTGCAGCTGCACTTCATGCATTTCTGATTTGAGGCATAAGCAAGGAGTGCTTCATCACTCTTTTGAGCAAACTGAATGTAGAAGCCCTTAAGTGCTAAATGCAAGCAAACAGACCCAAATTAAAAACGGGCCAGGCTCTTTCTAATTCCCTCTGTGCTCCCCATTAAATCTCTGTGTGTACATACACACACACCCCTCCACATACACATGCAGTTTACACGCCAGCGGGACCATACAGCTGAAGACCCCAGCTCAGGGTGCTTCTATGTGATCAGATGGCCTTTCTTCCACTAGCCTATTTACCCACTCTAAGGTTTTGTGTTTGTTTTATTGTCTTTTTTTGTCCCCCCTGCTGCATTACCTCTCTGCGAAGTATTCTTCTTTTTTTCTACAGGAAGACTCTGGCCCATTTTTTTCTCCTCTAAGCCTCACTGGAGAGAAGCGATTATTTTGATTCCAAATTAAAACAACTGTAGGTTTTCCTTTCATCGCCTAAATTGTGAACAGGATATTCACCAGGATGTATGTGAAACTGTAGGGTAATCCGCTCATTTCTGTTTGAGAGACTCTTTGTTAAGATGCTAACAGAGAGGGAAGAATTATTAAAATTTAACAGAAGGAAAGCTGCCTCACAATGGCAAAGATGGTATAGAATTATGAAATAATTATCTTCAAGAAAAAACAATTTATGTCATTTGACCAAGTTTAGCTTTTATCTGTTTATCTGAAATAAAACCAATTCCAATCTTCTTTTCAAATGTAGAAACCAAACCACTGGTACAGGAGTCATTTAAAGATAGATAGGTAATTAATTACATGCTTTTAAAAAAAAGGAATAAAAATTAAAAGTTCAGACAATGTGGAAAAATTAGGTTAGCTTTGTGCCAAATCTAGTTACTAATTTTATGCCTTTCTATTCACATGTTAGAAAAATTATTTTACCCACATGTTCTGGTAAATTACAATTCTGCTTTGTAATTTTTACACTTATCTTATTCTTAAGAACTCAATAAAGATATTTTAGCTAGCTACTTTTCTTTTTTAAGTTTATTTATTTATTTTGAGAGAGTGTGTGTGCAAGCAGGGGAGGATGCAGAGAGAGAATCCCAAGCATGGAGCCCCCATGCGGGGCTTGACCCCGTGAAATCTGAGATCATGACCTGAGCCAAAATTAAGAGTTGGACACTTAATCTGACTGAGTCACCCGCCCCTTAGTTGTCTACTTTTATACCAGCATTCAAAACTGGCCTAAATTGTCAAATGATAGTCAAAGGATTATAGTGGCCACCTTAGTGAATATCTTTCTGAAGGCAAATGGAAAGTGGTTATAGGGGAGATGTCTGAAAATAGTTAGAAAAGCAGGGCCTTAGCTAACACATATAACTGTCTATAGAATTTATTCTGATATTATGGAAAACATAGTCCAGAAAGCTCCCCCTCCTCAAGTACCACATTAAAAAGATTTCATGTGGAAAATATCCAGGAAAGTAAAAACCTACCAGGCTGTGCTGCCTTGAGTTTAATTTTGCTTAAAATACTAAGAAAAACAATGAAATTAATCTTTTGTACTTAATTCACCTTCAAGCAGCATTCACTACTTATAGAAAATTAACTCCAGAAATAAGCCTGCTAAACCCTAAGCAATAGGCAAGCATGGATCTCTCTGAAGTAAATATGTGCATATATATATATACACATATATATACACGCACACATATACATACATATATATATGTATATATATGAATGAATATATATGGCACATATATTCATTTTTATATATAGAACACATATACTCAAGTTTTATACTGTAGATTCTACATAAATGTTAGACTCAAAATGGTTAAGTTTTAATCTTTATACTGATTTCAGAAAATCTGGGGACAGCTTAATTTCTTCGTTGTTTTGAGTGACTTTAATTATGTCATGATTTGGCTAGAAATATAGTTTTCTTGCAGAAAATTTGAAATCAGTGGTTTCCAGTTCTCTGACATTGCATTGAAGCTCCTTGGGAGCTTCCTGAAGGAAGTAGAAAATCAGTCAAACCTACTTCTGTAACTTATTTCTGACTTATGATAATCATGTTTCTTCCCCATCCCTCCACCCCCCAGAAGAGAACACATCTTTGAGACCAGCAAGAGAATATTAATTAAAATGAATGCAGAGATAGACAGGCTTTGTTTTAAGCTTAACAGAAGGTCCATCATTCAAAATAGCTCAAATCCTTTAAGTTGAAAGCCGTTTAGTAACATCCATATGGATGCACAAGGCACTAATTGCAGTGACTTTGCACATTTTAAGCTTCATGCCAAAGCGGAGATTTTAATTAAAAAATTTTAGGCAAAGCTATAAGTCTCACATTTCAAACAGAGCATTTCTCACACAAGGAAACTTAACATATCATTTTAATAATCATCACTATCAGTGAACATTTATTGAAATCCCCATTAAAAACCAGGCATTGTATGATGTATAATTAGTGGTAACTGAAAAGAATGCTGGTGTGACTGTTTATTAAATCAGATTTATGTAAATGTAAAAGACTAGTCATATTTTAGACCCATGTGGATGGCAATTCTAGGAGCATGTCCTGTCTCAATGAAGGTCAAGAGAAGTGCAGGGAGACAAGGAAAGTACTGATCTGGATCTTCTAAGAGCATCCAAGACACAAACCGTCTTTTACAAAATCTTTTATAAAATCGTATCTATATAATCATGTGTCCACATATACAAATACATAACTGTGAGGTTTGAAATAGCTCATTGAAATAATTTTAATGACAAAATTAAGAATAGAAGACCCTTTACCAAATGGGACTTGTTCTTTCCAAGGATTTCACATTTGAAGCTTTATTTGCTCAGCATACCTTTATAACTGACTGGCTGCCAAGTGGGATAAGTTAATTAAACAGGATTCAGACTTTCACCTTCCTTATATATTACAGTCCTACTAAACTATATTTAAATAAACCAAATACAAAGCTATATAGACAAGCAGTGTGCAAATTTTTTACAACTTAAAACAAACACACACAAATATAAAACTACTTCTAAGTATTTAGCAGTCAGAGAAAGACAAGGATTCATGTCTGACTTTCATTAAAAGATCTGAGAGGAGATCTGAGACTTCATTTTGGGTGGAATTTTTTCTTTCAAATGAAAACCTGCCTAGTACTATTATCCAAAGTGTTGAAGAAGAAGAAGTTTTCATGCTAAGGGTTTTGAATTCAATTTAATATGATCACCTACAATGTCATTCTATCTAGTGAACCATTGTATTGCAGAAATCTGCAAAGCTAAAACATAAATTTCTGTGGTCGAAGTTAGATTACAAAGGATGGATAAAGAACGGTGTCAGCAGAAACCAGAAGTCAGATGGTTTCATGTGAGAGATGTAGATTTACTGTTGAAGTTTTGAGCCACCAAGTCACGGCAGCCACATGTCAGAGACATAAAAACAGTTGCATGTGAGTTGAAGAGGGGCATGGTACCCTACCTACCATCCACTTACCCACATGCTTCTGCTTGGCTTGGCTTGGCCACATGCTCTGGCTTGGAATTCACTGTTTACTGCACATGTCTTCTTGATATTAGCACATTTTGCTCTGCCATCCAAAATTCTATATCTTTAACCCTTCCATCAATCTTCTTTCACCTGTAAGCTATGCTAGTATTTTTATTAGTGTTTTTACTGCTTTTGTGAGTTCTATGTGCTTTAGACCGAATGTTTGTATGCTCCCCAAATTCCTATGTTGAAACCTAATCCCCAGTGTGATGGTATTTCCAGATGGAATCTTTGGGAGGTGATTAGATCACGAGGGTGGAACTCACATGAATGGGATTAGTGCCCTTATTAAAGAGACCCTAGAGAGCTCTCTCACCCCTTCATCATGTGAAGACACAGGAAAGAAGTGAAAGAGGGTCCAGACATGAATCTGCTGGTGCCATGGACTTCCAGCCTCCTGAATGGTGGGAAATAAATTTCTGTTGTTTATAAAGCCCCCATTCTGTGGTATTCTGTTATAGCAGCCTTAATAGACTGAGACATTATGGTTACCAAATTGAAAAAAAAATTCTTACTCTGTTTTTTTTCCATAAGTCATATAATTTTTACTGAGGTATTCTGTTGAACACAGGTAGGAAAATGGACATCATATTCTAGCCGAAACATCTATTCTTGTGGAGCACATTCTGATATTGTCACAGAACGACACATCGTAGACACTATCATAGCAACATTTTTTTCCTGAGAAGGGTCCAAACAAGGACGGGGGGATGCGGACGCTGGACAGCCAGCTCACTGGGCACCGACCCCTGCCCACGTATCAGCCTCACAATGTGAACAGTGCCAATGAACAACTTCCCGATGAAGACCAAGGACAAATCACTAAGTGCTGAGTCATGGAAACTAAGATGATCTACATGTAAAGTCATCTGATATGCATCTCCACAAAATTACAACCAAAGTATTTTGGTACTGGTTATACTGTTATAACTAGTTACTATATCTTTTTTTTTAAGATTTTGTTTTTAAGTAATCTTCACCCCCAATGTGGGGCTTGAACTCACAGCTCCGAGATTAAGAGTTGCATGCTCTATCGACTGAGCCAGCCTGGCGCTCCATAAGTTGCTATATCTAATAGCCAAGATGAGCTCTGAGAGAGAGAATTACAGAACACATGTCATGAGAAATAAATACTAGCATTTTGTGCTCAGGTAGCATCTTCTCTCAAAGTATATTTCCATTAATTCTCTCATTAAATGAAAGTGCCTTAAAAAATAGGACCACGACCATAAGAACAGATTTTATAAAATGGAGTTGTGTGTGTGTGTGTGTGTGTGTGTGTGTGTGTGTTTAAGTTCTACTCCTTTAGTCACTGGCTCAATGTCCTCTGGCATAGCTGCAGCAGGAGGTTATGTTCCAGGTTTAAATCCCCCTGCATTCACTAGAGGAGCCACGGCATTTCGAAGAATGAGGGGGTACCAACTGTGATGTGGCTTGCCAGGACCGAGGAGGGTTTCTAGGATGGAGGACTCTCAGTTTTAAAACTGGAGCAAATCACAATGAATTGGTCACCCTCACAGAAACAACAGGGTTGACAAGTTGCTACTTCCAACTTTATAAAGACAGAGCCAGCAAACTCGGCACTTTAGTACACAAACTAAGACATGCTGACGCTCTGGTCTCAAAACGTGTGTCACAAAGTGTTACAAATGCTAAACACGGAGAGTGGCAAAAGATCTGCTGAAAAGAGGGTGGGATCTGGACCTTCCTTCTCTCAGCCTCCAAGGGATTTTTCATCTCTCCTTGAGTGTTTTAGACCTTCCTCTGTAAGTTCTTTTTTTTTTTTTACTGAAGCCATGGTAGGTCCAATTCTGCTCTAATGCGGTTGTTGAATTCAAACCCATCAGCTTGTTCTCTACCATAATTCTCAGTTGTACTTTCAATAAATTCATCTTTTAAATTCACACATGCCTGAGCAGGATGGCTCGGAGGAGGAGGCTAAGACTGCCATTCTCAAATGACAAGAAGTGCAAATACTGCCCGATACTCTGCTGCACAGGACACCCCTTCCCCACCCCCATATCAATCACTACCCACCAGAAAGATGCCTTAGGTACTCATTAAATAGTTTGCTCACTTGTGTCTTTATATTTGCATATGCATTTAAAAGGAAAAGACAAAACAAATGTGCACTAACTCCTAGCTTCACTGCTCTGCTGTCCTTTGTAAGTCGAACATGATTTACTGTTTTTGATTAGCCCATGACCTCAGACAGACTTTCAAATTGCAGCATTTGGAGCTCTGAAATACTGTCATATCTTTTAAAGAGCAACCGCAATAAATTAGAAAACATCATCACTATGCTCTTTCCTTGATTCACTGTGGTTGCACATCGTGGACTAGGAGTTTCAGCTCATTAAAAATGTGAAGGCTGTAATGTCTGATGAATAAGACACTCACATCAACACAACTGGTTTCCTCCTAGTATAAAACAATTAAAGTGCCAACAGCTCAGTGGCTCAGCGGCAGAGCAAAGAACAGCACTTGCAGGGCTGGGTCAATCTCTCCCTTCCAATGGTAACAGAGCTGGAGAATGCAGGGACAGTAGCTGGCACACACAGGCTCATGGGATTAGAGGATGCTTCATGCTTTTTTAGTGGCCACTTGTGGTGGACTGAAACAAAAGCACCAATGGAATTAGGGGAATCGAGCTCTTACTGTGGGAGGCAATGCAACACTTTTTCACCTTGTCCTAAACCAGAATCCCACACACAGTGGTTAAGTCAGGAATGTGACATCCTCCCTTCCACACCTGTGAGCAGAGCACATCCAGAAAGATCTTATTTCCTCTTCACACAGATGCTAAAGAACAGAGTCATGCCTTGTCTGTTTGTTTTCCAGTCTGCTGGCATTAAAATTGTACCTAAGCACCTATCACGTCTCATGATGCTCTGTTAAGTCCTTTCAAAAGTTCTGACTTTGAACACTGGGGCCATTTGGAAAAACAAAAACAAAAACAAAAACAAACACTGATCTAGTGACTTTGTTGCTTTCAGGGGGTAAAATCATTCCAGTTCCATTTTCAACGTAATAATTAAATAGATGTACATTGTAAGAAATATAAAAATGTGGGGGAAAAACACACCCACCCTCATTAGCTTCACTAAGCTGTTTTGGTTATGTGTCTCTTGCAATTCTTCCATTTGGCGGCTCTGCATGAGATGTCATGCACAATGAGCAGGGCCTGAGATGCTAAAATGGAAAAGCTCTTTTGTTTTCTAATTACTGACCTCCAGAGTTTTAGTGCTAGAGTTTATATAATCAATTACATAGGGCCAGAGTTCTCATAATTAATTATTGAGTACCTCGGTGCAAGCAGGATGTAAAACCACTCATACTTGGATTAACATGGTAAAGTAAAATCTTGTCTTTCTCAGTACTTTCTTAAGAAAAATTATAATGTATTGATTTTAGGCATAAAGCAGAGAGAAATTACTAGGAATAATGGTGTGAAATGAAGCAAAGAAATATTTAGAGAGACTAGGAAACAATTAATGGCAACAAGAACTTTCTGTTAGAAAAGTATGCATGCAATCACAGTCACTGTTTGGAGGGCTATCTTTCTAAGCACTACACATATATCACAGTAATCCGTCTTGATATAAAATCTTTTCACTTGAAATTTGAAAATATGTACATTTACTTCTAGGTACTAATGAATTGCCTCCAAATTATTTATTTATTCAATTTTTAGAAGTAGGCTCCACATCCAACATGGGGCTTGAACTCACAACCCTGAGATCGAGAGTCACATTCTCTACTGACTGAGCCAGCCAGGTTCCCCTAAGAATTGCCTCCAAATTGAATCAATAAATATCTAAGTTGTAAAATCAACTTAGATAAAATCTGTAAAATCAGATTTTGTAAAATTTTGTGAAATCAAAATTCACTCCTTTTCACTCTTATTCTGTCTGTGGTGCTTTTACAATTGTGTGTACTCTAAATATTATGATTATATACTTATTACAATTTTATTAAAATTTTCAAACACAGTTGCATGCATTCTAAATATCATGATCACATATTTTTTCAAACCTACAGAAAAACAAAAGAATTATGCAGTGAATATCCACATATCCACTATATAGATCCTGCAATAAACATTTTGACATATTTGCCTTGTAATATATCTATTCATCTGCCTATGGTTCTAGCCATCCATTAATCCATCCTATTATTTATCAGTACACTTCACCTCTAAATGTACATGTAATTAATTACACCCTTATATATATTTATGTTTTTAAGGTAAATCTTACAATAAAATGCAAAAAACTTAACTGCATCATTTTATGAGTTTTTAACGAGATTACACAGGAAATGTCACATTGCTATGTAACAGAAAATATCAGTTTTTTAAAAAATTTTTTTAAATGTTTATTATTTTGAGAGAAAGAGAGATAGACACAGTGTGAGTGGGGGACGGGCAGGGAAAGAGGGAGACACAGAATCCAAAGCAGGCTTCAGGCTCTGAGCCATCAGCACAGAGCCTGACACGGGGCTCGAACTCATGAGCTGTGAGATCATGACCTGAGCCCAAGTTGGACGCTCAACCGACTGAGCCACCCAGGTGTCCCAGAAAACATCAGTTTTAATTCAGAATCTGAGATTATGATGTTTCTCACCAACAAAAAAAATTTCTTTAATGTACCTCCTCTTTCCTACTCTCACCAATTCCTCAGTGGGCAAAACACTGATAAATGCAACTGCCAGTAGGAGAACAGGCACAGAGTACTTGGACTGTGATGATTCTTAAAACTTTGTGAGTCACTGCCAAACTGAAGAACCGGGTGAACACCAAGAATTCTCTCTAGAAAACGACAATCTTTATAATTACAGTCAGGTTTTTTTCCATACAGTCTAAGTTGGCTCACCAACTTTGTGAATTCCATTAGTAGGTCCAGGGACCCCAGTCAAGGATCTCAGGATTAGACTGTCAGAATGTTGAACCATCAAGGAGCATTTCCACCATCTAGCCACAATTTTAGAGCATACTGCAGAGGAAATAGCTTCTGTGAAAGTTAAGTACTTGAAGGTAATTCCTTTTGGACAACTGGCACAGTCTAGGGAGACTTCTATTAAGGGGGAAAAGGCTTACATGATTTCCTACACTCTCCCTCGATGATCAAAATACAACCAACCAACCCAAACAAAACAAAACAAAACAAAACAAAACAAAACAAAACAAAAATCTCATTCAGTCTATGGGTTGTGTTCCTTCAAGAAAGATGGAACCTGGACCATTCTATCTGATGAAGGCAACTGCTGCAAGAGAAGCATAACTGGGAGGTGTGGATCCCAGCATAGGGATCTGAATAGATGATCCTCAGAAACATGAGGAGCTGAATCAAAGATTCTTTCCCCCGACATAATCCTTCATTCTTCTCTTCTTTTCTTCTTTATTAAAGTCATTATCAGTGAGGTACCAACATTAATGCAGGATAACAGATAAATAGAAATGAATTCCATTGTACCCATTCTTCACTTTATTTCATATGCCGTATTTATTTTATCATTGTGAAAATAAACATTATTGAGAGCTTCTCATAGCTTTGTCAATGACCCTGAACTCTTATTTTTCCTTTTAAGGTAAAAAATAGTATCAGCCAAGAATTTGCAATTGTTTCTAATATGGCCACCTACGTTTTCCCTCTCAGAGAGGCCTGCAGACAATGATCCCCTCTGAGGACTCACCTGAGCAGTTAGAGAGGATTTATTGTGCCTCTGGCCCCCCACCTGCAAAAGGCAGGCATTTTATATTTTATGGTTGAGAAAGCTGCAGCTGTTAGAGAAATATTTCATATTCTTATGTTCTGGACAAAGTTTTGTTTTTCTTACCAATCACAGTGTTTTTTCGTATCATCAGAAGACCAACCCATGGTCTCCTGTATCTGCTTTTACAGACTGATCTGCCTTCTGTGGTCTTACTTTGGTTTTGTCATTTCAGAATTGTGGCATAACAGAACTTGGTCTGGAAGCTTGGCATACTAATGACTCTTGCTCAGTTTCATCTTCTTGGTTAAACTCTATCTACACTTGTACCCTATTCATCCTAGGCACATGAATTATTTGCTCCTTCTTTCCTAAGAGACAAGAAAGGTTTATGGTTTATGGTGTCTCTCTGGGACCTGGGGTGGTCTGCAGGTGTGGAAGAGCCTGAAGATCTTCAGGAACCCATTAAGGAGAGAAAAGGAAAGTGTGGAATCAAGGATGACTCTTCTCCCAGTTAGCACAAGGTCACCATGGCAAGCACACCTAAATCTCCTTCTACCTTGCTCTTTCCCATTGATCTGCTTGCTGGTTTGGGTGACCAGGGGAATTTGCACAGAAATGCTTTAGTTCTCTGATCCACATAATTTTACTTTTATTCAACTTAATTTAAACCATTTCTTTCCCTGAGTGATAATAAAGAAGGGAGTAAGAGCTTCAAATTCAAAGTATCCATACATTTTGACCACAGTTTTGTACCTGATCAGATGCAACAAGGCCATTCCTCATTTCTCCTTCTTGAAGCTTTGCATTTCTTTTTCCTTTGATCTCCCTCTCCTCAATGCACTCATACCCACATGCACACCATTTGAATGACAACTGGTGGTATTCTTGAGGGAACATTCTGAAGAGAAATTCTAAACATATAGAAGGGATCCCAAGCATCTTGCAAACTCATAACACTTCTACAATTAAGCCAAAGTAGAGGAAGTTTAAGGAAAAACTGGATTCGGCATAATGAAATCTAAACTTTTTTCATTTATATGAAAAGTATAAATAATAGGGAGATTCAATTCCTTTACTTTTAAGCAACAAGAAAACAGGATGTTCTTCAGAGGTTCTGAGAGAATGGAGGGATAGAAAACCTTGCTATGATTGTTTTAGTGGCTTGTGAAGTCTCAACAAAAGCCAAAACAAGAACACAATGCCAACAGTGAGACCAGACACCAACCAGTGAGACCAGTTCCTACTACCAGGAGCTGAGCACAAAGGTGGAGTCCAGGGGCTATGAAGCCATCTGCATGGGGCAGACATACTACATGTGATGACGTACAGAGGACTGTGGAGGAGTTCACTCGGGCTGCAGTTTGCAACCCTCTTCAGACCCAGAAGCATGGGGCTTGATCTCAAGACACACGTGAGACCCAGCTGGTTTCACTTTGACACCATCTCTTCCCTCACTTTCTTTTCTTATTGAAATCCTTGACCTATGTTCCTTTCCATGCTTGACACTCACACAAGGCTCTCATTTTTGCCCCCAGACTTGTTTTCCTCCCTTGGGATTTTTTTTTTGAATATCTCTGGGATCTAAGGAAATAACAGGAATGACTTTTCATCCTTCCCTAGAAATACTTTATGTTATCTCTAATGTTTGCTAACATTTCTGTGGCAGTCATTAGTGCACTATGTACTAATTTCCAGTTCTCTGTCTTCTGTACCTTCAGTGGAATACCCTTCCTATCTTCTCTGGAAGTTAGGCATGGACACTCAACATGCTCTGACCAATGAACTGTACACATCCGCGTGGCTGCTTCATTTTGGGCCAGTAATCATCTTGTCACATTTCTTTCCCCTGCCAAGGTGACTGAGGAGGGACATATGGAGATGTAGCCTCTGTTAGCTTGTGTCTCTTACAGAGCCCCCGATGACTCATATTAGATATAAAATGTGAGTAAGAAATAAACATCTGTTATGGTAAGCCATAGCAAAACCTAGCCTATCCTGAAAGATACATGCCCATGATGTATAATTTGGATCATAAGTCCTTGGATAAAAACTGCAACTTATCAATTCTTTAAAACAATCCTAGTGAAGTGGTTGGTTTTGCCATCTTTATTCCAATAGGGAAAAGGAACGGTGGAGAATACACATAATTTACTTAAGGACTCACAACTAGTAAGTGGCAAAGTTGGAACCTGCACCCAGATTTTCTTACTCCAAATCCCATACTCTTTCCAACTCCACTGTGATGGCATTTAGCTCTTAAATGATATAGACAGGAGAGAAGATTCACTTCTGAAAAGTAATAGAACAGAATTCAAGAAGGTAATGAGAAAGATACTATAAGTCACCCATGATTTTATGCTAAATGAATAGTGTTGGGTACATCTGTCAAGCTTTATAGTGTTTTATTTTTGCTTGTGTTTCTTCCTTCTGGCAAGAGAAAAATTTCCAGGTATCTGGTGAAAAAATTGGGATTCTCATATGAATACCATTCTCAGTTGGGGAAATGGAACTTAAGATAATTGAAGCTTTGCTAAATATCCTTATGTTTAAGAGAAAATTGTTTAGAAAAAAGGAAGAAGTAAGATATGTTTCATGCTGAACACTGTATATTCAAATGAATTATTTTGGTAATGATATCTATTCAAGGCATTAGTGATGAACTGAAATTATAAAGAGGAAATAGAGAGATAGGACATCAAAGCAGAAATAATCATGAGTGTCAAATATGACTCAACTTCTTTAACTACAAACACATAAAACACATGTGTGAAAAAAGAAAATAAAATAACTGCATACTTTAAGGCACTTTGGTCATTACTAAATTAAAGATGAACCCTTTAAATTTAACATGCTCTTACTGACATCCTCTTGTTTACAGAAAGGAAAGTAGGCTTGAATCTCTTATCTCTAAAGTGATCAACAATTATACAACATAATGATATTCTGTTGTTCCATAGTTATACCTTATTTTGAGGTATGAGGCAATAAGGCAATGGAATTCTTGTCTTCATCCAATGACTATTTATTTATAACCATATTCTATAATGAGCACCAAGTCAAAGTATTTGGACTTGGGAATTTTTATTTAAAACTTTAACTAGAGATTCTGAAATTCTTATTCTAAACATGATAATGGTATGATTCCTATGTCATTTCTATGATATTGCTTTCAGTTGCTTAGTTTGGGAAGAGATAAACAGTAGTCTCTACTACTTCTCAAGTCTATAAAGAGTTGATTAACACTTCCATTTTGTTACATTGTTCATCATCAGTAATCATAGGTATGAGTTTAAATACATAAAAGAAATTCAAGTGTGACTCTTTAAAATCTTCATTTCATTATGGGAAACAAAATTTCTTAAAAAAATTACAATCTGAGACAATAAATCTCAGAATTCAGGGATCACTCGATAGATGTTGGTTCACTTACTCTTTCTGATGTGAAAATTATGACAATCTTTAACAAATGAAGGTGATATTTCAAATAAAAAGGAGAAGAATTATGGGGTTAATGGTGAAAGGAACATTACCTTGTTCATAAATATGTTTGGAAGAAGTTGCTAACTGTCTTAAGAGATTTCCACATACTCTTTGTGACATTTGCCCTTACTAAAGTTTGGGTTTAGAACTAACACTGAAGTAGCTGTTATTGATTCTCATGCATCTTAATTGCAATATGAAAAAAGAGAGGGATGTCTTAATTGGGACATACGGCAAAGAGCTTACCAGAGGAGTACTTAACAGTATTTAACTATATTTTCAAATAAAAGTGGAGCAAGTTATTACAAGGACCAAGAGTATTATTATTATTTAAAAGAATTATGTTTAAAAGATTTAGAAAGTTTATTTATTTGCACTACCAAAGCAGATTTATGTATTTATTTATTTATTATATGAAATTTATTGCCAAATTGGTTGCCCACCCCCCATCAACCCCTCAGTTTGTACTCAGTATTTAAGAGTCACTGATGGTTTGCCTCCTTCCCTCTCTGTAACTTTTTTTCCCCTTCCCCTTACCCCTGGTCTTCTGTTGAGTTTCTCAGGATCCACATATGAGTGAAAATATATGGTATCTGTCTTTCTCTGCCTGACTTATTTTACTTAGCATAACACTCTCCAGTTCCATCCACGTTGCTTCAAATGGCCAGATTTCATTCTTTCTCATTGCCAAGTAGTATTCTATTGCATATATAAACCACATCTTCTTTATCCATTCATCAGTTGATGAACATTTAGGCTCTTTCCATAATTTGGCTATTGTTGAAAGTGCTGCTGTAAACATTGGGGTACAAGTGCCCCTATGCATCAGCACTCCTGTATCCCTTGGGTAAATTCCTAGCAGTGCTATTGCTGGGTCATAGGGTAGATCTAGTTTTAATTTTTTGAGGAACCTCCACACTGTTTTCCAGATCAGCTGCACCAGTTTGCATTCCCACCAACAGTGCAAGAGGGTTCCCGTTTCTCCACATCCTCTCCAGCATCTATAGCCTCCTGATTTGTTCATTTTAGCCACTCTGACTGGCGTGAGGTGGTATCAGTGGGGTTTTGATTTGTATTTCCCTGATGAGGAGTGACTTTGAGCATCTTTTCTTGTGCCTGTTGGCCATATGGATGTCTTCTTTAGACAAGTGTCTATTCATGTCTTCTGCCCATTTCTTCACTGGATTATTTGTTATTTTTTTGGGTGTGGAGTTCGGTGAGTTCTTTATCGATTTTGGATACTAGCCCTTTATTCAAAATGTCATTTGCAAATATCTCTTCCCATTCCATTGGTTGCCTTTTAGTTTTGTTGATTGTTCCCTTTGCAGTGCAGAAGATTTTGATCTTGATGAGGTCCCAATAGTTCATTTTTGCTTTTAATTCCCTTGCCTTTGGAGATGGGTCAAGTAAGAAATTGCTGAGACTGAGGTCAGAAATATTTTTTCCTGCTTTCTCCTCTAGGGTTTTGGTGGTTTCCTGTCTCACATTCAGGTCTTTCATCCATTTTGAGTTTATCTTTGTGAATGTTGTAAGAAAGTGGTCTAGTTTCATTCTTCTGCATGTTGCTGTCCAGCTCTCCCAGCACCATTTGTTAAAGAGACTGTCTTTTTTCCATTGGATATTTTTTCCTGCTTTGTCAAAGATTAGTTGGCCATACATTTGTGGGTCCAATTCTGGAGTCCCTATTCCATTGGTCTATGTGTCTGTTTTTGTGCCAATACCATGCTGTCTTGATGATTACAGCTTTGTAGTAGAGGCTAAAGTCTGGGATTGTGATGCCTCCCGCTTTGGTCTTCTTCTTCAAAATTACTTTGGCTATTTGGGGCCTTTTGTGGTTCCATACAAATTTGAGGATTGCTTGTTCTAGCTTTGAGAAGAATGCTGGTGCAATTTTGATTGGGATTGTATTGAATGTGTAGATTGCTTTTGGTAGTATTGACATTTTAACAATATTTATTCTTCTAATCCATGAGCATGGAATGTTTTTCCATTTCTTTGTATCAATTTCCTTCATAAGTTTTCTATGGTTTTCAGTGTACAGATCTTTTACATCTTTGGTTAAGTTTATTCCTAGCTATTTTATGCTTCTTGGTGCAATTATGAATGGTATCAGTTTCTTTGTCTTTCTGCTGCTTACTAGTGTATTAGAATGCAACTGATTTCTGTACATTAATTTTGTATCCTGCGACTTTGCTGAATTCATGTATCATTTTTAGCTGATTTTTGGTGGATTTAAAGAGATGTGATGACATAGACATAATTATGTACTGTTTTTAATAATTTAACTGTTCTCTACCAATGTGTCATTTAATCCTGATCCCATTCTCATGCTTTAATTGAGCCAATATTTCACCTTTAACCTGCTTTTGAAAGTATTTCCTCCTGCAGCCTTATTGTACTTCTGTTTTTTTTTTTCAGGAGTGTTAAATCTTCAGTAATATAAAATCTCATGTACATATTTTTCCCTTAAAGGATATAACCAACTAACCTTCAAAGATAATATTTTAATTATCACAGATTCTATGGGGTCAGTAATAGTCCAGGACTCTTGATATCTAAATTCTGGCTCTTTCTCTGTCTCAGAATTTAAAGAAAACACACACACACAAAATCACCTTTGGATTTGTGTGATTG
Organism: Panthera tigris; assembly: GCF_018350195.1. Taxonomy (NCBI): domain Eukaryota; kingdom Metazoa; phylum Chordata; class Mammalia; order Carnivora; family Felidae; genus Panthera; species Panthera tigris. Next base: position 93,951,161 of record NC_056661.1, on the reverse strand, counting down.
CTGAAAGAAAGACTATAGTCAAATATGTCCCTCTGGTGAGGAACATTAATCCATACAAATGTTTTTTTTTTCCCCAAAGAGAAGGATTCACTCAAAAGCAGTTTTTCAGACTTTACCATAAACTTGGAAGACAAAACTTTTATATACAGTGTACAATGAACGGACAATTAGCAGCTATCCAGCCTACCCGAGAGCCTTCTATTCCAGGGTAGAGGCTGCTCCTTCTTTCAAAGGAACCCTGTGAAAATGTGGAGGAACTGGAATCCTCATACACTGCTGGTGGGAATGTTAAATAATGCAGCCACTTTAATGTTCATAGCAACATTATTCATAATAGCCAAAAAGTGGAAACAACCCAAACGTCTGTCAACTGAAGAATGGAGAAATAAAATGTCGTTTAAGAATAGAATGGAGTGACAGTAAATTTCATATATTAAAAAAAAAAAAAAAAAAAGAATAGAATGGAGTATTACTTTGAAAACAAAAAAGAAAAGACAGAAGGAGAATACTGATGCATGCTGCAACACGGGTGAACCCTGAAAACATTATGCTGAGTGAAAGAAACCAGTCACAAAAGACCACATATTGTATGATTCCATTGATGTGAAATGTCTAGAATTTCAAATCCACAGAAACAGCAAGTAGATTAGTGGCTGTCTGGGGTAATGGGGGTTGTAGGGATATGTGAATGTGGAGTGACAGCTAATGGCTACATGGTTTCTTTTTAGGGTGATGAAAATGTTCTGGAATTAAGATTGTGGTGATATTTGCACAACTCTGCGAATATACTAAAAACCACTGAACTGCATACTTTAAATGGGTGAATTTTATGCTCTGTGAAATATATTTCAATGAAGTTGTAATACAGAATTCTGTGCCCTTTCCAGGTACAAAGTCTAAAACCATAACTTTGGAAGTAATTTGCCCATTTTATAATGATGAAGATGAGGAGGATGATGACAATGATATATCGGTAGTTGTACAGAAGTAATATATAAGACTTTCCATTATACTAATACTAACAGAAAGTGGTTATATTTAGCGAGTGAGATTATGGAGTATATTCTCTTTACGTTATGTACTTTCATCATTTTTAAATTTGTATATTGAACATATGTTATTTCTGTAATGAGAAAAAAAGTTGAGTATCAGAGTTTTTAAGAAAAGTTTTAAACTAGGAGCTCTGGGGAAGGGGCTATTGCTGGGGAAGATGGCTAAAACTGAACTGGGATTTATAGGGTGGGTAGAATTGGATGGAGAAAGGCCAAGGGGAGGGCAACAGCTTTCTAAGTAGTTCTTTGATTTCTAACATCACTGCTTACTTTCTCTGGACTCTGAGGGTGGAGATGTGTCTGTCTTACTTACCACTGAATCCTCAAGATCTATAATGGTGTCTAGAATATAGGAAGTGCTCAATGAATGTTAACTGAATCCACGAACAAATATCTATTGCTAGAGTCCTTTTCTTAAAATACAGAGGACAATTGGGGTTACCACATGCAATATCGGTGTGCCTTTACACAAATTAGAAAAAAGATGTTCCCTTCTCCTAGTTCCTCTCTAGAACTTATGTCTTGGAAAGTCAGTCATGAATTCACCCATGACCTGCTTGAACCCTGCTTCTTGGCTAACCTCCTTTCTTGTGGCCCCACCCCCAACTGCATATAGGATAAAATGAACGTGCCTGGAACAGGCAATCAAAACTCTTCTCAGTAACAACCCAACTTTTCTGCCTCATCATAACCCTTTCCAACACCTATTTTGTGCTTAAGCCACAGTAATCCAATGCTTCCCTGTGTTGGTTCTCATTACTGCCTTCATCCCAACAATTCAGTGTTTCTATGCCAAATACCTACCATTTAATAAAGATGAGCCCTCCACATTTTGACACTACTCTCAGTGACTGTCCAACACCTGCCCTTTTGTCCTCACATGTTCCCATTCTGACTCTCCTTCCATTTGACTCTACACTCCTTTTTCATTTGAAGTTTTATTCCTGTTCATGGGATTTAGATCAGGTTTTGAGTGTGAGGTAGGCACACCAGTTTTTGACTTTGAGCTTTCTCCTTTCTTTGGTCTGGTCTTGGTCCCCTCTGGACAAACTGTCAGCTTGCCTCAGGTGGAATCTGCAGTCACTTCCTTCTCTCTAACTTACCCAGCACATTGTACAAACCATTATGAAACTGTGACCATATCATGTTATATTTTTCCCTGTCATATTTCCAACCTTTAGACTTTTGGAACTTCTAATGGAAGGAACTATATCTTAATATTAGGCACTTAGCATTATGCCTGGCATATATATATAGCAGGTGTTTAATGAATTAGTGTGGAGAACATGAATAAATGAAACATGGAGACAGAGAATGGTCTCAGGAAAGAAAGTGGGACTTTTGGGATCTAGGAAGATGGAGTCAGACTGTGAAGGATGTTGAAATCCAAACAGAAGAGGCTAGACTGGTGATAGAAAGAAATAAAGGGTTACTTTAGAACACTGAGAAGGGAAATGACATGATGCAAACAGCATTTTGGAAGACTTATTATGTGTCACCATCAGGGTGGAAGGGAACAAGGGGGAGCCTGTAGTTGTGGCAAGCACTCAATAAATGTTTGTTGTTTGGTTGGTGGCGCCCAGAGACACACTTCCAGAAATACAGGTGTGAGGTGAGAGAATGAAGAAAAGCACAGAAATTCAAGAGACCATTCAAAGCAGACATGAGGGTCTCACAGGCTTATAGGAAATGCAGAGCAAAGAAGAGTAGAGCCACTGCGAGCAGAGCAGAGCTGGACCACAGATCAGGAAAGAAAAGCTGGGAGGGGAAACCAGCTTGGAAAGGGGAGAGCCCAGCTTTGAGTATCTGCAGTTGTGGCGGCTGGTCTGTGTGCACACGTGTGTTTATGTGACTGTGTAGTAAGGCACGTCTGTGACACAAACCTCTTGCTGTTCCAGTAAGTCCTCCCTCCCACTGTGCACCACCCCCATACTGGGTTTTGTTTTCAGCCAAGAAAAACAAAATTACTCATAAAATTAATGGAAACAATCTGCCTTTTCCTTGCCATAGAGGGATTTTTTTTCTTAATTACTTTTTTTTATGCCTTTGAATCATATATCCTGTAGCTTGATTAAATCCCTTAGAAGTCAACTAAGCATTAGAGGTTTGCAGCGTGAACCTCAGAGCTGGTGTTTACTTGTCACGTATAAACAGATACGCTGTGGAAAGCTGCACTTCAGTGAGGGTAATGCATGCACGCTTTCCCTCTCTGGTGCAAAACTTATTCCTCAGTCTTTTCAGGGAAATAAGATCTGGTTAAAATGTCAGTAAAAACTGAGTCTCTGGATAATCTCTCAATGTAAAGTTAGATTTTCTAATGTGATCTCTTATATTTCTATAGGTCTTTCCTTGAAAAAAAAAGTGCATTCCATCTACATTTTTTCCTTTTGGTTCTCTCAAATTCTCCTTAAGGAGGCATGACAGGTGGCACAATCCTCATCTGAAAGATATTTCCTGATAGAAACTGAGGACATTAAGGAACTTTCCAGCCCCAGTTTGTGGGGCTGAAGCCAGGTCTTAACTGTAAGACCAAGTTCTCTCTATTCCAACCTCCTACCTCCTAAGCCCCTGAGTGCAAAAGTGATGACATATTTTTCAGCAATTGGGAAAACTAAGGGAAATCTTGGACAGAGGCTGCAGATAATAGGGCACTAGGGTCGTAAATATAGACCCTAACTTGGCTGCCATTAGGCACTTACCAAGGCCCAAGTGCATGCCACATGAAAGCTTCATGACAGATGGTTCATGTCTGTCTCCAGTCCCTCCTGGATTCTCAGAAAAAATGGACTTGGTTGCCAGTGAACACTTGACTAATCAGGTTCTCCCATTTGTCTTCACAGTCTGTTCTTTTGTTCACAGCCCATAGCTTCATACCTAAAACCTCTGTCATCTCCAGGCCTGATGACAACAGCTTTATTATTAAAAGGATCTCCTCATTGTAGAAGTTACAAAGGAACAAAAAAGCAATGAAACTCATCCATAATTCTACTTGATCTAGAGAAAAACACTGTTAACGTTTTGCTTATATTTTTCTGTCTTATTTCCATGCATATAGAGTATATTTTAGATATTGAAATGCAGTTGTACTATACATAGCTGCTTTGCAACTTGTTTCTATCACTTAAAGGCATAGAATAAATAATAAATAAAGTAATAAGTCCTACTTTAATGACTATTTAAAAGCTATAGCATGAACTGCGTTATTATTTAAACTTTTCATCAAAACTAAGTAAACTCCTTGAAGGCAGGAGAGCTGTGGATTTATAATGCATTTTGCATTGCAAGCATCTAGCAAAGCACCTTTTATGATAACACCTATGATGTTTACTAGAGGGGGTCATCTGGTTGAATTAATCATATGGTTGTATTTTGGTATCTTAGCTGACAAGGAGAATCTGAAGACTGGATCCATTCCAAATGATCCTATTACATATTTAATTAAATGGTCATGAACTCTTGGTATTTGAGTACAATAAAAACAATTCAAGGGTATAAAGTTGTATATTTAATGACAATGTTGGATACTACTGATTTCTCAAATATATAATTCTAAATCCAAATCACACTGAACCCTTGCCCCAGTCTCTTTCATGCTAGGTCAGCAGCAAGGACAGGAATTAATAAAGTTGGGAAAGCACATAAGAAATCCAGTAAGTTCTGCATCCACTGGGCATCAGTGAGGTCCTTTGGCTTAGGCCCAGCTACAGGGATGTGCAGAATACCTATGTCCTAGATGGTCACTGATTAGCCTTTGGATAATACTTATTGTTTGGCATAACTGGGAGGAAAGAAAATTTGCCTAAACACTAAAATAACAGTAAACAACAACAACAAAATCAAAAACACTTTTAAGGGTCTAAGGGGTCAACATTCCATACATTTGTGTTGCATTTCTAGGATTGAAATCTGATCATTTTAATAGCCTTCATCCTTTTTTTTTGCTTGACCACTCCATAAATGCTTTTGTTAAACTACATATTCCTCTGCACATTTTAAAGTTGAAATAGTATATTTTTATCATAAATTTCTTTTTAAAAATGTTTATTTATTTTGAGGGGGGAGGGGACAGAGAGACAGAGGGAGAGAGAGAATCCCAAGCAGGCTCTGCAATGTCAGTGCAGAGCCCAACGCAGGGCTCGATTCCACGAACTGTGAGATCATGACCTGAGCTGAAATCAAGAGTCCAATACCTAACTGACTGAGCCACCCAGGCGCCCCATCATAAATTTCAATGGTAGAAAAGGATGTAATGTTTGGCTTATTGAAAATATTGACATTTTAAGCTAAAGATTCTACATCATTCTTTAAAGTGGGTCCAGTGGAATATAACTATATTGGATCTACCATACTTCATTAAAAAGTACATGAATAAATTATTCTTTAACAGTTGGAAATTTTACATCACACATTTTTCTCATTATCTTGTACTTCCATTGCACTTTCCTAATAGAATTTTATCCTAATATAATTCATTCTTATCCTAGAATGTCTTTATCACTCTATCATACTCTATAACATAAATATGTACAGGAATTTTAATTTATTTAAAATTTCTCAAGAAAACTGATCAAAGTGATACAATATAAAAACATTGAAAATAAATATTAAAAATAAAACTAAACTTTTATTGGAAATGCATCTCTTAGTAAGGCAGATGAGGGTGGTGTCCCTTTCCCTAAGTCAGTTGGTGTATCCCTAGAAGAATAGTATTTATTATTAGAATGAAGCAGCAGGTGTTCTCAAGAAGATGGATTTAGGACAGAATAGGAAATTAGGAAAAAGTCTGCGTGTAGAGGGGCAGATTCATCCTACTTTGAGAAGCAGGAATGATCAATCAGGGCCAGATTATGTAGGGCTCCACATTCTCCAGCCAGTGGGACTGACTGGAGAAGGGAGTGACTGACCAGATTGGTGTTTTGGAAAGAAAACTCTCTTAGTTGTGAGGAAGATGGGTGGTGGTGAGAAATAGGAGTAGGAGTAACTAGAGACAGAGAAACAATTACGGAAGCAGAGGAGGAAGAAAGGGGGCCTCAACTAAGGCTAGAAGACAAGGAGGAGTATAGAAAAGCAAATGGACTTTAAGACAATATTTAGAAAGGACTGACAGACCTTGGTGGCTAACACCATATCTGGTTAAGAGACAGGGCACGTTACGGAGGGTGCTGAGCTTTCCAGCACTGATGGTGACAGAATTGTCATTGATAGTGACAGAATTACTGGATGGAAAAGGGAATATAGAATCTTCCACTGAAGGGAGTTCTCACTGTCTCACTCATGTTTGTTTCTACACCACCTAACAGTGAATAAATGAAAAAGTTTGTCAGTGCATTTGTCCTCACTAACTCCAAGTTCAATAATAAGATGGTACCTCTAAGCAGGATTTAAAGTTTATTTTATGATAAAATTTGTAGGCTGTATGTAACTGACTCTTAATAATAAAACAACAACCTAAAATCTAGGCCACTTGTTGAAAATAATCGTATGCATTAAGAAAAAAACTAAAAATATTTTTAAGAGACAATATAAAATGAAGTTAGTAAAAGATTAAAATTAGGCAGTTTGGCTATAATTAGACACAGCATCAAGGAAGTTAATTCCACGTGTCATTATGTATTTACATTTCAAAGGAGACTATAGTTTAAAGTGACATCAAAAAAAAAAAGGTTTTGGGGGGCATGGGTGGCTCAGTTAAGTGTCTGATTTCAGCTCAGGTCATGATCCCGTGGTTCATGGGTTTGAGCCCTGAGTCGGGCTCTGTGCTGACATCTCAGAGCCTGAAGCCTGTTTTGGATTCTGTGTCTCCCTCTCTTTCTGCCTCTCCTTCACTCACGCTCTGTCTCTCTGTCTCAAAAATAAATAAATATTTTTAAAAAGATTGAAAACATTATTCCATTTGCTCAAAAAAATCACCTTTTAGCTCATATAACACTAGTCATGGTAGCTACGGAGAGAAAGTCTGCTTCAGTTGGGAAACTACCTAAAAAAAAAAAGAGTTCTGGAGATGGATGGTGGTAATGGTTTGTGAATATATTTTATACCACTGAACTGTACACTTAAAAGTGGGCAAGTAGGTAAATTTTACCTTATGTGTATTTCACCACAATAAAAAAAAAGATGGGAAAAAATTGGATTGAAAACTGTGGAATTCAAAAACCAGTTTTTTTAAAAAAGTTATTTGGTTATAATATACTACCTAAAATCATTTTCCCTTTTTATTTGGTATATTCTTCATTATAAAAAATCAAATACAACTCCTTCCCAGCTGTCCCTCAAATAAATATCTGTATTTCTCTCTTTCAAAAAAAATACAAACACAAGCAACTAAAATGATTTTTTAATTAACAAATCAATTTTCACTAAAGTGAAATGATCTAATTGTATCTTTCCACTTAAAAACTGTCTTCCTATGTGGACAGTATTAATATTATGTTCTTTAAACTATTCTAAATGTTATTTTATATTAGAAAACCTGCAAATTTATAATGCATATGGTCTTTTACACACACACACACACACACACACACACACACACAGTCATTTATTTGCATTGTCATCAGAACTAAAGGGCAAATTTTGGCACACTTACCTGAATCATTCATGAGACTGAACGATAAAACACTTAAGAGCAAATATTTTCTCTGTATATAAAACTAATACGTAGGTACATAGCTGTAAAGCACCACAGGTTTGTGGGGAGAAATATACTAAAATAAGCATTTATCCTTATTTTTAGGCCTATGATGAAGTTTGACTCCAGTCTTTTCCATACCTGTGAACACACAGGGAACAACTTATCATAACATCACCATCTGACCTCTAAGGAACAGCGCATGTCACCACAGAGCAAAAGTGCTGGCGAAACATTTATCTAGATGAAAGACCTCAAGCAGTTAACCTGCTCAGCAGAGGCAATGCAACCAGGCAACAGGATAATGACCTCTATCCAAATGTGGAAGGTACATCAATTTAATACCCTGACAGCTTGACAAAAGATGATGGCAGCTCAGCAGGAAAACATTAGCCATGATAATGCAGGGTACTGTATGTGAAAAGAATAAATTATAAAGCACAATGCTATTTGGGCCGAGTAGGGATTTTTTTTTTTAACCAACTTTATATTTAGGATGGTAGTCATGCCTAAAGCCTCCTTCCATTCTTTTCTACCTGAAGAATATCCTGATAAAAGGAAAAAGGCAGTGTGGATTAAATTGATAGCTTAAAAACAAATCGAATTTCCTAACTAACCCAGGAGGCTCTGCACATCATTTCTGGCAGGCTTGTTACTTTTCAGAGTGGAAAAATCCGGGTAATGGCAAACCGGCTTAATCCATTTGAAAAAGACAGGTAACTAACTCAAATGAGTGTGGACAAGACCAGGCTTCCTGTGTGTGTTATTTTATTTTACTTTTAAAGGGGAGAAGGTACTTGGCACACTTCGGGGGTGCTACTGATCTTCAGCTCTAAAATTTCCCCGCTGCAAATTCAGTTTTTAAAAAAGCAGTTTAATTCTAGAGTGGTAGCATGATCATGCTTGTATGTTTATTCAAGGACCTTTACTCTGTGACAGGGGTTCAGCCTGTGAGGTTTTCTCTACACATGGCAGGCAGCTGTCAGAACCAGTGTGAGGGGTGAAAGGGCAGCCCGGCTGCTCTGTTAAATCACGGGGTTCCATCAACATCTCAGAATTCCTGCCGAGTGGGAGCTGGGAGACCACAGATTAGAGTACACTGGAGTGTGTATATTAGGTCACTCAGTGTCTATCAAAGCGATATCACGCCGGTGAGCTGTACAATAGATTTTACTGTGTTCTGTTCAAAGAAAATGTAAGGAAAGTGGACATGTGTGTAGCAGACCACAGCTGAACACTGAATTCTTCTTGTCTTTAAATGGAAGGATTTATTATCCACAAGATGAACGAAGAAGAGGGGCACAATCAATAACTGTGGAAATCGTGCAAAGCTGGTGGTTTTATTCAGCTCTTGGAAATGACTGCTTAGCAGATGTGTGATGGAGCAGTCCAGGGGCTGTGATGGAGGCCCAGCCCAGTCGAGGTCTGGCTTATGACTGTGGCCTTGGAGTATGAACTTGCTTTACGATCTTGGATGGTCACTTCACCTCAGTTTCATAAAACTTCAGTGTCCTCATTTGTAAATTGGAAATAATAACAATACCTATGCTATCTACCTCCCAAAATCGGTAAACAAAAAATAGATTCGTAAATGAGAAAGGACTTTTCAAAAGTTGAAAGGAATATGGCATGATGGTATAATGTATGTATTTTAAAAATGAAATGTAACTTGTATTAATGGATATTTGGTCTACATATAAAAATGGAAAATACCTACTCCTTCAATACTTATTGCTTAATTCCTTTTTTTAATAATTTTTTTTAACATTTATTTATTATTGAGAGATAGAGGGACACAGAACGTGAGCAGGGGAGGGGCAGAGAGAGAGGGAGACACAGAGTCTGAAGCAGGCTCCAGGCTCTGAGCTGTCAGCACAGAGCCTGACGTGGGGTTTCAACTCACCAAATCGCAAGATCATAATCTGAGCTGAAGTCGGACGCTTAACCAACTGAGCCACCCAGGCACCCCTGCTTAATTCCTTTTTTTAAAAAAGCTTATTTATTTTGAGAAAGAGAGAGTGCAAGTGGGGGAGAGGCATAGAGAGAGGGAGAATCTCAAGCAGCTCCATGCTGTCAGCACAGAGCCCAACGTGGGGCTCAGACTCAAGAAACTGTGAGATCATGACCTGAGCTGAAATCAAGAGTCAAATGCTTAGCTGACTGAGCCACCCAGGCACCCCTCTTAATTCCTTTCTAACAGAGAAAACTTCTATGTTCCTCAAGAAATCATGTCTTTATTTATTTATTTTTTTTTAAATTTTTTTTTTTCAACGTTTTTTTTTATTTATTGTTGGGACAGAGAGAGACAGAGCATGAACGGGGGAGGGGCAGAGAGAGAGGGAGACACAGAATCGGAAAGAGGCTCCAGGCTCCGAGCCATCAGCCCAGAGCCTGACGCGGGGCTCGAACTCACAGACCGCGAGATCGTGACCTGGCTGAAGTCGGACGCTTAACCGACTGCGCCACCCAGGCGCCCCAAGAAATCATGTCTTTAACAAGATAACGGATATAAGGTGAATGGCACCATGCCTGACAGGTAAAGTGAAATTTTAAAGAGCTTAAACATTTTGTTTAATATTTTATTTCTCAATTAGGACTTCTGCAAAGGCCTCCTCTACTGTAATAAGCAACCATGTGAGTTTATATTAATAACAACAGCTAACACAAACAAAATGTTTACTATGTACTAGGTACTGTTCTAACCACTTTATGAAAGTTAATTTACTTAATTCACATAAGCATGTATAAAGTGGCCCCAATTATCAGCTTGGAGGCTCGATCACCTGATCTTACAAAAAATATTAAGTTCTGCACTATGATCTCCTTTTGGGCCAAGTACATTTTCTAATCTTGTAAAGTGTGAAAAGCCAACAACCTTCTACAAAATGGCTTTGTTTCTTACCTAAGAAATAGATACTATTTTTTCAACATTTTTTTAGAGACGAGAAGAGTATACCCCAAGAAGTTAAAGTGCTTTGCAAAGCAACCCACTAGCTGACCCAGGATTCACACACTGTGCTGCCTCTCTTTGCATCAGAGGAGCCCAAAGCCCCTGTTACCTGGGGGGCAATGTCATCATGGCCACTTGGTCAGTTTAGAACCCAAAACTGAGACATCAGATTGAGACCTAATTAGTTACCTAGGAAATAGCCCAAAAGGAAACACAGCATTGAGAGTGGGTTCATAGCCTTGTCTACATTATAGCAATTGGTTGGGTAGTGAGTTGCTTCAGTGTGAATTCAGCAATGGTCACCATGTCACAAATGCACCTCCCAGACAAGGGAGTTGAAAAGATCCTTATGGCCTTATGTCTACATTCACCTAGGTGAAATGTACTTCTAACATTTGCCATTCTGAATGCAGAAAAGATACCATGTAATGAGGCAAATGTGGGGATCTCTGTCTTTTCTTTTTTCAATTAGAAATTTTTTTTCACCATTATTTGGAAACAAATCCTTGAAAATCTTTAAAAGACAGTAAAGAAATTCTTAGATTGAATTCCATTTTGTCTGTTTGTTACTGGATGACAAAAGGGTGTGAAATACAAACAGGCATCTATAGAGCTGCATGGAATAGCTTTGTAGCTTTCCCTTCAATAAATTCAGAGATTGTCTTTGTATCCAGTGACCTTTTAGGGGGAATTTAAAATAAAAAAAAATCAAAAGACACAGTACAATTTGTCTATACCAAAGACCCAATTATAATTCTCAGCCTCATCTTTTATGGTTACCTCTCAAAATTGAGCTTCAGTGAGCAAGAACTGAGAACTATTCCTCTTTTCTGAATTATATTCTCAAGTGAAATAAGGATCTGGGTGCTTCCTTTCCAGCCCTTGTGGATGAATGCCCTCATTGGTGATTGATTCTTTAATGAGCTTCACCAGCAGGTCCAGGAGAACAGACGCTGCCCAGCTCTCTAAATTTTAATAAGTAATCACTTCAGATGCAGATTGGGCTGTGTTGTTGGAACAGGTTGGAGAAACCAGTGAGTATGAACGACATAAACTGAAATTGAGATGCATTTACAAACACATTCCCATGTTCTCAGAGACCTTATAAACCAAAAGGGAAAATGCCAAATGACTTGGATGGTAAAACCAGCCCCAACCATCAGCTTCTAGGCTGGATCAGCATCTGGTTAAAAAATATAAGGCTCTGTGTTATGATCCTATGATTGGTTAAATTTATTTTTTTTTAATGTTTATTTATTTTTGAGAGAGACAGAGCACAAGCAGGGGAGGGGCGGAGACAGAAAGGGAGGTACAGAATCTGAAGGAGGCTCCAGGCTCTGAGCTGTCAGCACTGAGCCTGACGCAGGGCTTGACTGAACCCAAGAACCATGAGATCGTGACCTGAGCCAAAGTCGGACGCTTAACCAACTGAGCCACCCAGGCGCCCCAGGGTTAAATTCATTTTCTAATCTTGCAAAATGTAAATGAAAGGCATCCAACCGCATTCTACAAAACAATTTCATCTCATAGATTTTGTCATCAGGAGGGCAGCTAAAGCCTGCTGCATTGCTTTAAAAATATTAATTAACAGGCACTTCAAGTTCAGCCACTTTGCAAGGCCATCCTATTTATTCATAAATTTTATTAATTCTGAAGTCAGTTGCTCCTCAATGGTGTATTTATGTTCAACTAGGTCAGGTCCACTGGGATGATATTTGGTCTTTCACAGCAGACACACAGGGCCTGTATGGGCAGCAGGCTCAAGCTACCAAACACACTTCCTTTCCTAAGGTATGACTACATGAATTTGTTAGACTTTTGTGAAAAAATTCTGTATGGAAACCCAGATATGTATTTCACAAGACTCTACATGAGACCTTCTACACACAAGGCTGTCACTGACATGTTGCCTCCTGGTTAGGGAAACAGGCATTTGGCAAACAGTTCATTTGTGATGGTTTGTGGGGCTCAGTAGAGTTAACAGTGAAGGGTACCAACAAGGAAACAGTGAAAACCGCTCTTTGCGTTACATTAGTTTGCTCAAAAAGTATGCACTTGTTGGCCAAACCTACAAACCACACATTTTCAAGCATGTTGCAACAGAATAAAATTTAGTAAAGACTTAGGTGAGATAAAAAAGAAAAAATCATGCTTATATTCCTCAATAATGCCATGACTAACTGACTAACTTTGAGCATGATATAGAGAGTTGAACTATATATGATATAGAGAGTTGAGCTATAGAGAGACCTTTAAAAATCAAAACAATGCATAGGCAACGGACATTTAAAATGTTCAAATGCACGTTAAGAGTCTCATTTCTCCTTTCAGTAAAAGGGGTGCATGGCTTACTTTGAGAACTATTCAAGCCATCCCCAGCCGATGGGTAAACATTTATAAGCCTTTGGGATCTCCACTTTCTTGGTCTTCCTGCTCTCTGATTTTACTTAGAGGAATATGTGAACGCTATTCCCTCTTGAAGCTGTTATTAGCCAGAACTCACTGATAATGATTTAGCACAGAATATTAGAGTTGAAAGGGGCTTCCAGAGACCAAAACTCTATCCTTATTTTAGAGAAAGGGAGCCAGAGGCTTCACAGAGATTAGGTGACATGCTCAAAGTCACAGCTAGTATGTGATGAGATTAGAGTTAGTCCAAAACCCATGTCTTTGGGCTCCTAATATGATACTCATTCACCCTATCACCCTCAGTGTGATGAAAGACAGATAAATGACACCAATTCCTTACAGTTTCTAAGTCAGCACATGATTATTAGATACTGTTGACTCTGTGAGTTCTCTGAGGTTAGAAGAAATGCAATGCATCCTAAATGTCACAGGCCTGGAAGTAATCAAAAGGAAGCTGAATGTTAGTTGCTACTCTACATAATGCTTGCAACATATCTGTGGTCGGTTGCAATATATTATTAGAGCTTGGGTTTTGTTGTGACTGTATGAACCAAGCCACACAGGGAATGCTGAAGAGTGATCACAAAAATACCTTTCTTTCCCTACTGTCCCTCAAGCAGCAGGGATCAAATAACTGTTTCTCAGCTGTCTGTCGTTTAAACAAAAATATCTCCTTCACTCTACATGTATCTGTGGCAACTTGGTGTTGCTTCCTCTTCTCTGTTCTATTTTTTAGACCCCAACCTTGGATCACCAGGGGATACTGGGACTAGAAAAGACCTGACATGATGTTTTACAAATTTATCTCAGATTCCTTCAGTGCGTCACAGTTTGTGTTCAATAATGGCAGGCAGCGTAGAGCAGGCAGGCAGAGAGTGGCCTGCAACTGGATTTTGGGCTTGCAGAATCCTCGACCGCCAAGCTTGATGCTCGAAGGGCTTTTCACTCCAAGTACAGCAGTTTCCATCTGTATTTTGGGCCAGCTGCTTACGCCAACATTGCAATAATGTGTTTTATTCATCTGCAGCATAGTCAAGCCTTTCTACAGTTGTCTAGGAAATCACAGATGAGACTTGGAGGGGCCATATTGAGTCCATGCTACTTCCTAAGTGCACACAAATCCCCCAGTTCTTCTCCCCTGACTCTGGCCTGGCCACTTACTAACCCAGCATGTTTCTTTTCTTCTCTCTCTTTAAAAAAATTTTTTTTTTATTTTAGAGAGAGAGCGAGAGCATGTGCGTAAGGGGAGAGAGGCAGAGAAAGAGAGAGAAAATCTTAAGTAGGCTCCACGTTCAGCATAGAGCCTGATCCCACAACCCTGGGATGGTGACCTGAGCAGAAATCGAGTCGGAGGTTCAACCAACTGAGCCACCCAGGTGCCCCTAGCTGGGCATGTTTCTTAATCTAACTTTGCCTGAGTGGCCTCATGTGTAAAATGAATATAGACAATAACAGTAGTTCTCCTTTAGGGTTGTTCTGGGGATTTAATAAGTAATTAAAGTGCATGACTTACACAGGGTCTGGCATCTAAACTTTATATAAATATTAGTTATAATTATTATTTCTACTCCACAAAGTTAAGACTTCCTTATAGTTTTGGATCTCAGTTGGCTGTGATTACTTTTACATCTGTAAAGGAATGGCTTGTTAAACTAACGAACATCATACAGCTATACCATAATTGATTCAACCATTCACCTGTTATTGGACATTTAGTGTGTTTCCAATGTTCTGCTATGTAGATAATGTTGTATACTAGCTGCACTTCTAGGAATCTATGCTTACAGCTTCCCTATGAGGTAGATGTGCTTAATACTGCCATTTCCCAAATAAGGGAACTGAGACTTAGACAATATAAATACAATATGATCACACAACTAGTTAAGTGTTACATGTAAGACTCGAGCCCATGTTTCTGGATTTCAAAACCTTAATGAACTTCTTATGCATGTTCTTATCCAAATGGTTATAATAGCAACTAGTTTGTGCACCTAAAGTTGCAAGCCTCATTTATCTAAATTTTTTCTTATATTGACCATCTCATTCCTCAATAATTCAGAATAACTGCAGTGTTATTTTCCTTTTCAGCCTAAACTCCTCAACTTTATTTATTTATTTATTTGAAGTTTATTCATTTTGAGAGAGAGAGAGAGACAGAGAGAGAGCGCGCGCATGGGGGAGGGGCAGAGAGAGAGAGAGAGAGAGAGACAGAGACAGAGAGAGAGACTCCCAAGCAGGCTATGCACTGTAAGCACAGAACCCAATGTGGGGGTTGAATCCACAAACTGTAAGATCATGACCGAACCAAAACCAAGAGTCAGATACTCAATTGGCTGAGATACCCAGGCGTCCCTAAACTCCTCAATTTTGAACACTCAACTTATTATTAGGAATGCTTATGTTGCAAAACCACCAGCAGCTTCACAAAACCTTGTTCTGGCTTCTAAAGGACCTGAACACTTCCTTGCACCAATTTATTCCAGACTCTCTGGACCAGCAAGACATGGGGTGGACATGAAGAGCAATTTCAGGGACTCAAAAGAGACAATATAGTTACATTCCAGCAAGGAGATAAGGAGAATCTTCTTTGCTACTTGCACTGGCCACAGGCTTATACAGCAGACTTAATACAACCTGACCAGCTACCTTGTTAGGGGGAAGTTCCTGCCATTGCTATGGGAGCAGTGTGAACAAATCCCGTGGGTGCTACTTTTAGGAACATGCAGATACATCTGGTTTTTTTGAAAACGGAGATATTAATTGGGGAACAATTATGTAAGTATGCTGAAGACATAATTTGTATAATTGTATGCACAACGTTTCCCAGAGAAAGGAGACTGGAATGGCTTTGACAATGCTATACATCCCAACTGAGACTGTCCACTCGGACTACATGTCTCTTCTCCTAAGAGGACTTATAACCATAATAATGGGTAAAATTTATAGATCACTTACTATGTGCCTGACAATATTCTAAGTACTTTATATGTCTTAACTCCATTTCACTCTCATGACAACCCTATGTGGTAGATAGTTATTATTACTATTATTTTCTCCATTTTATACATGAGGAACCAGAGGTGTGAAGAGGGTAAATAACTTATCGAGGTTACACAGTCAGTAAGTCTAAGGCTGGGATTTGAACCTGGCAGTCTGACCCTGGGGCCTTTGCTCTTTGTCACTACCCTAGGCCAATGGGTGCTCTTGGTCCCTGGCTCCCTTGTCCCCTGCCCTTCCAACCCAGTTCACAGTAACTTGCTCTCATTCACCCTTCCAGTCTGCTCCTCAACTGGTGCCTTCACAGGGCCACACTCTAGAGCTTGGACTCCCTGGGCTCCTGCCTCCCACCTCTCCCTTCCTCTCCAAAAGTCTTTCTACCCCTCCCATGAGGCTGTCCCTCACATGGAAAAGAATGTAAAGGTTTCACTGAACTAACAACAAAACCACTTCCCTTTAACATAAGGCTTGAATGATTTGCTAGGATTGCATGGAGAAGAAACATTTAGTAAAAAAAAAAAAATGAAAAGGTACTTATTAAATCAAATACATCATTTTAGAGAAAATGGTGCTTAAAGAGAACGCTGTACCCAGTGCAATTTCTTGTACACACACAAGGCAAGAAATAAATATGTATGGAGTAACTGAATGAATGAAGTCAACTTGGGACTCTGGGATTTGAACAGAAGTTTTTGAAAACTTAAACTTGGATGTTTTTGTTGGATTGCTTTAAGAAGATGCTCTGGTGCCCGAAAGACCATTTTGTCAGAATATATATAATCTAATGTTTCCATATGTTATAAAGTCCTCCATTGAGGGTTTTCCAGCAAGTCTGTCCAGGCTAATGCCACTTGCCTGCCAAAGAAGGCAGTGACTGTGCTCTTTTATGTGTCTCTCTTTCACGAGTTTTAAAAAAAATAACAAACATTTCAGACACCACGAGAAAAATTAATCTTTCTTAAGTATCAAGCTTGGAGAAGGCAGAATAGCTAATTTGCTTCTCAACTTCTTCAGTGGAGATTTTCTGACTTCAGTGCTACATGAAAAATGTAGTTATAGTTCATGTTGGCATGCCATTTTTGAACTGTTAATAGAAATTATTGACACAAAAATTAAAAAAAATAAGACCAATATTTTATTTCTTATGTTCTAGCTATGCGCTGAAAGCTAAGAAGACTTACCAGTATCTATAGCTTTATTGTTTTACTATTCAGCTTAACTATTTATTTTCCAATCATAGGTTGGATTTTAAAAGCCATCTTAAGCTCATTTTGTGTGTGTGTGTGTGTGTGTGTGTGTGTGTGTGTGTGTGTGTGTGTGTGTGTCTGCCTCAAGGTGTTTTGAAACAGTAAAGGCCAGGATTTATTGATAAGAGAGTATAATTAAAATAATAAAGAGGTAGACTGACTCAGTTGTCAAAGTTTGATTTTGGTACCTTTGCTCCACAGCTGTTTTAATTAGTCCCTCACAAAAAAATAGCTTGAGCTGTTATCTTGAATGAAAATACAAACTTATTTCTCATTCTGCTCTGGTGTTGTAGAAAAATGCACTGCTTTGAGCAACAAACCTTGCATTTCAAGAATCTCACCACTAAGGCTTTTCTCAGGATATACTGTAAATTATACAGCAAATGTCTTAATTTCTAAAAGAAGTAAATTCAGATTTTCAGCATCATGTTCTACTCTTTCTAAGAAACCTGCCCTCTCACCATCTGCCTGTGCTGCCCTGTGCATACACATACCCTGACTGCCCCACCACGGACTCTGTGCTGGGGCAGCTCCTGCCTGAGCCCTGTCCCCCCACCCTCTTCCAACCCACAATATCCATAAACTTACCAACACATCTAGATTCAGATCAAACCCTACCTCCATTAGGAGTGTTCCAGCCAGGAGCAGTGTCTCCCCAACCAGAGTGTCCACACTGATCAGACTTGTCTTTCCATGGTTTATGTGGGACTCCATCTCCCTTCCCAATTAGAGACTGTAAACCCCCTGGGATCAGGGCTCTGGGGAAAGTCAATAATTTATCTTTTGTATTATGTATAAATTTGTAAACTGCCCTCAATCACAAGGCAAATGAACTGTGGCATGAATACATAATGTCTATGATAGGATTCATACGGATTTGTTATGTGTAGCTTATCAGAGTAATCATATTATTGTGTAGTGATAACTTATGCTCTGGAAAACACATTAACATCCACGTACATAGGTGGAGTTGACAAATACATTACAGTAAAGGGAATGAAGAAAGGAAATAGTAAGTATGGAATATACCGAACGGGCCTGAAATAAAGAAAATCTTTAAAAATGTACACAGTATATGGTAAACATTTGATTACCTATAAACCTGGACAAGTAAAATGAATGGAGAACTAGGAACTCAATGTGGACTATAGGTTTCAGTCATCTGTTGCACTAAAGATTTCCACACAAGTATTTATGGGCCACAAGTTGCTTATTTGAATTTATTGCCCCTCCCTGTCATAATACACCTTTATATGTATATTACCCAGGTGGTAGCTGGAAGCTTTTCTTTAGATCTGGGTAAAACAGGCAATTCCTCAGCCCACAAGAGTCCACAATTCCCAAGATTTCTGTAAATTCCAGGGACGGGGGTGATGCTTATGCTGCTATGGCCCAGGGCTCCAGGGCTCTCCCACCTGCTGGGACGTGTACACTGAAACTCAGCTCACAACAGATGCGGTTAGAGGAATCTGCTGAAGATCTGGGGAAGGCCGAGCCAAGAACACATGGTCTTATGCCACTCAGATGGCTCTTTTCTCCCTATTCTGCTTTTTTCCCCTTTTCATATTCTCCATCCTGGATAAAGTAATTCAGATATTTTAGAGAAAATCTTGGCACCATCCCATTCGTCCAACTGAGGTAGATCTTGTTTCTAAATATAACCTCTAATCAATATTTCTTCAGATAACAGTAGAGTCCTTCTTGAGAGCCATTTTGATCCTGGCTGTAAACATTGCAAACATGTCTTCCTATTACACTCATGTATTAAAAAAGTAGGATATGATCAAAAAGCTCGAAACTAGAGGGGAACCAGGGGCACATCTAACCCCACTGCTCTATCTCTGAAGCTCCCTTACCATTTGTGACTGAAGTCACAGTTGTCCTATAAACTCCAACATAGGCATATTCTAGACTCTATCATCAAGTGGAATTGGGAACGTCCCCTCCTAGACTGGTAATTCTGATTTTGTGCTATTTTTTTTTATTGTTGTTAGATGCACAACTCAGCTTTACATGCAATTTTGTTTCCTTCCCTCTCTGCTTGAGGCCACCATGCTTTCCAACCCATGGGACAGTTTCACTTTTTCCTTGCCCCTGCACAGTGTCTGCTCCCATGCGTACAGACAGCAAAGTTGGGACACAGCTTTAGATAATATGGGCTTTGAATAGCTGGCCTACACGTGTAATGGATAATTAGATCTGCTTTAGATTTCAGATTATTTCCAAATTTCCAAGTGTTCAGGATTCTCATGATGCTGAGTTATTCACCTCTACAGAAAGCTCTCTTTTTCACCACTGAAGGAGTGAAGAGAATAGGTAGAAAGGCAGTAAGTGACTACACCTCAGAAAATAACAGCAGATAATAGCATTACCATGCTGAACGGTTCAGCCAGCAAATCAATCTATGGCTGCGATGCTGTTAGATATGAGCACCTGAAGTAGCCCATTCCATACCTTCTAACCACCTTCATTGTTTCTTGGCAACACTGTCCTCACAATTTGTTTTTACTTAAAAAACACAGTATCCTGTAGTCATGACACCAAGCCAACGTTTTCTGTTTCCAGTTAAGGGAAATATAAAGATGCCAGAAAATATTTGTCCAAACAGGGCTGTTTTTCATTAGAAGGGTAGTTTTAGAGCCCTGTTACTGCAATATCAACTCTGTATTGTTCTATGACCATGAAGCACACAACTGAAATTGGCGGGTTTTTTTTTTTCTATTAGCAGCATATCACATTTGTTGGGTATTAAAGAAAGTGTTCACAGATATTAAAAGTTTTTCTCCTCCTGGGAAACGCACATCATTGAAAATGCAACATAATTTCCATTCTCTTTTGGAGTCCTTAAGTTTAAGACTGAAATTTTTTGGAGGTACTTCAAGTTAGCCAGCATATTAAATATCTGTTCCTCACCCTTTACCTCATGCATAACCTGACTTTATCGAAGCTGGAGAAAGATGTTAACCCTTTGCCCATCAGTTCTTTACCTCTGACAGGGCAGAAAGATCACTCACTATATACACCTGCTCTAGAGTGGACTCTCATGGTCCTCTTCTTCTATAGCATTTTTCAATATCATGTAACTAATCTTGGAAAGGACAGATTACTTTGCAGAGAATACCACTTAGGAATTAGATAATGTTCCACATTAAAGGAAATCAGTATGTAAGTTGTGACCAATTCCACATTTCCAATGTAACAAGTCTGAAGTGCCATGCCCAACTGGAATGTCAGAAACTTCTAAGTTTGGCAAATGGCTATTGTGAAAGAAACAGGAAGTTTCTTGGGAGCTGTGGAATTCATCATGGCTTTGGAGAAAAATAGTAGCATCACAGATGGTAAGTGCCAGACCAGATGCTTCTGTGGCCATGATGAACTCCAGAGTGATGAGCCAGGCGGTCAAATCGAGAGTGCTCATGGTGAAGTGGAGCTCCACATTGAATTACTTTCGGATGACAAGGACAGTAGCACTACTTATTGTTTGTTCATGGCATTAGAATCAGACATTAACTCCCATCTGTCCAACCATCCTGCCAGGTCAGCATATAAGAGTGTCAAGCACTTTCCTTGAACCAGGCAAGTACTAGTCCAAGTGCCTTACACGGGTCACTTCAGTCACTCCTCATCACAAGTCACGAGGTATGATTATGGTTACTATCACTGTCTAGATGGAGAAGTGGCTCTGTTCCCAAGGCCACAGTCAATAAGTGTCAGAACCTGAACAACTGGTTCTGAAACCAGAACTCCTAATGGCCATGCTGCAGTGCCTTGATGCCTCTCAGGTAATATGAGGCACTTGACTTCCCTCCTCTCAATGAATTTTCCAACAGCTTTGTGAGGTCAGTATTAACTATCCTTACTTGGATAAAGAAATGATAGTTCTTTAGAAAGAGAAAACAAACAAAGAAAACAAACCTCTAAGAGACTTTGGGACTTGCCCCTGGACACACAGTGAGAAATGATGCTTTTGGGATTTGAATCCAGGTCTGTATGAATCTCAAGTACAACTAGAAGCACTATGTGTCTCACATGCCATAGTGAGCCTGTTGCTTGTCATGGATAAAAACTGACGGTAGCTGGAGTTTAGGTGGTCACATGTCAAAATCTCAGGGGAACATAAGATCTTTTCAGCTATAAACTGCTTTTCATACTTATACACATCTTTTCTTCTTATAGAGAAAACATGAAACATGTGATCCAGCAATTTCTCCAATGAACATTATCTTCCACTGTAGGCTGGACCCAAATTCAAAATTCTCTGTCCACATGTTTCATTGTTTGAAATGTTTTTGAGCACTTAAGATACCTAAGTCACATGGGTAGAAATTAATCAATGGAGACATGTAATGCACAAAATATGGAAATAATAGCTGCTTAAATTAAAATATAGGTTGCATCATCCAAATGAAGGCCGATCCAAAAATGGCATGTCAAACCACTAACATTTCTTTAACTGCTATTTATTTGCATGTTCTCTAGTTTTGTCTACAGTGTTTTCATGGATTTGCTCATGCTCCAGTGCTGGGCGTGCCAAGAGCTCAGTGCTGTATAAATAGTTTCAAATGCACAGAATGTGATGGAAATCTCATTTGAAACCATATGGCCTTTCACAAATGCTCCAAATGGCCACTACTCAAAGGTACAAGATTTAAAAAGTAATCCTGCCACCATTAAAAATATATGAATAAATAAACGATGGCAATGACTTCCTTTTCCCTACTGGATTTGTGGACGGGTTAGGGAGTATGAATTGCTTCTGCTCTGTGGCTGATTTTCAGTTCAGATAACTCATCTTTATTCATTTCCTTTCAGTCGTGATGAGCCATATTGAGAGCAGCTGTAGGCAAGAAAAAAAAAAAAGGATCTCCTCACTCCCTCCTTTAAATCCTTGTCAAGCAGCCGTTATAAAGAATCCATCTGGGCTCAGTGCTTTGCTGGGCTAATAGAAAACAGGAGAAACAAAAAGTTTAAGCTGAATCTAACAAAGAGATTTAAAAATTACCCAAACACATGTTTTGGGGAAAAATCAACCTCAGGATGATTTAATGCAAAGTTGGGTAGACCAGGCCTAAAGGAAAAGCACACTTTAAATTAAATTCAAAACCAGACCAAACCAAAGTGTACTTGGAAGGTGATGGGAAACACCAATAGGCAGGTAACTAGTAAGGAGAAGTCTGGTGGCCAATTCTAGTGAGAGTTACTTATAAAGTTAGAAGGTGATAGGTGAGTGTCAATAAGCCAAGCTCTAAAATGTAATAAGAGTGAAATGATTATGGGGAAACAACTTGCACAAAGTGGAATGAAATAAGAAATGATTTACTTTAATAATTGAGATTTTATATCAGAAAAAGTCTTTCCAGGTTTAAGCGGCAAATGAATCGGGGATCAAAACTCGTTTTTTTAAAATTTTGGATAAATGATGAATATTTTTTTGGATCTGAGGTAGAAAGCAAATGCTTTTGACATTTTACTTAAAATGATTTCATCTGTTTTAATACATAAACCCAAAAGAAATCTTGTTTATGGATCATTCTACTATACTTCAATGACACAAAAATGGCTTCAGTTTCAAAGGGGAGAGTTGGCAAGTGATTACTGCATAAAATATCGCAGTCTTGTTTGTTTTACAGCATTTTTGTTCATGCGTTTTTAATGGTTACATGAACCAAATGCTTAGGCAGCTGTGCTGAAGATGGAATGAATGAGAAACAAAGATCTGCTAGAGGGCAAGCTGGAAGACTAACTGCTTTGCAGGTTTTCTTGAAATATAACTAACAGAGCAAGGAAGAATTCTAAGTAGTGTTTGAAAATGACCAAGAAAGCACAGTGACTAAAATTCGCAAAACAAGTTTTAAGAAGCTAGAAGGAAAAGTCAACAGAAGAACTGTCAGAATACACAAAGAAAATCCAAACTCTCTTGCTTTCCATTTATTAGCTAGAATTAGCAATGGTTTTTACTTCCCATCATCTCTGAACTCTGCCATTTTGGCACTGCTGAGTCCTCTCTCCCTTGTGACCTTAACTCTTCCATGGCTCCTACAATTTGCTTCTCTATCTACCTCTGCAATCTTCTCCATCTCTGTGGCTGGATCGGTTTTCTATCTGGCTTCTTTCCATCTCCACTTACCTCCTACAGTCCAGGGTCCTAAGCCTTGCTCTCTCCTGGGAGTCTCTTTATTTCTATATCACCATGTCACTTCTGATCATTCCTAAAATCTACATGGCCTTCCTCAATATCCACTCTGCAACCTACAGACACCAGCCTCTGTCCCTCTGCCACTGTGTCAACTTCAGTATGGTCAGAGTCAACCTCCATCACTAAGAGATCCATCCTCCAGGCTTAAAAATTGTGACTCACTTTTTTTTTTAAACTTTTTTCTCTCCCTTGGTCAGTATATACAATCAGTCCTACTGATTCATCAAAAATTTATCTCTGTATTTTTCCTTTCAGTAATGGAACTTAGGCTCTCACCAATTCACACCTAAATTATTTCCACAATAATACTAATAACAACTCAGTAGTGTCAACTTTCATGAGCCAAGCATTGCTCTGAATGCTTCATATGAATTATATCATTGTACAGGAAGAAACTAAGCACAGAGATGAATTTATCTGCCTGAGGTAACACAACAAAGCAGAGCCACGATTTGAACCAAAGCTGTCTAATCATAACATTCTTTAGCACTCTGTTGAATGGTTTCTCATAGAATCTCTCATCCAAGCCATGTTGCACACTACATCCACTTTATTTTTCTAAAATAGTGTCTAAGGGGCACCTGGATGGCTCAGTAGGTACAGCACAGGAATCTCAATCTCAGGGTCATGAGTTCAAGCCTTACATTGGTTGTGGAGCCTACTTAAAAAACAAATAAAATAAAAATAAAATTGTGTTTTAAATGCAGTTATCTGTATTAGCAACCTCAATTATCCATACCCATGGGCTCAAAATTTGAGTTAAATTTTATGGAAACTTATCTTAAGGAAATAATTACTTGTGTACAGGAAGATTTATATACATGGATCTTCACTGCAACATGATTTACAACAGTTCAAAATTGGAAACACCTTTAATGTTCAATGGCTGGTTAAACAGAATTGTGGCGCATTTATATGAGGAGACACACAGTATTAAAAATGACATTGCAGAAGAGTATTTGGTGACACGGGAAAATGTTTAAGATTTACTCAGTGGAAAAAAATAGGTTATAGAAGTTATATAGAGTATGAATCCAATTTTGTGGGGGGGAAAAAGGCAAAACAAAAACAAAACAAAAAACCAAATACACCAAATGTTAACCAAAATTGTTTTGAGGTATTGGGACTGTAAGGGATTTATTTTCATGATTCTCCAACATTTTATAATGAATATATGATATAATCAGAGATCCCTCCCATGGTAAATGTTATTTAAAAAACAATATTTATATCTCATGACTACAGTGTCATTCCCTTGCTCAAGGACAAAACAGTAAATACTTACTGTCTGTTATAGTAGGTTGAAAATCTCCATGCCTTTAATGAAGCCCCCTTGTCTAAGGCTTCTTAGTTCTTGAATCCCAACCTCTATGTCTTTCCAGGAGAATGACTCCAGCCATATAGGATTTCATTAGGCTTCCTTTTTGCATGCCCACCAACTCTGCAATTGGTCAAAGCCCAGCCAGGGCCTCACATCACTCACTCCTGACCAATGCAGATGCACCCACCCATCCTGGATTCTTAGACTATAACTTGGATTTATTTATAAACGTTTGGTATTTCTTTCTAGTTTTACCATGTCTGGAAAATGGCACTCAACCTGTAGGCCACGTAGTCATTATAAAAGTCATCATTACCATACACAAGTCAGGCAAGTGGTAAAAATGTTTCCTCCATTTAGTGCTTTAGTTTTATTATTTACATGCTGGCTTTAGCTGCTATTCTCTGTCTCCTGCACCATGTTTTTCACACTCGGGCTATGGTACTTCCTACCTAAATTAAAGTGATATATTTACATGTATGTTTCCCTTGTTCAATTGTCAGTTCCTTGAATGCAGTAAAAATACATAATCGAGTTTTACTGCCCCAGCACATAACATTTAGTAGTACTTAATAAACATTTATTGAATGAATGGCAGATTAGCAGAAATAGGTAAATCTGTATCTAAAATAAATATAAGTTGTTTGAGGAAAATACTGAGAGCAACTTTCCCATGATTTATGATTGGACTATAATACCAGCACCAGAAATGATTAAAATATTCATGAATGAAATTGTTAAAGGTAAAAAATAATTCCTATCTCCAGTTAGCTTTGCCAGATACCTAAGAGATGCATAAAAGTGAACATAAAAATAAAATGTAAGACTTACACATCATTCTGATTTTTTATACCAGAAGACTGTTCCTATCTAGAGATTTAGCGATAAAATGGGTGGGAGGAGGAGGAGGAAAAAATAATTTTCACTGATTGTGAAACTTATCAAATGGCAACTCCAGTTGCCACTTTTTTCCACTATATTCTAAATTACTCTAAACTTGCCATGTATCTGTGGAGACCGAAAGATCATACCACAATTCACAAGACATAACACTGTATGAATAAGTGGTCTATATATGGGGAACTATAATTTTTCTGTGGAACTTTGGAGAAGTTGCAACCACACAAGGAAAGTCTGATTGGTTAATATGGCCAATCAAGCCACTGGTTGTGTTTCAGAATACCATAATCCCAAACACACAGGCGTGGTTTTATATAATACATGGGTATAACTCCAACAGGGTCTGCATGCTCTAAGGATTCTCCCATCTCTTGTTGGCCCTAATTTCCATTTCTTTAGACTACTTCACTTCTCTTTGAGCTCAACAGGCCATAACATTACATCATAAGTGGGTAACACTGAGACTCATCTTTCCATCTTAGCGACCATATAAAGTAGATATTTAACTACCAGTGGATTCTGTCATCCTGGATCAAAGGAAGAATATGCAGGGAAAAAAAAGAGGGAAGCATTTTTCCTCTTCTTCATCTATGGGATAATGAACAAAAGTGCCCTTTGAGATCAAATGAGGAACACCAAGAGGAAAGCCATTACAAACTAGTTGTTATTTATATTGTAAAAACATGGCAAAAGTTATTAAAATAGAACTGCTAAGAAATCAACCAGAGAAATAAAAACCAGGGAATTAAAAAATTTATAGTTTTAAACGGAACCCCAGTATAACGTTAAACTTAGGGAAAGTTTGTTCCCCCCCCCCCCCCACTTTATAGGCTAAGCACATTCTCTCAGGCTTTTACCAGGTGAAGGTAACGTTTTATGTTTTGCGTGCACGAGAGCATAATGAGATCCACAGTTATCTGGATTTGAATTACAATGAGCCACTTTTAATAGGTCCATTCTGTATCAGGGATATGATGTGAAACGAATGGACTCTGGGAATGAGGAGACTCCCATTGGACCTATAACTGTCGGCAAATCAGACTCACTTTAGAACTGAGAATTTGAGTTCTTTGCTTGGTACTGTGAGATAGCCTGAAGACCCGTGTTTGGGTGAGGAGGGTGTAAGGGCAGGGGCAGAACGCTAGAGCAGAAGCCAATGGAATAGCCTCCACAAAGGAACTCTAGTTTTAAGAACAAATTATGCCTGCTTAATGGGATATACAATCCTTGGGACATTGCAGGCATTCAATACCAATTATTAATAGTGATACTCTGTCCTTTAGTGGAGAGTTTTCCATATAAACAAAATTAAAAAAAATACTTTATGCATTAATGAGGCAAATAATCAAGGAATATGAATCTTATGTTTATTATACTAAAATCTATTTGGATTAATGTCCTAAAAGCCATAGGTGCACCAAAACCTAAATTCTAACACTCTATTTAAAGAGATACAATTGAGGGTGCCTGGGTGGCTCAATTAGTTAAGTGTCAGACTTTTGATCTCAGCTCAGGTCATGATATGATTTGTGGGATCAAGCTCCACATTGGGCTCTGCCTTGACAGCATGGAACCTGCTTTAGATTCTGTGTCTCCCTCACTCTCTGCCCCTCCCCTGCTCATGTGCTCTCTCTCAAACTAAATAAATAAACATGAAAAAAATAAAAAAAAATAAAGAGACACAGTTGTATTATCTTTTAGTATGCAGAAACTAGAAGAGGGCTAATTTTATCAAGCAGAGGTCCTTCACTGGTTCACTTGAACTTAGCACATTAACAGTGGTTTCGACATGCTTGAAAACTGGTTTTTAAATAGGATAAATACTGTCCTTGATGTTCCTCTTCAGAAACCTTTACTGACTTAGTAAACTACTTTTCATGGATGGAGGAAAAGCCAAATTCACTAGGCCATTTCACTTACCAAAAATTAAAACACACACACACACACACACACACACACACACACACACACCCAGTACATAAACATTAAGCTTTTCTAGTATTTTAGATCAACATGTAAAAAAAAAATCACTGTCTGAAAAAGAATGTAAATATATTACATTCCTGTAGGATAGAGTAGCAAAAATAAATAGATTGACTACATTTCACCTAAATACATAATTAATAAGTTGATCTAATATATTTTGATTTAAAGGGAAACAGGGGAATTGCATTTAAGGAAATGCTTTAAACACAAAGTGTCTCCTCGTAAACAAGTAGCAGGCAGGAGGTCTTACATCTATGGCATTAAACGGGTTAAGTGCACGATCCCAACTGGAGGATGTTGTAATTTTTTAGATTTATGAATTGGCCAGGCCACTTAGCATCTTGAACGCAATGGACGCTATCTAGATCTGTCCCTTACCTGCTGGGAAGAGACAATTCCCCTCACACTTGGAACCCCGAAGCCCGTTAAGCTGCCTGCTCTGTAACCTTGGCAGCTGGACCCTACACAATTCTTCATCTCCTGCCACTGGGCCTCACTAAATAAAAACTATGGTGCCTTGTTAGCCAACAACTGAGCGTGAAATCACTACACTGCAATCCTCTACTCTCTGAGTCAATCAATTCTTCCTGCCATTATGGATCTGGATGCATCGGGTCAATAAAGAGAGGGGGAGAAAATGGAGCGGAATAAAAATAGGGGGACGGAAACACACCCAAACAGCATAATTCCATATAGTGAAATTAGTTAGTGCATTCATATAAAACAGTTTAGAGCTGGCTAACAAAACCAAGGCATGTGCTATTTAATGTCGTCATCAGGCTTTGAACTTGCCCAGGACACAGAATGGGGAAAACTATGGAGACAGATATGCGGCAAAGAAACAAGCTTTTGTCAGGTCTAAATTGCTAACAGATTAGAGCGTGTTTGACAAGGCACTGAGATTGTAACATATGTTCTTTTTAAGAAGTATTAACATTTCATGCATTAGCTACATGCTAACTGAGAAAGCCTGAACCACTAAGAACTATTAGATGTCATTTGCAGTAGTCAGCAGCTCTCCATGCTTGGAATCCTGTGCGAGCCTGCACCAGGGGACAGAGGATGCAGGGAAAGTGGCGAGGAGGGGAGGAAAGTCAGAAAGGACAGAATGCAAAGAAAGAGGCTGTACCACGTGCTGAAAGTGGTGCTAACTTTTTTCTTGAAGAAGCTCCCAAATGTTCAGAAGAGGGGTGCAGAAGAGGGAAGGAGTATTTTGACATAAAGTTCTTTTCAGCATTTTATCCCACTTAAATAACATCTCCTACCTATTACTACTTTCTTAGTTGGAGAGCTGTTCACTCCATATCCTGAAATGGCCCTTTGGCTCACATTTCCCAAAATGGTTCTTTTTCTGGAGGGCAAAACTGTTTTATGGCAGAAATCAGAGTGCTGAATAAATATTATTATTAAAAACGAGCTAGGACTACTGGTCCATCCAGAGCACTCAAAAATCATTAGGCCTTTACTACAGGGCCCAGGCTTCCTAATTGTAAAGTTTCACATATAGTGTGTTATGGTTGCTTTTACAGAAAATTTCAACAACTTTTGCTGTTAGTCTATAGGCCCCTTATGGATAGCAGCTATATCTTGTCTGCACAATGCCTGGTAAATAGTAAGGACTGGATGAACATTTGTTGACTTGTATTGATATGAAGGGAATGGAAAACATAAAATAATACCTCTAAGCAAGGAGTCCTACCAGCAGCACTGTCTACCCATCCCTCTTCCATGGTCCTACCGTCCTCCTGGCTATGGTCTGTTGCACTCCCGGGCATAACTAACTGACTGCAGTTCTCATTATCGGGCAAGGCTCACTGATTGCTCTTGTCTTCCCTAGAAGACTGCAGTATCCCTAAGGTTGGGCACTAAGACTTACTTGACTTTGTAGCCTAAACATCCAGAACAGGGGCATACTGATAGGGCACCAAAACTAATTATTACCTGACAAACTTCATACCCGCCAGACGAGTTACCATCCTATTTTATTAAAGGCGCTGGAAATGGAGAACTCCTATCTCAGTAAAATGTAATTATGTGCACATCATTATCTGATTTGAAAATTCTTTTAAAATGAGTTCTTATTTTGTATCATACAGCTTAATTTTATTATTCACATGTTATTCAGAATCCAGGGATTGTTACTGATCATATTTGTACATGTGTGTACATATTTGTTGTATATGTAGATAGAAAGGTATTCAAAGAGATATGGAGATAACAAACTTTAAGCCCCAGGTCCCTTTTCACTTCTTGACTGACTCTCTGATGCTGATTTTAATGTTAAACATGCTCCTTTTAAAGTTAAACAGAATTCTAAACATAGCTTAGAAGGAATAAAAGCTATGAAGTATTATCATACCAAAAGAGAAATAATTTCAGAGTTGGTTGTTATTTTGGATTATT
Organism: Panthera tigris; assembly: GCF_018350195.1. NCBI lineage: Eukaryota > Metazoa > Chordata > Mammalia > Carnivora > Felidae > Panthera > Panthera tigris. The sequence goes on along the minus strand of NC_056661.1, from coordinate 93,921,072 downwards.
TATGCACCTATCCAGATTTTTATGGGAAAAAAAGAGTTTGATTTTGATCCTGGGACTCATAATCTGACTTCATTGATAGCAAATTAGTACAATCTAGGATATGGTAGAAGATATTTATCATATATGCAAACATAATCTGTTAGGAGAAAAGCAATGTGGCTTATATATAGAGAGAGGGCATGACTCTTCAGTCATTGTGAGTTATTTGAGAAGGTAAATAAGCAGGGCACATCATTTATTTAAACCTTTAAAGCCCTTTGACAAGGTTCCACATCAAAGATGGTTTATAAAAACGGAGTGAACATGGGATTGGGAAAGTGTTTTCTCATGGAGAGAGGAGTTGATTTAAGATGGGAAATAATGAGAAGAACCAACCTTTTTCATCAGAGAAGTGTCATATGTAACCGACAGACAGCATTAGCTGGATTTTCTTTTTAATATTAAAAGTTATCTTGGAGAGAGAAGCACACTGAAAGAAAGAAGGAAGGAAAGAAAGAAAAGAGAAGAAAAGCAAAGAGAAAAGAAAAAAGAAAAAAGAAAAGGAATGAAGGAGGGAAGGTAGATCTGCATGACGTATCTGCCTCTTTCGTGTGATAAAACCATGGGAAGATTGTGTGTGTGTGTGTGTGTGTGTGTGTGTGTGAGAGAGAGAGAGAGAGAGAGAGAGAGAGAAAGAGAGAGAGAGGAAAGAGACAAGAGAAGAGAGAAGAGCTGCTGGAGGTGGGGTGGAGGGTGACAAGCAGATGATGCTCTTATCAACGCACCGAACTGGCATAACTGCTCCCACCCAACATGGACAAGTTTGATGACTATGTCCTACAAGACATCTGATTAGAAAAGTCTGGTGAAACTGAGGAAATAAAATATTCTAAGTATTATTTTTAAAAATGGAGGGAAAAAAATCTCATTGGTGTGTGTGTGTGTGTAATGAAAGAACAATGGAGGCAGACAGAGATAGAAAAATTGTTCAGCAAGGAAAAAACACAAGTTGAGAGGAGTGACTGGAAAAGTTTATAGTCACAGAGGATTTACAGGGAGCGGGCGGGGGTGGTATCCCCTATGCTCACTGTCTGAATAGTAAGGGGGGTGGTATCACTATGCTCACTGTCTGAAGAGTAAAGCCAGGTAAACCCCTTTGAAGTTTAAAAGGCTCTTTTAGGACACCCGATAGGATGTGCTTAGATTTACACAATAGGTGGCTCTTCAAGAGAAAGCATCCAGGGAAAATGTGAAATACGCTTAAGAAGTTTGAGATATTTGGGAGGCTAGATTCTTAACAGGTTAACAAAGCAAATGAGGAGCTTCTAGCTGCACCCCCAGCTTTTGAACTTCCCCTCCTCTCCCTTCCACAGAAAGAGGAAGAGTGGCAGGCCTGGAAGAGCCATGGCTTCCATTCTCTCGACTTAATGCAGAAAATTGAGCATGGATTGTGAATGTTGCATCAGGATTACTGTTATCAACCTTAGTCACTAATGACCCAATTTGGGAGCAAGAGGAGTAGAGGGGAGAAGGTTCCAGTCAAACAACAGTACTGTCTGAAGATGCAAAATATCTTTTTTGAGGTAATTAAAAAAAATTTTTTGGCGACTTTAAAGACTGGTTTCTTATGTGCAGTGCAGCATAGAACAGCTTGTAGGCTGCAGATCAATAAATTCCAGTTAACTTTCAAGTCATGTCGGCATGCAGCCCTGACTGGTTTATTAATTTAAATTTCAGCCCTCTAAAAAGGTATGTCTAAAGAAATGAGGCACTATGAGGATGGTACTGAGATTGCTCAATCAGAACAGGCCTTTGCATATATTGGTTATCCACATCAACAGGAAATCTTAAACCACTGAAGAGAATAGATCACCCCTCCCTCTGTCTCATTTGGTTAGTGTTTTTCTTAGGAACCCCGAGAACCGTTTCTTTTTGTTTTTAACAGTACTTGATCTCTGAACAACAAATACCTTATGGCTTTCCTCACGCGCACTTCAGCAACTAGTTAAGAACAAAAAAGGTGAAAACGAAGAGAGTAACACTATCTCAAGGTTTAAATCTCTTCGTAGGGAGGGAGGAAGGTCTGCCAGAGTCTCCTTTCTCTCTTCCCTGCCACGATGTCCCTGGAATGGACCAAACAGTAAGGATTTGGCCTAGAAGTGAAAAGTGAGGAACAGCTTATGCTTTTGCTACAATCGTCTCTTCCTTGCTTTCTTACCTTTGATTCTTCACTTTGTTTGCTTTTGCTACACATTTTTTAAAAGCCCTCAAATATCTGTCAGTGGATGATCCCTTTTGTGGACTTGCTCCAGGCATCAGGACATTCTGGAATCCCTGCTCCAAAATGACTAGTATTTTAAGAGGTACAGACTAATTTTACTGTGCCCCAAATTATTATGATAGCACAGCTGCGGTTCAAACAATGCATCCTCAAACTAAATGGCTTCTGGATGATCTGTGTTCGCTTTTCCCTTACACTGACATAAATAAGAACAAGCTGCTGGAATCCATGAAAACTGGTCAGAGACAAAGGCTGCACAAGAATTCTGCACCTACAAGATTTTTATTGTGAAAGAAGTATTTACGAAATGCTAATACCATTTGAATTTGGCCCATGTAATAGTATCTTAAGTATATGTTTAAAAAAACAAGTGTTATGATGTGACTCTTGATCCTGGGGTCACTGAGTTTGAGCCCCACATTGGGTATAGAGCTTACACAAATTACAAATAATAAGTAAACTTAAAAAAATAACACACAACCCCCCAAAACCCACAAGTGCTTACATAGAAATCCTAGATGTTTTCAGATCAATTGGGCCTTCATGAGATTTATATAGAACATTACTATCATTTTACTAATAATTGTGATATGTATTTTAAGAGCTAACTGAAACAATATGGAACTTACGGCAAATTTTCTCGTTGAGAAATTTAGACTAAAGACAGATTTACACTTTTTTATTTCTGACTGCATTCAGTTTTAATCAAGGTTTCTAGAGCTTCTCACTAACAGTGAAATTGTATTTAAATAGGGCCTTTAGGGTTTTCGAGTTACAGATTAATTAACTCAATTTGGACAGGGTTTTGGGGGCAACTGTAGCTCTCGCGTCTCTAATTTTATCTCCAGAGGTAGTCAATGTTCCTCTAGACATTAGCAACTAAATAATTGCATAGGCTTAGACGGATTATGATTGAAACGTCTCAAGTAAAGCAGACTTGTTAGAAGTCAGAATAAGACCAGTGTTGAGTACAAGGATAGCATGCTATTATTTCACATTTCTAGCACCTTGCTGATCTGGGCTGTGAATGCAACTGTACCACTCAGCTGGGGGATGTGGGGGATATGAATGAATGGCTCATGTATGTTTCCCCCTCTGTAAACTGGGGATGAGAACACCTAAGTCACAAGGCAGTTGTGAGGACTAAGTGAGAGTATTTGTGTAAAGTGTCCACCATTGATGCCTGGCACACAGTGAGTGTTCAGTAAGTCAAAGGCTGTCACTATTACTATTATAAACCTGAGTACCATGTTTTATTGTGCATAGCAAAGTTTTCTAGAAATAAAAGGCAAAGACAAAGGATCAGGAAAAGAGTAGCACATGCTTGTTTAGACAATACAATGAATACTCTTTGATCAGATTTTCTTTCGTGCCTTTCTCCAGGTACCCATGCACCCATTCATGCATGTTGTTGAGGCCATTACATTGCTTGCGCCTTCATACATAACCTGGACTTTTTAAAAAAATTTTTTTTTTCAACGTTTTTTTTTTTTTTAATTTATTTTTGGGACAGAGAGAGACAGAGCATGAACGGGGGAGGGGCAGAGAGAGAGGGAGACACAGAATCGGAAACAGGCTCCAGGCTCCGAGCCATCAGCCCAGAGCCTGACGCGGGGCTCGAACTCACGGACCGCGAGATCGTGACCTGGCTGAAGTCGGACGCTTAACCGACTGCGCCACCCAGGCGCCCCACATAACCTGGACTTTTTAGGTTCTCTGCGCCTTTAAATCCCCCTCTCTGGAAGCCTGTTTCTGACTATAACTATCCTACCTAGTCTTCAAGCCTTAGCTCACATAATATCTTCTCCATGAAGCATTCCCTGACTCAGTGAGGTCTGTCCCTGCTGTTTTCCTCGCCCTGAATTTACATTTGTATAATTATACTTTTTGTATTTTACCTTGAGCTAGTTAGTAGTCATCTATATCTTATGTCATTTAATGCACTTAAGCCACTTGACAATAAGGAACCACTGTCATAGATTGAATGGTTTATGTTACTCAAAATTCATATATAGAAGTCCTAACCTCCAATGTGATGGCATTTGGGGTTGGGGCCTTTGGGAGGTAATTAGGTGAGATGAGTTCATGAGGGTGGGGCCCCATGATGACAGTAGTGTCCTTACAGGAGAGGAAGAGAGACCAGAGCTCTCCCTCTTGCTTTCTCCACCATGTGAGGACACAGTGTGAAGGTGGACGCCTATAAGCCAGGAAGAGAGTTCTCTCACCAGGAACCAAATATGTCAGAACCTTACTCTTGGACTTTCTATGCTTCCAGAACAGTGAGAAATAAGTGCCTGGTGTTTAAACCCACCCATTCTGTGGTATTTTGTTATGGCAGCCTGAGCAAACATAACCATGTCATTATATAGGTCACACATCTATATGTGATTTGTTAGCATTTAATAAATGTTTGCGAATTGTCTTCTGGTTCTCATTCATCTGGGCCATTTATTTCCATGAATATCTTTCTTCACTGGAAATTTGTATTCTTTTCAGTTTGCTCCTGGTTCCCCAGCAACTAAATGCAAATATTTCACCCTGTGTACAACACTCTGCTAAATGCTATGGAATATATCAACCTTACCTCAAAAAAGCTTTATGGTCCCCTTAGAAATGGAAGATAAGCACATATAATGGTAAAATAAATCTAATTATCACACAGAAAAGATTCTAAGACAGGCCCAATAAGGGCCAAAGAGGTAACCTTTGTGAGTGAAGCATGCTACATTAAATTTTTTATGGCTTTTTTAAAAAAGTATATTTATTTATTTTTAGAGAGAGAGAAACAAAGCACACAAGTAGGGGAGGGGTAGAGAGAGAGGGAGAGAGAGAGAATCCCAAGCAGGCTCTGCAGTGCCAGCACAGTGCCTGATGTGGGGCTCAAACTCACGAACCATGAGACTATGACCTGAGCTGAAGTCAAAAGCTGGACGCTTAACCAACTGAGCCACCCAGATGCCCCTACATTAATTTATATAAAGAAATATGCTCTCACCAATTTTTCTTCAACAAAAAGCCCCTCTGGCTAATTTAAAATTTTGGCCATTAGTACAGAAACATGGTTATATGTTTCACTTGTCTTTTACTTCTACTGTAAGAAGAACAATAGCAAAAAGGCGAGGGTAAGAATCACGTGCTTTCTAGCCTCATTGGCAGAAGGACAGGCTGCAGTGGCAGAGGTTGTGGCAAACTTCAGAGCATGGCCTCTTCTAAAGAAGGTGCTGCTCAGCCCCAGCTATTCACTGCAGTTAGAGAATGCCTGGAGTGGCTCGATCTTCCTTTTCTTTTTAATGAGACACAGAAAAAAATGGATTTTTATGTAAAATCCATGTAGTTTTAATCACTGGATCTTAATTTTAAACATTTAAACACACTGTTTTAAGCAAATACGTGTATGGCCGATGTCTACTAAAGGCTTTCACGTTACAGCCCCCATGGTGTTTTGGAAAATAAGAGAAAGACAAACAACTTGCAGTGTGGAACTCTGCACAGAAAAGAGGTCTGGAGAAGATTGCGACTGGGACACACCTACAACTTATTTCTGCTTTTTCTGACCTCTCTCTCTGTTGTCTTTACCCAGAGTGCAGTAACAGTGATCCCATTTTTGAACTTTTATGTTGACCTCATCAGAGCACCATCTTGCTGCAGGCACCCAAATCTCTGATTCCGCTTTTAATTGCCCACTTTCAAATGATACGCCAACCTAAACTGAAGCACACTTTTACTTTCCATGCCCAGACGTGGTCTCACTCTCCCCACCTACTGCCTGTCCCTCCAGAGTTTTTCCAGGCCACCAGGGAAGGTACCACGTGGTCAATGCTCTAGTCTCACAATGTGGGAGGCAATTCTAATTTTTCTCGTCTATCTCCTCCAACTCCAACCACATGACTACATCACATTAACGATTTTTTTTTAATGTTTATTTATTTTTGAGAGAGCGAGACAGAAACAGAGCAAGAGCTGGAGAGGGCAGAGAGAAAGGGAGACACAGAATCCGAAGCAGGCTCCAGGCTCCTAGCTGTCAGCACACAGCCCTGATATGGGGATTGAACCCACGGACCTCTAGATCATGACCTGAGCCAAAGTCGGAACTCAACCGACTGAGCCACACAGGGGCCCCGACATTAACGATTTCTTTGGAATGATTTTGAACAACCCCTTATTGAGGGTCATGAAACTTAAATAATCGTCCTTAAAGACTGTTTCCACTTTATTGAGTTCTTTGCTTCGCTCAAGTAAATCCCTGCCATCCTCTGCATGCAACACGTTCCCTTCTACTTTCGTCTTCTGCTGATAACAAAAAAGAGTCTCTTGAATATCTCTTCCCAATTTCCACTAATCCCCTTTCTTCATCTACATTAAAACTATCATACCAAACTGAACCCTGATTTGTTCTTCCTTTTGTCACGATCATGTAGGATTTGTGCCAAGAAATATGTTGCATTGTAAGGATTTCTAGATTTTTGTTTTGTTTTAGTAAAAGAAATGGAAAGACAAAAAATAATTATCATAGAAGAGTTCAAGTAAATATGTGTTTTGTTTTATCACAGACTTCATGGAATTTGGGATTCATGAAAGGTATGGAACACTTGTTACAAATCAAGCAAGGCACTGTGCTAAATGCTTGACATTTATCATCCCATTTGATCTCAAGTCCCTGATAAAATAGGCACTATTCTTAGTCCTGATTGACAAATGGGAAAAACTGAGGCTTAGTAGGTTAAGACTTAGCTCAGGTCACAGAGCTGGTGAGTAGTGCAGTAAAGCCTCAAGGCCCAGGCTCTCCAAGGCCCAGGTCTCCAAGGCAAAGACCCTACTAAGCCCTACTTTACACGGCTTCCCTGAGTCACAAGAGCTGCCTGTACCGAGTGAAGTCTACTGCTAACAGGCTGATATTTTTTTTCATTAAAATTTTTTTTTTTTACATTTTAATTTATTTTTGAGAGACAGAGCACAAGTGGGGGGGGAGGGGCAGAGAGAGAATGAGACATAGAATCTGAAGCAGGCTTCAGGAGCTCAGAGGAGCTCAGCACAGAGCCTGATGTGGGGTTCGAACTGACAAAGTGTGAGATCATGACCTGAGCAGAAGTCGGACGCTTAACCAACTGAGCCACCCAGGCACGCTCTAACAGGCTGATATTAAGATTAATGCAATGAATGACTGATAAAATGTCCACTAACATAAGGTTAAAAGAAAGGAAGCCCATAATTGTTTCACATATTTTTGCATATAGGCAAAACAGAACTCATAATTAAACACCAGAGTGCAACCTTAGATCCCAGCTTTCAGGACACTGTGTGTCAATCATGTCAAAGGTAGAAAAAGTGCCTGCTAAACCTATTCTAACTCTCCAAAGGAAGTCAAATAAAATGCACTCTTAGGGAAGTCCATTTTTTTTTTATTTATTTCTATTAAAGATACTGGGTCTCCCCTCAACACTCAGTTCTCCAAGGACCTTTTTTGGGCATGCAAGGCTGCCTGGCTCCTTCTCACTCATGTCACCAATGCTCACTTCTGCCTTTGGTCCCTCCCTAATGAATCAGACAGGAAACGTGCAGGGAGAAGGACTCATTGCTTTTCCCTTTTTAAACTGTAAGACTGTTTAAAATCCATTCTGATTTAGTGTTGTCCTGGTTATATGCTAAGTCTCAGAGTTTTCTATGGGATTAAGTAGGGAAACTGCATTTCAACTTTAGAAAGAAAAAAAAAATAAAAAAAAAACAACCCAAGCAACTGAAGGCTGGATGATTTCCCAAGTCCTCCTTAGAACAGAAAAGCAAAATAATGCCTGATCTGGCCCTGGCAGCTACTGTACTTAGCTCTAAAAAATCCCAAGAAGGGACCTGGGAAATCATTTATTCAAACTTTTGGCCACTGCATCCTTTGTTTAAAAGGTATCTTAGGAGAAAAACAGAACGAATGCAGCAGATTAAAGTGCAGCTACTTTGATGGAGAGAGTGATGGACTTGGAGTCCTGCCCAGTGTCAACCCCCTTCCCCCTCTGCCTCCCAAGAAAAACCTCGAAGGGGATCAGAGGAGCAGCCACTGGCTTTCAAACTTGTTTTGGCCACAACTCACTGCAAAAACACATTTTATTAAGTGACTCGTACAGGTGCATCTGAACACACACACAGCTGAGACAAAACTTCCATGACACAATACTCTTATCACTACCTGTGTCATCTGACATGCTTCTTTCTGATCTCATCTCTTCCATTTAAGAAACATGATTTCCAGTCCACTAGACGCTGTCTCTGCACGTTAAGGGAGTTGAAAAACACTGCATTCAATGACAACCTTAGAAATAATTCTATAGATTAGAAAATTTTGCTCTTGTATGCATTTTCCGTCTCTGAGGAACCAATGAGGAAAAAGTGCAGTAAAAAGTGGCAAGCGGAGGCACTAACATTGGGATGCAGGGCTAATTCACTTGATCCAAGAAGGGCAGATTCCCTTTGTAGGGAGTTGGGAATGCTGACCTACAGTGATGGCTGGTCTTTTTTCTCATGACACATCATGGGACAAGGCCACAGAGATTTCCACCACACGGACCAGAAAAGCAGGGAAAGTCAGAAGCTAGGCAACAAGAAAAAGGAGGAGAGACAGCGAGTCTGTGTTTGAGTCTCTGCTTCCAGTTTATGGCCAAGGCTCAGTTTTTTTTTAAATTTATTTTTAATGTTTATTTTATTTTTGACACAGAGACAGAGCATGAGCAGGAGAAGGGCAGAGAGGGAGGGAGACATAGAATCCAAAGCAGGCTCCAGGCTCTGAGCTGTCAGTACAGAGCCCGACACAGGGCTTGAACCCACAAACCATGAGACCATGACCTGAGCTGAAGTTGGACGCTTAACCGACTGAGCCACCCAGGCTTCCCAGTCAAGGCTCACTTTTATTTTTGTCCTTGATTCTATAAAACATCCGATATCTTGTAATTTACCATTTTATTTTTAAAAGAAGTAGAGAGGAAAAGAAATCACAGCACAGTCGTGACAGTTTGAAAATAAGTTGTCATTAATATACATCAAATCTGTTAATGCTACAAATCATCACCAACACAAGAAAATAACCCATCCCTTTAGAAGAACAACACAGAAGATATTTCTGGTGGATTTGAAAAAAGCGAAAGAGAATGCAAACATGTATGTGTGGAAAGAATTCCCAACATCTACTCCTTTTCCACCCTTAGGATTGTTGACTGACTAGGCCAATACAGTGGGAGCCACAGAATTCAAAGGTTTGACTGAACTTTCTTCACTAACTTGAAAGATCCATTTCAAATACTATTTATTTAAATGTGTGTCCTTTTTCATTTTTCATTTTAGCAAGAGGCTGCAGGAAATACACTTAAAAAAAAACAACCATCTAGACATGGTAAACTTACAACAAGGAAGGCTTCAGACATATGTACTTCCACACCAAATCACAAAATGGGCTTTTATAAATTTCTTTCTACAAAAATAAATAAGAGAAAGTAATAAAAAAAGATAAAGCCCTCATACAGAATTGCAGCAATTATATCCCCACAGCTACACTATAACCCAAAACTTTGCAAACGCTTTGATTATTGAACCATGGCTGAAGTGAATAATTTGCTTTTCACTAAGAAAACAAGCACATTCATTCTCACCACAATGGAGAGAGGCAGTTTTAATTAAACCTTATCAAAAGATGAATAAAGAATAAACTCAATACCCATTCCACAGAACTCTATTTTCATCTGTTTAGTTTAAGCTTGCCATGTTCGTGCAATAATTATCCACTGTCCAAGGAATGCTGGAGTTGTGTTAATGTTGGTAAAGATTTAATTAGCTCAATTATCTGGAGAGTATTGAAGTGAGGCTCAGCACAGTACAAATTTCTTCAGGCTTTATACATACCTCTGATCAAAATACATGAAACTGAAATCTAAGTGAACAAAAGACTCTTACTTCTACAGTTCTACTATTGAAACAGTTCCATACTTCATAATTTTATTACTCCAACTGAAAAAGAAAAAAAAAGAACCCTCAGTATAAGTCTTTAGAAGTACAACTCATAAGTAAAGGCTTATCTTGCGTGTGTGGGTGTGTGTGTGTGTGCGCGCACAGTTAACTTCCTAATCTGTAAATATGTTCTTAGGAAGTTAATTAAATTTGTCTTGCAGATAAATATTAATACCAAAGTCCAGTCCTTTTAAAAACTTTTTATCTTTCCACTGTAGCCTACATATATTATGCTTTTCCCAGAAAATGAAGCATTTAAAAAGTATTGAAAGTGTGGTAACACAGACAACTGTTTCAATCTGTCAGACACCAGGGACAGACAGTAGGGTTCATTTCAGAAAACAGATTGGCCCCCAGCGGCCTGACCTTCCTGGTGGGAAAGAGAACACAGCGCTGTGCTTGACAAGCTCAGCAACAAAGAGGTATATTCAGGTCCCCCCCCCCCCCACCGCCCCCTGCAATTCAGACACGCTTCTCACAGGGAAAAATGCAAAGCAGGAGAAAGAAATGCACCACTTTCAGCAAAGCAGAGTTTACTTAGTTCGGAGACAAGGATCTCAACAATAACAAAAAATAACGTACTTAGGAAAGTAGCAAGCAATGTTTTATCCACTCATCTATAACTTCAGAACGCTCTAATCTGGCCATTGCCAATGTCTTAACATCCAACCTCACCTGTAATCCACACTCACTGGCATTATAACATCAGTGAAAACCCGAACAGATGATTATCCTGATAAAAGCTTTCTTAATAACTTTACCAATGAAGAGGGCATAACTTTTCTCTCAGAAGCTGGCTCATACTAATTTCAAAGTAAGCTTTCTCTTTGTTTGTACATGTTACAGGTTTTGCCTTTATTTTGAAACTTAAACGAACATTTCCTTGTGTTGTAGACCCTCAAACAGATTTTTCATTGCTTTTTTAAATTTTGAATTTGTATAGGGTCTTCTATGCTTCTTCCTTCTCCAAAGGAGTCAAAATCCAGCAGAAGTGTCAACAACAATAAAAAAAATTGATAAAGTAATGTTTTTAATAAAAAAAGTCTCAGGCTAAATTAGTTGCTGTATATTAATACACAGTTTTCCCCTAACCTCCAAGGTCAAGTTTTACTGCATATCCTGCTTAGTCAGCTAACAAGCCATGTTTAGTTTGTATGTTTGAATTCTATATGTGGAGATATATACATATATATACACAGATACATATATATGTATACATACACACACATATATATACATATATATGTATACACACATACATACATATACACATATATATGTATACACACATATATACGCCTATATATATGTAAGATAAATTTAAAAGGCACTCACAACTGACCACATTATCCTTATAAACAAGTACATTGCTGTTTTTTTAAGCTTAGATTCTGTGTTTTAGTACATACTTTCCTTAACTGTAAGGATTATGAGCACTTAGGCTCAAACCAACTAGCGCAGTTGAAACAAGTCTTGATTTCTGACCCATAAATATCATGCTGATTTATCACATAAACAGGCATTGCAAATACACACTCCTCACTATGAACATGTGGACTATTAGAAAAACTTAACGCTGAAGATCAGACCATTGTATATATGGACTGTATAAGTCCATCACAGTTCATAAAAGAAGGCATAGTTTTGACAATTGGACACACACCACAATCATAAGCTCATGCTGCCGAGTAAAAGATAAGGTTTGTCAGGTGGTGAGAAAACTTTCTGCTTGGTAGTCCAAATAATTTGCCTCAACTTTAGACTTAAACACTTCAGTCTCAGAAAATTTTGTGAGGAAATGGAGCAAAAAAATGATTCATGGCAATCAAAACTTGTCTTTTTTTTGTCTGCCATGCTTTTCTGAGCCATCTTTTTTTGGGGGTTATGTTAAGGAGTTCTTTGAGCTGGCAAAGAAAGACACAAGTATGGGTTGGTTTTACCTTGTTTTCTAGCCTGCAAACACTTTTACGGTATGACTCACTCAGTGTGGCTCGAAAGACATCCTTGGAACTTCAGAGTATTTTGTACAAGAACAAAGGGGGCTTGGGTTCAGTTTGCAACACGAGTCATTTTTACCACACAAATTCCCTTCTTTTGTGCTGGCAAAGGGGGATACTTTGAGCCCTTCGGGTTTAGAAGATCTTCAAACAGACAATAGTGTGCAAACAACCCTCAAGAACATAACTTTACTAGAACAACCTCGAGGCTGAGACCAAGGCTTTGAGAAAGGCCCCTTCAGATTTCCTTCTGCTCTCCACCCGAACAAAGCCTGCCTGACAATACTGAAATCTCCTTCTTTCTTTGGATTAAACCCCCTTTGCAGGAAAAGTATGCAAATGCCATCCGTGGCTCCCTTGTCTGAGGCTACTCTCCCCCAGCTATCTTTGCTCTGTCTGGCTTCCCCAGCAGACCATCAACAGCCTGACGCAGACCAGCCTCCCAATTCACATCCTTCACAGCTCTGACAGTCTGCTCCCTGGGCCTGCCACTGCCTCTAAAAGGGGCTCATTTAGTCGTAATTAACTATTCCCTGCATATTTCCTAAGGTATGGTAATTGTGCTAAAAGCCAACAAGTGAGGCATTCATTCTAGTTCTCATTTAAATCTTTTTTCCCCCTCAGCAGTCTCCCTCCCTCTGCCTTCTTTCCACCCCACTCGGCCACCCTCTCTCCACTCGCCACACACATACACTTTTCTCTTTTCACCCCTCCCAGGGAATATTTCAAGTCAAGTGATGGAATGAAGGTAGAAATCAGAAACTATAGGAAAACAGACAGTTCAAAAAGCAAAGCTTACTGAGTGGTGAAGCACCGCATGGGAAGTCACAAAGAAAGTGAGAAAGAAGTAAAAATGAAACAAATTGTTTAGTTGACACACATATATAAAATGTATAAATATAAAAATATATGTAGTGTATAGATACGATATAAAAATTCTACAAACACATTTTTCTTCCCCTATATATTTTCTTCTCAAAGTTTATTTTCACCCTGTATTACAGATAAAAGGTATAAAAAAAGGTAATGATTTTGTCTCCCCTGCCTTTCTTCTTTATCCTTAAGCTGTAGACAAGATAGAGATAAGGTCAACCAAGCAATTTCTGACCTCTTGCAAGCATTTCAGGTCCTGGCAAGTGGGCAGTGGACCACTGAACATTGTATTATGTTCTTGCAGGCAGACCAACATTATCATGATCAGGAGAAGTTTGGGGGATGAGGTGAGGTGGTAAATTATTTGCCTTGAAGACTCTCTATCAGCCATGAGCTGTTGACTTTTGTTAAATGGATTTAACTGGAAAACAGTCATGGCTTCCCTACAATATCTCCATCCTCTCAACACACAAAACAATGTTGTGCAATTAGTTTTGGCATAAAGAAGGAGGTAATGTTTCATTAAAAAAAGACTCAAAAAGCAGTCTTTTGAAAAATTTATTCAGATAAGCAATAAGTGCAGAATCTGGCATTCAAAATTTTTATTCTGATGTGAATACTTTAGCTCTTCTATTTGCTTTGGCTAAATTATGTTTCCATGCTGTTCCTTAATCATGTGGACACTGCTATTTCTAGTGTTAATTTACCAACATTTCTTAAGAGTAATTGAAAATACTTTAAATGTTAAATTATTAAATGCTCTGTTGTTATAAATGAGTTTATTTGGCTTGGCATTTGACTCTTCATCAGATACTACTATCTATAGAGGAAAGTCCAGTAATGAGAGAACATCAAAGAACTTGGACCCACTCAAGATGGCTCTGAGGTTGGAATTATAGTGAGAACTTACCATGGCTATAAGCTGTAAATTAACTAACTTTCTTAGTTAGGCAATAACATTTATAAATCCATTTTTCTCTGCTAAACCACGGATATGCCAGTTTAATGTATTTCTGTTGTCATTTTTCCTCACACATAAGTATTACATGTATAAGCAGCATATTCTACTTTTTTTACATTATCATATGTATTTCTCCATGTTTATTACCTTTATGACTATAATTTTTAAGATATTTATAATATCCCATCTAGTTTGGTATACTTTACTCACTAATATCCTTTAAAAATATTTAAGCGGTCAATTCTAAATAATTTATGTTTACTCTGTCTTATGTTAGTTGTTTTGACATTTTTTTTTCTTTGTCATCAGTGTCACCATGATCAAAAATGTTACTGAGTTACTAAATACTAGGGATTGAGGAAGGCACCTGTTGGGATGAGCACTGGGTGTTGTATGGAAACCAATTTGACAATAAGTTTCATTTAAAAAAAATGTATTTCCTCATATTTATATAAAAAAAGAAGTTGGTTAGACACACTTTAATATTTTCAAATACTTAACCGTTTATTTGGATTTAGGCAAAAATGGGCAGGAGAAGTCATGTTTCCTCTTACTGGAACTTAAAACTCATAAATACCAGTTTGAATATATTCATGAAAACAGCTGCTGAGTGTGGACCACATTACAAGTAAGACCATGATGACACTAAATTCTTAAACATTTCTTTCAGTTTTGAAAATTGTCTTTTTTTTAATTGAAATATAGTTGATAGGCAATATTAGATTAGTTTCAGGTATACAATATAGCAATTCCATAAATATATATTATACACATATATATATACATAAATACATGTATATATTTATAAACATATATTTATGAAATGCTCAGCTTGATAAGTATAGTTACCATCTGTCACCATACAAAATTATTACAATACTAAAAAAAAAAAAAAAAAAAAAACTATGTTAAATTTTTATCCCTGGAAAACTAGTTATCTCACTTTTTAGTTTCTGCATTTCCCTTAAATGGAGTTAGTGTATCAATACTGAGATTCTACATATTCACAAAACTTAAATTAAGGGAGTCATTATTCATTTTACAAAAAGATATGTAAACAAAGAAGGCATATTGTTTCAACTAAAATAATTCCTGCATAACTTTCCAAGGAGTATATTCTGTACATGTTGGATATGTTGAATCATACCTATAGTAGATTCACAACATTTTAGGGCTAAACAATGAATAGGTTTTCAGTCAAAAAGAAGGTTAAGTATTGGTGTAATTTCTAATACTCTAATTTTATGTTAGATGTCAATGTGAATGGAATTTCATGCATTTTCTTTACTTATTTTCAAAACATGATTTACCATAATAAGAAGTTCAAAGAAAAGAAAAAAAAATACTACATCCTTTTCAAGTTGTTATATGATCCTTCAAGGATCTTCCCAGCTTTAAGATGTTTTGATTCTTCTGTGTCTGACCAGGAAGTCGTATATATTTCCCCGTGGGCAATCACATTAAAATCCAAACTCTTTAGCATCATT
Organism: Panthera tigris; assembly: GCF_018350195.1. NCBI lineage: Eukaryota > Metazoa > Chordata > Mammalia > Carnivora > Felidae > Panthera > Panthera tigris. The sequence continues at coordinate 93,905,511 of NC_056661.1, read as the reverse complement.
CCAGACCCTTCACAATCCAGCTTCAAATCTCATTTTCAGTCTCGTCCCTTCTCACTCCTCCTATCCACGCTCTTTAGCTTTACCAGACCATTACTTATGATGCTACACTTTGTGCCATGGCTTTGCTCTCAGTTTTCCTCTGGATGAAAACACACTTCTCCTTCATGCCCACGAAAAATATAATTCCTCCTTTGGCTCAAAATCTCTTCCTTTGTGAGACCATTCCAAGCTCTTCTGGCAGAATTAATTTTTACCTCATTTGTCCCCTCACATAGCTTCACGTAAATATCTACCATAGCCTTTATCATCCTGAAATATAATGTTCCTATATGTGTTTCTGAATTGTGAGGATCTTGAAACTAGAAACTCATTCACTACTTCCTAGCACCAACAGAATGGCTACTCAAAAAATATTTACTATAAGACAGGAGATCATGGTATGGTGTGTTAGTTGGAATATTCACTAATTCAGTCAACATTTTAAAAATATTTAATGAAACTATTTAATAAGAGATGCTTAAATACAGAGAACAAACTGAGGGTTGATGGTGGGGAGGGGAGAAGGGAAAATGGGTGATGGGCATTGAAGAGGGCACTTGCTGGGATGAGCACTGGATGTTGTATGTAAGCGATGAATCACGGGAATCTAGCCCCCAAACCAGGAGCACCCTGTAAACACTGTATGTTAGCTAATTTGACAATAAATTATGTAAAAAAAATTAATGAGCATAAATTACATGCCACACTAAGAAATGGAGATAAAATTGTGAAATGAAGATAAAATGTAAACAGATTCCTATATTGTGAGATTTAGATTCTAGTGGGGGAAGACAGACAAATCACAGGAGACTTCAGTACAGAGGGGCTGAAACTTTGGCCTTATTCCCAACATATGTAAAGTACCTATACATTTATTCATGTTCACAAAATATGTTTCACTCTCTGTCAGACATGTTGCTGAATTCTATCACTGATCATGAGTCAGAGGCTGGAACATTTCTGAATTCTTAACTCAGATACTGTCCTGTTAGTGACTCCTCTCCTCCATTTCTATCCATTTTCAATTAGAAGGTCTGAGCCTTGAGAGTAATTTTCCCCTTCTCTCCTAATTCTGACGTAAGGCAGCTCTGTCCTCAGTTCAGTAACTCATCTTGAGTTCCTTCCATTTGATTGAGAACTTGTCCCAGACTTCCTGCATCTCTGACTTTACTTTCTGAGGGTCACATTGGCTTTAAAACCTTACTTATCTTAACTTAGTGATCAAGGTCAATGTGACTGGTGACAAGGCTGGTGATAAGTACATGTGGATATCATGTACTTCCTAACATGATGCGAGGAGAAGAGCCCTTCATCTGGGTGGTACTCTTCCCTGAAATCCATCACTGCGAGAAAACATCATGAGGGACATTCTACAAAATACCTGAAGAGTACAAAGTACTCTTCAAAACTATCAAGGTCATCAAAAATAAGAGAATATTGAGAAACTGTCACAGACCACATGAGAGTAAAGAGACATGATGATTAAATGCAATGTACTACTTGGATGGGATTCTGACCAGAAGGACAGGAATATGAAAACAGGTGAGCTACAAATACAGTTAAAACTTAGTTCATAGTATGGTACTGGCCTTAATTTCTTAAACTGATAAATGTACCATAGTTATAAAGGTTGTTAATATTAGAAGTTGGGTGAAGGGTATAGCTTTCTGCATTGGCTTTACAACTCTTCTGTAAATTTAAAATATTTCAAAATAAAGAGTTAAAAAAATACAACCATAATCTTACCACTACTCATGCTGAGTAGTTACTTTTAATTCTGAACCCCCCAAATGCACGCAGATTTCCAGAAGTTACCCAAATAGTAGTGGGCAGGGAAAGACCTGAGTCCATTCTTGTGGAAGAAGTTGAATTTACATCAAGTATGATCAGGGGACAGTACTGAAAGTCTTCCTAAGTCCTATAAACAAGCTATGTAAAATGGCTTGATACTTTAGTATCATTTTGTCAGAACCTCTCCATGCAAGGTCAAAACTAATGCACATAGGGGTGCCTGGGTGGCTAGTCAGTTAGGCATCCGACTTCAGCTCAGGTCATGATCTTGAGGTTCCCAAGTTTGAGCCCTGCATCAGGCTCTGCGCTGAGAGCTCAGAGTTTGGAGCCTGCTTCGAATTCTGTGTCTCCCTCTCTCTTTGACCCTCCCCTGCTCATGCTCTGTCTCTCTCTCTCTCAAAAATAAACAAAAATATTTAAAACAACAACAACAAAAAACTAATGCATATGAAAAAGGGAAATTTACAGTCCAAAAAACTAATATATAGAAAAATTCTCTTAAGAATTTGGCCTACTGGGGCACCCAAGTGGCTCAGTCAGTTAAGCATCCAACTCCTGGTTTCTTTTTTTCTTTTTTTTTTTTAATATGGAGTTTATTGTCAATTTGGTTTCCATACAACACCCAGTGCTCATCCCAACAGATGCCCTCCTCAATGCCCATCACCCACCCTCCCCTCCCTCCAACCCCCCATCAACCCACAGTTTATTCTGTTTTTAAGAGTCTCTGATGGTTTGGCTCTCTCCCTCTCTAACTTTTTTTTTCCTTTCCCCTCTCACATGGTCTTCTGTTAAGTTTCTCAGGATCCACATAAGAGTGAAAACATATGGTACCTTTCTCTGTACGACTTATTTCACTTAGCATAACACTCTCCAGTTCCATCTATGTTGCTACAAATGGCCAGATTTCATTCTTTCTCATTGCCAAGTAGTATTCCACTGTGTATATAAACCAGTTTCTTTCTTTCTTTTTTTTTTTTAATTTTTTTTTTAGTGTTTATTTATTTTTGAGACAGAGAGAGACAGAGCATGAACAGGGGAGGGTCAGAGAGAGAGGGAGACACAGAATCTGAAACAGGCTTCAGGCTCTGAGCTGTCAGCACAGAGCCCGACGCGGGGCTCGAACTCACGGACCGTGAGATCATGACCTGAGCCGAAGTCAGACGCTTAACCGACCGAGCCACCCAGGCGCCCCTAAACCAGTTTCTTTATCTGTTCATCAGTTGATGGACATTTAGGCTCTTTCCATAATTTGGCTATTGTTGAAAGTGCTGCTATAAACATTGGGGTACAAGTGCCCCTATGCATCACCACTCCTGTATCTCTTACGTAAATTCCTAGCAGTGCTATTGCTGGGTCATAGGGTAGATCTAGTTTTAATTTTTTGAGGAACCTCCACACTGTTTTCCAGATCAGCTGCACCAGTTTGCATTCCCACCAACAGTGCAAGAAGGTTCCCGTTTCTCCACATCCTCTCCAGCATCTATAGTCTCCTGATTTGTTCATTTTAGCCACTCTGACTGGCGTGAGGTGGTATCAGTGGGGTTTTGATTTGTATTTTCCTGATGAGGAGCGACGTTGAGCATCTTTTCATGTGCCTGTTGGCCATCCGGATGTCTTCTTTAGACAAGTGTCTATTCATGTCTTCTGCTCATTTCTTCACTGGATTATTTGCTTTTTTGTGGGTGTGGAGTTCGGTGAGTTCTTTATCGATTTTGGATACTAGCCCTTTTTCTGATATGTCATTTGCAAATATATCTTCCCATTCCATCGGTTGCCTTTTAGTTTTGTTGATTGTTTCTTTTGCTGTGGAGAAGCTTTTTATCTTGATGAGGTTCCAACAGTTCATTTTTGCTTTTAATTCCCTTGCCTTTGGAGATGTGTTAAGTAAGAAATTGCTGCGGCTGAGGTCACAGAGGCTTTTTCCTGCTTTCTCCTCTAGGGTTTTGATGGTTTCCTGTCTCACATTCAGGTCCTTCATCCATTTTGAATTTACCTTTGTGAATGGTGTAAGAAAGTGGTCTAGTTTCATTCTTCTGCATGTTGCTGTCCAGCTCTCCCAGCACCATTTGTTAAAGAGACTGTCTTTTTTCCATTGGATTCTTTCCTTCTTTGTCAAAGATTAGTTGGCCATACATTTGTGGGTCCAATTCTGGAGTCTCTATTCTATTCTATTGGTCTATGTGTCTGTTTTTGTGCCAATACCATGCTGTCTTGATGATTACAGCTTTGTAGTAGAGGCTAAAGTCTGGGATTGTGATGCCTCCCTCTTTGGTCTTCTTCAAAATTACTTTGGCTATTTGGGGTCTTTTGTGGTTCCATACAAATTTTAGGATTGTTTGTTGTAGCTTCGAGAAGAATGCTGGTGCAATTTTGATTGGGATTGCATTGAATGTGTAGATAGCTTTGGGTAGTATTGACATTTTAACAATATTTATTCTTCCAATCCATGAGCACGGAATGTTTTTCCATTTCTTTGTATCTTCTTTAATTTCCTTCATAAGTTTTCTATAGTTTTCAGCATACAGATCTTTTACATCTTTGGTTAGGTTTATTCCTAGGTATTTTATGCTTCTTGGTGCAATTGTGAATGGGATCAGTTTCTTTATTTGTCTTTCTGTTGCTTCATTATTAGTGTATAAGAATGCAAATGATTTCTGTACATTAATTTTGTATCCTGTGACTTTGCTGAATTCATGTATCAGTTCTAGCAGACTTTTGGTGGAGTTTATCAGGTTTTCCATGTATAATATCACGTCATCTGCAAAAAGTGAAAGCTTGACTTCATCTTTGCCAATTTTAATGACTTTGACTTCCTTTTGTTGTCAACTCCTGGTTTCAGCTCAGGTCATGATCTTGTGGTTCATGGGTTTGAGCCCTACACTGCACTCTGAGCTGACAATGTGGGAGTCTACTTGGGATGCTCTCTCTCTCCCTCTCTCCTATTTGTGCTCTCTCTCTCAAAATAAATACATTAAAAAAAAAATTGATGGAGGAGCTAAGATGGCCGAACAGCATGGAAGTTTTTTGTGTGTCTCGCATCCATGAAATACAGCCAGACCAACACTAAACCATCCTACACACATAGAAAACTAATTGGAGGATTAACACAACAATCTGCACCACCTGAACCACAGAAATCAGCAGGTACGTGGCGCAGAGAGGTGAATGTTGGGAGAGAAAAGCCGGCAGCGGGCAGGTAGCTGCTTTTGCAGGTGGAGAGAGGACAGAGACTGCGGGGGGGGGGGGGGGAGGGAGGAGAATACGGGAAAAACACCCCTCCCCAAAAGCAGCTGGAGAGAAAGTGGAAAATTGGAAACAGCCACAGAGACTAAACTAAAAATGGAGAAAGGAGAAAGGAGAGGGTTTAAATTCCATTAAGACTGCAAACAAGGGGAGCACAAAGTCTCCAACTCCGCAGCTCGATACCTGATGGTGCTCTGGTGGGAAGGGCGAATCCCCAGGAACAGAGTGGGGTCCGGGAAGTTCTTGGGCCACATGGGGAAAAGCAGTTCCACTGGTGGAAGGACATTTGGTGGAGACTGTTGAAGCCACCTGGTCCCAGCAGACCCCAGAAAACGGGGGCGCTGGTGCTGGAACAAGGTCATTAAGGGTGAAGCCTGGTGCCAGATGTGTGTTGTAATTTTCCATAACCCCTGAGGTGCTGCTGCTACACTATCTCGCAATCTTTTTCTGTGGTGGGCTGGTACCTGGCTGCAGTCTCAGGGCACTGGCACAGCAGGGTCCCGCAAGTGCTCCTGGGTGCAGCTGGCATTCGGCCATTGCTCTGTGAGACCCTCCCACAGAGGGGTGGAACAGGTCAAGGCTCAGTCCTTCAGAAGTAAGGGGCCAGGGAAAACAGCCACATCTGAGACAAAACTTGGAAGAGAGGTACTGCCTGGGGCTTGGTCACGGACAGTGAAGAAGCGGAGAGTGGACGAAAGCTGAAGACAGAGGATGGGTGCATGATTGCTGATCGGGGAGGACAGAGTTCTGATACTAGAGACAGGGTAGCTGGGTGACGCCATTTTCACCGCTCCCATGCATGCACATACGCACCTACGAACTCCACAACACTCCACCCCAGTAGGCTAGCAGCGCCATCTAGTGGAGAATGGAGCCGTTACGCTGAGCCCCGCCCATCTGGGCCAACCTTGCTCTTCAAGAACACAAGTCTCACAGCCTACTTAGTTTATAGACTATAAAGCACTTCATAGTCTGACTTCTACGGGAAAACAAAGTAATTTCAGTCCTATTTCAATCTGTTAGAAGGTCCATCTATTCATCTTTTTTTCTTTTTCATTTCTTTTTCTTGAATACAGAAAGAGAAAAAATTCATTTTTATTTTCAATTTTTATTGAAAATATTTTCCTTTAAATTTTTACTATTTTTTTGTGTAAATTTTTTCATATTCTATTTTACTTCCATCATTTTATTTTACTCTACTTCAGTGTATTCACTTTTTCAAAATTTCAAATGATTTCCTTTTTTTCTTTTCTCCTTTTCGTTTCTTTTCTTTTTCTTGAATGCAGAAAGAGGAAAAACTTCATTTTTATTCAATATTTATTAAAAATTTTAAAAAATTTTTTACTATATTTTTTGCTTTTATGTAAATTTTTCAAATTCTATTTCACTTCCATCATTTTAGTCTACTACAGTGCATTCACTTTTTAAAATTTTCAAATGACTTTTTTCTTTTCTCTTTTTTGTTTTTCATTTCTTTTCTTTTTCTTGAATACAGAAAGAGAAAAAATTCATTTTTATTTTTAATTTTTATGAAAAATATTTTTCTTTAATTTTTTTCTACTATATTTTTTACTTTTGTGTAATTTTTTCAAATTCTATTTTACTCCCATCATCTCATTTTAGTCTACTTCAGTGTATTCATTTTTTCAAATTCTCAAACGATTTCCTTCCCCCCCTTTTTTTCTCTAATCTGTCAAACCACTTTCAACACCCAGACCAAAACACACCTAGGATCTAGCATCATATTAGATTTTGTGTGTGTGTGTATGTGTGATTAATTTTTTAATTTTAACATTTTTTTAATTTTAATTTTTTTAATTTTAATTTTTCTACCTCATTAATTCCTTTTCTCCCTTCAAAATGACAAAATGAAGGAATTCATCCCAAAAGAAAGAGCACGAATAAACGACAGCCAGGGATTTAACTAACACAGATACAAGCAAGATGTCTGAACCATAATTTAGAATCATGATAATTAGAATACTAGCTAGAGTCAAAAGTAGATTATAATCCCTTTCTGCAGAGATAAAACAAGTAAAAGCTAGTCAGAATGAAGTTAAAAATGCTATAACTGAGCTGCAATCACGGACAGATGCCACAGTGGCAAGGATGGATGAGGCAGAACAGAAATCAGTGATACAGAGGACAAACTTATAGAGAATAATGAAGCAGAAAAGAAGAGAGAGATTAAGGTAAAAGAGCACGATTTAAGAATTAGAGAGATCGGTGACTCATTAAAAAGGAACAACATCAGAATCATAGGGGCCCCAGAAGAGGAAGAGAGAGAAATAGGGGAAGAAGGGTTATGTGAACCAATCATAGCGGAAAACTTTCCTAACCTGGGGAAAAACACAAACATCAAAATCCAGGCAGCACAGAGGACCCCCATTAGATTCAACAAAAACTGACCATCAGCAAGGCATATCATAGTCAAATTCACAAAATACTCAGGCAAGGAAAGAATCATGAGAGCAGCAATGGGAAAAAAGTCCCTAACCTACAAGGGAAGACAGATCAGGTTTGCAGCAGACCTATCCACAGAAACTTGGCAGGCCAGAAAGGAGTGGCAGGATATATTCAATGTGCTGAATCAGAAAAATATGCAGCCAAGAATTCTTTACCCAGCAAGGCTGTCATTCAAAATAGAAAGAGAGATAAAAAGTTTCCCAGACAAACAAAAATTAAAGGAGTTTGTGACCACTAAACCAGCCCTGCAAGAAATTTTAAGGGGGACTCTCTGAGGGGAGAAAAGATGGGGAAAAAATATACATATACATAGGTATATGTATATGTATATGTATATGTATATGTAAATACCAAAAGCAACAAAGATTAGAAAAGACCAGAGAACACCACCAGACACTCCAACTCTACAAGCACCATACTGGCAATAAATTCATATCTTTCAGTACTTACTCTAAACGTCATTGGACTCGATGCTCTAATCAAAAGACATAGGGTAACAGAATGGATAAGAAAACAAGACCCATCTATATGCTGTTTACAAGAGACCCACTTTAGACCTAAAAATACCTTCAGATTGAAAATAAGGGGATGGAGAACCATCTATAATGCTAATGGTCAACAAAAGAAAGCCGGAATAGCCATACTTATATCAGACAATCTAGACTTTAAAATAAAGACTGTATCAAGAGATGTGGAAGGGCATTATATCATAATCAAGGGGTCTATCTGCCTAGAAGACCTAACAATTGTAAACATTTATGTGCCAAATGTGAGAGCACCTAGATATATGAATCAATTAATCACAAACATAAAGACATTCATCGATAGTAATACCATAATAGTAGGAGAGACTTCAACACGCCACCCACAGCAATGGACAGATCATCTAATAAAAAAATCAACAAGAAAACCATGGCTTTGAATGACACACTGGACCAGATGGACTTAACAGATATATTCAGAACATTTCACCCTAAAGCAGCACAATATACATTCTTCTCCAGTGCACATGGAACATTCTCCGGAATAGACCATATATACTGGGACACAAATCAGCCCTAAGTAAGTACAAAAAGATCGAGATCATACGGTGCATATTTTCAGACCACAATGCTATGAAAGTCAAAATCAACCACAAGAAAAAATTTGGAAAGGTAACAAATACTTGGAGGCTGAAGAACATCCTACTAAAGAATGAATGGGCTAACCAACAAGTTAAAGAGGAAATTAAAAAGTATATGGAAGTCAATGAAAATGATAACGCCACAACCCAAAACCTCTGGGACACAGCAAAGGTGGTCATAAGAGGAGAGTATATAGCAATCCAGGCCTTCCTAAAGAAGGAAGAAAGAGCTCAGATACACAACCTAACCTTATGCCTTAAGGAGCTGGAAAAGGAACAGAAAATAAAACCCCAAACCAGCAGAAGACAGGAAATGAAGATTAGAGCAGAAATTAATGCTACCAAAACCAAAAAAACCAGTAGAACAGATCAATGAAACCAGAGGCTGGTTCTTTGAAAGAATTAACAAAATTGATAAACCAGTAGCCAGTTTGATCAAAAAGAAAAAGGAAAGGACCCAAATAAATAAAATCAAGAATGGAAGAGGAGAGATCACAATTAACACAGCAGAAATAAATAAATAATAAGAGAATATTATGAGCAACTATATGCCAATGAAATGGGCAATCTGGAAGACATGGACAAATTCCTAGAAACATATACACTACAAAAACTGAAACAGGAAGAAACAGAAAATTTGAACAGACCCATAACCAGTAAAGAAATCGAATTAGTAATCAAAAATCTGCCAAAAAACAAGAGTCCAGGGCCAGATGGCTTTCCAGGGGAATTCTAGCAAACATTTAAGGAAGAGTTAACACCTATTCTCTTGAAGGTGTTCCAAAAATAGAAATGGAAGGAAAACTTCCAAACTCTTTCTGTGAGGCCAGCATTACCTTGATTCCAAAACCAGACAGAGACCCCACTGAAAAGAACTATAGACCAATTTCTCTGATGAACATGGATGCAAAAATCCTCAACAAGATATTAGCCAAATGGATCCAACAATACGGTTAAAAAAATTATTCACCATGACCAAGTGGGATTTATACCTGGGATGCGGGGGCTGATTCAATATCTGCAAAACAATTAACGTGATTCATCACATCAATAAAAGAAAGGACAAGAACCATATGATCCTCTCAATAGATGCAAAGAAAGCATTTGACAAAATACAGCATCCTTTCTTGATAAAAACCCTCAAGAAAGTAGGGATAGAAGGAGCATACCTTGAGATCATGAAAACCATGTATGAATGACCCAATGCTAATATCCTCAATGGTGAAAAACTGAGAGCTTGCCCCCTAAGGTCAGGAACAAGACAGGGATGTCCACTCTCGCCACTGTAATTCAACATAGTATTAGAAGTCTTAGCCTCTGCAATGAGACAACACAAAGAAATAAAAGGCATCCAAATCAGCCAGGAGGAGGTCAAACTTTCACTCTTCGCAGATGACATGATACTCTATATGGAAAACCCAAAAGATTCCACCAAATAAGTGCTAGAATTGATTCATGAATTCAGCAAAGTTGCAGGATATAAAATCAATGCATAGAAATCAGTTGCATTCCTATACACCAATAATGAAACGACAGAAAGAGAAATCAAGGAATAGATCCTATTTATAGTTGCACAAAAATCCATAAGATACCTAGGAATAAATCTAACCAAAGAGGTGAAAAATCTATACACTGAAAACTATAGAAAGCTTATGAAAGAAATTGAAGAAGACATAAAAAAATGGAATAAGATTCCATGCTCCTGGATAGGAAGAACAAATGTTGTTAAAATGTGGATACTACCCAAAGCAATCTACATATTTAATGCAATCCCTAATAAAATAACACCAGCATTCTTCACAGAGCTAGAACAAACAATCCTAAAATTTGTATGGAACCAGAAAAGACCCTGAATAGCCAAAGCAATCTTGAAAAAGAAAACCAAAGCAGGAGGCATCAACAATCCCAGACTTCAAGCTATACTACAATACTGTAATCATCAAGACAGTATGGTACTGGCCCAAGAACAGACACTCAGATCAATCAAACAGAATAGAGAACCCGGAAATGGACCCACAAACATATGGCCAACTAATCTTTGACAAAGCAGCAAAGAATATCCAATGGAATAAAGACAGTCTCTTCAGCAAGTCGTGCTGGGAAAACTGGACAGCGACATGCAGAAGAATGAACCTGGACCACTTTCTTACACCAGACACAAAAATAAACTCAAAATGGATGAAAGACCTAAATGTAAGACAGGAAGCCATCAAAATCCTTGAGGAGAAAGCAGGCAAAAACCTCTCTGATCTTGGCCGCAGCAACTTCTTACTCAACACGTCTCTGGAGGCAAGAGAAACAAAAGCAAAAATGAACTACTGGGACCTCATCAAATATAAAAAGCTTTTGCACAGCAAAGGAAACAATCAGCAAAACCAAAAGGCAACCGACAGAATGGGAGAAGATATTTGCAAATGACATATCAGATAAAGGGTTAGCATCAAAAATCTATAAAGAACTTATCAAACTCAATACCCAAAAAACAAATAATCCAGTGAAGAAATGGGCCAAAGACATAAATAGACACTTCTGCAAAGAAGATATCCAGATGACTAACCAACACATGAAAAAATGCTCAACATCACTTATCATCAGGGAAATAGAAATCAAAACCACAATGAGATACCACCTTACACCTGTCAGAACGGCTAACATTAACAATTCAGACAACAACAGATGTTGGCGAGGATGCGGAGAAAGAGGACCTCTTTTGCATTGTTGGTGGGAATGCAAGCTGGTGCAGCCACTCTGGAAAACAGTATGGAGTTTCTTCAAAAAATTAAAAATAGAACTACCCTAGGACCCAGCAATTTCACTACTAGGTATTTATTCAAGGGATATAGGTATGCTGTTTTGAAGGGACACATGAACCCCCATGTTTATAGCAGCACTATCAAGAACAGCCAAAGTATGGATAGAGCCCAAATGTCCATCGATCGATGAATGGATAAAGAAGATGTGGTATATATATACAATGGAGTGTTACTCGGCAATCAAAAAGAATGAAATCTTGCCATTTGCAACTATGTGGATGGAACTGGATGGTATTATGCTACGTGAAATTAGTCAGAGAAAGACAAAAATCCTATGACTTCACTCATATGAGGACTTTAAGAGACAAAACAGATGAACATAAGGGAAGGGAAACAAAAATAATATAAAAACAGGGAGGGGGACAAAACAGAAGAGACTCATAAATATGGAGAACAAACTGAGGGTTACAGGAGGGATTGTGGGAGGGGGGATTGGCTAAATGGGTAAGGGGCATTAAGGAATCTACTCCTGAAATCATTGTTGCACTATATGCTAACTAATTTGGATATAAATTTTAAAAAATAAAAAATAAAACAAGATAAAAAAATTTAAAAAACCACAAGAATTGGCTTACTAATCGCCAAGGGTATAGTAAATGGTACTCTGCTATGATTTTCAGATGGTGTCTGTGTGAACACATGAATAAGAATTTGTACCCATTGTAAATTGAAAAACTGTGATATTTAATTAGATGGTTAGACTGGGATAATTTTAAAATGAAAGAAAACTTCCCCAAATAGTAATTTATTCAAAGGGGAAAAATATTACCAACATAACTGGCATGTTAGAGTTAATGAATAGCACTGCTGATATAGAGTATTGACTTTCACATATTTTGGCCTTAAAGGACATTTTACACTCTTAAAAAGTATAGAGGACCCCCCATAATCTTTTGTTTATATGCATTATAGCCTTTGATATTTACCATATTTCATATTTGATATTAAAATTGATAATTTAAAATATTAATTTATTAATTCATTAAAAACAGATTACATGTTAACATGAAATTTTTTTTAATAAAAATAACTATACTTTCCGAACAGAAAAGTGAGGGGATGGCACTACTTTACAATAATGCAGATTTTTAAAAAATGTCTAGCTGATTATAAAACAGTTGGATTCTCATAACTGCTTCTGCATTTAATCTGTCCTATGATATGTTGTTTTGGTTGAAGCAACTGAAGAAAACATGGGTTCTCACAGATACACAGTTGGAAAAGAAAAAAAAGTATTTTAATAGCCCCTTCAGATAATCTTAGATATATACTCTTTTATACTACAACAAAACTCAACAAGTGGTAATTTCTTAAGGGTCAGTTGCATTGGGAAATCTGAAATGGTATCAATGAATTCTTTGTATTCTGTTATTTTAAAATCTGCTGGTTTATTTCATACTTCCAGTGAATATTTTTTCCATGTAATGACTTTCTAAAATCATGCATTGGTAATTTGGAAAATACTGATGCAATGAGTTATATAGATTTTTCAAACAATGACCTACTTCCCAATGCAATATAAAAACATCACATTTGTGTAATCACCACCTACCTCACTTGAGAAGTGTTTGGGAAATTGTCAAACTCACAGGAGTATATAAAGTTGTCTATAGTTTCCCCAAATTCTAATTTTCTATTGAAAGCTTTAATTTTATCACTGACAGCAAATGCTGCCAGTGGTTTTCTTTGGGTGACAGACTCACTTTTTTTTCATTTTTGAGAAGATGTATGCCAGGAAAAAAAAAAACACCGCTAGGAAACCTTGCAACTCAAACACCTGCAACAGAGCTTTTCCTTGAGATAGTCACAGTAATTAGATATACAAATATGGCTTATATAAACTTCCCAGTTAGTCACACAGAATATTAAGAAGACGTTTACTCAAAGGGAGAGGTTTACAAAAATTAATAATTTTTAGGTCTTCATAAAGAACATTATTAAGCAAATCTGCCTCTGGAAAACAATTATGTAGTGGTAACAACAACAACGACAACAAAATTTCACACCGTGATTCATGCTGAGGAGCCAGGAGTTTTACTTACCATTGCTTTTGCACCACTACTGAAAATGTCAACACGGTGCAAAAGGCAAAGGACACCTTAGCTTTATTATGAAAATAATTTTGACCCCCATGGAGCCCCTGGGGATTCCCCCGAGTCTACAGCCCACATGTTGAGAACTGCTGATACAGAGGACAGTTATGAGGATGCCATTTCTTTTCTTCGGAACTAAGGGACCTTATAGGAGGGGAACCCACACATCTGAAGGTGAAACTTTTAACAATGAGATCACTCAATCTAAAAGAAAACATTCAACAAAGGGGATGACAAAGATAAGAACGTCAGTATCATACTATTTCAGTTAATGGAGAGAAGATTCATTGAGAAGAATGTAAAACAGTGGAGATTGTACAAAGTCTGTGAAAGCAGAGCCCACTGTGGAAGGCCAAGTTGAGGGCAGGGAATGGAGAAGAGGGTGGGAAATGAGACCAGGCACACAGAAATACCACCATGCACCCCTGGGTCTGCACGGCCTGACATCTCTGGCTTGCCCATCTTGAGAGGGAAGGGCATCTGAGTTGAAAAGCTAGTCTGAACACTGGGAAATCCACTTGTAGACGACCAGTCTCAATTCTCTTCTTAAAATAATTCTTTGACAGTGCTTTCTCTCAAAGTAGTTGATTTATTCATTTTTTCTAACACATCTGTCAGTTATTAACAAATTGAGTTACTGTGGCAGAATAAAAAAATCTTAACTTTAGGTGAACCATTTCAAATAGTATTTCATTTTTTTTTCCCCCAAAGGCCAGCTTCTGGACCACACAATGAAACTCCCAAATGAGGGGATGAGTGGATTCACAGTGATGTTTAAATTTTTACATTTGACAAAACTAATGCAGTATATCTTGACAGCTATATTCAGTAGCTTAATGCTAAGCTTTTTATGCTGAATACAGAACAGAATGAATTTTCCACCAGTGTTTTGACTAGGAGGTTTTAAGATTCCTAGTCACTTAAGACAGCAGTCTGAGGCTGCTTGATAAAAACAAGCACTGGCTATTTCATAACTGCCTCATAAAAGGTCTCAGTATTTAAGAGAAAAGAGAAACTCAGGGCAGAGACATTTTGAAAATATATATTTTAACCAAAATCTGGATGCTAAGCAAACATCCTTTAGTAAACACCCAGAAAGAGTTGCAGCTGTGGTATTTGTGACTTAAAATAACAAGATGAAGATCTCCAAGTAAAAGATAAATGATATCGTAAAAGTTTCTTATCAAAAGAAAATACATTTTCTGATGGAATTTATGTAGAGGGACGCTTTACACTGAAGTCCATTTAATACACTGTAGAAATACTGGAACCTTTAAATTTGGAGTTCAGTTTGAATACATGCTAGGCATTATTCTTTTCTGTTTTGCTACTACATTCTCTTTTTACAAACTACAGACTAATTTTTCCTATAAGGACACCTTTTTGGGTTTAGTTTTGTCTGTGACTACGACTACTGTAAGTTGTTGGCTTTATGGCAGAATATCAAATTCTAGATGAACTGACAAGTAGGCAGTAATGAAATAGGAGAGCTGCCCCTTTAAAAAAATTACAACTTTAACATTATGCCAAAATATGATACAGTCCTATTCTAAAATATATATACATATTTTCATATGGATTAGATCTACATGTCCCAAAGGGCAAATGCTCTCTTCTACAAATGAGATGGCAGGAGAATCGAGAGCCCTGGTTTGATTTGTGCAGCCTAGCAAACCACTGAAGATAAACACCAGCCCTGTTATAATTCAGTATGCAACTGAGCTAGTCTTCCACACCAGCCGAGGGAAAAAAAAATCCTTCTTCTTTTCTCAAGTTGCCCATTTCTATCCGTTTCTGTCGAATTGCCACAATTGCCCAGATAAAACATTTGAGAGTATGTCAGCTTTAATTAATGTAACATGACCTGATCATTTCCACAGTTAAGAATAAAGAAGTTTGCATTCTTTAAATCCAAACCTCAACCTGGAGATTATGCTAAGTTGCTTCATTCATAGTCCATACTTCTCTGCTCATGTCAGGAGGACAGCATTTGTCCCCTCTAGTGATAAACAAATTATACATGAAATCAATTCCACTTCACAATCATTTTCCCTATTGGGTATTATCTTTCCTTCTCTGCTCCCTCCAGTTAAGCCCACATCCTGTAACTTGCTAATGAGCTGGGGGCTTTCTGTTCCAGGTGGCACCCCCTGCCTCGAAGTCATGACATTTCCCATTTCGAATGCTGCTGGCATTTTTCGACAGCTCCTGCTAACTAGCCTTTTTGACCTGCACTAAGAGGAACTCATCTGATCGAATCCTCTAACCTGCCAATCATTCCAGCAAATGATCTTCACAGTCACTCCCAAGGCAGGAATGGGGAAGAAAAAAAAAAAAAAAAGGAAATGCGAACGAGGAGAATGAGGGAGTAGGCAAGCGGTTGCCTCTGCCTCTGCAGCTACCTAATGAGAATACTTTAAGTCTCTGAGGCAGCTGAAACACTGAAAAACTGGTGGGAAAATTAGGACACAACTGAATGCCTGGCTCTGTAATTACTGATTTCTTTCCATCCTGAGATCATTTTGAGAGCAACACCTCTGAGATGTGCCAGTTTCTAGAGAACACAAGAACACCCAACCTTACGTAGAGAAGATAGATTTATTTCTCCTGCCACTATCAATATGCAATTCTCATAATCCCACTCTGCCAAACAGCATCCTTTGCAGAATTAATTATGTGCTATAAGCTTGTTAAGTGTGCATTTATTTGTAAACTAGGGATGATTATCATGTTTGCCACAATGAAGAAAGGACTTCTTTTTTTTCCCAGGCATATTTTAGATGTTGCCACCATTTAGGGGTGTTGATTTTTACATATTTACATGAAAACAAACAGGTATGGTGGAGGCTGGCTTTGTGCTCAGGGAGGATTTAACACTGACAACATAGGACAATCTGGACATTCTTAATTAACGAAGATAAAATAATTTTTTCCTTCCAGATTTTTCTTGCCTGTGTACAATCAGTTTATTCAGTCGGTTCCCAGCCCACAGAATAACCCAATTACATTAGGAAGAAAGAGCCAGTACATGACTCTTTGACAGTGGATCACAACTCTAGATATCTCAGTATGAAGTAGATTTGTTGACCAACGAATGATACAATATAATTATGTGTTATCATTACACCATTGTATGTAATAATGTAAAATAAATACTGTACATGATTTAATTGCACGTGATAATCACACATCTTTCCTCATTTATAGTAATTAGGCCAATAGCCCCATTTACAGTAATTATTATATGTAATTGAGGGCATTTTACTAATTGCATTGAAAATGATAATCCAGAGCAATTAAAAATCCAAGGGCACTATACATAATGCAAACTACATTAAAAGAATGGTGATAATTTAAAGGAAAAAAATTCACCTAATATGGAAGTTAATAGTACAGTAATGGATTCCACGCATGGCATACATGGCGATATCTATTAAGAGGTAAATTTCTGTCAATTTCTGCAACTTTGGTATTGTTTTTGTACTAGAACTTGCATATTATGTCCTTAGGTAGAAAAATAATCCTTTGAATAATCTATCATGTTATCCTAACAACTCTAGGACTGTTGAAAAATTATTCTACTTGGCTGTGTGAGAGTATAGTGTGAGTGTGTGTGTGTGTGTGTGTGTGTGCGCGCGTGTGCATGCCATGGTAAACATCTCTCCTAAATTCCAAAAGAGACTCAGTAAATTATTCATTTGCACAACCAATTTGATGTTCTTAAAAGCTTTATTCATGGAAGCATCTCAGAGTATTGCAAACATTTTGTTAAATATACTTGTAATAATTAAGCTAAAATGTTTAACTTTGTTAGACTTGAAATACATTCGGGTTGCAGTTTTCATTACATTTGCTCTCTCTCTGGAATTTTAATGTGTTTAAGGACCTGAATCCCTGGCTTTTGTCCCAGGGTCTATCCCTCCCTGAGCCCACTCCCTGTTTCTACCCAGACAAAGCTTCCATGTGAGGAATATCTCAGGAGGAGTGATGAGCATTTGTGGGACAATGGGAATAGTTTCGAGCTTCTTTTTGCCTTCCCTTCTCGACATTGTCATTTAGACATTGTCCTCCATGCATTCAAATGTCATCCTAGACCATCAGCCCACTTCAACTCAAACAGCCTCCTTTTATGCTCAGACACTTCTTAGAGCATCCGCAGACCACAAAGACTGTCTAGTGGGACTCAGCTGCTATCCTGGTATTAATAATACAATACAGTGCACTTAGGGCATAGATGATTCCCTCTGTATCCCAAATTCATAAGAATCAACATTAAATAAAAGCGAAAAATAGAGCACCTGAACTGATTATAACTACTTGTTATATGTGACTGCTAACTTCGTAATAGTTTGTCCAAGCATTCTCACAGATATCTTGCTTACTAGCCACACCACATCTCATGCCCATTACTTATAAGAAAGCTTCATTCACATTATGCTGCTGGCTAAATAGTCCCTCAGAAATTAATTTGGGTTTTCAAAAGACAGAAGATGCAAGTTGCAGTGCCTTCCCCCACCGTCACTCCACATTTTGAAAGCTCATCTGACCTGGATAATTGAATCACAAAAATATAGCTAATTTTTGAGCATGGACTGATGAACCAATTTGTGGAACATCACACCAGTTTCTTCCTCTTTTACCCATTTTGCTTTTCAAAACTCTCAGAGAAAGAAAAAAGAAGAGCAAGGGCAAATTTTAATTTTTAATTAAAAAAATGTCACTCTGAATTCTGCTTTTTAAGAAAAGCACACTGAAATAGTTAAAGGTACTGGAGCATCATGTGAGTAAAAACAATGGTTTAGAAAAACAATGTGTATGTACACGTGTGTCTGTATGTGTGTGTCTGAGAGACAGAGACAGGAAGGGATGGAGGGAGAGAAAATGAATATGATAAAGCGAATGTAGTAAAATGCAAACATTTGGGGAAAGTAGGTGAAGGGTATCAGGAATTCTATGTACTGCTCTTGTACCTTTTCTAGAAGTCTGAAATTATGTCAATATAAAAAATACTTTCAAAAATTCACCTTGGATGAAGCATGATATATTTAACTTTATTTTCATTCTGCTTTGTGACAAACCCAGGACATAATTAAGCAGATTAGACAGTAAAGGCCTTCAAGTCCTTTGCTAATCCATTCATAGGGTTGGTAGTGGTAATGCAGTCTATAGATCAGAGGTGACCCAAGGAAAGGGAGGGGTGGAGAGGCAGAGAAGGAAGGGAGAGGAGAGAAGGACAGCGTCCAAAGGCCCCTATTTTGCATCAGAGTTTAGAGCAGATAAGAGACTCTCCAGGATGGAGGGAAGCTAAGGAAAGGGGGTCGGGGGTGCTTGGGGAAACCACCAAACATTTCAGCCTCTTCTCAATCTGGTGTTCATAACATGCATTATGCATTTGTGGTTTGAAGTACTGTTGATTTCCCGATAAGATGTAGTTTTTCATCTGCAGCAATGTAGGGGTAATGACAAAAACCAGGATTCTTTCAGATAAAACCTGTGAGGGACAGGAATGTTTGTTTCCTCCTCTGCCTGTTATTTCCACAACTATTGTCAACTGCATGAAATAACAGAGATAATAAAACTGTAGTTGTTTGATAGGAAAAAAAAAATCTGTAGGGTCATGCAGAAAATAAGTTCTTGCAGAAAAAGACCCAGAAAACTTCCTGTTGCTGAAGGAAAGCTATAACCAATACTTGAATTTCTTACACTGTTGTAAGTATTAATGAGTATTATCTCCTTTTGGGTCTGTAGTTGAGAAAATGCAACATCGCTTAGAAAGAACTTTTGACAAAAATATCACACAATGAGGATGTTGTTACACCATCAAAATTAGAATGTCCCTCTGTCCTTGTTTTTTTCCTTGGTAGCATACAGTCCAGGGAGGGTGCCTCCTGGCTATAGTCCATGCTTTGTAGAAGCTTCCGAGACTTCTAAACCCAGAGCCATCCTCTGAGCGGTTCCTTAAGAAGAGGTTGGCCCAGTTCACAGCTCAGCAGACTGGATCAGGGCTCAGTGCTGGGCCTACAGCAATCTACAGTCAGCCAACAGCTTATAGAGTGACTGATACAACAGCCTTGCTCAAAGCATACTTTTCACGATGATGCTAACGCCAATCAGAGCTGCTTTGATTGCTTTGATTGAAGGTTTGAATCCGAGTAAAAGAGCTCAGTGATAGACTGCCCCAGAAATAGAGACAAAGGGAAACAAAAGAAGCAGGGTTCATGAATAAGCAGAAACAAGTCGGCAGGAGCCGTGAGATGAAGAGAAGATGAAAATGTTAGTTGAGAAAGTGAGCTGCCATCGTGTCACAGCACAGAGGACAGGAGCAGTTACCAGAGCTGAGTGGTGGTTAAGATGGCCAGCGAAGTGAAGCTCTTATTGGATTCTGATGGACGCTCAGTCTTTGTGAGGCTGTCTGTGCAGCTGCTTAGACTGGTGGCCTTGTTCTTCTACCTTCCTGAAGCAACCTCAACAAAGACCACTGCTAACTGAAGAAACCTGACCATGTCTCCTTCCCCTGGAAGATCCCAACACCCACTTTTTCGTGGTCTCTCCTGATCCCGTGGCATGGCTCTCTTCAATCATCTGTCTCTGGCCCTCTCACCCTGTCTTCTCACTTGAAGGCATCCATTCCTCAGATGTTTCAAGCTTTCCTTAAATGGCTATAATCTAGAACTGAAGCATATTTTTACTGATTGAATTTAGTTTAATTTTCCTGACCCGTTTTTTGGAAGTCAGGTAGGGGAAATGCTTGTCACCAGAGCTGTCTGATACAGGGCGCTGTGATGCTGGAAGGATTCTTTATCTGCCCTGTCCAGTAAAGTGGCCACTGGTCATGTGTGGCTAATGAGTACCTGAAACATGGTTCTGCTATTGAGGAAACAAAATTATAATTTAATTTTAATTAATTAAAAATTAAATGTAAATAACCACACATGGCTTAATGGTTACTTTGTTGGTCTTCCCTCAGAAGAATAAGGAAGGGAAAGGAAGGGAAGGGATGGATTTTTCTAGTCTGTCCTTATAGTCCTGATCCAAATAAGTTGATTATTCTACTTCATAAATATATAGTTCTTGAATATTTACTGAAGATGTCATAATATGTGGTTAAAGGGCTACCTGTATTAACATCCTTTGGGATTCCTCAAAGTGCCCATTCATGGACTCTGGGAACCTGTATTTTAAAAAGCTCCTCAGGGTGTGAGAACACCTGCTCTACTGAATGTTCAGTTAGTGATGCCAGAGGGTCTTAAGCACAAATGCATTATATTCTGTCTGGAGTTTATTTTCTTTAAAAATCTTTATCTTATTTAATTAAAATTCTGAAGCAATTTATGCATTCTACTCTGTTTACCTGGCAGCCTACTTTTAGGAAATTACTGCTTGATGACTGAGTCAACACATTTTTTTCATTGTCACATAATATTTTATGTTGATTAGGAAAGAAAATATGCTATAAGGCAAGAAGGTCACCAAAATATGTATGAGGCTAACTTCTTGCACTTGAACCAAATATAATATTTTGATGTACTAGACTGATATTTGTATATTTATTATGGATTCAATAGGGTCTGAACACCAACTGATTCACTGAAAAGAGATGTTCCTTAATGAGCACATAGCATTTCAGAAAAAAAAAAAAATCTGCCTGAAAGATTACAGGCCATTCTTATCCCTGTATTCAGCAAAAGGAGTAGACAGACTGACCAGGCACTTCCTGTCTCAAATAATTTGTAATTTTTATTTAGTTTTTAAGATTTTATTTTTTACAGTAATCTCTATACCCAATGTGGGGCCCGAACTTAAAACCCTGAGATCAAGAGTTGCATCCTCCACCAAATGAGCCAGCCGGGACGTCCCATTCCTGTTTCAATTTAGAATGACTGGAAAATTAAGCTCAGCATCAGGGAGTGTCTGGTACTGCTATGTGCAAATATAAGTGATGCAAATGAATGTGATACTCAATATAGCTTCTGGTCTTTTCATTGAGGGAAATTTCAATGCACAGTCTCTCAGACTTTAGGATGGTCTTTACCCTTCAATACTGATAAAAAGAGTGGGGACAACCTATAAAATCATTAGTCTAAATATCTTTAGAGGATAACAAAATGTAGGAAGCACAGTATTTTGATCATCCACTGGCACCTATCCCATTTTAAACTTAGGTGCGTGTAGTTTTCTTTTCATTTAATTTGGTTACAAGACTCTGAAACCAAAATTACTTTTCGCTGCAAAGAAAAATGCTTCTCATTAGCTTTTCCACTAAGGCCCCTTTATGCAAATCCAGTATTATTAACTAAATAATTGAAATGGCCTTCGTATGCAAGTTTAGAGACAGTTTGGCATTGAGGTAGAGGAGGAAAATTAGGACTTAAAACACTCCCTTCTACTCAGTCCTTCAAACATTTTAAAGAAGTGATGCAATGCATTTTCCACACTGACTCTGTGTAACCCCCTGAAGAGAGGTGGCTGAAATGCTAGATTACAGTTTTAGCCTCACTGGGCCCTCAACTTCTTTCCCACCCCTCGTCTTCCCAATCTCTCTGGGGTTTACAAAGAACCGGGACATTTGAGGAAGATTTAACATGCCACAGCTTGCTCTAAACAGTTAATTAATTCATCAACAACAAAATCAAAATCTAGGGAATTACATGTTTTTCTGTATGAATACTCTTATTTATGGTAGACTTTTTATTCTGTCATGTCTACAATATAGACATTAATATTCAGCTATTGGTCAGAAAAACTTCCATTGCTCCGATGTATCAGGCCAATATACTACATTATTTGCTCTCTAAGACAGCCTCATGTAGTAAAATTAAAAACCCACAAAGGTGAGAAATTAAAATGGTTTCTTTTTCTGCTGACTGACAGAAAACTCTTAGAATCCAGCTTCTCTGCAGCTTTTTTTTAAAGTTTATTTATTTTGAGAGAGAGCTTGCATGTGAGCGAGGGAGGGGCAGAGAGAGAGAATTCCAAGCAGGCTCTGCACTGTCAGTGTAGAGCCCCAAGCAGGGCTCAAACTCAGGAACCATGAGATCGTGACTTGACCCAAAATCGAGTCAGATGTTTAACCGACTGAGCCACCCAGGGGCCCCTCCCTGCAGCTTTTCAGAGAAAAGAAAACATAGATGTTTCTTCAATATAATGTTGAATGAAGCCGAGGTATTTGGATTTGGAAGAAAGCAACAAAAACAACAAATCTGAGCTTTGAAAGTTGATGTGAAATGGAGAAAACTCATAGAGAACATATTTGTATCATTATCAAATAATTCTAGAAGAAGCAGTTCCTATAACCTTAAATCTATTTTAAAAAGATATACTGCAAAGAAAATACATTTTTGTAAGGGCTTTCGAATACTAATGATTGCAGTTCTGAGCACCTCTTTAAAAGCCTCTTTCCAATTAGTAACTTTTGAGACCTTATGGGCAATGCTTCTGTCCAGTCAGCTTGATTTATTTTTGCCAGGAGAAGCTGACCTGGAAGACCTTCTAGCAGCTTTGACTGACTAGACTCAGGTCAGAGAGATCCTAAAAGAGCAGAGAAGAAAAGACACACAGCTCTGTGACCGAAGTTCAAACTTGCTGTATGGGAAGCAGCACCAATAAAGTTCACCTTTTGTTTTGTTTTACTGAACTGGCTACTGGATTTATAAAGCCAGGGGCCCTCATGATGGTAATACAGGTTAAATGCTTTGAAAAGCATGTGCTACAAACCTAATGAATTAAAACCGGTCTCAGAACCAGGAAGTAACTCAGCTTACTCTGTGTGACCAACTGAAATTCAGAATGGGAGTACAAACACCATTGAGGGAATGAAGTTGTGCTTCTAGGTAACTTTTTACCCAGTGGGGGGAAATAACCTGAAGAATGAAGAATCTTACTCTTATGTATGTAGTAGCAAGTCTATTAGTAACATTTTCTGACTGGCATTTATACACCTTGTTTTATCTGGGGATCTTTCACCCCCAACCATTCATAAATCACCACCCTACTCCCAAGAGGTCAAAATTTGCCTCCACATTGAATGTGTGCAAAAGCTGAGTCCCCAACATAGCTCAAGGTATTGGCAAATCACCCAGAAGACAACGCGGACAGTATAATTTGTTCTCTTTGCCATGCTGGCAATTGACCCTGTTAACATATTTCATGTTAAGAGGCAGAAAGAAGACAGACTCTTGCAGTGCTGTCTATCTAGATCCTTCCATTCACCATAACATTTAATTATTGAACATCCACATGAGCAAGGAGCAAATATGGGATAGCAAATTAAAAAAAGCCCTCCCTTGGGGCGCCTGGGTGGCGCAGTCGGTTAAGCGTCCGACTTCAGCCAGGTCACGATCTCGCGGTCCGTGAGTTCGAGCCCCGCGTCAGGCTCTGGGCTGATGGCTCGGAGCCTGGAGCCTGTTTCCGATTCTGTGTCTCCCTCTCTCTCTGCCCCTCCCCCGTTCATGCTCTGTCTCTCTCTGTCCCAAAAATACATAAAAAACGTTGAAAAAAAAAAAATTAAAAAAAAAAAAAAAAAAAAAAAAGCCCTCCCCACAAAAAAGTGTGTTCTCTATTTACTTCAGTTATGTTAAACAGAAAGATATATATATATATAGGCATAAAATTAAAAAAAAAAACCCAGACATTTCCATCTGATAATAAAGACACAGCCTTTTCAGAATTTGCTGTCTTATACTTGTTTCTGTGAAGCATGTGTGTCTGTAACAGGCCAGCATGCTAGAGATCGCCTTGTTTGGATTATGCTTTTTCTCTGCAGAATAGTAAAGGTCAAAGAATCGAATAGGAAAAAAGAAAAGCTTCATCATGATAAGGTCTGTACTAGGGGCCATGTAGGAATCAAAAGTGAGCTAAGTGGCCCACACAGCAGCTAAGCTAAACTAGGGAGCACACATCCTTTCCAAGGGAAGCAGCCATGATTCAGTTATACATATAAAATTCTGGCAGGAATGTGAGTGCAGTATTGCCAGAGTTGCTGATTTAAAAAAAATGCCAAGAATCCAGACTCTGTAAAATCTCTCCATTTTAAAATGAAAGCAACTAATTTAAAAAATTGTGTGGGCCAAATAAAGCAAGTCTGTGACTTAGAATATTGCTCAAGGTTAACCTTTTTCTAACCTCCACAAAGAATGTGTGAGTAGTTAAAATGATTTGCTTATAATTGAAATGGTTTGTTTATGACTGCATAAATAAAATACAATTTTGGCCAGGATCTAGTAGGTACCTAAATATATGACTAACTGTACTCTCCTTAGTAGAACCTGTGATCAATGCCATAATGAACATAAGAGATTCATAAGACATTTAGGGGAAAAAAATCAATCTGAAATATTTCATGTAAAAGATCTGTTCAATATCTATTCATTATTACTTTCCAGGAAAGTAGGTTATCTTACCTGTGCTCTCTTGAGAATGTTGTGCTCATCAGTGCTTGCTATTTGATAGACTTTTGCCATAACTATTGTTTTTCCCAAAGGCCCGCATGCTTTCTCCAGCTTCTGGCTGCAATCTTACGTTTGGGACGGTAAAAATAGAAGACACTGTGGACAGAATGAAAAGTTGCCATTTATATATTATGTTATAGATATGCTTACAAACTTTCATTTTGGAAAATGGAGACTGAGATGCAATTCTAGATGTCCTGCACAGGGAACATCGTGGTATGTGTTGGTCGCTGAAAAGTCAAGTGGTAACAGCCACAGACACATTTACACAGATTTATGCACACATATGATATCACGATATCATGAAGTAATATTAATGCTCATATTTCTCCAATCTAGAAAAATTAACTTGGATTATAAACAACATATCTTGCCCTTTCTTTATGCCATTCTTTCGCTCATTCACTGGAGAAATACTTATTGAGCCCCACACTGTTCTAGGTATTTTGGAATCCTGTAGTGTATAAATCAGAATGAAAAGAAATCCCTGTTCTTATTGATTCCATTTCGGAGAGACAGATGATGAGCAACCAAACAAATATATCAGCTAGTAGTAAGTGTTATGAAGAAAAATAAAGCATGGAAAAGAAACCAGAAATGCTGAGTGGAAGAAGGTCAGTGAAGGCTTTCTTGATAAGGTACATTTGAGCAGACACTCAAGGAGGTGAGAGAGCAAGCCATGCACATATTTTGAGGATAAGCAAGCATAAACTATAGGAAGAGGGAACAACAGGAGAAGACATTAAGGAGAAAGGAAAGAAGCAGGCAAAACAGAAGGGTGCTGTAAAAATACAGGTGAGGGGCGCCTGGGTGGCGCAGTCGGTTAAGCGTCTGACTTCAGCCGGGTCACGATCTCGTGGTCCGTGAGTTCGAGCCCCGCGTCGGGCTCTGGGCTGATGGCTCGGAGCCTGGAGCCTGTTTCCGATTCTGTGTCTCCCTCTCTCTCTGCCCCTCCCCCGTTCATGCTCTGTCTCTCTCTGTCCCAAAAATAAATAAAAAACGTTGAAAAAAAAATTAAAAAAAAAATACAGGTGAAAGAACTTGGTGAGTGACGTGGGGCAGGGTGATAGCAGTGAAGAAGGGAGGAATGGTGTGTGTGTGTGTGTGCGTGTGTGTGCGTGCATGTGTTTATTTTTTTTCTAGAGAGAGAACAGGGAAGGGGCAGAGAGAGACAGAGAGAGAGAATCCCAAGCAGGCTCTGCACTGTCAGCACAGAGCCTGATGTGAGGCTTGAACTCATGAACTGTGAGATTATGACCTGAGACAAAATCAAGAGTCGGACGCTTAACTGACTGAGCCACCCAGGCATCCCCATCCCACCAACTTTTAAAAAATTTTATTTATGTATGTATGTATGTATGTATGTATGTATGTATGTATGTATTTATTTGAGAGAGAGAGAGAGAGAGAGAGAGAGCAAGGGAGGGGCAGAGAGAAGGAATGGTGTGTTCTAGCACCAACACGGTCTGTGGAAGGATTGGGTTGGAGTGTGACAAAAGAGGAGCCATCAAGGACAACTTTCACCAGTTGGAAGAATGATGTTGCCATTTATTGACAAGGGGAAACATATGGGAGGAGCAGGTCTGGGGGAAAAGATCAGGAGTTCAATTTTGGTAGTATTCAATATGAGATGCCTACTAGAGGGCCACATGTACATGTTGAGTAGTTGCTCGAATATGCAAGTCTGGAGCCAAGAAAGGTGGGACTGGAGATAGAAATCTGGAAGCTGTCAGTGTGTAGATGATACTTAAATCATGAGACCGAATGAGATCATGTAGGCTCTAGGGAGTGTATGCAGATAGAAAGATCTGAGGATTATGCTCCAGGGCACTCTAAAAGTGAGAGGTCTGGCAGATGAGAACTCCACAAAGAAGTCTGAAAGGGACAGTTTAGGGAGGCAAAAGGAAAGCCATGAAAGAGTCCTGTCCTGGAATCCAAGTGAAGGAAATGTTACTAGGAAGGGATAGTAGACAGTTGTGTTGAATTCTGTTGATGGACTGAGATGAGGGCTGGGAAAAGACCAGGACGGAGACTTTGAGAACATCAGTTCCAGAGTGTTGGGCACCAAAGCCTAGTTCAGAAGGATTCACAAGAGGGGTGCCTGGGTGGCTCAGTTGGTTAAAGTGCCCAACTCTTCATTTTAGCTCAGGTCATGATCTCACAGTTCATGAGAACGAGCCCCATGACAGACTCTTAGCTGACAGTGCAGAGCCTGCTTGGGATTTCTCTCTCCCTCTCTCTATCCCTCTTCTACCTACTCTCTCTCTCCCAAAATAAATAAACTTAAAAAAAAAAAAAAAGGATTCACAAGAGAATGGAAGTCTAGGAACTGGAAACAGGAAATACATTTGAACTGGGTATGTTTGTTTTATTTTTTTAATTTTTACTTATATTTATACATTTTTATTCCTATTTATTTACCTACTTTTAAGAAGACAGTGTGGAGCTACATTAATGGCATAATGTTGTTTTAGGATAATACATAGGAATGAGTAGGAAAACTTATAAACCTTAGAGCTGGAAAGGTCCTTAGGGACCACTGGGTCTCTAAATAAGAAATCAGAAATCCACAGAGACCAAGGCATTTGCCCAAAGTTGCCCAGCTAGTTACCACGTGGAGCTGAAGCTAGAACCCAGGTGGTCTGATTCCCAGTTCAGTGCTCTTCTCGCTGCATCAATTTGTTGGCCTTCTTTTACTGCAGATCTGAGTTTTGTGAATTAGCAAATGAATGTAATAAAATCAAGGACTCTCTGCTATGAAGTGTATTTTGTTCATTTACTTTGACAAGGGTAGTTCAGCTTCAATAATTTATGTAACTTGATAGTATACACAGGAGAATGCCCTGTGGTGTATTTGGGAAAAGTAATGAATTTCTTCTAAATCAGCCCTCCGTTTACTTCCCTGCAATTAAATTTCTGTGAAGAAGTGGGGCAAGGCTGTTGGGGTTTCAGGACAGAGGGAGAATGACAGGGTGCCACCGAATTAGCCAGCTTTAACTACCAGATCCCCAGGTGTCACTATTCTTGCTCGATAAATTTATAATTCCCCCTTTGGTGGCACACTAACACATTACTTCTAAGTTCTGGTATTATGTAAACTGGTGAGATTTTTAAGCGACAGCACAAGAAAGAAAGATATTATATTGTTAAATGTTCTTCCAAAGCAAATAAGTGTCTGACATAAGCATACAACTTACTTTTTACATTAATCCATGGAACAACTGCATGTTTTGTGTAACCAAGATTCTATAACACTTGATACTCTTCTCGCAGAGTCTGATATAATAAAGTAGGCCAAGAAGGCTCTTTTAATTTATTTTTGTTCCATTTTATCCTTTTAACCTGGCTTTGCTTCTGCTTGCATAAGTATTTTCCTTTTGTGGACATTCTTTAAAAAAAAAATGCTATAAACTATCTTTAAGAATGTAGGCATTGTGGACTGAATTGTGTTCCTCCCAAATTCGTATGTTGAAGCCTTCATCCCCAATGTGATGGTATTTGGAGATGGAGTCTTTTGGGTGATAATTTGGGTTAGATGAGGTCGTGAGGGTGAGGCCCACATGATGACATTTGAGGCTTTGTAAGAAGAGGGAGAGAGAGAGACAGAGATCGATCTCTCTGCCATGTGAGGATATAGCAAGATGGCTTTCTGCAAGCCTGGAAGAGGCTTTGCCAGGAACAAAATATGCCAGCACCTTAATTGTGGACATCCCAGTCTCCAGAACTGTGAGAAATAAATGTTAATTGTTTAAGCCCCCACAGTCTAGGTATATTTTGTTATAGCAGCCTGAGTGGACCAATACAGGGAGGTTCCTGGAATTGATGAACCTAAACCAGTACTCGGTTGTTTAATACAATCCATTCATTGGTTCTGCAACACTTCTTCCCAGGTGGACCTCCTTCCAAATCCCCTTGAAAAGGAAGCACATGAAGGTAACGCCCTTGCTGCTGCCATTTGCCAGGTGGTGAACTTTTAGAAGACTCAATACCAATGTGAAATTTAATTTGAATAATTTCTAAATATAGTCTGCAGAATATTAACCTAGATAACAGAGTCCCCGAAAGCAGTCATTTCACCTTGGTTCCCGAAGTTTCCAAAGCCTAGGAATTTTGTTTTGTAAACATGTTTACAAGGACCACCACGTTGTTCTAAATGGAAATGGCTATAGTATTTAATACTGGGATTGTCCTTTCTTGCGACTGGATTTATGCTTCATAATGATTATCTACTAGACACAGAAATAGCATTTCTGTGACTCAAAATTGTTACCGGAGGCATTTAGCAGAATCTTGCTTTAAAAATATAATGATTTTTCATCTTTATTCTCCCCCCTTCAAAAGGTTTCACTGCTCCTGATGTTTAACGTTATGCAAAGACGTGTTTCTGCCAATGAATATCGCCTTATGGTTATGCTTCTGCAAATAGCCTGCTGTGAGCTGATAAAGGGATTAATGCAGCCAAAATTCTTAATCTGTGAAATTACAAATTAAATTCTCATATTAAAAATACCACCCTGAGGTATTTTTTGTGGTTTTAATTCCCCTCTGGTGTTCTGCATACATTGTGCTTGTTAATGACGAGGACAAGGCTGTCTCCGGTGGCAGCCTGCTGCCGAGTGATAATGTGCAGGCATTTACTTACTGATAGAAACTGGATTTAACCACTGGCTGATAAACTAAGTGGCAAGTGGGTAATAAGTCCATATTAACAGAAAAGTACCACTACAGAATTCAGAATTCATAGACCATCAAAATCCTGGCTTAAACTCAATCATCGAGTCAGATGGGATTGAGATGTCACCAAGGAGGAGTGATATTAAGTTACAAGTTATACTAAATAGGAAAACAAACCATATGTTTGAATTTGATGAGCCAAAAACTAATGGGCCCATTTATATCTCTTTTTCTCAGTAGGAAGATGGATCACTAATTCATTATTTTTCCATAGAAATTTTATCTTTAATTAAAAAAAAATGGGAATAGCTGGCATAATGGTCAGTGGGTAGAGTTTTAGAAAGAAAGTAGGGAAGAGTATAGAATAAATATGGGTTGGGAATATATAAAATGTTAAGGAAGACTTACTAAGCATAAAAGGGAGTAGTGGATTAATATATCTATAGACAGTTTAGGGTAAAAAAAAAAGAAATTCAAATTAAATGTGGGATATCAAAAATGATTTAGGGTAGAAATACCCAGAGGAGTTGTTACTTGGGACTTAGCTGCAAAATAAAGGGTGATGTTGTCAAGGAGAATCTAATACTACAATGGGAGAAAAAGTTTAAAGTCTTGGAGATTAAATAACTTTATGTTATGTACCCATAAATAACTTTATGTTATGTATGGTAAGTATGTACCCAAGGATTAATAAATATATTATAAATATCTATGCATACATGCAGTATATTAATTTTTAAGGCAGTCAGAAAAGAGTATGGGAAGGAATATGTAGAATTGGCATTTGGAAAAGAACGCATCGCCATTGAACAAAAATGTTCTTACTGCAATAGTGTTTCGCAAAATTTCACAAGAATTCTGTTTCACACTTTGGAAGAAAGATGAGATCCTCCCAGCCATAAATCTCCCAAATATTTAAAATGTAATTGAAAAAGGCTGTGTAAATATGAACACTTTTGTAAAAACAAAATAAAAACCCACCCAGGAATGTGTTTTGTTTTAAAAAGATCCAGAGAGGAGCTGTCTGTATGAATACCAAAAGCATTTGTAGTTAAAATGAATTACAAGTCTTCGGTTCCTACATGTCAATTCAGTGCATTAGCCAATTGCCAACACTTTGTCAGCTCACTGCATAGCAGCCCTTTTTACCGTTATTGTTACAACCAAGATGGTCTCTGAGAATCAAACAAAAATGAATCATTTCTCCTCTGTGTACTGCAGCCAGTTAAAAAGTACTCCATGCATGAAGCACTAAATATGTAAATCATATTTTCCTTTTCCTTTATGACTGCTCAGATCATTCTTTTGGACACATACATAATCAAATACAAAGACATGCAGTTGCAGACTGCAGAGCAGAGATAGCAAAAAAAGGAATCCATTTTCTTCCTCTGTCTGGTAAGCTAGGAATTGAATGGCAGGATTCCACTAAATATATACACACATGACTCCCTTTCCCTCATTCTCTCTCAATCTCTCACTAGCTCTCCCCCAACCCCTGCATATAAATACATACACACACATATATGTGTACATATAATGAGTATGCAAACATACATAATCTTGCATATGCACACATAAAAACATGAATCCTTCTATAAATATGTTACACATAGATGCTACAATGATACGGCTTCTTTGATTGGATGTTTCAGATTTGTCATACTCACTATCGGTCAGTTCCCATAGCCGTGGGGGCAGGTCACTAAAATACTCGTGGCTCAAGGCAGCCTGTGCTGATAGTCTGTTCTTTGGGGAACACTGTAGGAGCTTGGAGGCCAGATCCTCTGCATAATTCACATAGCTGAGCCTGAAAACACAAGCAAAAAAGAGAGAAATCAGACCAAACAAGAAAATCCACTAAATAAGACATAAAGTTCACCTAATTGTTTTTGGAACTTATTTATTCCTGGCCAAAAAGCAAGTTAAATTATCTGCTGAAAATAAAAAGAAGCAGAATTCATGTTGGTTCTCAGAGTATCTGTTAATTTAAACTAGCTTTTACTCTCGATATCTCCGTTTCATTGATTTAAAACATTTCTAGTATAAGTAAAGGGTTGATACTTTCAGGATAGAACAAGGTGCCGAGAGAAAATTTCAGGAGATAATTTATCAAAGAGTTACCAGAATTTGTTCACAGAATCTACCTATTGCATACACATCTGGATACATTTATAGGAAAGTTAATACAAAATAATTAGGAGAATTAAAATAAAACTATTAAGTTCTCTAGTTACTAAAGTTACTTTTCCTCTAAGAATTTACATTTTCTTACATTGAATATAAAATTATTGGCATAAGTACCCTGTCAAATATCAACAATCATAATATTAACATGAAGTTAACAAAGGAAATATGTATAACCCACATGGGGCTGAATTAATTCAAGATGATCATTAAAACAATGGTAGATAGAAACTATGTGTCTTAAGATTACCAAAAAAGCAGAGAAGTCAAATCTCCCATGTGGTACAACTTCCAAATGCATACCAGATCACACAGTCCAGCCCAGCCTTGGTTTTTGTGGAATCTCTATTTCACAACTCAGCACAATCAAGCTCAGATAATTAACATAAAAATGATAATAGAAGTATTCCTGATAATGGCTGACATTGATGGATAGTTGAACACGTGTCAAGCACCTTCATAGGCACTTTCCACACACCCTTGTATTTATTTAGTTGACCAAGGGAACTCTGTTTCCATCTAATGGCAGTGCAAGTGGATTACTCAATTAGCACGTTGAGTGGATTTAAACCCATCTACAATTACTTGACTCTAAAGTGGTTTGCATTTGTTTCAGAAAATTTCTAAAGGCAACCCGTGGATTCCTGAGTGTCTGCTGTAACAAGGTGCAATAAAGGACACCGACTCTCAGAAAGAGCCAGAAAGTGTGAGGGCAAGTTGCATCTGCTGGTGAGTATTTTTTCAAAAGTCTTGAAGCTACTAAGCACATGGTCAATGAACTTTCTTCAATAACCAACAATTCTCCCCCTTCTTGTACTCAAGCTGCTCTTCAGCATTGATTTAAAATTGTTATAGGGGAGGGAAGGATTGAAAGTGAGGAAGAGGAAAGGAGGTAATGAATTCGGGGAGCAAAAGAAGCAGGGAAAGAGCAAAGAAAAATACTACTCGGAGGACCCCCCCTAAGAGGCCTCTCTAAGTCTTCATAAATGAAGGTCTTACAGATGGGTTCAGTATTTGCTGTAGTGGCTGTTTAAAAAACAACTTATCAGTGGATTGGTTTTAAATGTCTCAGCCTGGAAAAGACAAATTTGTCCACAGGAAAAGGAAGCATTCTCTAAATTCTCTACAGTTTGTTTTTTTTTTCCTTTCCTTTAAGAGGGGCCACAGCCATCCATATTATTGCTTCCTCTTCCTAACATTTTCATTATTATAAACTTTATTAACATCTTTTAAAATACCAAAGGCAAAGTTTGAGATCAGGTAAAGTTCATGGTAAAAGCTGTACTTATATTGAATGTACATTTTATATATAATCATGGTGAACATGATCATTGGTATCAATTTTACATAGCTTTGATGAAACAGAACAACAGTGCCAGACTGAGACTAGATTTGAGTTTTGGAGCTTAATTCTGTTACAAGAGTGATGAACCACCTTATGTCTACAGTCCTTCCAGCTCCAATATGCAATGAATCACAATCTGTATAACTGTCGATTACATTCAGACTTAGTGCATATAATACCTAAATATAAAGAATTAACTGATATAAGACAATTCCATTTCACCTTCCCCAAATGGACTAATGTCAAACCTTAAGGTTGATGAGATAATCAAATGCTTATTTGTGATATGCAGGCTATATACAAATATTTAAATTATCACAAAATTATTTTAATTTAGAATGCTTGCTATTTCCTCATTTGCATTTCAAGAACCACTTTTATTCCAACTCTCCACACTTTCAACATCACCGTCTGTCATTTCGTGAACCACTTTCTGAGTCCATCCAAGTTGTTTGAGATATGACACTTCCAGGATACCTTATTTGGACATCTTCTCCCAAGCCATAAGTGCACGTTATCAGAATGCCAGAACGATTTGGTTGTCTTCACTTTCTATTTAAAAATCTTCCCTTGTAATTCCATTAAATTTTGTTTTATATATTCTAGAGCTGGGTAATTTAATGTGTAATATTTAGCACTTTTATCTTTCCCTGGTAAATTTAGTCTTTAATCTCTCTGTAGTGAACTTCTTTATTTTCAGTAAAGCTTTTGGACTAACGTTCATTTTTTTTTCTTATATTCATTTAATGACCTCAGCTTTTGTTTAGTACTTGCCTGGTGTGACTTTGTCATTTTCTTACTTTTAATGTTTCCTATCCATAATTTTAAGATACCTCTTTCACAAATAGTATATAGCTGGATTTAATATTTATCCAAGGAGAAAATTTAGTCCATTTACAGTTTGTGATTACTGACATATTTGGAATTACTACTAACATCTTAATACTGCATTCTATTTTATTCTTATGTTTTTTTTTCTTTTCCTGCCTTCTTTTAAATTGAATTTTAAAACTGAAGATCGCCATCCTCTATTTTAGAAGTTACATATTCTATTTCTATCTGTTTAATGATTACTCTTAGCTTTTTCTTTCTTTCTTCTTTCTCATTTCAGTATTTATTTAGATGTTTAAA
Organism: Panthera tigris; assembly: GCF_018350195.1. Taxonomy (NCBI): domain Eukaryota; kingdom Metazoa; phylum Chordata; class Mammalia; order Carnivora; family Felidae; genus Panthera; species Panthera tigris. Next base: position 93,871,159 of record NC_056661.1, on the reverse strand, counting down.
CTCTTGCACGAAGTTTTTACAAGCTGATGGACACTGACATATTGTTTTTTGTAACTGTAATTATACATTCCAGACATTATAAATATATGATTAAACATTAATACCCAGCACCAATTGTCTTACCAATTACATAAGACAAGTTGTCAAGTATACAAATATTGTTACACAGATCAACAGGAAAATAAAATATTAGACATCTACTCAATTCATTAGCAGAAACTAAATTCTCTTTTTACAAGATTGGGAGAGAAGGCAAAAGTTCACACTTTTAACAACAGAAGTTGGCAAGCAACTTCCAATAAAAATAGGAAAAAATTACAGAATTTTCAGAAATTTTATGATTAAGAATTATTTGAGCTACAAGAACAAAGCACGTTTACTTTAAAAACAAGTATTTACTAAAAGGCATATTCAATATGTCCTACACAAGACAAGCACTACTTTTTACTAAAAGCACTTAACAGCTCACTCTCACCCTTTCCACCCTCTCTTTTAACTTGCATCCCAAAGTGCAAACATTCAATTAACTTTAAGACGTTTCTGTCTGGAGACGTTAAAGATATGTGCTTCTGTTACAATGTGGACTTTATGTGAACTTTTCCACCAGAGGTTTGTGATTTTCAAAATGGAGGTTTTCATAATAACACAAAATGAGATTTATAGAAAGATGTTAAAAAATCATTATAAGACTTGGTTAAAAGCCAACAAAATCAGTGGTTACACAACCTGATGAATACCATTTTAAATGTGAGAGACATAAACATAAAGTAGCAGGCAAATAGCCATATGGGCCCTACCGTCAATGTGTGAAATGACTGAAGGGATAAACCACAGATCTAGATTGTTTTCCGGAGTTCTTGAATTTTAATTTTGTAGATATTAATAACATTCAAGTATCGTGGCTGGGTATTTTGGCACCCAATCTCTTAAAATTTTTTATATATTGATAAGATTCTGGCATGTGAATAGATGTGAAGAAGGCTTATAACTCAAACTGCACGCTTTCAGGAAAGGTCAACTGATAAAAACTGATAAGCATGTTTTAAATGCTGAACAGCAAGAATCCTTTGCTAAGTTTCCAAACAGGCCGATGATAATCCAAACACAGAGGCTGCAATTCTGCCAAGCTTGAAGCCTGATAAAACTGCTTATCAATACTCCTATGAAAGCTTCATTAGATTTACCATTCACCAAGCTTATGTGTTGGCTAATAATGTATGATAAACTGGGTCCTGTCTTAAGCTCCATTTCCAAGGCAATACCATCAGTAGACCAGTTTTATTGACTGTAGCCACAGTTTTTATGACTACTGGTATCTATGAAGTACAGCTGGATTTTAGGACAAAAAGTTGCTTGCTTTTAAAAGCTCTAATTTGTCTAATAAACTTTGCTGCACCTTTATATTTCATGCCACCTTCAATTAGTGCTAGGACAACCAGATTAGAGCTCTCCCAAGACCCCCAACATGATGACAGTGACACAACAGCCAGGTTCTTCAAGAAACGTCATTTTTATGAAACCTAACAAGTCCTCAACAGCCTGTCTGGATGGTAGTGCACCACCCCCAGATAGTCAGTCCAGAACCTGGATGCCTTCTTTCTCCACAAGAGCAGTGTGGTCAGGTTGCTTCACATATCCTTACTATGTGGTAATGCCAGACTTTTTAAGTTTCTCTGTAAATTTGTTTAGGGTCACACTGCTTAGACTGTCCAGTGTATGACTTCACAAGAGTTGGTCAGTTCATCTGAGCCACATGTAGTTAAAAAACACTCAACCGGATTATGAGAAATTAAAAAAAAAAAGAATATAGAATATAGAAGTGATGTAAAGAAACTGTAGTCTACTTCAATATACTAACTATACTTGGAACTCTCTGTGCTTTGAGTGAGAAGTTGGGAGTAATGGGAAATGAAATGAACCCCCAAGCAAGCAGCAGCAATTTTTTAATCCAGTAATGAGGCAAAAGAAAGGAAGTTCCCCCAGGTTTAGCCCATCTAGGTCAGAAAGCTTGTAAAATGCTTTCCTGATTTTAAACCCACCCTCCTGTGTCCTAGTTAACTCGTCTCATGGAGCTTCTTGGTGGAACAGTAATGAATTTCTATAGTTCACTTGTATGTACAGAGGTTGTGCTGTGTTCTTAACAGGTCTCCACTGCCCTTCAGAACTTAATAAATACGTGACCAAGAGCACCACAGAGCTGCCCAATCTGCAGTCAGGGGTGTCCTCTTTTGGGGTCAGTTGGTTTTGTTTTGTTTTTGTTTTTTACCATCAAGGATCTCAGAAGAACCTTCCACACTTTACACCTTCACCCTCAGTTCTAGTGGGCAGCTCCTTAACTTTCGAACATTTCTCTTTAAGTGCTTAACGTTTAAACTGTAGCTTCACCTTCCTGCTGAATGATACAAGAACATGGGAACACCTCACTTCTTGTGATACTAGTCCCATGTTTTATGTGGGATTGTCTCATATGTTATTCCTATTTTCTGTGATTTTCAAAAACACCCATATTAAATGCCGCTATTGTTATTATTACTTAGATTTACTGATGTTTATAACTTATTTAATCACCTTTCTTTTCATGTTTCATATGTTCCTTCTCTTCCTTAGTTTTTTTGTATCTGAAATACACATGTCAGAAGTTCTTTCCACGATGAAAGAACTTAGTGGCAAATTCTCTCCGTTTTGTTTTCATACAGGATAATAGTTTCGCTGCAGATATAACTGCAGGTTCAAAGCCTTTCCCCCTAACTCTGAAGATATTATTTCACTGGCTTCTGTTGTTGCCGCTGCCAGCTCTTATCTTCCTCCTTTTAGGATTGCAGTGTAAGGTGTTCTTTTGATTTCACCTGCTTGGTATTCAGTGTTTCCTGAATATGAGGCTTCATGTCTTTCAACAATCCTGGAAAAAATCTCAGTCATTACTTTTCTTTTTTTTTTTCTTTAATTTTTTTTAACGTTTATTTATTTTTGAGACAGAGACAGAGCATGAATGGGGGAGGGTCAGAGAGAGAGGGAAACACAGAATCTGAAACAGGCTCCAGGCTCTGAGCTGTCAGCAGAGAGCCTGACGCGGGGCTTGAACTCATGAACTGCGAGATCATGACCTGAGCCGAAGTCGGATGCTTAACCAACTGAGCCACCCAGGCGCCCCATTAGTCATTACGTTTCAAATATTGCTTATCCCCATTCTCTCCCTTCTCTCATTTTGTAACCACAACGTAATGCCATCTTCCAAAATTTTCTGTGCCTTTACTTGTTCTTTCATATTTTCCTTCTGTCCCTCCCTGTGCTCTCCATTGTGAGCAATTACTTCAGAGCTATCTTCCAGTTCAACTAATTCTCTAATAAGCTGCATCTAATAGGCTGTTTTCCTTGTTCATTTTGTTTTTAGAAGTTCTTTTTAAGTCTTTGACAAATATGTGTGTCCAGTTTTGATGACTTCTTGCTCAAGTTTTAGATTTGATCTTTTCTTTCTTTATAGCATTTTAAATATAGCTATGCTCTATGTCTCATAATTTCCAATATCTGAGGTTCTGGGTGAGATGGCCAATTTTGTTGCTTTTGCTACTGACCCTCACTCACAATGACTTTTTCTCAGATGTTTTATAATTCTGGATTGTGAGCTCATGCTTCGCTAATGTTAATCTGTGGGAATCCTGAGGGGACTGGGTTGAGAATATCTTTCTCCATAGGGATTTTCTTTTGCTTCTGCCAAGAGCCCTGAGGCTCTCTTAACACTTAGGCACTCCAAGCTCTTTCTGTTGGCTTCTGCGACCATGTGAGTTCTGTAAATTTAAATCTAAAATTCTAGAGTTTTCAGGGGACTTTTTCATCCCCATCCAGAGCCAAGGCCAACACAGTTGTCCTTGCCAGTCTCTCAGCTGGAAGCAGATGTTTTTCAGCCAGCCCATTACTGAGGTTGAAGTGTTTTGAGTGTCTTGACTATGTGGGGAATCTGGATTCCTCCTATGCTGTGCCTTTCTCAGGCCCAAAGCTTTGTTTCCTGACCCCGAAATGGTTCCACATTCCTGTGTTAACAATATCTCCAGGGTAGCCGCAACTTTAATACTTACTTATCACTCTGGTTTCTTCATTCTTGATGCCTGGAGATTTCACTTAATGTTATGTTGGTTCAGCTATACATATGCATTTGAAAGCATGTGCTTGTTGTATCTTCTCCAGCATTTTAGGTCAATTTTTTGTGCTAGTAGGAGAGACTTGTCTCTGCCATAAGCATTTATTTATAATTTTTTCAATCTAATTAGTTACTATAAAATCATCTATACTTGTAATGTTTAGGACTTTCTCTCTGGAATCACTATATCAGTGTTGTTTCCCTACTTAAAAACAAACAAACAAACAAAACAACAATTACTGCTTTTACATCACTTCTATGAAGCCTCAAAATCAGCTAGCTGAAGTTGTTTCAGGCGAATGTTCTTTCACCACTCAACTTTATATGTCAGTCTCAAATGCACTGCCTAAATGAAAGAAGCCAAAGGCTACATACATACTCAATAATTCCACTTATATGACATTCTGGAAAAGGCAAAATTATAGAAATTAAAGAGTGGTTGTCAGAAGCTGGGTGTGGGAAGGGTTAACAAAGGGCACAAGAGAATTTTTTCAGATGGTTCTACATCTTGATTATGAAGGATGGACATCAGGCCATCTAGAGATGTGAGATGGTAGGATCAGGGGAACTCGCCAAGGAAATTCAGCAGAGGGACCAGTGAAGAGAGATGAGTTGTTGCAGATTGTCACCAGGAACATTCAACCCTTAGGGGTGGACAGCTGACTCTTGTGAGTGGCTGACATCAGGACTTCCATGTCTCGGCAGGGGGCGGTGTGCAATGGCTCAGGGGATGTCCTGACAAATGGGGAGGTGCTCCTGCCAGTGGTGAGGCCTTCCCACTGACTTCAGTGCTTGATCCCACATCACCAAGCAGGGACCAGCCTCTGGCTGTCAGACTGTGCCTATCAGCTGGGAGGGTGGATTCAGGGAGCTCCATGTTCATGAAGGGTCACATAAACATGGTAGGGTATGCGGGACAGAGGAATTTCGTGTTCATTCCATATTCATTTTTTAAAAAGTAAAAGATGTTTTTTGTTTGTGGAAACTCTCTGAAAAACCTAAGGAATTTTAAAATTATAAATCTAGATGACAATGAAAAGAAACAATCTCTACTGAATTCAGAATGTGTGTGGAGAGCACCTTATGAGTAAGTTTCAAAAAAATGCTTTTAGTATAGTTGAAAATAATGGTATGTTGCTATTCTAATCATAATGAATATATTTCACTTTCCTAGTTCTTATCCGTACCCACACAACACACACACACACACACACACACACACACACACACACACTTTACTTGCATTAAAAAGAAAGATATGAAAGAAGGTGACATGAAGAGTAAATGACTGCCTCAGACCAGGGGTATGGAGCAGGATGTTTCCTTTATTCCATGTGCTGGTCAGTTTCTGCACCTCCAGAATGAGGAAGATGGAACACATGGTCTTTGAAGGCTGTCTAGCTCTAAGGTTATATGCCCTCTAATCTAGGAAGAACCTCATTGTGAGCTAGACGCAGGGAGGGTTAGCACAGCCACACTTGCCTGCTATCACGAACCTACCAGAATGTCCCCCCTTGTCACCAGTGAGATGATCTAACGTGCCTCTCTTCACTCAACCTGTCAACTAACTGCCTTGAAAGCTCACCTAAATTTCTAAGTCATCCTGAAAACAAAGAGCAAAGTGAATCCGAGTGTTTTGCCAGATTAAAGGAGACTGATAAAGTGGAGAAGACAGAAATGAAGGTGAAGGATGAATACTATGGGGCAGAAAAGAGACAGAGTGGAGCTATGGTGAGGCAGCAAGGGCTACTTCCTATAAGGCATGCTTCCCAGTGTAGCCTGGGAATAGGACATCTGCTGAATGACTGAGTGTTTATGTGAGGACACAGTATATCGACTATTACACTTATAGAAACTTTACTTTACCTGAGAAACATGCATATAAAAAGCAATCAGTTTTGAGCAAAAACATCTTAAGGTCAAGTCCCAGTCCTTAAGGTACATCTTCAAAGTGTACATCTCTTAGGGGTGCCTGGGTGGCTCAGTCAGTTAAGTGTCTGACCTTGGCTCAGGTCATGATCTTGCAGTTCATGAGTTTGAGCCCTGTGTCAGGCTCTGTGCTGACAGCTCAGAGCCTGGAGCCTGCTTCAGATTGTGTCTCCCTCTCTCTCTTTCCTTCAATTTTCTCTCTCTCCCTTTCTTTCTTTCCTCTTTTTCTTTCTTTCAGTGAGAAGGAAATTGGTTCTTGTCTTTTTAAAGGTACATCAAACTAACAGAACAAGTTTTTTTTGGTTGTTTTTTTTTTTTTTTTTTTTTTTTTACACTGTAATTTGAAGACACTTCCTCTAAAATTAATGATACATCTGTTTTTGGAACAACTAAGACAAGTCACATTTTGTCACCTTCCAAACATCTCTATAAAAATCTTCACCGGGATTTATTAATATTTTAGCTAATGAAAACTAGACATAAAAAGTAGAGATGTAATAGGTTCCATCTATTTAGAGCATTCAAGGAGATACTACCTTCTATATAACAGTTGAAGAGGAAGTAAAAGGGAACAAAAATTTCTAGACTATTCCTTCCTGCATTCTATGATGGCACAGAACTACATACACTGTGGGACTGTATGTGGAGCATTCTATGTGCTTGGTCTCACAGGAAATAGAGCAACCCGAGTGAGATGCTGAAGGTCTCTATATTCACACTTGACTCACTCACTGTCACACTCTTCACAGGGCAAAGCTGGGGCCCTGGGTCCTTTCATTTGACAGTACACATACTGTCACTGTGGCAAAGATGCCAACGTGGGCATTGGCCACTGGATTATACAGCAATTAATCTCTTGCAAATGATTTGTGAAGAAGCCCACCCACCCATAAAGGCAGGCTGTTTCCTCAACTGTACTGACCAGGACTGTCAGATGCAGTATTCTTTCTTGTCTACACATCAAAAGCAGAATGCTCATTTAATTATCTTCTTATCAAAGCTTTTGACTTAGAGGGAGGACTGTGGTCATAAAACCGCTCTGATTTTTCAAAAAGTGACTTATGTTTAGAAAATAATTCTAAATTTATTCATTTTGCAAAGAGGGGTCAGTAATTTGTTAAGCAGAGCATGAAGGAAACCCCTGACATTGGAATAAACTTTTGGGGAAGATAAAAACTAATAAGGAAAGGTTTAAGCCTGGGCAGTGAACTTCTCAACCCCAGGTGCTAGGCTGTGCAATGAAAAGAGAGGCAAGACTCTTAGTTACATTAATACTGAACACACAGAGTTATTTAATGCTGAGACTTCCTTTGTCAATGCACTGCTATAGAAAAAAAAAATTTAATGAGATTCCTCCCCTCAAGGTAAGCAGATAACATTTTAATATCAGTTTCCATAAATAGGTTGTGTTTTGTTGTGCATAGAAAATTGTTCAGTTCTCATTCATTTATTCTGGTGAAACTGTTTAATGACACAATCTCCCATGGAAGACACTCATTCCTATAGTGGTCAGTTCACCTGACCGTCATAATATTATATCATGATAATGCTATAGATAAGGAACTCTACAGTTTACAAAGTGCTTTCACATGTATTATTTTATTTGATCTAGATAATCAAAGGGTCAAAATGAAGAGTATCTAGGTTTGTGACTCTTGAGTCTTAGTGTCCATTACATGTCACACCAAAGATTTAGTACTAATACCATACATGCCTACACACCTACAACAAGATGTGTGTTACCAAGTTGGTAAGAGGGTTATTGGGTTATTTTAAAGTTTTCCTTACGGACACCTGACATTTTTCTATATTTCTCTTTTTTCTTTAATTCTGAACTCTATTTCTGTAGAAATACTCTTTCTATATTCTTGTTAACACCCGCATGGCCCAATATTAAATAAAGACAACAAAGAGAGTCCAGCTTTTACATGGATAAGAGGAATAGAGCCCAAAGTTAGTCATGTTAATTCATACTTCTCAGTCTCTCCTTCATCTCTAACCCTTACTCAATACATAGTTGCTATTACAGTAAACTCTATCTGGTGGAAAAGTACACAAAATGCTGGAGAGTCCTCAGCAGGATATGAATCAATCAAGTTCTTGAAAACACTACCACTGACACTCAAGAGTATTATAAATGCCAAAAAAGTGGACCAGAAAGAAGAAAATATTAAATTCTTGTCTTGGACTTTAGAGCTTAGTTAGATAATACTTATCCCAAATTTCCTAGCTTTGATTTTATTTATTACTATTTTCTACCCTCCCTGGAAAACAAACGTCTTTGCGATGTTTAAGTTCACTCCAAAATCATAAAAAAAGTGGTCTGGCTTTTACAAATTGGTTAATTTATCACATGATTATACTAGCCTTTCCTAGGTACTCATATGAAGCTATAGATTATACTTAGCATTTCCCATGTACTAATATGAAGCTATAGATTTTCATATTTACATTTTATAAATCTACTGATACAGATATCATAAAATATTCGTGGAGATAAACTAAGTGAACCTCTTGCTATATTATTTTCAACAAAAGCCATTGTGTATTTAAGCTTATTTTTACTTAACTACTACAAAGACAGACCATGCTTTCATTTAACCTGTTTATACAAAGGAGATGGTTAACTAGTTCACTACATTATTTTTGCAGACATTCTATGTTAATTTCCTCTCCAATTCTTCTCAGTGCCTAGTAGCAGTTACTTTTTTTAGTTGTAAAGTCTTATTTATTTATTTATTTATAATTTTTTTAATGTTTATTTATTTTAGAGAGAGAGAGAGCACAAGCAGGAGATGGGCAGAGAGAGACAGGGAGACATAGAATCTGAAGCAGGCTCCAGGCTCCAAGCTGTTAACACAGAGCCCCACACAGGGCTCGAATCCATGGACCATGAGATCACGACCTGAGCCAAAGTTGAACACTTAACCAACTGAACCACCCAGGTGCCCTGTAAAGTTTTATTTTTTAATAGCTTATATGTAACTCATATGTACTCAACCTCTAATTCTATCTAAATAATATAATTTTTAAAAATTTTTTCTAAGATTTGTTAGAGCTCACCAAACATTGACATTTTTCTTCTATAGGAATGGTACAAACCTGTCAGGCATTACACTTGTACCTCAGTTATGTTTTAGAAAAGATTCATAGTTTTAGTGGACTAGTGATTATATGATTCTATGCTTTTGTTGAGTATTTTACTTTAATAATGTGATTTACAGCAGAAGAGGCACAAATAATTACTTTTTAATCCTCTGACTGAAGGACATGAGAGAAAAGGATACTTTATTTCAATAAAAGAAATGAGTAAAAATATATTAATAATAACTAACCCTTGTAAACAGAAGGATAAAACTTACAGAATATTTAAAATTCTAAACTCACAAGTCAGTATAGAATACCCACAAAACCCAAAGGATGTGCATTCAACAGAATTGATTTTCAACATCCAAGTTATTTTGTTTATTGTTATATCCAATCATAAACACTAGACCTTCATAACCACACAACCATAACCACATGACCTTCCCTGTGTGGAATTCCATTGTTAGCTCAAGGACATCAGGCAACTTGTAACCTTTCCAACTTCTGATTATAGATCAGGATAAAATTAATAACTCTCTTCTACTTTACAGGACTGCTGTGAAGATTGACCTTTGCTTACCATAACTTGCTTAAATAGATCATCAGATTATTTTACCTGTTTCAGAAATTTTCAAAACGTCTTTATGAAATCAAGAGTGAAGCAAATTGTTAATGAATGTTCTACCCTTGTGACATTTTTGACATTTATGCTATTTAGACAATAGAGATGATCCAATTTTCCTGAATTCTAAGTGACTGATTATAGCACTGTTTCTTCTGAAAAAGGCAATTCTCATTTTTGATGATAAAAGATTGCGTAGGGAGTGTAAATTCAAATCTTCATTTATAAAAAGAATTAATGCATACAATAAAAAATTAATGCATATTAAACCTTAGCAATGGCTTATGTTTTACATTTCAGATAGATACGTTCTAAATATTTAGTCCAAATTACATGGACAGTATGAAAAACATTTTGACTACAAAAGGCTGCAAAACTGTTTGACTTATTGGTGCATCTATATTATGTTAAAATGAGTTAATGGAAACTGGTTAACTTCACAGCCTTTTATTCCTCAGAAACCCTATGGAAGTTACAAATCTCATCATCAGAGGCAGTTTTGGAAGCTGATATCTGCTTCACCAGAATGGAACGGTGCATCCTCTGACTATAAACAGTGCTAAAAATAGCTCCCGAAAGGTATCATTTTGCGTGATATTATTTCACCAAAAGAGAAGAAAAATATATCTTTAATCCTGAACAAAACCTCTTCAAAGTTTATGTTCTCAATAAACCTTTCACTGAAAACTGCAAATATAACGTAGTAATGCAATAAATGCCCTAACAAATATATCAGATTTTTCACTTAATGCTTTTTACAGGCTTAAACCAAATGGAGTAAAAGGAAATCACCTTTTACAGTCTGACTCCTACAGGAAGAATGCCTTGCTGTTACGCTTTTTAAAGAAGGCATGGTGAATTTATATCAATTTTGGTGAATCTTGGGGCTTGATAAAAGAAAGAAAAATACCAGCACAGTTAACATTCCACAGAACTCACTTCACATGTTTATTTCCTTAGAGACTGGACATGATCCAAGATATTAAGAAAAACATAAAAAGAAAAAAATGAAGGTAAAAGATGTACAATTTAGCATCCATGCTAATATAGATGTTCCCTTATTCCTTAAAAAAATTGTCATCTTGTAGACTAAGGGTATCATATGGTTAGGATTAGAGAAAATCACTAAAACCAGTGCTCCCATTTAAATCAATACGAAAGAAAATTTGGTTAGGTCAGAGCTTATTATGGGTTGTTGAATTTTAGTTAAGGCAAATGAACACTATATTTTCTGGGGATTCTAACTTCAGCTTCTTTCTTTTATATTGCAGATATTGCATCTGGTCTTGAAAATATATGACTTCATTATGATGTGAAAAAGAACTGTATGCTTATGTCCAAAACAAGAATTGGGTTAGACCTGTCAAATATTTGGACATCCTTTATAAAGGGCCTGATGATCCTTAGGAAGAAAAGTCAAAATATCTTTCAGTGTTTATTGCTCTTGCAAGGAGCCTCCCATCTTCCCTGTCAGAGCGTTTCTTCTAGACTCTACTCTGAATCACTTGCCCGTTGAACTATCAGATGCCCCCTGATTATCACAAACGACGTGACCAGCCAGCAAATGACACCCTTGTTCTAAATACTGTGGGCAAGTATACAAAGGAGGACAGAGCATTTGTGGATCATTTACTATGTGCTAGAGATTCTTTGCGCTGTCTATTCCGCATGCTGAGCCATGAGATGATCATCACTGTCCCTCCTTACACGTGAGGAAACTGAGGCTCAGAAAGGAGGAGCAGCACAACCAAGGTCACACAGCAAAGTCAGGGGCAGAGCATGTTATGTGCCTCAACTGCTGATGCTCTCTCCTGTGTATCATCCTTCTGAAGGCTTGATTTGTACCTTTTTTTTCCTCATTATAAAAGTAAGATACTTTCCTGATTCTCTCAATCTAGAGAATCAGAAAATCCTGAAACAAGTAAAGGAAAATAAAAACATCTCCTAAGTCTACAATCTGGAAGTAATGAGTTTTTATCAATTAGATGTGTTTACTCCTGTGTGTATAGGTCTGAGCAAATATAGCATTTTACTGCTTTGTAATTTTTATCACCTTATATATATTTTGCATGATAAAATTTTCTTTCAAAACCTGAATTTTAAAAGCTCTCTTTAAACCCCTGAAAGTCAAACTCAAGTTCATATTGAGGTCATATTAGCTTTTTGTTTTCCCTCTAGTGAAGAAAAAAAGATTACTGCCAACAAATTTGGACATCCATAAATATTTTTTTCCTGTTGAGGGTGTATGCTTTTTTTTTTTTTTAAACCATGGGGTATTTACTTTTCAATCACTATTCCCTAAATATTATAGTTAGTTTTACCAAATCTCCATATGGAAAAACACGGCTGTAGGCATTTTATATGAGGTCAAGTCCTGGTGATGCATTCAGCTTCGTGACTGTCATACTGGGATGCTAGGATGAAAACCTTTTTTTTTCACTTTACTACACAGCTCTCCTTTTAATATACTGCACTTGTTTTCACAATGTTTCCTGCACCAAGAACTTCCATTAAGAGGAGAAAATAAGACCTCAAGGATAGGGGAAAAACTATTGGTATTTCTTGCATACTCATGGGTACAGATGTAGAAGTTAGGTGGAAATTAAAATGAGTATTTATTATTACAGTTTCTGAGGTTCAAGAATCCTAGGGCAGCTTAACTGGGTAGTTCTGGCTCAGGATCTCTCACAAGGTTGCAGTCAAGTTTATGTCCAGAGCCAGTCATTTGAAGCTTGATTGGGCTTGGTGAATCCCCTCCCAGTATGGCTCACTCGCATGGCTGTTGGCAAGAGGTCTTAGGTCCTCACCATGTGGGTCTTTTCATAGGGCTGTTCACATGACATGGCAGCTGGCTTCTGCAGAGCCAGTGATTAGAGAGAAAGGGGGGCAGGCAGAGCTAAGGAAGGAGCTGAAGTCTTTTACAACCTAACTCGAACACTAATGTGCCATCACTTCTGTCCTATGCTATTGGTCACCAAGACCAAACCTGGTACAAGGTGGGAAAGACTACCCAAGGGTGGAAAGACCAAAAGACAGGGATCACTGGGGGCCCTGTGGGGGTTACTGAACCATGCTGATGATTATAAAAGGTGTCTAGGTTTTTTAAAAATTGTGTATAAATATATATGCGTATATATATATATATATATATATATACGCATATATATATGCTAAAATTTGTCATTTTAAGCATTTTCATGTATGCATTTCAGTGGCATTAATTACATTCACAATATTGTTCAACCATTACCAATGTCTATTTCAAAATCCTTTTGTTACCTCAAACAGAAACTCTACACTAATTATGTAACATATTTTTCTTATTAAAATACCATGACAGTATTATAGATAATTTTCAGAAAGTAGAAAAAAAATCACCCCAAATTCTACCACTCTAACACAACAGTTTTCATCTTGTATATTACATTTCAGTCACAGTTCACAGATTTTTTTGTGTGTGTTTATTTATTTTGAGAGAGAGAGAGAGAGAGAGTGCCAGTGAGTGGGGGAAGGACAGGGAGAGAGGGAGAGAGAGGGAGAGAGAGAGAATCCGAAGCAAGCTCCACGCTGTCAGCACAGAGTCCAATGCAGGGATTGATCTCATGAACCATAAGATCATGACCTGAACGGAAATCAAGAGTCGGACATTTAACTGACTGAGCCACCCAGGAACCCCTAAATCAAATTTCTTGATGGTGCCATGAATGAATATCTTTACAGCTTTTAACACATTTCCATTATATGTTCCATGTTGTTTATCAGTTTATAGTGCCCTTGGCAGTAAATAAATGGATCCACTTCTCTATAACCTCACCAGCACTGGTGTTTCAGAAGGAAGAGGTTATGCACCTGGGGGACTGGCGGGCTACTGAAGGGCTGTTGGATGGAGACATAGGAACCACCGAGGCAGCTTTTTGATTTTTTAAAATACTGCATTAAAACATTATTTGTCTTGATTACTCAGTTCTTTTTTGGTGCCACCTTAAATTCTGAACCCAAGGTGAGTGCTTTCCTTGCCTCATCCTAGTCTCAGCCCTGTTACATAAAAAATAGCAAATGAGGGATACATTTACTTGCTCTTGAGGCTACAATATAATTGAAGGAGGGGAAATAAACTTTCTAAAAGAAGCTTAAATGTTCCTATCAGAAAAGTGTGGAAAACTTTTTGAGAGTTATTTTGGGATTAAATGAGATAATTCAGACAAACGCATATGGCATGCCATAGGCACATCCATGTGCGCCATGAACACACACAGTTGTTAGTATTTAATAATAAACATTCCTGTTAATTTTCCATGACTTCCATCCATGAAAAAAATTAAACTGACCTACTAAATGCAGTAAAAGAAGTTTTCTCTAAATCAGACTATATCCCTGAAAATCCTTTGGTAGAAAACACCTCATAGGGAAATTTACAACTGGAAAAAATAAAAGCTTCAAGGTCATGAATAAACTTATACCAAAGCCAATTCAAACCAAAACACACAAAAAACAACTCATTTTTTAAAACGCTCATCAAATAAAACAATGATAGAGCATCTTAAGTAAAAATATGTTGAATATCATTTTACATACCTAAAGATAGATACATTTTCTTGATAGATATGCTTCAGGAATTATTTAATTTCAAGAAGATTTTGTAAATGTGTTTTGTTGTGTTACATATCAAGGTATTCTCCCCTCTTGGTCAATCTCCCCTTTATTCTATGTTTTCCCTCTTTATAACGGTCTAATATCTTCCTCATTTTGTGGCCCAGCATGACTGGTTCCTGGCCTATTTTGTATGTCTTGATTTTCTCTCGCCTAGCAGGCACTTGGTTGCTGACCTCAAATCCACATTATCAAGACTACAGTAAAAAGCATGTCTTCTACCTGGTCATCCTCATTCCTCTTTTTCTTTTCCCAACCCTTATGTTCAAATGGTCCCCAAGTACAGTGACTCACAAACATGTGAATCAGCGCCCTCAGAACTGTAGAATATCAAACTGTTGGCTACTAGAATTCTGACTTACTGCAACATGTGTTTGGAGAGGGATTACTGTAATTTCTTACGTGGCCTGGGCTAAAGTTAGCATGGGGAAAACATTTGTTTGTGTTTGATTTGGTTTTGCGGTTCAAGCCCTAGAAAATAATTTATTCTACTCTGTGATGTGATGAATGCTACAAATATGAGAACCCATCAGAGGAGAGATCTTAAAATTTTTAGAAAAAAGTATTTCATATTTCAATCAAAAGATATCATTTATTCCTATATGAGAGTGTGTAATTTAAGGAGTGATTTTTAGCAACAAATGTGTAGGGTATATTCTAACTCAAGAAGAGTTAAGAACTGGTATTTTACAGTCTTCTCCTAGTTCTTAGCCCTTGCCTTTGACCTTGCATTTTTTTCTCTCTGTACCTATATAAATCTGCATATCTTTGCATCATTATCAAATAGCCTAGGTGTTTATGGAATTTACAAATGGCTATTCCCAGCACAGAAATAGTTGCTATGTAATAGAGACTTCTGTCTAATGGTTTCTCTGCAGATAACACAAATGTCCATTAACAGAAAGCCTACCACTCTTAGACTGACAGGGAATGGCTTTGTGCATGGGAACCCAGTCCTAAAGCTGTCAGCATTGACAGAAACATCATGATCCCTCCCTATTTTGTTCTGTTGTTACTTGAGATATAGGGATGCCTAGGCTTTTCCAAGAGGATGGTTTCTTTTTTTTTTTCTTTTTTTAGTTTTTTAAAATGTTTATTTATATTTAAGAGAGAGGGAGAGAAAGACAGTGCATGAACAGGGGAGGGGCAGAGAGAGAGACGAGACAGAATCTGAAGCAGGCTCCAGGCTCTGTGCTGTCAGTGTAGAGTCCAATGCGGAGTTCAAACTCCGGGACTGTGAGATCATGACCTGAGCTAAAGTCAGACGCTTAACTGACTGAGCCACCCAGATGCCCCCGCCAAGAGGATGGTTTCTTAAAGAAAAATGTGGCTACCAAGCAGCCCTTTTGTTTCTCATTATGTAGAAGAGGTTGTGGAGCTGGGGGCATGGGTGCTATAAAGGGTGGTTTGATGGGGAGCACAGAATAAGGTAAGGCTATCTTTACTGAAATGAGCACAACCTTTGAGTTGCACATTCCTTTATTCCTGCCTTTAATGCCACATTTGGCTCTTATGGAAAATGATTTATAATGGAAGGGTTATCATTCCATATCCATGACTTAAAGAAACCTCAAACTGACTTAACTGTTAGAGCTGGTTATTTGCTTGAGTACTAATTCCATCTTTACATATTAAATAAAAGAAAGATAACTGAATAAAGTTGAAAAGCTGCATATTTATTATCCTCTGGGGTCCAACTACTTATAATTGCCAGGTATATGTAGGTAAGGGTATTTTCAGGCAGAAGCTAGAGGTACAATACAAACTATTAAAAAAAAGTCTCCTTATGTCTTCAAACCAACAATATCAGTATAATATAGGAAACTGAAGATATGCATTTGCACACTGTGTATAAAAATACAGAAGCATTTGAAAGAATTATTACTTGGGAACTTATGAGAACATTTTCAAAAGAACATCGAGGTCACTTTATAATGGATGGAACAAGCACAGGCTTTATTTTTAGTCAGTGTAAAGAATTATTTCATACAGAGAGACAGAGTGTGGGGGGGCGCACTCCAAATTAAGGAATAAGCTTGTTTGTGGCTTGACACATTTTAGCATATTCTTAAATTTTATTTCTATATTTAGGAAAATCTAGGGGCAATGGGTGGCTTAGTCAGTTGAGTGTCTGGCTTCAGTTCAGGTCATGATCTCACAGCTCATGAGTCTGAGCCCTGCATCATGCTCTGTGCAGACAGCTCGGAGCCTGGAGCCTGCTTCGGATTCTGTGTCTCCCACTCTCTCTGCCCATCCCCCACACATGCTCTGTCTCTCTTTCTCTCAAAAATAAACAAACATTAAAAAAATTAAAAAAAAGAAAATCTAGACATCACGATGTGATCAAACTGAGATGGTGACATGTTAGATGCCCAGAGGAATAGTGCTGCCGAAACGCCAGGCTTTAAAACTCCATTCTGGATATCCAAGAGAGATATGCTCAATATTCAACAAAATCAAAGAACTGGAAAATTGGAAATCTCTCAGATGTTCTGAGAGAAAGAAATCCTGGGGCAGAGTCTGAGGATGTGGATTTAAGCCTACAGCTCTATGAGAAAGAATAAGCAAGGGACTACAAGTCTGGGTAGTAGACTTTTAGCTACAAGATCTAATCTACCTCACAATATATTCTGGTAAAACATTTATTATGAACTGATCAGAATTCATGCACTATTCTGCACTGTTCAATTTGGCGACCACAAACCACATGTGAGTATGTAAATTAATTAAAATTAAATAAGATAAAAACTCAATTCCTCAATTACACTAACCATATTTTAAGTTAAAGAACAGCCATGTGTGGCTAGGAGCTACCATACTGGACTGTGCAGATATAAAATATTTTTATCAATGCATAAAGATCTATTGCACAGTGCTGTTCTATGCCCTTTCAAGATCTGCTGCAACTTCTAGAAATTTCTAAAATTTAAAACAATTGTGTAGTTTATACACTGGGAAGATTTGGTTCTTTGGATGAGAAGTAGAAACTGGGTTGAGAAAATTAGTGAATGCAGTTATACAGAAGAGGTCTGGCTGGGTCAGTGATTACTCTAAAAATGTGCTGGCCATTAAGAGAAAGAGCCTAAAGTCACGATGGATGGAAGATGTCCCTGTGGAAATCTTCTTCACTTTCTTGGGGGAGAATAAGAGACATCAGATTTTTTTCAGGGGTCACAACCTAAAAATAAAGATGTGAGGTAGCAGAATTCTGGAATAGAGCAAAGCCTAATTTGACACTAAATAAAATCACAACTGCTGGTGTAATTCAACTCAAATTCTAAACTTCAGTTAAGGGTGACAAGAAATGAGAGACAAATGGAAAAATCATATTTGTATTCATGTGTAAATAAAATGATGTGTTCCATTCTATTCAGAGGCAAAGGCATGGAATCTGGTGTAATCCTTAATCAAGTAGCCTGCAAAGGACCTGAGACAATAATAACATCCGCCATCTAAGCAGATACCTAAAGTGGCAGACAATCAAAGCGCGGGGAAGCTCTGACTTCTCTACTAGAGATATCTTACTTGTTTTGCTAAAGGAAAAAAAAAAATCAGTGGCTTATCTCACTTTTTCTTTCCCCAGAACATGCTGCCCTCTACAGGCCACATGGATATGCACATACATAAAGATCTGCATGATTAAGGGTTCAGTTATATCCAAATTAATAGGATCAGCAGCAAAGCTATAATGAAAATGAGGGGAAGCAGTTAGTTATAGTTGTCTGAAAGCTTTAGGATCAAGTCGAGAAACAATCAACACTTATAAGCCTCTAATAAACCTTACTTCTTCAGCTGACATAACTCTGAGAAATCATAAACAGTACTGTAGTCCTATTATGGAATTTTCCTGGAGAAGCTTAAAAGTATGTTGACAGTCGACTTTCTTTTGTTTTAACTAGGGAGGGGAAAGTGCAGAAGAGAGAGGAAGAAAAATGGTTACTGTGGTTTGAGAGCTTTCACTAACATCTCCAAAGTATACCAGTTTTGATCTAAAACTCAATATATTAAGACTAGGCTCTAAGTTGGAAAATAAAAGCCAATGAATTTAATGGAATATACATGACTTTATCCCTGTTATGAGTTTAATTTTTAAACCTTGGCTGCAGTGAAGTGGTCAAAATATAGCCTAAGAAATGAGACCTATCCTTTATCTTGACTTCAGATCAATTATTCCCCAACAGTCATGCCATAAACACACACTCTCTCTCTCTCTCTCTCTCTCTCTCTCTCTCACACACACACACACACACACACACACACACACACACACACACACAGCTGCTATGTTTATTGGTGTTGTCACTAAAGGATTTAGCTGGACAAACATCACAAAGATGATGACTGATTTAATTGAATTTATGATCAAATGTTTTCCATTGCAGGAAGAGTGGGAAATCACTTATGGGGAGATTTGAATAATTTAAGGGAAATTCTCTATTTGGCATTATGTTTGTATATCAAGTCTTGAGGGATTACATACAGCTGAGGTCTAGCAGAGAACTCACATACAGATACACAAAGATATGCTCTGTGACAAATGCAACAAGGGCCAGAATATTGTTCTTTTGTGTTGATACTTCTATTCACTTATATCTCATTTATAGTCTGATTAAGGACATCCACACACATATATACTATAAGACTTCAACTGTAAACTGCCACTAGGTTCTTTTGCGATCCCCAAAATGTCCAAATGATCTAAAAATGCTCTTTTAGATAAGACAAAGGATAATTGGTTTGGGGGTTGTATCCTTGTCTGTTTATGGCATTTTAAGGTATCTTTGTTGTTGTTGTTGTTGTTAAAGACATAATGAAATCTATTATTAAAATCACTCCCATGATCAATATGACCAGGTAACATGAGATTTGTGCTTTAGGGTATGGACTCGGTTCAATGTCTGAAAGAAAAAGGCCAAGTTACCTTTGGAATTCCCTACCGGTTTGCTCCTTGGTGATGACAGATGTACCAAATGAAGGCCATGCTCCCAGCCTTCATTAATTATGTTTCTAGGGATAAGTTGTCCACCCGCCCCATTAAAAACCCCAAAACAGCAAGAATAATTATTTTTGGTCTCACCACTCATCTCTGGGTCAAGTGGACACCCAGAACTAACACACCTGGTGTAGTCTTACCTATAAGTCCATGTATGAAGAGCATGACAGGAAAGCTCCAACAGATGCTTTGAACTTGATAACAGTGTCCATGGGTTTCTTTCAATATAATTAGGAAAACTGTCTAGTAGATGTGTTTAAAGACTTAGGATAAATCAAAGTTCTACGTTAATTATGTACAATGCTATTTGTTAACATATCACTCTTAGGAAGGAGCTGCTGAGAATGAGGGAATCTTGTTTCTATATAAGAAGTATTTTTTTTAATGATTTGGTGACCAAGCAGTTCAGCATGTGTTCCTAAGAAGGTAGAAGAAATAGTCCAGAAGATGTCTGGGGACCCTGTATAGCAGTGGGACTCATGTTCAAGAACTGTTGCTTATTTGGAACTGAATGAAACAATCTAACTGGCAGGGGAGGACAGGGTGTGCTGAGAAACAAGAGGGAGGTAAGCTAATGTTGGCCAATGGTGCCCCATCATGAACACTCATGCTTTATTCAATCCTCACAATAATCCTGCCAAGGGTTTTAAAGACTAAACAACTGGGGCTCAGATTGATTAGTGAGCTTTCTAAACATTATACCATTGAGTAGCATATCTAGGACTGGAACTTGAACCCTGTGATGCCAAATCACATGGATTTCAGGCATTTTATTCCCATTTGGCCAACTATGAGTTTTTGCAGCCTTCCTTCTTCTTTTCTATTATTTTTTGGTTCATATCAAAAGTATTTATTGACTGTGTATTCTTTCTTACAAGGTCAAGTCTATTAACTATATCTTCACAATTGGTGGAAGTTGTGCCCACTTTTATAGAAAGTCTCCCCATATAATGAGGTTTGCCCAATCCTAATTTTCATGATAACTGACCAAAGAAAAGTGTGGAGTGGGTGAGGTGGATACAAAAGACAATGTTGTTAAAATCATTTCTTTCTCCAGTGACTTTTTAAAAATTTTTTATTTATTCATTTTTTTTTAATGTTTATTTCTGAGAGAGGGAGATAGAGTGCAAGCAGGGGAGGGGAGACAGAGAGGGAGACACAGAATCTGAAGCAGGCTCTAGTCTCTGAGCTGTCAGCACAGAGCCTGATGTGGGGCTTGAACCCATGGACCATGAGATCATGACCTGAGCCAAAGTTGGGACACTTAACCAACTGAGCCACCCAGGTACCCTTCCAGTGACTTTTTATGTTCATCTTAATTTTGAGGCTGACGGTTCACTAAACTCATAAACATTTTCTTTTTTAAAAAAATTTTTTTTAATGTTTATTTATTTCTGAGACAGAGAGAGACAGAGCAGGAGCAGGGGAGGAGCAGAGAGAGAGGGAGACACAGAATCCGAAGCAGGCTCCAGGCTCAGAACTGTCAGCACGGAGCCCAACGTAGGGCTTGAACTCACAAACTGTGAGATCATGACCTGAGCCGAAGTCAATCGGTCAACCAACTGAGCCACCCAGGCGCCCCAACTCATAAATATTTTCTTAACCAAAAGAAAATGATAAAAATAAGTGTTGAGTTTTTTTCATATCCAGTTTTTTTTTAAATAAATAAAAGAGCAGTGAAAACTGCATTTCAGTTTATGTTTCACTTTTTAAAATGTGGTAATTTTCAATATTCTGAAGCTGAATAATTAACATATGTACCCATGGGGTCCATGGGAAGCTTATTTAGAAAGTGGAGATTCTCAATAGCATCTCCTATGTGGTGAAGAGGAAACTAAGCCTTTATGATACTTTCTGAGTAGAGTTAGGGTAGATCAAGGGGGCCAGGAACAACAGCAGAGAGGTGAATTCTTGAGGGAGTTCAAAAAGGGGAGAGAGCTGTGTGTCTAACCCCTAGCAGTTCCCAACAGAAAAGAGAGAGCGGGAACAGAGAAGGAGAAAGGAATAGAGACACTTGCAACAGGCAGTGCCCCTCAGGAGGGAACAGCGTGGCTTCTTGAGGGGAGGAGGAGGGGAAGGAATGTCTGCTTGATGCTCTTTGATACTTTTACTAGTCCCTCTGCAGATTTATTACACTCATTGGGTCCCCCAGAGCTATTATTTTCTCAGTGTTTACAAATAAAAGACAGGGATGAGAAGCAAAAATATAAAGGAAGATCTCTGTATACTTGAGCACAAAATGCCAAGAACTCAAACGCATAGACTTTCCAAAGCATCAGACATCCACACTTGTACTACACTGGTGGGCACTGAAAATAAATGAATAGTTTACACGTTGAGCTACAACTGTGCTGCCCAATATGGCAGTTACCTATGGCTATTCACATTAAATTAATTAAGGTTAAATAAACTTTAAAATTCATTTCCTAAATCACTCTAGCCACATGTCAGGCGATCAATAGCCATAGGAGGTTAGTGGCTGCTGCACTGGGCAGTCCAGATAGAAAAGATTTGCATCAATGAAGAAGGTTGTATTGGACAGCACTGACCTAAAGGGGACAGAAATGCTAGGCCAAAGTTTCAGATAATTCAGAGACTATGGACTTTCTGGAGAATAATCTCTTTTTTTTTTCCTCTATGCAGGAGAGGTAGAAAATGATTTCTTCCTGATTTTGGGGATACCTAATGTGAACCGGGCAACATGGAGCCACCAGAGTCAGAGTGACATCTGTGCTTGTCACTAGATGGGTCAGAGATCAGACGGAACAGACTGTGTCTGACCTGGTGAAGGCTGGGATTGCCCCCTCTGCTCTACCTTACCCCATGACTCATCACTGAATAGGAAACCCCAGTATCCACTTGTGGAGAGAATGGCCCCAAAGATGTCCACTCACTAATCCCTGAAGCCTGTGAATATGCTACTTTCCATGGCAAAAGGGACTCTGCAGATGTTATTAAGGTTGCAGATCTTAAAACAGAGAGATTAACCTGGATAATACGGGCAGGCCTTTAGAAGCAAAGAACTTTCTCCTACTGAAGGCAGAAGAGATAGGGCAGGAGGGAAAGTGAGAGAGTTATGAAGCAATGAGAAAGACTCCTGCCATTGACTGGTTTGAAGCAGGAGGGGGCAGTGTGATGAGGAAACAGACGGCCTTTGGTTGCTGGGTGAGAGTTCCTGCTGACAACCAGTAAGGAAAAGAGGGCTCAGCCCTCTGGCCACTAGGGACTGAATTTTGCCCACAGTCTAAATAAGCCTGCAAACAGATTTTTCCTCCACCCCTCCAGATAGGGCCCAGGCCTACCGATAGCTGAGTTTGGTCTTGTGAGACCCAGAGCAAAGAAACAAGCTGAGCCCATCCAAACTCCAGCTCAACAGAACCGTGAGATAATACTTCTGTGGTGTTTTACACCAAAATATTTATGGTAATTTGTTATGGCAGCCACAGAACACAAACACACCGTTTTAGATTTTGGAGAAGCAGAACTTCAGTTCACACACGCTTCTAGAATCTGTTTCGGGAAACAGTTCAAGAAAGCCTAATTCTATATGTTGCCCTCCTTTCACAGAAACAGGCAGCCCAGCTGCTCCTGGAAACCCTGTGCCACTTCAGAAGCATGGCTGGATTTTATTCCTTAATGAGCTGGATGGCAGAAAGAAGGTATTAGCTGCACCATAAGTATGTACTTGGGGATGAGGAATCCAACACATCATTTAAAAAGCTGAAAAACAATAGCCATTGCCAGGTCCCAAGCCTGGCACGTACTGCCAATTAGTAAGAGAGAAGATGGATATTTTCTGTCTATCAGAAGTGGAACAAAAAACTTGTGCTCAACGGATAACGAATAGCACGGGGTTTGCCCTTGGCCATCACCAGGGGTTATTAATGATAGCAAATTCTTTGCTACCACAAGAAAGACATAGACAAGATATCTGGCAATGGCACAAAATGACAGAGGATAACCTCCTGGGGGAAGTGGGAGCTGTGTGGAATAGGGTACGAATGTCACTAGCAGGGCCTGAATGGGTGGCCAGGAGGCCTGTCATCTCTAGCACTTAAGATTGTCACGAACCCGCCTTTATCCCAATGGTGCATTATCCAGCAGTGGGCACAGGGGAGGCCTGAGTTGATGTGTGTGGTCAGCCTGCCACAAACACTTTCCCCAGGAAAGAAGTCAGATTTCTACTCCAGCCCAGCTCTCTTGCTGCTGAAAACCCAGACTGGAAATGAATTGCATCATTTCCCAGAAGAGATCTCCATGACCAAGATTGTAATAAGAACAAAACAAAATAAGATATTGATCCACGTGAATATCAGGGTTATTAAATTGATATTTCTTTCCTAAAATTCACGTTGGGGCATACATTCCAAGTTGTAGTTTTCCATAGCATCGATCATTTGACCTCACTGAGCATGTTTTCTTTTTTTCAAGCTATATAGAGATAGTAGTATGTGTCCTGACTACTTCCCAAGATGGTTAAAAAAGACATGAGGATGTGAAAACATACAAGAAAGCAAATTCTATATTGCAAAAGGCTGCCCAAGTGTTAATTACCATGGCTACCCCATCACAACTCTGACTACAGGGCAAGGAGGGTATGTTAGGCCTTTGACTATGTATGTTTTATATGTTATCATATCTATGCTATTGCTACTATTAGTAACCAGGTCTGGGCCTTTGGCAATTTCCCAACTTTCTCTTGCCTAGCTTTCTCTGTGTCCTCCTGGCACCTGCCCCGACCCATATCTCTGGACAGCCCTTGATACTGTCTTCTTCGGGGCTCTCTAGGACTCCCACCAGCACCTGGACTCCTCTTTCCCTTTTCAAAAATATAGTTTTCAATTTTCTAGAAGAACCGTTCTCTGTGAGGTAGCAGGGGGTTTAACAGATCTGGTAAACATCACACCTACATGTTGCTTTCAGTAGCTGAAACAGTGAATCACTCTTGTGAAAATGAATGTTCCCAGAAATTCCTCTGAATTGCCGCTTTGGGGCCTCCAAACAACACCACGTACAGGTGTCCAAGATCAGGACAGACACCTGTGTGGATCTGATTATCCAAGTGTTGCAAACTCTATTTCCAAGGGTGTCATGAGGAATTGCACCCCCTGTAGCCTCCTGAAGCTGGGCTCACATCCACGAGCCGAGCGGGCAGGGAAGAGCTGCAGCTCCAACTCATCCTGGGGTTAAGAGAATGGAATTCCAAAAATGTCTGCTGTAGAGCTTGTCACCCCAATATACCCAGGCCTAAAAAAAGTGCATTGATAATGTACAGAATAATTTCTTTGGAAATACTGGGGGAAGAAATCTCCAGGCACTAAATAAATTAAAACTGTTACTTTGAAGTAAATAGACTTATAACAAAAATGATCAACAATGAAAAAAAAATGTGGAAGTGGAGGACGGACTTCAGAATCTGGCTCAGCTCAACTGCTCCTCCTAGTGCCAAAAGCCATTCTTATGTTCCTCTCACACAGTTAAGCTGGTACAGAAATGGAAAGTTCTAACTTGCTTTGCAATATATTCTTATTTTGGAAAATTTCAGATCAACTTAGAACAATAAGGCAGAGTAGAAAAAGAGGGCTTCTGGTTTCTTGAGAAGGCACTGATTTAAATCTTAACTGAACATAGTCAGATGTTGCCATAAGAAAAACAGGGAATCAGCAACATAAATTACAGAGAAAAGTTTACATTTTTCTTTTAAATATTATTTTAAAGACTATGTTTTATGCACATGTAACATGGATCTAGCAAGTCATCTATAAAATATGTTCTGAAAGTTAACCATTGAATGAGAGAACGTATTCAAGGAAAGTTCAAGAATACAAAGTTAGGAAACACTTCAATCTTCTAAGTCAGGGTTTGTCACTGTTGGTGCATTCAGATATATGCAGGTCAATGTCTTCTTGTCTATCTTTGCATTTCCACTAAGGGAGCTTCATAACAATGACTCTGTACTTATTACGCATTTTAAAGAATCAATGCTTTCAATTCTTAGAGGAGAAATTCAGTTGGACCTACCTATCAAGGAGGATTATAAATCGAACCAGAGCACGTAGGTGGAGAGAGCAGGATGAGGTTGCCCTACACCTATTCGAGTCTGTGGACACGTATTGCTTTATCAACCATGAGCTGTTCTTTCCAAATATGTCTTCTGTGACAGGGTGGTTTATCTTGGGTTCTCTTTTTGCTCCGTTCAAACCCCCCAAATTGTTCAGCTGTTAAAAAGTTCCAAAACAAGCAAATGTGTTCCTGGAATCCTACCCTTAACATTGCTGGAGAGCATATACTAAGGCTGCTTCTCCAGCCAAAATAATAAAAGATCTTTTAAGTGGCTGAAATTCTTGGTTGATTGCATATACATGCCAATGTCAGACAACTCTAAATAGAGAGATTTGGAAGAAAAATAGGGAGAGTTTTATAACTCCAATGAAATAAAATGGAATGTTTTGAAGGAGGTCAGAAAACAGTACATGTATTTATATAAAATTAAGATTTATCTCCCTTTAATCCAAAATCCCCTTTTAAACAGGAAGAGCCCACGCAACTCATGCATGTCCAATATAGGGGAATAAAAGTACTTTCTTTTCTTTATTAATATATATTTATTAATCTCAATCCTGTAATTAAGATTTCTTCTTTATATTATCCTTTTGAGTTTAGATATCTGCTGCATCTTTTGATATTTTTCTCCCATTATTGCATTGTTTCCCCAGAATACTTAAAAAAATCCTTCAAAGGATAAAATTATGCCCATGGTTACTGGTATAAACGAAGTCAGCAGGGAATTGTATTGGCGTTACCTAGGGCAGGCTTGGCCCCCAAATAAACTGGGTCACTTGTTACAGCTGTTCAAAGAGATTCAAGGATTCACTTCTCAAGAAATTATTACTCTTTTAGGCAGGTTAACAGATCCACTAGCTTTAATAGCTGAGTTAATATGTATTTTTAAATACATTGCTATTTAATTTTAAGCAGTGACTTACTTTTTTATATTAACCTACCCGTCTTCTATTAACCCATCTAAATTGAATTCAAATTAGTTCTTGCAAATTAGTTTCCTTTATTTTGAACCTATTACTGCTATATACGAGAATTTACCGATAGCTCGTTTCGTAATTGTGCTTGTAGACAAGCAAATTCGTTTGTAGTGATGGAGAAAGCCAGCACTTGCTTACGAGTCTTTAAATGCAGTTCTTCTGAACTTAGAGCTCATTCCGAAGTGAGGGATGTTGAAATGTCTATGATGGTTGCAAGGTCACAAGTCCATTTGGATGAAGAATCAATAACAAATTAATGTCTCTGAATTTTCAGTTTTCTGTAAATTTCATTGGGTTTTAATAGGCTAGAGGCTATTGCTTGGCTCTAAGGATTCAGTAGGTAACACTGGGATACCAGAAAGTAGTATTTTTATAACATTTTTCGTGATATTTTATTACTTAGTGTTTTTTTTTTTTTTTTTTTTTATACGTTTTATTTTTGAGACAGAGACAGAGCATGAACAGGGGAAGGGCAGACAGAGAGGGAAACACAGAATCGGAAGCAGGCTCCAGGCTCTGAGCCATCAGCCCAGAGCCCGATGCGGGGCTCGAACTCACGGTCTGTGAGATCATGACCTGAGCTGAAGTCAGACGCTCAACCGACCGAGCCACCCAGGCGCCCCATACTTAGTGTTTTTTGAAATAACTCCTTAAGGCAACAAAAAATAAGACTTATGGGGACTTAAAAAATAGCTTGATTCTAAACAAATTATGTTTATAATTTAAAAATCTTACCTCAAGCTAACAGCTTTTAATAGTTTCCCTAACATGTTTTAAAAGTAATCTAAGGGTAGGACCCAGTTTATTAAATGCTTTTGTAATTTCTTTTTAAAAAGCATATGCGATGTTAGAGATTAAAAGAAAAACATTAACTATAATTCTACCAGCTCATTAAAAAGACTTTACATGAAAATGTAAGATTTCCTTCAGTATTTTATTTTTTTATTAAAAATAATTTAAGTTTTATTAATTTGTTTTTGAGAGAAAAGGAAAAGCAAGAGAGTGAGTGCATGACCAGGGGAGAGGCAGAGACAGAGAGAATCCCAAGCAGGTTCCAATGACAGCTCAGAGCCCCACATGGAGCTCGAACCCATGAACAGTGAGACAGATTATGACCTGAGTGGAAAACAAGAGTCGGATGCTCAACCGACTGAGCCACCCAGGCGCCTCTCCTTCAGTATTTCAGACCCTGGCTTTGGTAGAAAAATTATAAATCCTATAAAAAATCCTATAGAAAATGCAATTAATAAATATCCCTGAAGTTATATCTTAAAGAGAAAACTGTTTTCTTATTTTGTGAAAAATCGTATTCTGAAGAATTCTTACTTGCTGTTAAGAATAAAAGCATCTATTAAGAAAATACCTAGCATCTTTTAAGAAAAATTTAAAGGAGATTGTGCATGATGCACATAGTTTTTAAAATGTCTAAAATGTCAATACCAGAGCATTCTACATCCTGATTTCCATCAATGAAATTAACTACTTTTGTTATAACATGAACAACTCTCAGAGAAAAGGGAGTATCAAGTCTTAGGTGGTCAGAATGAAGTGAAGCAATGCAAAGCTTGAATACTATTTCAATTTTACTTTTCTTTTACCTCATTTCTCCCAGAGTAGAGTAATGTAAATGGCTAGAAGTACCTTCTCTGAGAGGCATCTCACTAGTGACTATTGAAGGCAGAATGAGAAAGGCCCTTCACCTGGGCATGCATGCTAGACTGTTTGTGATGGCAGGTGGTGCTGAATACAAGTCACAAAAATGAACGACTGAAATGCGCCATGTGGAAATGAATGGGGTCATAACCACAAGAGGATGGCGGAAGAAATATCCTTCAGCATTGTCTACAGACACCCCTCTCCCATCTTTTGTAGATGATTCTAAGTGGATAAGATCTGCCATTTATTTTCCTGGGCAATTTGGAGGTCATTCTAGCTTTGTCCCTCTGATGGAAGGAAATGGAGGTTCTCTAAATTGAAGGCTATCCGCCACAAACGCTACGTGTACATTCGGCAGATATTCCTGTCACTTCAAAGATGGGGTTAGAAATTCAATTGCTTTATAAAAGATTGTCTCATACAATGGTTACCTGGTTGGACAAAACTTTTTGAGCAATATGAGAGAATGTGTTTGATCATTTAATTAAGGTAGGAACTGTATACTGTATATATTATCTGGTGTATGAAAGCACTTAATTAAAATGTTAGACTGCTGATCAGTAAAGAGGGGGAGGTGGAAGGGCAAAAGAGTGAGGAACACACACAGAATGTTCCCAGAAGACGGCATGCCTCCCAGAGGAGACTCTACACATAATAAGAACTAACTCTTCAAATGGCAAATGCAAAGCCTTGTGTTAGACAAAAATAATTATCCCAGCGCTCTTCTAAGATGGATTTAATAAAAATAAACTGCCAAATCTTTCAAATAAACCACTGCAGAGTTTCACGTACTCATTCCATGAGTTCCCTTACAATAAGCTGTCCACTGTATCTACTGACAACACCGATTAAAGGCATTTTTATTATAAAAAGGTTTTTTCTTATTTTTTTATTTTTATAATTGATGGTGTCTAAAATTAAATATGTCATAACAGTAAAAACTAAGGCAATAATACTGAAGTCCCCAAAGACAAAATTTTGTTATGACACTTTAAAAATTTTTAAATCAAAGCAGTTCCAGTTACTTTTTCCCCAGCATAATGCTTGAAATATGATATCCACAACTAACAAGAGTGACTCAATTACTCTGCTTTCCAACTTTCAATGGTTTACTAACAGGTTGGCTTGCAATAAAAGACCTATGATTAACTTGAGAAACTCAGATCTTCAGATTTCATCAAATTTCAAAACCAATAAATAAAACTATTTCAACAAGATCAGATGAGAGAACAGAAATCAAATAAACAGATGACATACATTTCAAGCAATATAGGTACTTAGTTTTCTAAGAAGGCCTAGGGGAACAATAGATAAACTGAAAAAATGTGAAAGATCAATTTTATCTCGCTCACAGGTGTTCACCAACATTATTTAGATTAGAATCAGTCATTAAATTGCACTTAAATGCTATTTTGCTGATGCTAAAATATTTCTTGAATTTAGTTACAAGAAGACTGAACCCAGTGAATTTTAGGATTTATCATTTCGAAGCAATGCCACGTTGCTCTCAGAACCCAAACTCATATATAACAGCATTGGCTTAGGCTGAACATGGCGGCTGGTGCATAGTTATGCCTTAACAACTGTTTAATGGTTAAATGAATGGAGAAATGGATATTTGGATGAACAAATGAAACAAATGTCAAGACAAACTTATTTGGAGACTTTAGAAATTGAGAGAGGGACTGAGAGAAAAAGAGAGAGAAAACAAGCATAAACGGTATATGGACTTACTTATTCCACGCTTGCCTAAGGTTTTTAGAGCTGTACAGGGTAAAGCGTTCTGAAATAAAAAAGAAAGATGATAAACAATATTTGTTTCCGATGTATAATTTGCAAATATGTTTTTTAAAAAAGCTCAACTTTTATAAAGATAGCGTCTGATTTAGTGATGAGTCCACTAGCCACACTACATCTTCATCTCTAGATCAGGCAGTTACGAAGAATAAAACAGGAAAATCTTAACATTGTAAATACGAAGCATTGTTTTCTTATGTGTAGGGTGATTTATTTAATAATCTGTTTCCTAGTAATTATTTCTGAGAATAACTAAGTTTTAATTGAGTTGAAAAAGAAACACAAATTCCAAACCTCCAAACTGTAAGTAGTTTGAAGAACTTTGACACATCAGTGAAGTGAGAGCCACTGTTTTCACTATGAAGACATCTCTAACCAAATACAGTAGTGCTGGTTCTCCTTTCTTACACTACTTGGTATTTATACATGCTCAAAGTCAAACTACTAATGTCCTATAATGTATATTTACATTCATCATTGAATCATCTTTATTATATTTTTAAATTAAGATGTAATATGTTTTACCATGTTAAACAATAAAGTAGCACACACCTCTCCTGCTCCTTATTATTTTTTTAATAATTTTTTTAATGTTTATTTATTTTTGAGAGAGACAGAGTGTGAGCAGGGGAGGGGCAGAGAGAGGGAGAGACACAGAATCTGAAGCAGGCTCCAGGCTCCGAGCTGTCAGCACAGAGTCTGACACGAGGCTTGAACTCACAAGCCGTGAGATCATGACCTGAGCCGAAGTCAGATGCTTAACCGACTGAGCCACCCAGGCACCCCTCCTGCTCCTTGTTTTTGACTCCTGAAAATACAGCAATTGTTAATGGCTTGGGTATTTTCTTTCCACATATTTCTTTATGTTTATAAACACAAACCCATATATACACACAAATATATGTACTATTTTAATTTTAAAATGGATTGCACAGTAAACATTCTCTGAATTTTTTAAGGTACTTAATACTATAGAGCAAACAGTCCTTTAAATCAAGAAAATAGATGTAATACTTGTTTTAAAACTGTATAATATTACACAGGATAGAAGTACCATAGTTTTTGACCATTCTCCTACTGAGGAAAATTTGGTAGCTTCCAGTTCCTTTTCCCTTAAAAACAATGCTTCAAAAAATATCCTTGCACATCTACCTCTGTATACTAATGTTTTCATTTTTATAAGACAGATTTCTTTTTTTTTTAAATTTTTTAATGTTTATTTTTGAGACAGAGAGAGACAGAGCATGAACAGGGGAGGGTCAGAGAGAGGGAGACACAGAATCTGAAACAGGCTCCAGGCTCTGAGCTGTCAGCACAGAGCCCGACACGGGGCTCGAACGCACTGACCACAAGATCATGACCTGAGCCGAAGTCGGACGCCTAACCGACTGAGCCACCCAGGCGCCCCAAGACAGATTTCTCCATATAGAACAGCTTGACAACTGGTATGCACATTTTACGTTTTAATAGATGCTGACATACTACTTTTCATATTCCTACCAGCAATGAAAAAATGTGCCTCTATATTATGCATCCCTGGAATGCAAGGATGGTTTCATATATGCAAATGAATCAATGTGATATACATTAATAGAATATAAAAAATAAAAATCATATTATTATCTCAACAGATGCAGGAAAAGCACTTGACAAAATTCAACATCTATTCATGATAAAAACTCTTAACAAACTGGGTCTAGAAGGAATATACCCCAATATAGAAAAGGCCGTATATGACAAGTCCACAGCTAATAATCATTCTCAATCAGGGAAAGTGGAAAGCTTTTCTTCTAAAATCAGGAATAATACAAGGATACCCACTCTCAGCATTCCTATTCAACATGCTACTAAAAGTCTGATCATGAGCAATCAGGAAAAAAAAAGGAAGAAAGAAAGAAAGAAAAAGAAATAAAAGGCATCTGAAGTGGAAAGGAAGTAGTAAGACTGTCTCTGTTTCTAGATGACCTGATTTTACACAGATAACATCTTAAAGACTCTACCAAAAAACCATTAGAATAAACAAATCCAGTAAAGTTGCAGAACACAAAATCAATACATAAAAGTCAGTTGTGTTTCTATATAATAATACTGAATTATCTGAAAAAGAAATAAATAAAACAGTTGCATTTATAACAGCATCAAAAACATGAAATGTCTAGGAATAATTTTAACCAAGGAGGTAAAAGATCTGTACACTGAAAATTACTAAAATACTGATGAAAGAGATTGAAGACATAAATAAATGTAAAGGAATCCTGTGTTTATGGATTGGAAGAAATAATATCATAAAAGGTTCATATTACCCAACATCACCTAAGGTCTAATACTATACTATTAGAATACTATTTTACTATTTTTTAATAAAAACAAAAACATAAACAAAATAGTCCTAAAATGTGTATGGAACCACAAAAGACCCCAAATAGTCAAAGTAATCTTGAGAATAAAGAACAAAGCTAGAGTAATTGCACTTTATGATTTAAAACTATCTTACAAACTTACAGTAATCAAAACAGTACAGTAGTAGCATAAAGACAGACACATAGACTAACAGAACAAAAATGAAAGTCCAGAATTAAACTTGTGCTCTATGGTCAACTTATATTTGACAAGGGAGCCAAAATACTCAATGGAGGAAAGATAATCTCTTCAATAAATGGTACTGGGAAAAATGGATATTCACATGCAAAAGAATGAAACTGGACCCCTATTTAAACCATGCATAAAAATTAACTCAAAAAGCATTAAAGACTTACATTTAAGACCTGAAAGTAGAGATGAAAACATAGGGAAAAAGCTCCTAGGCACTTTATGGATACGACACCCAAAGCACAAGCAACAAAAGCAAAAATAAACAAGTGAGACCACAACAAAGTAAAAACCTTCTGCACAGCAAAAGAAACCATCAACAAAACGAAAAGGTAACCTACAGAATGGGAGAAAATATTTGCAAACCACATATCTGATAAGAAGTTAATATGCAAATTATATAAAGAACTCATATAACTCAATAGCAAAAAACAAAAACAAAAACAAAAACAAAAACAAACAAATAATCTAATTAAGAGGTGGGCAAAGGACCTGAAAAGACATTTTTCCAAGGAAGATATTCAACTGGCCAACAAGTACATGAAAAAGTGCTCAACATTACTAATCTTCAGGGAAATGTGAATCAAAACCACAATGACATATCACATCACACAAGCTAGCATGGCAATTATCAAAACACCAGAATAACAAGTGCTGGCGAGAATGTGGAGAATGGGGAATGTTTATATACTGTTGGTGGGAATGTAAACTGGTGCAGCCACTTTACAGTATGAAGGTTCCTCAAAAAATTAAAAAGAGAACTACCATATGATCCAGCAATTCCACCTCTGGGTATGTATCTGAAGGAAATGAAATGATTAGAAGAGATTTCTGCACTCTTATGTTTACTGCAACATTATTTACAACAGCCAAGATATGGTAACAACCTAAGTGCCCACTGATGAATGAATGGATGAAAAAAAATGTGTACCCGTACATTCACACACAATGGATATTATTCAGCCATAAAAATAAAGGAAATTCTGATATTTGTGACAACATGAATGGACCTGAGGGCATTATGCTAAGTGAAATAAATCAAAGAAAGACAAATACTGTATGATCTCACTTATATGTGGAATCTAAAAAAACCCCTAAACTCATAAAAGAGAACAGACTGGCGGTTGACAGTGGCAAGGGGTGTGAGGTAGAGAAACAGATGAAAAGCAGTCAAAGGGTATAAATTTCCAGTCATAAAATGGATAAATTCTGGGGACTTAATGGAAAGCATAGTGATTTTAGTTAACAATATTGCATTGTATATTTAAAACTTGCCAAGAGAGTAGATCTTAAAAGTTCTCACCACAGTGGGGAGACTGGGTGACTCAGTTGGTTAAGTGCGACTCTTGACTTTGGCTCAGGTCATGATCTCATGATTCATGAGATCCAGCCCTGCGTTGGACTCTGCAGGATTCGGTCTTGGGACTCTCTCTCTCTCCCTCTTTCTCTGCCCCTCTCTCATGTGCATGCTCTTTCTCTCTCTCTCTCTCAAAAATAAACATTAAAAATAAAGTTCTCACCACAGACACACAAAGATCATAATTATGTGAAGTGATGGATGTGTGAATTAAACTTACTGTGGTATCATCTTGTAATATATATATATATATATGTATATATATATATATATGTATGTATATGAATATATATAAAATCACACCTTAAACTTGCACAATGCTATATGTCAATTATATCTCAATGAAACTGGGGAAAAAAGTGTTCTGCAAAGTAAAACAAGGAGATATAATGTAGACTGACCAGTATGAGAGGGACACTTTAGATCAGGTGATGAGGGAAGGGGAGTTTCAAACAAAAAAGTCAGTCAACAAAATAAAGTTCCCATTGGAAATCTGGTTGGAGTTTCATTAAAATATATATTTATCTGAAAAGAATGACATAAAATCTTTGTATATATTAATATGGTATGTCTTTTCATTTAGACAGGATTTGTGTGTATGTCCTCCAATAAAATTAAATGGTTTCTTTTTCATATTGATCCTGTTTCTTTTTAAAAATTGAATACCTAAAGGCTTAATTTTGCTTAATATTGGTTGGTATCTTTTTTCAGTGTTGTCTGCTTTTAATTACAAGATTTTAAAGGAGATAATGTAAATGGTTGATATTGCTTTGGGATGGTATGTTTCCTGTGTAAGAACAACCATTTGATAAGAAGAACAAAAATAAATTTAAGAACATACTCAGCTTACTATTTTTTTAATGTTTATTTATTTATTTTTTGAGAGAGAGAGAGGGAAAGAGAGAACAAGGACATGTCGGAGAGGGGCAAGAGAAATTCCAAGCAGGCTCTGCACTTTCAGCACAGAGCCCAGTGCAGGGCTCGAACTCACAAACTGTAAGATCATGACTTGAACCAAAACCAAGAGTCGGATGTTTAACCGACAGCCACCCAGGCGCCCCTCAGCCTCCTATTTCTAAACACAGAGTTTATCGAAATGGAATGACTGGAAGCAATGATTCATTAGTTCAACTACTATTTATTGAGCAACTACTGTGTCCTTGGTGTACTTCTTGGGGCTGAGGATATAGAAGGGAACCACACAGAAAACCTACATGCAAGCAGGTAGTTCATATTCCAGCCAGGACATGCAAGGCTGGAGTGGGTCTGCGGGACAGGTGGCTGGAGCAGACAGTGTAGGAGAGGCAAGCGGAGGCTGAGACAGAGAAGGTGCCCAAGGGCAGAAGACTGGCTCACATAGAGCCATTGTGGCCTGAGGGACACTATCTAGACATTTTTTAAGGACCATTCTGGCTCTTCTTTGGAAAATATACTATCGAAAGTGAGGGTGGAAGCAGGAAGACCAAAAAAAGTTTATTACAACTGTATGGGAGAGAGTTGATGTGCTTTGGGTTATAGTAACAGAATGCCTGCAGTGAGAAGGGGTCAGTCTGCAACTCATTAAAAGGCAGAGCAATAAGATTTATTGATGAATTGGGTATAGGGTATGATAGAAAAGTAGGAGTTAAGATGACTATAGAGCATTTACTGATCTTCAATTTCCAGGTTTCAAAGATTTAGAATTTCATATTCAACTCAAATATTACCCTGAGAATACATTAATCTTTCCAGGCTGATTCAGAAGGTACTTAGTTTTCATGGAGTTTCAGAGTCATCATTCAAGCAGGGATAAATGTTAAAATATTTAATAACCTGCAAGGCATGGGCACTGACCAATCAGTGCAGAAACTAGTCATTATGCTATAATGGTGTGCATTCGCTGAAGATCAGGCCTTGTTACAAATATCTATTGTTCTAAAGCTCTAGGTGAAAGTGCTCACCAACAATTATATATTTATATGTCTCAAAAGATCATCTAATGCCTGAGTTTATTCTCCACTAGACTGTATTATAAAGTCACAACATAATTCAGCCAGTTGGTGTAGAGCAGAAATTTAAAGGCATATTCTAGGTTTGAGGATTAACTGACAAAGAAAGGAGAAATGGGGAGAACAGTTCTTTTTATAAAGTCTTTAAAAAATTATTATTATCTAAAGTCTGGTATTAAAAAAGCAAGATATATTTTAAAAATTAATTACATCACATGTTCTTGTAAAACA
Source organism: Panthera tigris (assembly GCF_018350195.1). NCBI lineage: Eukaryota > Metazoa > Chordata > Mammalia > Carnivora > Felidae > Panthera > Panthera tigris. The sequence continues at coordinate 93,835,085 of NC_056661.1, read as the reverse complement.
AATTTGATCTCCTTAACTTTGTACTCCCCACAAAGTAATTTAAATAATTTGCTATGATTTCAGGAGGAACAAGAATTCCATTACAGATAAAATTAATACAATCTTGCATTTACAAGTAAATTATTAGTCTTGCAATTAATGACTGCACATAAATATTAGTTCTAAGAATTGCCTCTATTTAGAGTTTGACAGGATATGCTAATAGAAAATTTTTTCAGAAGTACAATATGTCAGATTTAGCAATGCATAAAAGAGCCAAAATTGAAATATGCCATATGAAAGAAGAAAAAATAAGGAAGAATGAAGTGTTCCTACGTCTACCTTCCATCACTGTTCACATAGACTCAATTCTTTTAGCAAATGTTACCTGGGCACCTGCCTGGATACCAGGAGCTGCACTGGACACAGAAATGAGTAAGTCCTGGTTTTAGATCAGTGGCACAGAAACGCAAATAAAGAATTACAAACACAGGGTGAACAGTGCTGCAGTGTGGATATGGACATAGTCCCTTGGGAGCCCAGAGGCAGAGCCACTGTTTCTTTTCCAAATGAAGGCAGGATAAACTCAAATATCTGAAGCTAGCCCCACTAAAACACAGAAGCTGCTCTCTTGTATCCAATGCCTCTCAGATCTTAACTGCCAAAGTACACAATTTCAAATGGAGGGTTCGCTCACATTTTTTTTTGCCGTGAACATGCATTACATTTATCATTACATGAAAAAATTAGATTTTAAAAACGATTTCCATTATGAATAAAAGTAATGTTCCATTAGAACAAACAGAACATAATTAGTCATGCAAGTTTTAAAAACAAAAAGGTGCTGAAATCAGTGCTCCAAATCACTAACAGGTATGTTTAATAAAATATTCGACTGCCTCTGAATAATTTTATCGGATGATTCAGTTATTTGCCTATGAGTGTTTTACACTGTTCTGCTTTAAGTTTACTCTGTCAGTTACCACTTTAATGTCAGCTTTCTCTTTCCAATTATGCTTAAACTAGAAGTTTAGAATGTTGTGATTTAAAGCATTGGCTAACTCTGAGCATAACTGAGGAGTGCAATTAATTTAAACCTGCAGGCTGATTTTCACCTTCTCGTCTTATTGCAGGGACACTGCGGAGGATGATCACACACAGTGGGAGACCAGGGAGGAGAGCTGGGGCACAGAAGAAATCACTTGCTATGCGATATGATGGGGGTGAGAAGACAGAAAACTGGAAAGGTTTTCCCTCAAACTGCCGCAATTTGTTGAAATTCCACAGGAAAACAACTGGAGAACAATGACACGCATTCTAGTTTCCCAGCTCTAAAGAAACAAATCTGCAATAGCTTGAGGCATTATGAAAGCATATTTTAACCCACAGGAAGAGAAAACCTAAATTGGAATTTACTCATTTGCTATAGGTATGTACTGTAGACATCGGGAAAATAATTTCAATTAATTTTTCCCCTCATTTCTTTCTCACCAGTTTTATGTTTGTTTGTTTTGTATCTTAAGGGATACTGCTGTGTTTTTAACTTCAATAACAGGAAAGCATATGAGTAAATAGTTAAATCAACCAGCCAGTTAAAAACCTCAAGTATGTTCAAAGGACTTGAGAGGTGAAATCAGGGTTTGTAAACCAACACTTTTCTTTCTTTTTGGGGGGAGGGGCAGCAATAAGAAGAGATCTTAAAAAGTCTAAAACTTTAGTTTATCTTTTGCAAACAGATTTAATATCATCCAATGTAAATAACACCATAGAATAAGTCTTTTATAAGTTAATATAAAAATGAGTTATGTCCAAAATGCCACAGGAAATGTTGGATGTACTAGATAATTAACTCCTCTAAATGCAAACATTCACAATTTAAATCTTTTAGGATTATTTTATATTTTAACAGATACATTTACTCTTTCTTACTGAGCTTGTAAGAAAGTAGTAATAATTTCATCGAAGAACTGTGGCCATCCTACTACCTGGCAGAGGTGGTGAACCTGAGGCCTTTTTTAGGATTATTTCGGTGAGGCAAAAAGGCTCTGGTTCTTTAGAAGGTGAACAATGAACACAGTTATGAATCACTCTGGTGACATTTCATTTTTAATTTTTTTTACGTTCATTTATTTTTGAGAGAGAGAGTGTGAGCAGAGAAGGGGCAGAGAGAGAGGGAGACACAGAATCCGAAGCAGGCTCCAGGCTCTGAGCTGTCAGCACAGATCCTGTCACAGGGCTCGAACTCACAAACCTTGAGATCATGATTTGAGCTAAAGTCGGACGCTTAACGACTGAGCCACCCAGGCGCCCCCACTCTGGTGACATTTCAATCACTCTTATTACTTGTTGATGTAACATATAATATTCTTAAGTCCTTTAGGATAGGAGGCATGAGTATTCTTTCTTTCTCTCATTTATTCTACAAATATTTATCATGTGCCTACTGTCTGCCAGGGCCTGTTCTAGCAGTGTGGACATATAGTAATGCACAAAACGTGTCATCATAAGTAGCCCACAGTAAAACATGGGACTGATACTAATGGATCATCAATAAAAGAAAACTGTATTTACAAGTATGTGCAAGAATTTTCATGCACTTTACTTTCTTTTATTAGGAAAACTGAGCCAGTGCTGAACATTTCAGTTGATAGTCCTATCAGGACATAGAAAAGTCAGGTTTAAACTATGTATCTACAGCTCTTAGAACAGAAGTAAAGCAGCACTCCTGCACAGAAGATGAAAGTTTACCCCAGACAGAGAGGGCTAAACTTGTTGCAAAATAAGGGGATTTTAAATATTTCAACTCCAAAAAAGCAGAGTGACCCAAATGGGCAGTTTAGAAATAATGTGTATGTTTGCACAACTGCAATTCAGTTTTAACACACGTGATATCCCCAAAGTACATAATGACTGAGATTTGATACAGCTCCAGTGTTATCAACCAGAGGTTGTGACATGACATATTAATGCTGAACAGAACTCCACTGTCTCTGTCACCCAGAGGGCTATCTCAAAATGCTGAGCAGTCACCCTCAGAAGTAGACAGAGGAGACTGAAGCACTCTGACCCACCCTGGATGCAGCAGATCAGCTTTTAATTCCTAACAGGGTGAGTTTTAAAATAAGTAATCTCTGAGCAACTTTCGGAAACAAACGTTCTACCATATTCATTAAATATTTTTACTTCTCATGTCTTGGCTTTTCTTTTTTTTTTTTTTAACGTTTATTTATTTTTGAGACAGAGAGAGACAGAGCATGAACGGGGGAGGGGCAGAGAGAGAGAGGGAGACACAGAATCTGAAGCAGGCTCCAGGCTCCGAGCCATCAGCCCAGAGCCCGACGCGGGGCTCGAATTCATGGACCGCGAGATCGTGACCTGAGTTGAAGTCGGATGCTTAACCGACTGAGCCACCCAGGCGCCCCTGTCTTGGCTTTTCTAACACACACACAAATGTGGCTTTGTGAGTGCGTATTCCCTGACGGTCTTCAAACTATCCAACCTAAAAGTCATGGAACGCTTCCCTTTCCATACACTGTTTTTCTCTAGAGAAGTAAAGTTTAACCATTAAAGTTTAATCATATGAAAGTCTACAGTGTACTATTCATAAATAAGAACATATCTCTACAGCTCCCAGAAAAGAAAGGAAAAGAAAGGTTTTGCATCTTACTCTCCATGGGTCCCCACTCACACCTCCATCTAAACTCTCCTAAGGGAGAAAGAGAGGGCACTCAGCACCTCCCCCAGGCAGTGTGAGCAATCAGGTAGTCTAACTGCTTCATTGTATGTATGAGTAAACTGAAGTTGGAAAGGTTGAGTGGCCTGAGGCCATGATGCAGGCTAGTGGCAGAAGAGGAACCAGGACTCTGCTCCCAGTCTACTTACTGTTTGTTACTGAAGAGCCGGGATACCCAAGCCTCCTATTTGATATTTAGCAAACATTTTTTGTATATTAAGTAGTTTGCAAATAGGAATTCACTTTAGTCTTCATGCCAACACTATGGGGGAGGGGCTATGGTTACCTCCATTTTACACATAGAGAAACTGAGGTAGCAAGACACCGGGCGCCATGTCCATGTTACACAGCTCACAAATAGTAGAGCTGGGATTTTTTAAAGTTTACTTACTGAGAGAGAGAGAGAGAGAGAGAGAGAGAGAGAACGCATGAGTGGGGAGGGGCAGAGAGAGAGAGAGAGGGAGAGAGAGAATCCCAAGCAGACTCCACACCATCAGCACGAAGCCCAATGTGGGGCTCTAACCCACAAAATCATGACATCATGACCTGAGCTGAAGAGTCAGACACTTAACCGACTGGGCCACCCAGGCACCCCCGGAGCTGGGATTTGAACCCAGACGACGGTCTCGATGTGGAGTCCATGCTCTTAGCCACTATACCGTAACACCTTTCTGTGTCTCTGTTGGAAGAGACTTGACATTTGACCTCAACAATGCACAAAGCCAGCAGCAGCACAAAGAGATCAAAGCTTCTGTAACCAGCAATACAAAACATGCACACTTCCAACTATATGACATTCTGGAAAAGGCAAAACTACAGAGACTGTAAAAAGATCAGTGGTTGCCAGGGTTAGGGGAGAGGAAGGGAACAGTGGGCCATGCACAGAGGACTCTTCAGGGTGAAATTATTCTATAGGATACTGTAACAGTGAATACATGCCATTATACATTTGTCCAAACCCGTTGAATGTACAATGTTCACCAAGAGTGAACTTTAACATAAACGATGAACTCTGGGTTATAATGATGTGTCAAGGTAGGTTCATCGATTATAACAGATTTACTACTCTCATGGGGGGATTGTGGATAACAGGGAAGCTGGGAAGCTGTGACTTTGTGCAGACAGGGTATATGTGGAAAATCTCTCTACCTTCTGCTCAGTTTTGCTGTGAACCTAAAAGCGCTATAAAAAAGTCTTAAAAAAAAACATGCACACAAACAATACTCTCCCCACTCCCATTGCATTTTCCATATGCTGTCAGTGCATTAGCTTTTTGCCTAGGAGAGCATATCTGTCTTGTGTTCATAGGAAATGCCAGACAATGTCTTCCAGGTTCTAGTACCTTGGACATAACACTTAACAACATAACAACATAACAACATAACAACAACAACAACAACAACAACAACAACCTTTTGGTGTCTCAGTTTCTCTCTATCACAGGTGGGAGTAGTGACAGTACCTACTTTGTAAATTTACTGTGAGTGTTCAATAAGGAAATGCATCTCAAGAGCTGATAAGAGTGTCTGAAGCACAATAAACATTCAATACTTGCTAGCTATTACTACTACTATCACAACTATTATTGATACGCTTGAAAAACTGACCCTCTTGCATCATGAAGTTATCCTTACCCAAGGCAGACATACTGCATATTGAAAGCAGTATTACTCTAGGGAGGGTAAATGCTCAAGTTTTCCTAAAGTACCCCTCTTGAGGTGACAGTTAAAGAAATGAATAAAAATCACAGACACTTCAATACTTTTCTAAATCCTTACATGTAATTCTGTGATTTTTAATGCACTAGTGGAGAGCAAGGATTAGTATTCTGAGAGAATAGCGATTGTCCTTTTTAACAATCGAGAGATTATTAGTTGGATTTACAAAGCTGGCTCTAGAGGTGAAAGCATCTGCATACATACACATGTATGTTCTTTCTTAATAACCTCCATTGCAAACATTATCATTGTCTGTCAGCTACAAAGATGTTCTGACAGCGCTGTCTCAAGGACAAGTGTAAGTGAAGGAGATTTCCTCAGGTCTTACAACTGAGCTAATTATTAGTCATCAGTCTATCATGCCTTACTTGGATATTTGGGGGTGAAATATTACTTGCATCATAAATAAATAAATAAAGATCTTTCCTTTAACCTCTATACCAGGAGAACAGTTATTATTCCATAGTCATGGATTTGTCTTGCAGGAGCCATATGATAATGGTCTGAAGAAGTTTTTAAAATCAACATCATTTTAAACAAATCAAGGCTGATTCACTTATTTTAGTCAGGGGTAGCTGATAAGCCTAGAAGTCATAAACCCTAGTGTGGGAGATTAGATCATTATTCAGTAAATATTTCTTCTCGTCCCTCTCTTCACCCCTACTTCAGGTGTGGGGTTTGCGTCTCTGCCCCATGGATATGACATTTGGCGTGAACAATGGATGTCAGTGGTATTGACACAGTGGAGGTTTGAAATGTGTCTGTGGCATTGTGCTCTCCCTGTCTTGTCACAGGAAGAGCACTATTTCATAGCTGCCATTCCAAGGAGGATGAGAGATGTGTGGAAAGACCAGAACCCAACCTGCATCTATCTTGGAGGAGAACCCTGCAAAAAACCAGGACAAAATCAGCTGAAACCCAGCTCACCACACAGGTATGAGCAATTAACAGACAACTTGTCTATGTTTGGCACTGACTTAGCAGTGTTTTTTTTTTTCTGAATCCTATCATGGCAGCATTGACTGCTGTGTGTGGTCCTGGCCCCATGCTACCTTGTGGGGCTTTCCTCACGGAGCTTCAGCTTCATGCATCTTCCTGTCTTTGGCCCTCTTTTGATGACCTCGTGAGAGAATGCACATGAAAGCATTTGGCAAACAGTCAAAAACTGTACAATGCAAATAGCATCACCAATCAACTAGCACCTTGATGTTCTGTCATTATTCTGTGTTTCTAAGAATTCTCAAATGCTAAAAATTTTTCACAAATTCTCAAGTTATGAGCACCATACTGTTCTCTGTGCACTTCTAAAGTCCCAGGGACAGAGGAGACAAAATCCTTCCTTCATCATACCCTTGGTTCAATCACTTAGTCATGAATCTCTCACAGTTGTGTAGAATTACTGCTCAGGATGGTTAACTGTGCAAGGCTTAGACCTGTGGGTCCCACTCCTTACCTGGAGACACAGTTAACTACGCAAGGTACTGTGGTCAGACCCCACTTGCACATAGGAATCAATTTGTCTTGTTTTAGATCTGAACTTCCAATTATCTGTCTCCCTTCCTAAGATCTTGAGTTTTAACGTTTCTGGAAACATGTTTAAAAGTTCAGGGTCAGGGTACATGGAGGACCTTTTGCAATGCATAGATTTCTAGTTATAAATTTGCTGGCATTATGGTGAACAGGATAAATATAAAACATCAAAGCAACAAAGCAATAAAACAACAAAGCAGTAACATAAAACAACAAAGCAATGACAAGCGTATGGCTGGTTTACGGTAATGTGAATGGCATTATAACAACTCAAGTGTTCTATTTTTTAAAAGAGATGACAATTATTTCAGTACCTTGAAAATCATCCATATCTTCATTTGATTCTGATCTCACTTGTAGGCTAAATTTCTAGTTCTCTTCTTAGACATGATGTTAACCAAATGACACACATTGGACAGAATACAAGGATTTTAGTTCTTTGAGGGTGGGCAGTAGGATTATTAAAGAGATGGAGAAATCTTTACTTGGTGACTGGCATTCCAGACAACTTTGGTGAGATGAGGTGTGGATAATTCCCCAACTGAATTTTATGAACTTCCAAGAGTGGGAGTAATGAAACCAGTCTACTTAGGATTCCATTTCGTTTTGTTTTGTTTTGATAAGGCTGCAATCAGAAGAACTTCATTTCTCCTTGAAATTGTAATCTTATTACATTTTCTTTGGCATTTTCTAGACGCTCTGCTAATTTGTATCATTATTGATGCCCTCTAGTGAAAATACATGGGGAATTCTTCAAGTAGATACAGAGAAAATAAGTACAGATAGTCCCTGCTTTGCACTGAAATGGGTTTTTACAATTCATAAAGGTATTTCCCCCCACAGATCTGCCTCCTGGGAAGGAACTGAACCGTTGTTTTATGTTTTTTAGTGATTATCAAGATTTTGGGCTGTTTCTTATTTTTATTTTATAGCATGGGCCATTTCTATGGCTTACTTCAAAACACATCCTTGGTCAGCTCTATCCCCCATGTCTATGGCATCACTGTTAACTGCTGTGACAATAATTTCCCCCAAGCTCATGCTTTCCGTTATAGATCCTTCTCAACCCAGAGCTGTAGACAAAAATTCCCAGTCAAGAGGACTTAATGCTTTTTAGGTGCGGCCCCTTTCCATCTGTGCAATAGGCCGTGCTGTTTTGTAGCCAGTGGGTCCTTTTGAAAACATAGAACATCAGCTTCCTTCTCTGCTCAACAATCTTCCCTGCTCAGTGATTTCTTCTTAGACTTCAAATAAAATCCTAACTCCTCACCTTGGCCTTCCAGAACCCACCCCTATGGATCACCTGTGGCTTTTCATGGTCACATTTCTCCAGCCACACCAAATTGTAAGCTTCCTGCTCTCTGATTCTCCATTAGCACATAAGCTCCACACGGAAAGAGGTTTTATCTGCTTTGCTCACAACTGTGTCTTCAGGCCCTACAGTGCTACCTGGCACGTAGTGGCGGACTTGAAAAGAATCCAAACCACGACAGTATCTGAAGCACGTTACTGCTGATTGAATGTGGCCTCTCAATGTTGGCATGCTCTCCCCCACTTGCAGCGACCTGTGACGTCTCAGCATTACTGCCACAATCAGAGAGTGCGAAAAAATAAAGGCAATCTTCCCTTCCTGTCATGTTTAACCTTTTCTAAATCTTTCTCTGTTTTATAAAGTTCACTTCATTCATAAATTTACTCATTAACTGGCTTTTTCACTATGTGACCAGAGTGGCATTTATTGGTGGGAGGAGGAACTACAAACTTGGAGAAGATGGAGGTTGATGGTGGGTGGAGAGAGTCTAAATGTCCTAATCCTTAAGCAGACCCATGGAGTTTTAGCAATAAAATCTGAGATAAGAGTCAGATATTTGCATAATAATTTTTAAAGTCCACTTTTATAACCATCACATAGTTAGACTCTTGTGCACCCAGATGTAACCTATGGTCATTACAGTTGCTATCAATCAATATAAAAAAAAGGCATAAAAAATGATTCTTGAGATAAAGCATAAAGAGCGAGTGGGAAAAGAAATACCAGGCAGAGGACACTATATAAATGGTACAAAATATTATTTTGTAGTTACATGCCGTTAGCAGCTTAAAAGTACTTTTATATCAATTATACAGTGAGCTCAAATCTTCTTAAGGATAGGTAGAATAAAAGAAAATACAAAGTGAAAAAGAGAATGTAAAAATACATTATCTCATTTAATTTCCATAGGACTTTGTGAGTGGGATGGAGCAGACATTATTCGTCTGCAAGAGCAAGGAAGATGTCTCTGCATGTCCACAGGGGTTCCCTGATTAAAGGTGTGGTCTCTGAAGGGCAACATCCTGGCATGAAGATGTCCTCCTTTCAATCTTCCTGCACTGAATATTCCACACAACAGTTTCTGCTTTTCTCTCAACCTTCTTTTTTTTTTTCAATTTCTTTTTAACATTTATTTGTTATTGAGAGACAGAGAGAAACAGAGCCTGAGCAGGGGCGGGGCAGAGAGAGAGGGAGACACAAAATCCGAAACAGGCTCCAGGCTCTGAGCTGTCAGCACAGAGCCTGACGCGGGGCTCAAAAGTCACCAACCGTGAGATCACGACCTGAGCTGAAGTCGGTCGCTTAACTGACTGAGCCACTCAGGCGCCCCTTTCCATCACCTTCTTAAAGACTAGGGGAAAGCCAAGAATGTGAGTCAAGGCTAAGGGTCCAAACTTCCTTAGCTCTGCATTCATGAAACTGGGTAATTCCCGTAATATGTACTAAGGACTGAATATCTGAAGCTAAACATCCACAGGGGGCTTTTTGGGGTTGACAATTTATTGGAAGCACAGGGCTAAAGGGTTTAAAAAGATGCCCCTCTTAGCAGGTGGAGGATGGTTCTCGTATCTATAAGAAGGTATAGATCTTCCCAAGGTGACATAAGGCAGGGCTGAGGAAAGCCTAATAGTTCTCCCTCATACCCTTGTGTTCGGGAAAACGATTTGAAGATAGGGGTGAGAATACCAGGCTGGGAACTGGCAACCCGTGTGGGGTTGAGTTTTGATTTCACCACATCCTGGAGATGTAGCCTTGGGCAAGCCACCCAATCTCTCTATGCTTCAGTTTCTTGTCTGTAAAATGGGATAAAAGTTTTAGGGCAACAACATTATAATAACTCAGAGTTATTCTAAATACCAATTGAGGTAATACATTAAAATGCTGTGTAAATAATAAAATGCCACATAAAATGTAAGGTGTTGTCACCATGGCATCCTATTTCTGAAAGAATTTATATGTTCCCTCTGGAATTAACTCTGGATTTAGCTTTTGGGCCCCAGTCAGGCCTGTGAATAGGCAGGACTTGAGAAGTTCTTCACCCAATTATAAGTCATAGTATCTATCTATATTTTTAGATTTCTTTTATTTCTTTTCTATTATCCTCGTGCTCTGCACATAATTTTATTCATTTCTTTTTTTAAAAAGTTAAGTATAATTTACAACACAATGTTACATTAGTTTCAGGCGAATAAACATAATTCAACATCTGCATACATTATGTTGTGCTCACAAGTGTAGTGGCCTTTTGTCCCCATACAACACTTTTACAATACAATTGGCTATATTAATCCCTGTGCTGTGTTTTTTATTCCCATGACTTACTCATTCCAGCTATGGCTGGAAGCCTGTATCTCCCACTCCACTTCACCCATTTTGCTCCCCCCACACTCTTGCCTCTGGCAATCATCAGTCTGCTCTCTGTATTTATGGGTCTGTTTCTGCTTTTCATTTATTCATTTGTTTTTTATTTTTTCAAGTTTTTATTTAAATCCCAGTTTGTTAACATACAAGGTAATATTCGTTTCAGGTGCAGAAACAAATACTTGCAGGTGTATGTAGTGATTCATTACTTACATACAACACCAGTGCTCATCACAAGTGCCTTCCTTAGTGCCCATCACCCAGTTGGCCCATACCCTTCCCGCCTCCCCTCTGGCAACCAACCCCATTTAAGTGAAAGCATATGGTATTTGTCTTTCTCTGTCTGTAACTAAGTCCATATTTAAATGTTGCCTTCAAGGTCAATATGTCTGTGGGCTTAGTTTTGGGCACAGAATGTTTAAAATACTACCATTCTGCAATTTGCCTCCGATGGCAAATTTTTCTTTTATTTCACTTCATTCATTGAAAAACATTATATCTTCATCAAATTTTCCTTAATCAAACAGCTTCTTGTATTAGATAACTTTTTCAAAGGAATAATATCACTTTAGAAATACTCTGTACTCTAGCTTGATTTGGGAACATAGATATATTTTAATCTAAATTTTATTTCTTTTAATTGCTTATGGTCTAGCAACATTTTTTCTTTCTGAATTTTACAGTGCTTTCCTTTTTTAAACTCCTGAATAATAATTTGTCACTAACTGAATGCTGTTTGAATGCCCCTTTTGTTGGAAGCACTTAAGAGATGAATAAAAGTATCATACATTGGAGTCTCCATGTTATTTTGAGGCCAAACCTCTTTATACAAAGAGGTATTTGTGGTTCTATGTATTTCACTAAATCCAGAGATCAGATCCTCTCTAGTTTTCTGTTATTTTCTTTATAGACTAACTGTCAATACAACTCTCATTGGAAAAAAGTCAATGAGAAATCATGATACAGTAATTAGGGTACAGATCCAGTAGCATGATCTTCCATGGTATATGCTGGGAAAAAAAAAGAGCACTGAAATGAAACCCAGGAAGACTTAGGGTCTACGTCCACTTTGGAAGCCCCTTCACATCTCTGACCTCAGGTTCCTAACCTTACAAAGGAGGCTTTAACGTTTAATTTGCTTAAATAGTTACAGCACAACCAAAACAGTGCTTATGCTCCCAGCCCCGAGGGTCTTCCTCAACAGAAGGAAATTCCAAAGTCTTCTCAGCACTCCAGTCACCCACCCCAATTCCACCAGCCTGGAGAGCCTCCAATGTCTACCTATGTTCTACCCTGATTTAGGATTATCACAAACCTGCAAAGCATAAAACAACACATCAAATATGTATGCGATGTGTTTTTTAAAAACCGTAATGCTAACTCTGTCTTATATAACAAAGAATTTCAGGGATCATTTCACCGGAGACATATAAACCATGTTGCCTCTGTCAAAGCAAAGGAGCGGTAGGCGAGGCAGGCAGGAGAAAGTGATCCTGGGATTCACGTGGGGAAGCTTCTTACTATCTCAGAGGGAAACCAAGGCACTGAGCCTTGTGTGCAAGTGTCCCATTAACGTGTAACTATGAAACAAGCGAAGCGAAAATTGTCTTAGTTTTACAGTGGGCTTTTACTTTGTGTTAGGGAATGGGGCTTGGCCTCTGATGAATCTAATATAATCAGATACGAGAGAATTACTGAAGTGCTAAGAATAACCTCTTGCCTCTGAGGCCGGCCCTCAGCAAGCGTCTGAGCATGGTGACAAAAGGAGACACTGTGATGTAAGAGAGGGAGACGGGGAGAGGAAGGAAAAAGGGGAGGGAGAGACCCCTACTTTTAGACCATATACCACAGAACCACAGAACTTTTCTTTGAGGGAAAAGAAACAGGAAAGCAATAGGTTCAAAGCAACAGACTCACTTCCTACTTCTTTGAAGAGAAATTTAAATAGAAGGAAATGATGGAAAAACAGCACCTCCCACAGTCAGACTCCTTATTATATGTAACACAAACGTGTATGTATAAGTGTGTGCACGTGTGTGTTACATATTGACTTATTTATTTTATGCAGCAGTGGCCTGTCCTGGCTGCCTGGTTGCTATGGGAATAAGCAAATTCCCATAGGAGGTTAAGGAATGAGGTTGAGGAATTTGGTGTCAGCAGAAATGTTAAGAGCAGAAGAGGTCAGCAGCCTGTGTATACAGGCTGAATACTAAAGAAAAAGACCCAGATGTTACCCAATTGTTCTTTTAATATTTTGGCAATTGTTCTTAAAAATGTTTCTCTAGTTTTGCCATACTTTCCAAGGGAAAACCACGTTAAGTTCTCTCCTAAACCAAGAAGTTGAGAAGGTAACGTAGTTTTATTCATGGCACATTTTATCTCTCTCCTAGACTCCTGCCACAGTCTCCTCGCTGGTCTCCCTGCTTGTGCCTGGGCCCCAATTCTCAACACAAGACACAGGGTAATCTTAGTAAACTGCAATCCAGGTCGTGTGCAGACTTGTTCAAAATCTTCCAGCACTTTCTATCTGGTTCAGAGTACATGGTGATGGAATCCTATTAGCACAGTCCTTGCTGTGTCTGACCTGATTTTATACTCTCCTCTTCCCACTTTAGGACCTCTTTGTACTTGCTGTTCTGTCTGGAAAGTTCTTCCTGCAAATATTTTCGTGGCCCTCTCTCTCTCATGTCCTGGAGTAAAATGTCAGTGAGGTCTTCTTTGATTACATTAAAATTTAAAATTGTGAAGTGCCCCCATTTCTTCCTCTATTTCCCTCCAGATTACTCATTGCCACATAGTATACTATATATTTTATGTATTACATGTGTCTCCTATCTGTCAGGGATCTTGTGTGGTTTTTTTTCACTGCAATATCCCCACTCCCTAGCCATACACATGGTACTCAATAAATATTGTTGAATAAATAAAGAAATTGGACTTATTCTATAGAAGTTAACTATAAGGATAAGTTAATTAAAAAAAACAATAACAAAAAAGGCCTTTTAGGTATTTAGTTAGAGTAGAATATGTTAAAAGGAAGAGACGCAACTTTGTAGCTTTTATTCATGACCTTGATCATAGCTATAAAATAACTCATTTGAAAACAGTTTTCTTAAAAGGTCCATATATAGAAATTTGTACATATATTTCTAATAGCAACTGATCTTTTAAAAAATGTAATGACTGCACTGTTCTAAACCACCATAGCTTTTGTTCTCATGAGGCAAAATTTATTCAGTTAAGCAAGTCAAGTAAGACATGAGAGTAAGAATTCTTTTCAAAATTGCTTTCTTCAATATGTAAAGAACCCATAGAAATTGATAAGAAAACAACATACAACTCAAGTGTAAATTGGGTAAAAGATATTAACTATTCACAGGAAAGGAAATTAAAGTGATCTTCAAACATATGAAAAGATGCTCAACCTCATATAAAAAGAAGAATGAAATTAAAAGTTGTGTTGAGATTCCGTTTGTCACCTAACAGACTGGCAAACTCTAAAAATTCTGAAATGGAGAAGCAGCATTCTCATATATTGCTGGTAATATATTATGTATATATCTCATATATTGCTGGCCAACTGGCACCATTTCTTTGGACAGCAATTTGACAGAGTGCTCAAAATTACAATTTTGTATATGTATTGATATTTAAGCCTACCTCTGGTAATTTATCCTTCAAGATATACCTGCAGGCATGCAACATGTGTGTGTGTGTATATATATATATATATATATATATATATATATATATATATACACGTATGTATACATATACATATATGTACAGGGTTATGATATTTATAGTAGCAAAAGTCTGGAAACAACCCAAATGTCGATAAGGAGGGAATTGGTTCAATCCATACAATGGAAAACAATGCACTGGCTTCCTCTATACAATAATAGGACAAGACTTACAGGATGCATTAATGAGACAAGAAAGACCCAAAATTGTGTTTAATATTGGAAAGTAATAAAATGGGGGCCTGTGGTGGGGGCAGTGGTTCTGGGGAAGTAGGAGGATGGCAGACAGGGTTGGGAAGGCTTTGCATCTTCTTTTTCATATTATTTGATATCTTGAGTTGCTTAAATTTATTAGCTATTAAAAAATGTAGCCAAGTATGTATGATCTAGTGACCACACTCCTTGGTAGCTGCCCAAACGAGCTGGAAGCTTATGTCCATACAAAAACCTGCACACAGGTATTTATAGCATTTTTATTCATAACTGCCAAAACTTAAAACAATTAAGGTGTCCTTCAGTAGGTGAATGGATAAGTAAACTGAAATATATCATGATAATGGGATATTTAGCACTAAGAAGAAATCAAGCCGTGAGGAAACATGAAGACAATTTCAGTGCATATTACTAAGTGAAAGAAGCCAATCTGAAAAGGCAACACCCTGTATGATTTCAACTTTATGACATTCTGGAAAAGGCAAAACTATGGAGACAATTTTAAAAAAAGTGGTGGGGCGCCTGGGTGGCTCAGTTGGTTAAGTGTCCAATTTCAGCTCAGGTCATGATCTTGCAGTTTGTGAGTTCGAGCTCCGCATTGGGCTCTGTGCTGAGAGCTCAGAGTCTGGAGCCTGCTTCGGATTCTGTGTCTCCCCATCTCTCTGCCTCTTCCATACTCATGCTCTGCCCCTCTCTGTCTCTCAATAATAAATAAGCATTAAAAAATTAAAAAAAAATAAAAATAAATTAAAAAAGTGGTTGCTAGGGGTTAGGAGGTTAGGGAGGAAGGACAGGCAAAGCACAGAGGATCTTTAGGGCAGTTAAACTACTCTATAGGATACTATTATGGTGCATACATGTCATTATACATTGGTCCAAACCCACAGAACACACAACACCAACAGTGAACCCCAATGTATACTATGAACTTTGGATGATGATAATGATGTGTCAGTTTAGGTTTATCAAACTGTAACAAAAGCACCACTCTAGTGGGAGATGTTGATAATGGGTGTGTATGTGGGGCAGGCATATAGGAGCAACCTTTGTACATCCTGCTCAATTTTGCTATGAGGCTAATACTGACCTAAAAAAAAATCTATTGAAAGTATATCCTTAAGGTTCAAGCTCTTTTGCTTTCCCTCTGATTTTCTAAGGCACTCTTTGGGGGTAGTATAAGGAGTTACAGAGTGGGGGGCGGGGGCAGGTAGCCCCTAGCACTGGTATTTTTCTCCTCTAGGAATGCATTTCTTCTTCCCCTGGAGGAGGAGGTCCAGGAAGTCAGAGACCAGGACTCCCCTGATGGTCTGATTGAGTTTATTTATTGAGAGAGAGACTGAGAACACAGGGGAGGGGCAGAGAGAGAGGGAAGAGAATCCCAAGCAGGCTCTGCCCTGACAGTACACAGCCCAACCCGGGGCTCTAACTCACAAACCCTGAGCTCATGACCTGAGCCGAAATCAAGAGTCGGTCTAGGCCACCCAGACATCCCCAGGTTTACTCTTATCCACAAGCCCCAAGCTTTGCGTGGAATATCTTTCTTGTTTTCAGCACCCATGCCTTTTACCATCTAAATGTGTCCTTCTGGTTCCCTGTCACCTTTTATGTATGGTCTGTCTTGACACTTGTACATAATATTAAATAACTTAAACACACACTATCTTAATTTATCTATGTTCTACACTCGAAAAGTCATATAAAGAGTGTCTGTTTTAAACATTGAGTATAATTCAGGGCAACAAATATTTATTGAACACTAAAATACGAACTATGCACAGTCCCTGATCTCATAAAGTTCCCAATCTGTTAGCCTAACTTGTACTACATCATAGTACTTTCCAGAACACATTTAATAAATGCTTTTGTACCTTGTTGATGAAGATTAATTCTAGTCACCCCAAAATAAACATATCACCCCATCTTTTCTAGTGCAGAAACTTGGCAGGCCAAAATGACTGTCTTAATTACTCCTCTCTGCATCTAACTTCATTTATTTAAAATCTTTTTGTATTCTCCTCTATTTTCCTAGGACTTGAGATTTTAGATACCAACATGGGGAAGCTAACCTTCTTTCACAGCCCACATTTGGAACATTTATAAAGAGCCGTGTTCTCAGATTCCATTAGGAACAGCTGGAGCAGTTAAAGGGTACTTCTCGCTTGGTTAAAAAAAAGAAGGAAAAAAATCCATCTTAAATTGTTAAGTTTCTATAGTCTTTCAGAACATAGAAGCTAACTTAAAATTTTCAGTAAGAGTACAAAGAGTCCTCGGGGCAGCCCAAGAAGATAGAAGAATTCTCAGCACACTGTACACTTTCAGAAGAAAAATACTGAGAATAAAAATAGTTTCCTAACTCAGTCATTCTTTGGGATTGATAATTTATTCCTGATGGTTCCCAAAAAAAAGGGGAAGAGGAGCAAGAGAATAAACTTGGCTCCCATAACAGAAATTATTCATAGTTCTTTTCCTCATAAAATAATGGACTATTAGATCTTCTACAAAATCCCTTTCAGTAATTTTATTGTGGGTCTGCACTTTATAATCTATGTTTTGTAACAGAGCAAAGAGAAAAAAAACCCAAGAGAATTATTTCACAATAATTCACACCATTGATTTTCATTAAATTTCCAATTCCAAACTTTTCATGTGTCCTATAAAAATTTTAAATTACCACGTTTCAGATTCTTTCTCTAAAGTGCAATCATTAGAACTGAAAGTTTCTTCACTGCCACCTACTGGTGAAGAAAAAAATGACAATTTATTTTAAAGGTTTGGCATTTTTCTCAGATTTTCCAGTTCAGAGGTTTAAATATTTTACACTAAAAAAGACTGCATGCTGTCAAACAGACATTCAAAACAGTTTATATGTTAAAACTCAAACTAATTGACTGTATATCAGTAGTTTTTAAAAAACAAATCAAAATGTAAAGTTTTTGTTTTTACAATTTAATTCTTTTCCTAGTATTTTTATAAGGAATCACGCAGACTGATCATAGTACCCTGATTTAAATTTTGTTTTATAGACACGGATGTTAGTCTGATGACAAAATAGTTACATTAAGATTAGCCAGTCAACTCAAAGGAGGTACATACAGTGAAAATCTGTCATAAGAAATGCCATTAATTCCATCTTTACAGACAAATAAACTGTAAAAACAAAAGGGCCCCTCCACTAATAGGCAGGATACACAATGGCAAGTAACCAGGATTTTTCAAGGTATAATATATACGCTTGAGGGGGAACACGTATCTATCTACTATGCACAGAGGAAGCACTTAGTCATTTCTAATTAGTGAAACATACCTGGCTTAAAATGTGGTAAAGAATGAACTCCAGGCCACGTGTCCTCATTTGGCGTTCCGAGAACCTGGTAGAGAGCAGGAAATTGTGGAAACAGACTTATTATTTCCAAAGCACTCAAAACTCTCCAGTGTAGAAAAACAGTACACTACATATGATGAAACTCTGGATTTTTTTCCATGATCGTGTGCCAGGGACTTTATTTCAGTACAAACAAACCCCAAACTAAAAACTAAAGAGCCACCCAAGATGAATGTCTGCATTTGAACAAATGCAGCTGAACACAGTAAGCTTAATCTGCTGCATTTCATCAGCTCCAAAGTTACTGGGTAGGCTAAGGACTCAAATGATAACTTATTAGCTCCACAGAGCTGAACAGAGTATGTGTATGTGCCTCATGATTCCTGCATGAGCTTTTGTCCTTCACTCCAGTATCAGATGTCTGATCATTTAACAGTTGTAAGAATTCTGTCATTTCTTCCCCCAAATCCTCTGTCTAAGCATCACAATGTTTCAAAGAAGCAGGACAGACAGCTTGGGACACTCATTCTCTAATGGCCATATTGCTCATTTCAGTTAACATGTTTATGTGGCTTAGGATTTCCTCATCCCCAAATACGGCCCTCCCTACACATGTTCCTCTCTTCATCCACATTTTCACCTTCTTTCTCCATCTATTTTTCTATCACCACGATGTTTGGTCTGGCTGAAGGGCAATCGCCGCTCACATAAAACTGGGTTCGCTCCATGTGAACATTCAGGTCGACCAGCGGTCGCTGTTACACTCCATGATCACGGTAAATCACAGATCGAGAACAGTGGAGTTGGAGGGTTAGGAGCTCACCCCTGGAGACAGATTTCTTGGGTTCAAATCCTTGCTCCCCTACTTACTAGTCATGTGATCATGGGCAAGAAATAGCCTCACAGAGGTTCCTCACTGAACTGAACTTTCAATTTCCTCCTTTGTAAACTGGGGATGACAGCAGCACCTACCTCGTTTGTGGCGAGAGCACTACCCGGCATGAGTAAGCACTATGTAAGTACTAGATGTTACTCAAAGTACCCCCAGAAAACAGGGTCAGGTCAGGGAGGCACTGGCCATGGGGGAGAATACAGTGACCCCCTCCATGTTCAGGGGAGTCAGTGCCACATGCTGTATGTTAACTCAAACTATGATGGACCAACACGAACAATGTAACAGGTTAGAAAGGGCAAGAGATAAAGCCAGAAGCTGGCAAAAGAGGAGGAATGACAGAGATCATGGAAGGAAATTAAGATATTCTACTTTATCTGAGGACTAGCATGTACTCCTAGGCAATAAGGAAATACAGAGCTCTGATTATTTATGTATTTATTTAGTAGGGGACAGGGCTGTCATGTCAAAGGGTGGCGCACATACAGTGAGTGTTTCACTCACCGCTTCCTACTCTAGTGAATCAGGATTAAATACATTATTACGTTCCCCCACAGAAACACTGAATCTGGGTTCTGGAATGAGATAATATTATTCTTTTTAACTGTAACTGGTTAATTTTTGCAAGCACTAAACAAGAGTAACATCAATAGGCACATCTACACAAAGAAAGCCACACTATGGATGGGCTGGGTGGGCGGTGGGGAGACAGTCAAGAGGGCTGGGGGCGGGGGGGAGTGGTGGTAAGATAGGAAAGGAGACAAAGACACCATGTCTGACACGAACTACTGCAGTAACAGTGTCTGCAAAAGGCACTTCCTCTTCTTTTCAAAAAATTTATTTTTTATTACAAAAATTTTTTAAGTATTTTAATTTATTTATTCATTTTGAAAGAGAGAGAGCATGGGAGGGGCAGAGAGAGAGGGAGAGGGAGAGAACCCCAAGCAGGTCTCCTCACTGTCAGCACAGAGCCTGATACAGGGCTCAAACTCATGAACCAATGAGATCATGACTTGGGCTGAAATCAAGAGCGAGATGCTTAACCAACTGAGTCACCAGGTGCCCCAGTACTTCCCCCTTTTTTCCCCACTAATTCCAACTATTATTTCAAGACAGGGAGACAACCAGTGCACACAGCTCATCTGAGTGATGCTCCACTTTGAGCTTCCACTAAAATCCGCAAGAAAGTCGTGAAGGACATTAGCAACTAAAGGAAGGACGTTTCAGCTCAAAACCATGATTTGATCACAACCAATCTATCACATATGACACAGACCCTCTAATGGTTTTAAAAGCAACAGAAAGTCCAGCCAGAACTTGAACCTTTTTCTCTCACTCTTAGTAAAGATAGTGGTATGACCCTGACTATACCTGTTTCTACAAAACCTGTTTGTGTTACCAAAACTTCTTCATAGGCACTACTCCCGTCCACACCCAGTGTTCTGTTTCAAAGTGATTATCAAATATTATGGCTGCCTCATAAAAGTCATCTGCAAAGAGAAAATCCGTAAGACTTTTAAAAAATTATTATTATAGTGCTGACTGATGAGACTACACACCTCAATTTCTTCCTGCCTACAACTCCTGGGCCATTTGCACAAGAAATACAATGTGGACAGAAAGTGGGCAAAGGAAAACAAGAGTTAAAAATTAGTCTTGCTTCCTGTGAAAGCCTTTTTGGGAAGGCAATCTAGGTTAAAGGTATGGTTAGAGATGATAAGCTATGTGTGCTCGGAAGAAAGTGGGTGTATGTTGTCTCTGATGTCAGATTTTCATTTATATTAGTTGACTAAGACACTTCTTGTTAAAGTTTATTTGTTCAGTTTGAGAGAGAGAGAGAGAGAGAGAGATAAAGAGAGAGAGAGAGACCGACCAGAGGAGGGGGAGAGAGAGAATCCCAAGTAGGCTCTGGGCTGTCAGTGCAGAGCCTGATGTAAGACTTGATCTCATGACCAGGAGACATGACCTGAGCTGAAACCAACAGTCAGATGCTTAACCAACTCTGCCACCCAGGTGCCCACCAAGACACTTTTAAGTTAGAAAAAGAGGTATTCTCTAAAAGTAAAAAGTAATCTTTTGCAAATACAGTGCAGAAGAAAATAGCACCATCAACATTTCAGATGTGGTCCCACATCTGTAAATAGGCAGATTGCTAAGGTCTGAGGGGCTTTCAGTTTTCAAATGACAGACATGCCATATGTTAAAAGGTTTTCTACATAGTCATTTAAGCAGCCTCCCCTGAAATCTGTGCCTGTGGCTGGTACATTGCCCTGTTCCTTCATTGGTTCATCTCTTCACAGGCTAACATTTATTGTGTTCATCACAGAAGACAGAAGGATGAGACTGGGGCTCTGCCTGGAGTCTGCCTCCAGTGAGGCAGCTGAACTGGGGCAACAATGGGTTGCCTTCAACACAAGTGCTTTCTCAGAAGTTTGGGGCGAGGGAGGTGACAGTCCAGAGTGGAGGTGTGCCTGAGTCCCCCTGGGGCCAGGGAGAAAAGCGACATGGGAACATTGAGTATTGGTTGGCCAAGTACAGAGAAGGGGCATAGGGGCAGGGGATGGGGACAGCAGAGGACTCCGGTTATAAGGAAAGGCTGTGTCAAAATACTTTCAGTTCTCCAAATTCTCATGCTGCTCGTGCCTCCATGCCTTCTCACAGTGGCTTCCTCTTCTGGAATGCCCTGCCGACCACTGGCCAGGTTAATTCCTACTTCTTTTTCTAGCTTCAGCTCATGGGCTCATGAAAGACTTTCTGGCATTTTTGGTCCACGTTGCATGCTGTGATCCTTGTGATCTCTGAGGGTTTTGTTCAGTCTCCTTATATGGCCTACTTGCGGCCTTACAATTGTTAGATTACTGGTCTATCTCCGCACTGCACAGTAGACATCTGAGTGGAGAGAGCAGTATTCATCTTTAGATCCCTAGTGTCTCCTATGTGCCTGGCACCAAATATGCACTCGGTAAATGCTGACCGAATGAGTGAATGGCGTGTCTGGGCTACAGAGTGAAGTTTGGTGTCACTGGACTGTTGGCTGGGTTATGGAATGGGAGGCTAGGGCCAGATACCGAATAAATGGGGCCTGCATTTTATCTCAGTCTCAGGTTTTTTCAGACTGCAGGTCACATGACCCCTGGCAGGGGCCGGGGAGGGAGGGCTGTAAATTTCATGCAGTGTTGACATCAGCATTTTTATAAAGACGAAAACAACAGATAATATCAGAAGGTAACAACGTACATGTTAAAGATGCATGTTGTTTTATGAAACTTATTCATGTTGTATCTGTGCACGTATATGTATATGTGTGCGTTGTGAGTCATGATGTAAAATGTACTTGTTACCACTTAAGAGCCATTTTATAGGGAATAAGAAGCTATTAGTTAAAAATCAAGAATGTAGGTGATAAAGCAGGTTTGGGGGTGAGGGAAATGAGTTTAATTCTGACCTTATTAAATGGTAGAAAGGCCTGCAGATCAAGATAGGGGATGTGTAAAGAGCTGCTGGAAATACAGATACAGATCTCAGGAGAGGGATTAAAATCGAGAAAAACATGTGGAACTCTTTAGCATATTTATGGTAATAGAAAGTAAATGCCAAAGTATAAGCTACAAAATGGTCTTACTTCCCTATATTCATGCATACACAGTTTCCAGAAGGGTGTCTCTGTGATTTCCTGGACTTTTAACATCTGTTAAGAAAAACAAGGGACAATCTCACCTTCTCAGGAGAGGTTTATACTGTCTGACCCTGATGAATTATGATTTAATGACCCCAAACTTAACTCTTCTGGGCTTACTTATACACTGACGGGTCCAGCATAGATCCCACCCATCACGTCGGCCTCTATGATGAGCAGAGGAAGATGCTGAGAAAAAAGAGGGTCTCTCTGCTGAAATACCTACTTTATAAGTAACAGAAGAAAAGCAGATTCTAAAGTTCAAAAGCTAACAGCTCAAGAACTAGTGCTTGTCAGAAGTACTTACTTACCCTTCCAAATTTTTAACAGTTCCACAAATTCCCACACTTCCCAGTTTTTGCTTTTGTATAGGTCCCAGGGCTGCTAAAAATGGGTCCATAGCTTTTTCCTGAAGAACACCCATGGTTTATGCAGAACAAGGACTGTTAATAATTTTCCTGGGCCAAGGGGTCAGAGGAGTCTCTCACAGAGACTCTGGCACAGAGGAACTCTGGCCAATCAGGATAAATCTGGCCAACCAACTCTGGCCAATCAAGATAAAACTAGTTCACACAAGTATGTGCTAATGCGGCAATGTGGAACGTGCTGGACTCCCACTTTTGGGTTTGCAGTTGTGTGAGCTGGGCATTCTGTGGCAGTGCTGGCGATTTCAAGTTGACTTAGCAATGAATCTAAGGCAATGGAGAACAACCAAATGGCTTTGGTTTGGCTTTTAAACCTCAACTCGGAAAGTCCATACATACAACATCTCTAAAATAACAAGTGCTTCACAGCTGTACTACTTTAGGTTCTGGAAGATTTTTTTCCTAATGTTTATTTATTTGAGAGACAGAGAGAGAGAGAGAGAGAGAGAGAGAGAGAGAGATGGAGGGGCAGAGAGAGAGGGAAACGGAATCAGAAGCAGGTTCCAGGCTCTGAGCTGTCAACACAGAGCCCAACTTGGGGCTCGAACCCATGAACCTTGAGGTCATGACCTGAGCCTAAGTCAGATGCTTAAGTGACTGAGCTACCCAGGCGCCCCAAGTTCTGGAAGATTTTTTATGATCCCTCAGTGAGAAGTCCTAAATGAAGCTTGTGAAGAAACTCAGCAGAACTGAGCTTGGCTATTACACACTGCACTCTGGAACAGATGGCATAAAGTTCAAAGATGACCCACAGAAAAAAAGAACTTCCTAACTTTCCTCCTTCCTGTGTGCACTCTATCAGGAAAAATAGTTATCAAGTGGGTGGAGCTGGGATTCAAAATCAGATTAGTTTGACTACGCTCTTCAGAGCTGTACTATCTCACTCCCAGGAGGATCTGAAAGAGCAACGTGGCTCAGATGGTGTTAAATGATAACATGGCCCAGACTCCAGAGGTTATGGGTATGAGGAACAAGGACTTTTCTCCTCTCTCTTCCAGTCCAACACACACATACACTCACACACATAGACACACATGCACACACACTTGCACACACACACGCGGGACCAGGTACCAACTTCTTCACCATTTTCATCAGTGACTTAAAGAACATCATAGAAAAGTGTATTACATTCTCAGATGACACAATAGGAAAGATATGAAATATTCTGGGGCGCCTGGGTGGCTTGGTCGGTTAAGCGTCCAACTTCGGCTCAGGTCATGATCTCACGGTCCGTGAGTTCGAGCCCCGCGTCGGGCTCTGTGCTGACAGCTCAGAGCCTGGAGCCTGTTTCAGATTCTGTGTCTCCCTCTCTCTCTGCTCCTCCCCTGTTCATGCTCTGTCTCTCTCTGTCTCAAAGATAAATAAACGTTAAAAAAAATTTAAAAAAAAAGGATATGAAATATTCTGAAGGCTGAGCCAGGATTAAAAAATATTTAATCAGGTAGGAACAACAGGACAAGCCCAACACAGGAACACCTAATAGCAATAAACATGAAGTCTGGGACCTAGGTTCTATTAGTTGTTTGAGATGGAAAGACTTAGCAGGCAACAATTTGTATAACCAAGGACTCATGGTTTTTAGCTGAGTACAAATTCTATGAGACCACTTGGTGGAAATGAAAGGAGATTGGAGTATTCTGACTTTAAGATAGCCCCCAAATCCCTGCCTGCTGGTGTTTACACTCCTCCCCTGGACTGTGGACGGAACCAATGACTTGCTTTTAACCAACAGAATATGGCAAAAGTGAGAAGATGTCACTTCTGTGATTACAACATGTAGGATGCCAGCCCTCATCTTGCTGGGAGACTCTCTCCCTTGTTGGCTTTGAGGGAGCAAGCAGTCGTGCTGGGAAAGCCGTAAGACAAACACCTGGAGGTAGCTTCAGACAATAGCCAACAAAACTCAAGGCCCTCAGTCTAATAGCTCGCAAGAAACTGAATGCTGTCAACAACCACGTGATCTTAGAAGTGAATCCTTCCCTAGCCCCAGTGAATCCAATCCATAAGATTGCAGGCCCAGGTGACATCGTGATTGCAACCCTGTAAGCACCTGAAGCAGAGCACCAGCTAAGCCATGCCTGGATACCTGACCGACCAGAACTGAGATGACAAATTTGTGTTAAGTGGCTCAATTTGTGGTAATATTGTTCTATAGCAATAAACCACTAGTACAGATTAAATCACTGAATCATACTAGTCAGCACATCTGGATTGCTGTGCCAATGCCAGGTGCTGCCTGGGAAGAGGGACAAAGATAAATAACTGTCTTCTACAGGATGTACCCAGAAAGGTCAAGGGGTGGTGAACATATGTCCCATAGGTGGCTTGGAAATGTTTACCCTTGATGACAAAGAAATGGTTTGGAACATCACCTCCAACAGATCAAGTACTGCAATGTCAATGGGTGATCTATGCGGTAGATCATAGATCATGACTGATCTATGCGGTACTGAGTCAGCTGGAAAACAACGGCCAGTGGGTTAAGACATTAATATACAACAAAGAAGGGCATGCTAATGATAAGAACTGTACAAATTGTAATGGCAGCCTTATGAGGTTTAATTAGAGCTGAGCGTTGGACTGCACTATATTCTGCATTCAGATATAATAAGGATCGAATTCTGCCTCCACTGACACAAGGATTATCTGTGGTAAAATTGTGATATAATATTACAACAAATAGCTTACAAGATTAGATTATGCATTTACATCTACCTTTGTTTTTATGTGGCCATAATGATAACTTGCAGGATAGATAAGGAGAAGCAAGTTGATTAGGAAAAGGGTGTGAGTAGATGAAGGAGGGTAGAGAAAATATGGATGAAAGCTTTCCTTCCCTATTTTCTATCCAAAGTAAGTACCAATATTAATTATTTTGCAGGGAACCAGAAAAAATCAATGGCTGATATCAGAATCTTTTCTGGCAGCATGATAAGCAGATACATGCATGTATGTAGTGTGTGTATACACGTATATGATATGTGTATGTGTGTGGATATGCACACACACAGATATCGAGCCTCTCTTCCCTCATTCCCCAGGCTTTATCTACAGTGCCACTAGGCAAGGGGTTAGGGCTTTACACTGTTCATTTTTGGCAATGGACAATGGCATACAGGTTGTATGTGGGACTAGAAAAGCTGCCTTAAGATGCTGTGATTCTGGGCTGTGTTTCAGAGGCCAGAACCAGTAGTAAGATTCTGCAGAGCAGCAACCTTTACTGAGAAGGGCCAGCAGGGGGAGCCACTAAACTGAGAAAATGAAAAGCTGCCTGGAGCTTCAGAAAGCTGCTTGAATATTTAATCAGTGGCTCAACTGCTGAATTAAAAGAGATGTTGTTTCCAAAATACTGTGCAGTTTTCAACATGGCAAGGGTTCAGATGGGAAGGAACCGAAATAAATAAAGGACAGCTCTTTGATTTCTACTTAAAGTGAATTCAATTCATCTGCTAGAAGGTAAAGGTCTGGCTTGGGGCACTTAGCTGCCCATGGAATCATCTGGGAGGCATAAAAACAAACAAACAAACAAAAAACACGTTAAAAAACACAGTAAGGACTGGGACCCACCCCAATGATTCTGATTTAACTGGCTGGCACTGTAGCCTAGGTATGAGGAATTTTCTAAAGCTCCCTGGTGATTCTAATGTCAGCAAGGGCTGGAACTGACTGGTCCAATCTAACCAGGCCATCTCTCAGAGGCCCTTGGTTGTTAGATGGTTTACAGATTTTTTTTTTTTAAGTCTTCTGCCTGGATCCAAAGGGCCACACAAGATTTTCAGCAGATAAATGAACAGAATAAGCAGCTGGTTGTCAGACAAATTAGAGGAGAACTAAAAAAATAAATTTGACACTATTCCAGAAAACGCTCTTCACTGGAGCATTCTGCATGGAGAGCAGCTCATTTAAAATATATTTTCCTCTAACTAAATTTTCATTCTTCCCCCTCCTCCTTCTCTCCTACTGTTTCTATTCCCTGTCTCCCTAAACCCTGACTCCCTCATGGATTTCACTCTCATCTCAACTGCTTTTCCCTTCTTTTCACTGAGTGATGTTACCGTTGACAAGGCTTCAGCCTGTCA
This sequence comes from Panthera tigris, assembly GCF_018350195.1. Classification (NCBI taxonomy): domain Eukaryota; kingdom Metazoa; phylum Chordata; class Mammalia; order Carnivora; family Felidae; genus Panthera; species Panthera tigris. The sequence goes on along the minus strand of NC_056661.1, from coordinate 93,808,099 downwards.
GTCCCCAGCTGTGCACTGTGGGAGCCCCAGTGAAGGAAGTATACGTGCACGCCGGTCAGGACCCCGCGGGTGGAGGCTGCAGAGGCTGGAGGAGGGCAATGTTGCCAAGCAGATGCAACGCAGTGAGGCTGACTGAAGAAGCAGCGGCATGAAATGTGGAAAAATGAACCCAGGGAGAGGGACCTGGAGGCAGGAGCCCAGATGCTGGAGCCTTGCTACTCAAAACATGGTCCATGAACAAGCAGCATCAGCACCACCTGCAGAAAGCAGCTCAGGCTCCACTCGCGACCTGACGAATCAGAATCTGTAACTCAACAAGAACCCTGGATGAAATGTGAGAAACGCTGCTTTAAAGAATACGTTCTACCTGGATTTTTCAACCTAAAAGGCACAAGCAGTAGAGAGGAAATTCTGGTCACAGGTACACCTTCATCCAGAGCACCTAGGTAAGATTATCTGTTCAGGTAGGCTTTGGAAAGGGGGGTGGGTCGTGGGCAACTTCCAGTTCAGCGGTGCTGGCACCTCATCAGGAGTTACTGCAGATGACGGTGATTTCATGACTGGCTTGGCATTCTGTGCCTCAGAGCTCATCCCCCACACCTGCTCTCCTGTCCTCACTTTAACAGTCTCCTAGCCTAGGTGTTTCTTATGGCAAGAGGATTAGAATCATTTCTGGAAACAGGCTTAACACAACAATCCACTGATGCTCTTAACTTCAGCTGTAAACTTGAGGCCAGTTAAAATTCTACGATACACACACGTGTCATATATGACACATACCGCAGGCCCAAATTGATCACCTTTTTATTTTTCTCGAATGAAAGTAGTTTTCCTATTTTCTGAGCATTAACTGTGCACAAAGCAATGTGCTGACTACAGGGAGACACAAAGATGCAAAACTGTAGCTTTTGACTTCAAAAATGGAGTATTTGGGGGGCACCTGGGTGGCTCAGTCATTTGTGTCTGACTTCGGCTCAGGTCATGATTTCATGGTTCATGAGTTTGAGCCCCTGTGCTGACAGCTCAGAGCCTGGAGCCTGCTTTGGATTCTGTGTCTCTCTCACTCTCTGCTCCTCCCCCGCTCATGCTCTTTCAAAAATAAATAAACGTTAAGAAATTTTTAAAAATGTAGTATTTTAAATATTCATTTTTATTAAATTACAATTAAAAATGGCAAAGCTACCGAACTGATTTGTAACACTATGAAACTCTGACATCCTTAAGTATGTTTTAGAAGATTACATGCAGATACTGATGACTGCATTTAAGGCCCATCTGGATAATCTAGTTTAATCTCTGTATTTCAAGATCCTTAATATAATCCCATATATAAAAACCTATTTTCCAAATAAGGCAAAATTACAGGTACAGAGATTAGGGTCTGATATTTTTAGGTGTTCCGTATTCAGCCTACTCCAGAGTAAAATTATCATTTACAAAATATTAGTTATACCTGATACTCAAAATGGGTATTTTATATAAACAAGACACACAGTAAAAGAACAAGCTATGGGAACATGTCTACTTTCAGCAATAATACCCTCACGTAAGTTGCTGTACTATTTGCAATTTCACACCTATTATTTGATGAGTTATGACCAACCCAATAGACAATATTAGCTGCTTCACAGATGAGAAAACTATACTGCAAAGAAGGTTGATCTGGATAGGTCCCCTAGAAGAGAAAAACAGCACCAGGACACAATCTGGATTTGTATCTGGTGCCCTTCGCACATCATCACTCAGATGCCAGCACATTATTAATAGGTTAATTCATCTCTGTTGACTCTAAAAGCAATTTATGTATGCAAGACCAGCAAAGACCAACAGACCAAAGCTGGGTGCTCAGCCAAGCATCCTCACTAACGAAGCGCTGCTGTGCTCCTGCTAACCCACTGGGCATACCTAGATTGGTTTCAAAGTCAAAGATATTTCCACACAGCTATTTACTAACAAAACTGATTTTGTCACTCATTCTTATTCCAACCTGACAAAAATAATAGAATTGCTTATTCCTCACACTGAGGAAAAAAGGGTGTATTTATTTATTTTTTCTTTCTTTAAACCTAGTGCACAGAATTTTGTTTTAATTAATGTAATAAGCGCCTATGAGCTCACCACCTCAGACAAGGACTATAGGTTATTTACCAGCAGCCACATCTAATCCTGTAGCTCAGGCCCCACGCAATCATCCAGCCATTCCCACCTGAGGTAAGTTGCACTTTGAATCATGTTCATTATTCTCTACCTTTTGTTTTTATATCATTCTATTGTCCTTATAAGGATTATAGAGTATTTTTATTTTAATTATTTAAAATTTTATATTCTGGATATAATCCCATAGCTAATCTTTTGGAATTTCTTCCCTCACTTAACATTATATTGCTAAGATTCATCCAGACTCTTGTGTAATTATAATGTTCCTGGCATGTTATTCATCCACTCTCTTACTGATGAGCATTTATGTTATTGATCAGTCTGCCCAGGATTCAGAAAAGAAAACTGCATTAGGTAAAAATGGCAAGGTGAAAGCTTAGCAGTGATCTTTTCCCTTTAGGACTATAAAATTCCTGAATGCAAAAATTAAATATCGGCACCTAAAATGGAATTGTTCTCTAATAGTTTGAGAGCTGCTTGGGACTCACAATATATTTCCCCAAAGAAATGACTCTCTATGTGGTGGCTGATGCAGAGAAGGCTGTTATATTCATAAGAAATCGAAAAAACACTACAGAGCCGAACCGGCCCGTACACCAGCATTTCCAATAAAAATGCAGCCAGCGTGGCAGCCGCAACTCTTCGTATGGAGGTGGCCAGGAAGCAGGACAGGGCCCCTGTCCCTGAGACTCCCCAAGCTCTATCTTGAGGCAGCAACTCCGGGGCAGAGGAGAAAGAACGGACTGGCCTGAGGCTTCCGAGCCCAGAGAGGTGCATGGCTGGAGATGGAGGCCAAGAACGGAAAGGAAGCTGTGTGGCTTGAGAGAAGTGACAAACACCGGAAGGGGTATGGGGTGGCCAGAAAGTGAATCATTTTCTCTGCATTTTTAGCACTGGGTTAATGGGGAGCAACAGCAAGGTTGGGTTTGCAGGCTGCCCGCAGGGTGTCTCTGCCGGGGGACAGGCTTGGATTTCATTTCTCCTCTCTACCTGTTCACTTCTTTCATGGAGACGCCTTCCTGCGCTTAGAGTGGGGCACTGGAGAGAGAGCCCCTGGAAATGGTGGAGGGCTTTGAAAGGAGGTTTCCCCTCTCCCATGTTGCTGTGTCTGTGGTGGTGGGGAGCAGGAGGGCAGGACAAAGCCTCACATGCTGCACTGGGAGTGAAGGCTGTGCTTCTATTGGAAGTATGTAGGTCAGAGCCTGCCTACCAAAGGAAATCTATACATTTACCTGTTCCAAAAAAAGATGCTGTTATTTTTAGAGCTTTGAATGGGGTATGCAGGAATGTGTGAGTTACAACTAAACCTCTGCTAAGTTTACTGGCAGGAAGGCTGTTAAAAAATTTAGGTCAAGATAGTTCTATAGAATGTGCTGCATTTACAGTATTTTATTACGGTTTTTGCAACTGTATATATACTATTTAAGTATCATTAACTATAGTTTAACTATATAGCTATACAATGTAACTACTGAACTATAATTTAACCATGATTTCAACATATATATATATATATATATATTATTATTATTATTATTATGTATTATTCTTAAAAAGTTACTGGGAACCTGTTTTTGCCAAGGACTATGCCAGAAGCTAGGATACAACTATGGAAAAGACAATCCCTGATAAAGGGTGATGTTTATGATCAGCCTATATCCACTGGGCCCCCCAGGCGTACTGCTGGTCAGGAATGCAGTCCCACTCCTACTCTCTTGGCAATTGACATGCAATCCCATAGACTTTCACCTACAAATGGGCTACTGACTTGTAACAGATTCAGTGGGTCAAGAACCGGTATTTAGAATACTGAGGTCAAAATCTGGTATTCATAATCTACAATTAGTAAATTACTTAGAGTTGAAAATGAGGCATCGTCTCAGGAAGCATGGCTGCTACTCAAGTTCTGACAACGCTGGATCTTCCTGACAACCACTGGTACACTGAGAGAGGGGGGGTTCTGTGGTTCTCTGGACAACACTGAGCTGTGGGTTGGTCACCCACATGGTTAACCAATGTTAAATTGGTTATAAATTTCAATTGCTGTTATGCTTAAGTTTAAATTTTAAACTGGTGTTAATTTAGCCTCATCAGCACCAGCATAGCTTATTGTGAGCATCTGGTTAAGTTCACATTATATTTTAATGCCCTGATGCATCAATGGTATATCTGGCAATTATTTTCCAATAACTAGAAATTACAACAGTTACGCATTGTGGGTTATATATGAATCAGCCAGAAGATTCATATTAAAGCATATAGATGCCTAATTCCTCCTCACCCCTTAATCAGTTTTTTTTTTTTTTTCAAACACTTATTGCCATGGACTAAATGTGCCATCTATCCCTTCAAAACATCTAGATTAATGCATCAAAAAAACATTGCAAAGATAGCTTATTATTTTCAGCAAAGGATCGATTTTTCTAAAAGTTAGGGGTCTGGACATTGACATGGTGTGGCCTCCTTAGACTCTCAAGAAGGCAGCATCTCATCCATCATCCCCTCTGTGCTGTGCCCCTGTCATCCTGCTAACAGGCTGCAGGGGACAAAGAACAGCCTTGCAAGACTGCTGGTCAACAAACAGGAGCAAAAAGGCCAGTCCAACCAGGGCGCCATGTTCACTAAAAAGGCAGGTAACAATCCTTTCGAAAAGCTCACCTAGGTTTTTTAATATTCAGCCACATCTGCCTTACTGTTCCTAATCATTATGATAGGCTCAGAGGGCAACAAGTTGAGGAACAGAGACTAAGGGTGGTAGGCATTTTTGAAAGATAAAGAATTAGGATTTCTGGCCAATGGCACTGCTACCTGGAGTGCTGTGGACTCATTCTTTTAGTATATATAAAACTCATAAAGGAAAAAAATGCTCACTGCCACTCTTATTTTCCTACTTTGCTTTAAAGATAGTGTATAGGCAGTTAGCTCACTCTTAATTGGACAAGGTTGTCCTTGGTAGATGTCTTTCAGACTACATTGTAATTTACAGACAGAGCCATTATGTCTTTCTTTTGCCTACTAGCCTTGTCAAAAGGAGGCAGCAACCATATGATCAAGGTCATCTGCAGTCCCTTAAAGAACCACCCTGGGTCCAAGAACCAGATACATCATCTTCAGCACTTTTTTCACCTCATGTACCATGCTTGCATAAGTGCAATTTAATGAGACCGAAGTCCTAACACTCACTGTCTTCTACTAAGTTATTCACTGTGTTAAGCCTTAAACCACCTCCTACTTGAACTGATGAGCAAGGTTTCCCCAAGATGCCACTGAAAATTTATTTTTCTATCTTTGGACAATCCTTTGGTAGATACCCATATCTCCTCCTTACTAGGTGGTTCTGTCGTTGAATTCGGAATTAAGAGATCTGAACAAAGTGGTGGGTACAACTAGAGTACGGTGCAAGGCAATTCAGATTTGTTATAGTATGTTCATAATATGTAACAGAATCTGATCCTCTTATTAACATGCACTATGAAAAGCTTAGTTACTAGATTAGAAAAAAATACTTTGAAAACACACAGACCCTCCCACCCCTGACAAAGAAGACCTCACTTTTTGAAGATGATGCCAGTGGTGATGCAAATGAGCACCCAAAACACCTCAAGACATATATCCCCAGTTCTTAACTTACTTTAAAATCATTCAAAATTGCATTTGAGGCCAGGCTACACTGTGTTTGGAGTGAAGGGAGGGTAGAAAACTCTTAGCTGGCTGGGTAGAAGGAATGTGCACAAGTATGGGCTTCAGAAGGGCATACATGGAAGATGAGAACATTAAGTACTCAGGTTGCGACTAAACTAGGAAGAGGTATTTGGAGAGTGCCAGAAACTGGGAATATAATCCTAATATGATGAGTGAACTCATTTCTTCCTTATCCTTGATAACCTCTGTGTGTCACATGTTTACCCCATTTACCTCTGAAGATAGTAAATAGTCACACCACACGATACAAGACAATCCATCACATGAAATTAGCTTAACTAATTAGCTATACTGCTCAGTGATTAACAGGCTGTCCACCAGATCTGGGCTTAGGTGTTGGTCTGCCATTCACATACCAACCACAGGATCTTGGTAGGCACAATGACAAGAGTGTGGCCTCTGAGATCAATCTATCTACACTCAAATCCCAACTGAAATATTTTGAAAGCTGTACTTTAACCTCTTTTATTCTAGTTGACTTCCCCATGCCTCAGTTTCCTCTGTTAAACGGGGATAACAGTGCCTACCTCTTTGGGTTGTTGGTCAGAAAATGAGATAAGGTTAATGCATGTAAAGTACTTAGCATACCATGTGACACATGACAGTGAATGTTAGCTGCTACTGCTATCATCACTATCATCATAATCATTATCATCCTGATGTGTTGCTTCGCTTCTCTCAGATACACTTTCCTGTTACAGTTATGGGATAGTAACAACACCTGTTTCACAACACTGTGAGAGTTAAATGAGGTAATGCATAAAAGATAATTACCATGGTGCTTTGTTAGTTAACAGTAATAGTAACAGTAGTAATAATAATAAAATAATTTGTCTAGGCATTTCCCCATTGTGGGTTCTATTCAGAAACCTTTATGTCCTTGTGACTATTTAGCATCTTTGAGAAATCTAGTTTCTAAGCCAAAATATGACTTAAATTTTTTTCTGATTTATTCCATAGACTCATCCTGTCCATTTATAATCCCATCAGGAGTGTGAGAGTGCTCGTTCAGTTTTGCCAGGAGTAGGAATGATCCTTTTGAAAAATTTTCCCTGAATGATTATAAGTGTTGTGGAAGCTCTGAAAATCAGCTGTCTGGGAACACCACCACCACCACTGTGACCAACAAAAATCAAACCGGAAGTTTAGCCCCCAACAATACAGGAAGCAGATTCATGGAGCAGATGCACTTGTTATGAAAACAGTAAATCATGCATACTGATAAATGAATGAGACTTGATAAGGACATCGTATTCCACTGTGTGAGAAGGTGGTGCTGTAATGTGAAAAATACAATCTCATGAAGTACGTTGTGTCCTCAAAAGGACAAGGGGATCAATAAAAACACAGTTCGCATACTCCCAGCAAAAAACCGGGTGTTAGCACTTCTGAAGGATTTGGTTGTTTCATGAGATGAAAAATGTCTACTTCGAGGCCTTAAAATATTGATGCCCTAAAGAGTTCTTCCCTACTGCCACACAGCATCCGTCTTAGAACAGATCATGGTGAGAGGCTCCAGAGGCCAAGGGAATAAGTTAAGGGGATGCTGCTTCTCACTGTGCAGGAAATAATTCTTCTTAAGAGGCCATATATCAGTCCAGAAAAAGCTGACAAGCTTTTTAAAAAATACAACAGAAACAAACTAAAAGCGATTCATTCCTGTCATCTTCTTTACATCTTGAACTCAAATTTAAAAAAAAATTGCCAATAAAAATATACAAGTCTGTGTGTCTTATAGTTACTAGGTATCCATATCTGCATGTGTATAAATTCCAGTGCAATCCCCAGAGATCTCCTATGACATAAGTAATGGTAACATGTTTGCCTCTGGAGAGTGAAACCTGGTGCTGGGGTACCAGGGTAAGAGATGTAGTTATATTTTTTCCATTATGTACTGTTTGAGCTTTAAAAAAATCATGCATGTTTTAATTGTTTTTTAAAAATTCATGATAACTTTGTAAATAAATAGATATATAAAATGTATTGGGACATTTGGTGACATCTGTACACATTTTTTTTGTAGTCACAATTGGGGGAGGGCTCATCACTGGTACTTAGCAGATGGAGACCAAGTCTGCTGTTAAACAGCCTACAATGCAGAGGACAGCCCCCTACAACCAAGAATATCCAGCTCAAAAGGTCAACAGTGCTGCTGTTGAGAAAACTCTAAATGATGGACCCTTACATACAGAACATAAACACTCAGAGTATGAATTATATAAACAACTACTACAGTGGACTCTTGGCTCCTTATCACTCCAGACAGAGTATATCATCCAAAGAGACAGGACATGGAGTTGATCTACAGACCCAACACCTCCCACTCTCAAGCAGTTTCCTGCCTGCTTGGGGAGAAGCAGTTTTCATCAGTGGCTCTTGGCAGGGTAAGCAGCAACAGCAAGATCAGCCCTTCCTGTTGCATCAAGCACCTTGGAGAGATGACCATAAGGTCCTCTCTTCATGGGCCTGTGTGGGTGGGAGAGGGCAATCAGGAGCTGCATTGTTCCAATTATTCTTGTTTAAACAAGTCTGGTTAAAAGCCATTCACACACTACATCTCAAATACAGAACTAGCAGCTGTATTAAAACTTTGTATTATAATCCGGTCGCACCATCCAATTGTTTATTTGAGACCACAGGCTTCAATTAATTTAGGGGACAGTATGGTGATCAAAGGAGAAAAGTTTCTTACAAATCAGTGTTTGTTTAGAGGGTCTTGTGTCCTTCCAAAGATTCCTTGTCAAGGCAACACACAAAACTTCAAATAATGAAGTACTTCATGGCTTTTGCACTGATGACAACATAAAGGAAGAATGACTCTTGCCTCCTTGAACCATATCATCTATTTAGCTTAATTTCAACTTGTCCTGATATTATGCTTTCCTTTTTTTAGTCAGTGATATTTTTGTCCTTGTTTAATTTTGCATTATACTGTATTATAACAAAATCATAAAATGTTTGAGCTAAAAGGGATCTTAAAAATCACCTAACAAAATCCTCACATTTTATAGATAATAAAAATAGCTACTCAGATACAGATTTCTCTGTAGTCGGTATTGTTCTAAGTGATTTCCTTCTATTAATTCCTTTAATCCTCAAAACCATCTGATGATGTAGATATCACTACAGTCACTCCCATTTTACTGATGAGGAAATGGAGACACAGAGAGATTAAGTATGCCACATGTTCTGGCAGAAAGAATTCTAAGATGACCTTCAATTAATCATGCCCTTGTATAAACCTCTCTGACTGAATGCAGGCAGAGACTGTGACTTGCTTCTAGTCCACGGGTATGTGACAATGGAGATGGGAGGAGAGTCATTCTCATGGTTATGCTATGTTATGTTATGTTATGTTATGTTATGTTATGTTATGTTATGTTATGTAAGACTATCCTGGTAGACTGGAGAGAGAGTAGACTGGAGAGAGATTCTCCCACTGGCCTTGAAGAAGCAAGCTGCCATGTTGTGAGAGGAACTATAAGGAAACCACAAGGCAAGGAACTATAAGGAAACCACAAGGCAAGGAACTATGGGGGGGGGGGGGCTCTACTACCAGAGAGCAGCCCCTGGCTCACAGCAAGAAAGTGAGGACATCTTTCCTACCATCATAAGGAACTGAGTTCTGCCAACTATCACATGGAATTGAAAGAAGATCCCAAGCTCCAGAAAGGAATACAGTCTGAGCCAACACCCAGACTCCAGCCTTGTGAGGCCATGATCAGAGCTAAGCATGCCTGGATTCCTGCCCCACACAAACTGTGAGGTAACAGATATATGTAGTTTGAAGGCACTAAGTTTGTGGGAATTTGTTATGCAGCCATGGAAAAATGATAGACATGTCCAGGGTCACAAAGCAAATAAAAGCAAGATCAGAATTCAAACTCTGATGGTCAGGCTCTGCTATCCATCCCCACAAACATAACCACAAACAACAGATCATTAATATTGACAATCTCTGGGGCAGAGAGAGGTGAATTATTTTACTTACCCTATGTAATCTCCCTTCCTTGCACTTTTTACACTCTGACATATTACACACTCATGAATGCACGTGCGCACACACACACACACACACACACACACATATTTACTGTATATCTCTGACCAGCACATGAGATCTGTATGGGCAAGGATTTCCAACAATTTTGTTCACTGTTATGGTCCCATCACCTAGAACAATGCCTGGTACCAAGTATATGGTAAAATTATTTTTTTTTAATTTTATTATTTTTAAAAATGTTTATTTATTTTGAGAGAGAGAGTGTGTGTGTGAAAGTGAGCAGGAGAGGAGTAGAGAAAGAGACAGAGTCCCAAGCAGGCTCTGTGCTGTCAGCACAGAGCCCAACGCAGGGCTTGAACTCATGAACCGTGAGATCATGGCCTGAGCTGAAATGAAGAGTTAGATGCTTAACTGACTGAGCCACCCAGGTGCCCCACCCAATGTGGGGCCCGAACTCACAACCCTGAGATCGAGTTGCATGCTCCACTGACTGAGCCAGCCAGGCACCCCTGGTAAAATTATTTGTTGAATGCCATGAATGAATGTAATCATGGAGAAGCTGTGGCTTGGAGACTTGCTCAAAAGTCCTCATTAGTTAGTGGCAAAGCCAGACGTGCTGATTATATTACTAATCTTAATTCTTCACCCCTTCCTAGAACTGCACCCTCTGCCATATGACTTTTCACTTCTTTTATGGTGCTTTGACTTGTTTGGCCAAGGAATGGGGTGGGACGAAAGGGGTGGTTGCAAACTTAGGAGGTAGCACATGTTTCCATTCACCCTTCTTGCTCTTCTGTCATCGCCAGAGAAAAGCATGCCCTGATTAGCCCACTGGTCCAAGGAGACTGATAAATATGTAGAGCAAATGTGGACTCAACCTATAGATGATGAGCTGTGCATATATCAGCCAGCCCCAACTAACACATGAGTATTTGAAAGAATAAACAATTGTTGTAAGCTGCTGAATTTTGAGGTGGTTTGCTATATAGCATTAAGATGGAATAGGAAGAGTTCTTTGCAGTCCTAGTCCACCTGAGGTCTTATTAACATGGAATTTCACAGCAGTGGTGTTCGGGGGAAGAAATCCCTAAAGTAGTGGAGAAAGATATAATTAGCGCCTTCATAGTCCTTTTGTTGACTATAGGACGCTTCGTAACTATTATGCTAAAAGCAGTTTTTAGGACAGAACATACCAAAGATCATAATTCTGCTAAAATAACAAAACCAACACATAAATGCACTCCTGAAATTAAGGCATTACAAAAAATTATACAAGATTAAAGGGAGAATGGAGGTGTGAATTGGAGCCAGAAGTTCAATAGCTAAGAAAGCCCAGGTCAATATAGAGCTGACAATGGTTAATCATCTACTTTCAAGATCTGAAAAGACTAAAAAGGGTTTGAATTTTTGTAGCCTGCAGTCTCTGACTATACTTTAAAATACAGTATTATTGTCCATAATTCAGTCAAAATTGAAAATAGATCAAAGCCAGGTCTATTTGGTGTAATTTTCCCTGGGTAAGAGTATAGAAAGAGCGTCAAAGCTTAATATCAGCGACATGAAAGAGGAAGTTCCATGAAGCTATTAGTTGGATGGAGCTGTCCATTCACAGAGTTGAGCCAGCCCCCTGGGACTGATGCAGAAAATGTGGGTAGAAGTAGGCTTAGCACAGAGGCTGCTCCCTCTATGCTAATAAGAACAGCAGAGTTATTCTCACCAATGGGGCTACCATATGCCAGGCTCCTTCTACCAGAAACTCTTTTTATATACAGTATCTACAGTGATCATAATGATCCTAACAAGTTAGGTACTCTTGTGTTCATGATATGGACAAGGCTCAGAAAGGGAAGTTTATTGCAGAAGACAAACAGCTAGTAAATGGAGGATGAGAGAGAGCTCTGACCACCAAGGCCAAGGTTCTTTCTGCAACATCATGGTGCTTCTTGGGTTTCTGAACAAAGACAGTTTCCTTTCCTTTCTGTTTCTTCTGGTTTCTTTTGTAATGAGGATTTCAAATTTATCCAGTCTGTATCTATTCATCAAAATGTCATGAACTATATAATAGATTTACTTAGAAATACCACTGTCCCCATTGCCACTGTATAGGAAACACTGTCATATTTACTTGTTTACTCTTTGTCAGCAAAACCTCTGGCTGAGACAAAGCCAATCTAATTTGGTTTCATCCAAGCCCTGGGATTAGATGAAGTTGGTTAGCAGCACTGTTCTTTAGTTATGGAAATAATCTGGAAAGCTGTCTAGCTTTTGCACACTGGTGGCCCTGTAATTCAAAATGCTCTGTTATCTCTGTGTACAGATTCACCTACTCACGGAACAAGAGTAATAATAGAATACACTAGTTTGGCTCTTCTAACAGAGCTCTTTGAAGGCAGAGCCTTTCCAGAAGCGCTGACACTCACCTATCATAACACATTGCCCATGTGCCCTGCTTATGTCAAGCAGAAACATGTATTCAAGCAGCTGAAGTGATCAATAATAGCAATACACAGACCAACTGTCCAGCATTGGAGGAAGCATCACCAAGCATATAGCCTACTGCTGAGAGGAAAGTTTACATGAAAGCTCACCAGGTAGTTAATTTCTCATTTTAAAAGGGCTCTTCTCAGGGCTCCTGGGGTGGCTCAGTCAGTTAAGCATCCGACTTTGGCTCAGGTCATGATCTCGCAGTTCATGAGTTCAAGCCCCATATCGGGCTCTGTGCCCCCAGCTCAGAGTCTGGAGCCTGCTTTGGATTCTGTGTCTCCCTCTCTCTCTGACCCTCCCCTGCTCACACATGCTCTCTCTTTCTCAAAAATAAATATTAAAAAAATTAAAAGGGCACTTCTCTCTACAAACTTTAACTTTCAACTGAAAAAATTGTTATTAGAATATCATATGCAAATAGCAAAACAATAATTAAAAGTGTGTGCATGTGTATACATATGTACACACACACACACACACACACACACACACACACACACATATGCAGTATATAAGAGTATTCGATAACAAGTGAGTCTGTTAGTATAGCCCCAGTCCTGAACTCTTTAGGAAAAACACCATCTACAAATGCTCTGTGCACTACCTGGACGTCATATCATGTCCATTTGTTCAGCCATTCTCTCTTCCTTCCACTAATGGACACTTAGGCCTATTTTGTACTTTCCTTTTTCCTTTTACATATCTTGAAAATCTTTCCATATTGGAGAAAACAGTGGGGTATAAAGTCTTAGGTCAGTCTCTTTTGAAAAGTAGAATATATCACACTCAGAACTATTAACTTCAGAGCAAACAGACCTGAGTCCTTAAACCACTTTTTTTCATTACAAATGGATTCCAGCAGATAAAGTGAAGAAAGGAAACATCACTGGGGACCTAAGAACAGACAAACAAGAGTCCCATCGGGATTCAGACTGCCTTCTTCTTTGATATAGGGATTGTGTTTCTGATTTCCTTTTCCTCTTTCTCTTAACAGGAACAATAGGCATATTGACGTTTGTGGGAGGCTTTAACAAAGGTCCCTTATAGGTCACTTTCTGTGCCTCTACAGTACTGGTGCATGTGAAGTTAGTACAGACAATGCTTTGTTTAGTTTTGTTTGAAAGTTTGGCAGATAGAAAAAAAAAGCCATTCGCGCACCCCCCCCATTCCACCTATAGAATCTAGTTTCTAAAACCTTAAAACTTGCCATAAATGATGAATATAACGGGCATCTAGCATACATAGTAACATAGGATGTACCGCAGCAGGGCCCGAGATAAACGATTTGTTATTCAGGTTTCAAACTCACCCTGCAATTCTGCTTCTGACCTGGATTGCAAATCTCTCTGCAAGTACTTACTGAAGATCTGATAGGACAGGGGACTCGGTTAGGTGGGCTGGGAGGAACAATAAAAATGCACAACATTTCAACAGAGGGTGACAGTCCAGGTGAGGTCATGTAGCACATGTTAAACAATTAGAGTATAATCTATGAGGAATAAAATTAATACATGTAAATATCCATCTAGGTGACTGTACCACCTATGATAATGGCTTGATGGACTTTCAGCAATGCTTGAGAGCATGTTTGGAATAGTCTGCCTTAAAAACGAGTGATACACAAAATTCAGTACTAGAGGCCTGAAGGGCTGCCAGGAATCATGGTAAAATGAGAGGCATGTGTAAAAAAATGACTGGTAGAAACATGCTAGAGTATTATGCTTTTGCCAGCAGAGAAAACACATCAGGTGTCAAATAACTGCCAAACTATAGTTCACAAGAACAGAAGCTCTAACCTTTAGGCATGGTTCTGCAGGTGGAGATTTGGCTAGAGGGCTGCTTTTTCCACAGTCGGCTCCCAGGATCCTCCAATGTGATACTAGCAGGGGTCTATTTATTTAATGATGGTTAGGATAGGCATTGCTCAATTTAGGTCAGTAATCTATTTCTGAAAAGCCAAAGTTCTGCATGAAAATGCTAATTGGGAGCCTATTTCTCAGTACATATGTACTTACTTAATTTATTAAAAATTTTTTTTTTAACGTTTATATTTGAGAGAAAGAGGCAAAGTGTGAGTGGGAAAGGGGCAGAGAAGGAGACACAGAATCAGAGGCAGGCTGCAGGCTCTGAGCTGTCAGCACAGAGCCCAACGTGGGGCTTGAACCCACGGGCTGTGAGACCACGACCTGAGCTGAAGTTGGACACTTAACTGACTGAATTGGGCCACCCAGGTGCCCCAATTTATTTATTTGTTTAAACTGAAGTATGGTTGACACATGATGTCACATTAGTTTCAGGTGTATAATATAATGATTTCACAAAGCGATACATTTTGCTATGCTTACCACAAGCGTAGCATCTGTCACCATGCAATGCTAGTGCAATACCACTGACTATATTTCCAGTTACTTAAAAATTTTTTAAGTTTATTTACTTATTTTGAGAGAGAAAGAGAGTGAGCACAAGTGGGGGAGGGGCACAGAGAAGGAGAGACAGAATCTCAAGCAGGTTCCACACCACCAACACAGAGCCTGATGCGGGGCTCGAACTCACCAACCATGAGATCATGACCTGAGCCAAGATCAAGAGCTGGACGTTTGACCAACTGTGCCACCCAGGTGCCCCTATTTCCAATTACTTTAAATGGGAGAAATTTTTATATGCTACATGTCAACCCAAACCCCCCACCAATTTCTTAAAATGTACTTAAAACACAGTAATCTGCTAATATATGTAACCAACTTTTATTTTAGGATACGTCATGTAAAAGCAAGCAAATGTTTTACAGGATATTCATATGTATTTTTGTATGTAAACACAGAACTGAATCTTACCTACACATTCCATGAAATAAGGTATACAAAATCTGGCTGGAAAAAAAAAATAAATAAAACTGTCCACTGGGAAGAGAAATGCTGCTGGGTGTATCTGCAATTATTGTGAGCAATACTGGGTGCCGATGGCATATAGGATAAGTGAGTAAGGAGGAATTAGTAAAGGAAGAGCTTCCTGAGGCTGCAGACCCCATAGCACCAAGGAATGTACATAACATGGATAAGGGAGTGAAAAAAGCAGGGAGTGCCTTGAGGAAGGAGTGATGGCCTGGAGAGAAAAAAGAGATAAAGAATGAGCTTGGTAAATAGGAGGCCTTGGTGAGGAGTAACACCAGATTTGATAAAAACAACGGGCGAGTGAGTTTGAGTAAGATGAGAAGAGATCAAGGTGCTGGGACTTCACCTAATGTAGGAAGACAACAAGCAAGAGCACAAATAGACTGAGGCAAAGTCAAATGACTCAGGACACAGAACATTCTTTGTTGGGTGAAGACAGCATGCTAGAAGGGAAATACACTAAGTCTATAAATAAAGATTAGTGACAATGAATAGGACTTCAAAAACTTAGTTTCAAGGATTATGAGTTTTAATATGAATAAGAAACAAACTGAAGACTTTGAGAACTGAAAGGAGCTATCACAGTTGCCCCAGTCAACAGTGAATCGTTATACATGGTTGACTTATACAGCTGGGCAAGTGGGCACTCAGGAACTAGCACCTGAGCCAGGCTGTCCCCTCACACATTCCAGGGCACACACCACAGTGGAATTTAACATTTACATCTCAAATCAAATGTCTGTGTTTGTAACCATAATGACAACTAACCTTCATTAGTAGTAACTTAGCTTAATTAAGACAATTAACCTAAGGTAAGTTTGTCTAAAATATTAGTTTCTTTTATGCTTAAAAATCCATACACTTGGTTAGTATAACTGCCACTAATATATCACTTTTAGTCTGATGACAACATATGGTCTTCTAATAAAGAGGAGGAAAACAAAATTTTCATCATTGTATGCAATGGCATATGTAATGCTAAAGAGTTGGTTAACATTTATAAAAAATCTTGGAAGGGGGCACTTGTGTGGCTCAGTGTGGTAAAGCATCTGACTCTTGATCCCAGCTCAGGCCTTGATCTCAGGGTTGTGAGTTCAAGACCCACAATGGTCTCCACGCTGGGTGTGGAGCCTACTTAAAATATAAAAATTAAAAAAAAAAATTAAAAATCTTGGAAAAAGGACATGGGCTAAAACATCATCTAAACATGATCTTATTTTTTGACTCCAAAAAAAAAAAAAGAAATTCATAAAGTAATCTCTATTTCTGTTCCAGATTACCTTTGTGTTTCAGTTTTCCCATGTGTATGGTGAAGTGTTAAATTACGAAAGGGAAAATCCCTGAAATATAAACTAATCTGAGGAAGAAAGGAGCGCCAAATGGTGGACAGCATCACATAAACAAAACAAAGGAAGTTTGTTTTGCAGTTAAATTATGTTCTCTGCTTCCCTAAGCCCAACTGTCCTCATACCAGGGTAATGAGTATTATAACTTGGTTCACCTCATGTGTGACTTCAAAAATCAGTGTTGGATTCTAATAAAGTTTAGTGATAGAGCCAGCAGAAAGACAAGAAATGTCATTTAGTGTGATGTCTTAAGGTTCTAATATCTTGACAACTAACAAAAATGTCATCTGCTTAAACACCAGAAGAGTTTATGTGTGATACTCTCAGCACATCTGTAACTATACAAGAAAATAAAATTAGGTCACCTACTTTCCAGTCCAATTTTCCAATTTTGAATAGTTATTTCACTAGTCACACAGATATTTGCAGGGCTGAACACACTCTAGCATTCTCTACTTTGCAGTGCTAACCCTCTTTAGATTGAGTCTTAATTATATGTTACCTCAAATTAACTTTGTTATATAAAGTTTGTGATTATTATAGTCAGACACGAAGATTCTCCTAACTCAGAACCACCTTTTCTTACCTCAAGGCAAATCAAGGAGAGGAAACAGGAACGAAAACACAAGGATAATGAGACTGTGCTCTAGATAAAGATCTTTCCTTAAAAACATTGGTACATTGATAGGATAAGAAAATAGGTTTCAACCAGACTGGAGTTATTTATGAAGAACAGAAGCTCAGAGTAGGCCAGAGTAACATTTTAAAAGAAAAAGAAAAAAGGTCTCCTGTGGAAAATAACCTAGCAGTTTCCTTTGATGATTTCTACAATGTCGTTCTTTAAACTTGACTCAGTTTCTGGGCTTATAAAATTTTGAGAGGCATAGGTAAAATAAAATACAAAGAAGTTTTAATAAATGGTGGAAGCCAGTAGATGTAAGCAAAGAACAATTCGCTGTCAGAAAGCAAGACTCAAAGTAGAAAGGGTGAAAAATCGATTTGTTCAACAATAGCTGATGTGTAGGCATCTAACTACCCACAGAACAAATCAGGAGTTCTGCTAAGACCTCCCTGAGGGAGGCACTGGACAGAAACCCAGGAAGAGGAAATAAAAGGAGTAAAGGAAGAAGGGAATTTGGGTTTTGTCAACTATTTAAATCTGAGCCTGTGTTTGGAAACTTCTGGGGTTGTGAAGACTTGATGTCTCTCCTACTGGCTTTGATATATCAAGTTGAGAAGTAAGAATTTAACACCGTTGGGGAGTTCGAGGCACATGTTGGGCTCTGTGCTGACGGCTCAGAGCCTGGAGCCTGCTTCAGATTCTGTGTCTTCCTCTCTCTCTGCCCCTCCCCTGCTTGCACTGTGTCTCTCTTTCTCTCTAAAATAAATAAACATTAAAATAATAATAAAAAAAAAAAGAAGTAAGAATTTAACCAATTCATGCCCATGTAATCGCTGCTATTTGGCAACGCAAGAAGAAGATAAATTCAGAAGCATGGGTGCCCTGAGTGACTGGCCAGGGCATGTAGCAAACCACGAAATCCCAGGAAAGCCCTGCTCAGAAATGCTCTGTTGTCTGACATGTATTACTTACTGTCACACCCTCTCAGTGAGTTGTATGTTTTTCTTTCACTTACACACCACCCATTTACTTGTATGTATGTGTGTGACACACACATACATGCACATACGTGACTCTATATTCATTCTTGAAAAATATTTATTACATACCTAGCAGCATGCTGAATGCTGGGGGTGGGGGGCATGAAGAAACAGTCACAACTTCCAGCCAAGATCAAGTAAGAAAGACCAAACTTACCCTCCTGGCTGTAACAACTACAACACCAACGAAAACATGAAATAATGTAATAATGATTCTCAACTATTTAAATATCAGGCAATGACAGACAGTGATTCCTGAGAGATGGGAAATACAATGAAATCTATTATTGATCCAATTTATTGCCTGGAGATAAGAGGGGGAAAAAACAACAGAGCAAACTTCAGTTAAGTACTGATCAATACAGGGGCACCTGAATGGCTCAGTCAGTTGAGTGTCTGATTTCAGCTCAGGTCATGATCTCACAGATTGGGAGTTCGAGCCCCGTGTTGGTCTCTGTGCTGACAGCTCAGAGCCTGGAGCCTGCTTCAGATTCCGTGTCTCCCTCTCTCTCTGTCCCTAACACACTTGCATTCTGTCAATCTCTCTCTCTCTCTCTCTCTCTCTCTCTCTCTCTCTCTCTCTGCCTCTAACATACTTGCATTCTGTCAATCTCTCTCTCTCAAAAATAAACATTAAAAAATTTTTTAAGTACTGATCAATACATAAAATTAAGGAAAATACTCAATGCTAGAGAAAGAATCACCCAAACAATTAGAGGAAACAATGCCCAGAACTCATGCAAAGTTGAAAAAAGGAAGTATTTCTGATAGCCAGAAGGAAAACCTCAAAATTCACAAGGCATGTTTACAGTACTAAGAATGACCTTGCTTCAGTATTGGAGAAAAACTCACCATAGGCTAAATGTAGCTTGAGTCCTGCTATCAAAACTTAAAAGCAAGATCTGAAATGATGAAACTATTTCAAGTAATTTGACCATGTCATAGAACAAGCTGAAGAATGTTTTGGAATATAAAAACATACAAGATCTGGCAAGAAAAAATTCACAATGTATGGCATTGAGTAAAAAATTACCAGGCACACAAAGAAGGAGGAAGATATAACTACAATGAGATGAAAAAAACAATTAAAAAAAACCCCAAACTGACCCAGAAATAACAAATACTGCAGAATTTGTAGAAAAGAAAATTATTACATAGGCATTCCATATGTCAAAAAACTAGATGAAAGACTGCACATGTTAAGTAAAGACAGGGAAGAGATAAAAAACCAAACTTCTAGAGCTAAAATCTACAACATGTGAGATGATAAACGCACTGGATGAGATTAATGACTGATTAGACAGTGAAGAAGAAAAGATGAGTAAACTTGAAGACATAGCAACAGAAATGCTCTGAATTAAAACACGGAGACAAAAGAGAAAAGGAAAAAGATTATCAGTGAATCAAGTGGCCAACTAAACATGTAATTGTAATCTCCAAAGGAGAGGAGTGAGGGGGAAGGCAGAATAAAATATGTTTAAAACAAATTTTCCTAATTTGATGAAAATTACAAACTAACATGTAAGAAATTTAATAAACTCTAAGCAGAAAAGCATGATGAAAGCACACCAAAATACCACATAATCAAATTATTTGAAACGAGAGGTGAGAAATCTTAAAAGCAACACAGATAAAGATAATAATATATATATCATTTTGTCCAAGATGATACAAGATGGTATGATCATCTTAATAGATGACAAAAAAATATTTGACAAGATCCAACATCCACTCTTAATAACAATTTTCCACAAGCTAGGAATAAAAAAGAACTTCCTGAACCTGATAAAGAATGTCTGTTAAACACCACTCCTCATCAGGGAAATACAAATAAAAACCAAACTGAGATACCACCTCATGCCAGTCAGAGTGGCTAAAATGAACAAATCAGGAGACTATAGATGCTGGAGAGGATGTGGAGAAACAGGAACCCTCTTGTGCTGTTGGTGGGAATGCAAACTGGTGCAGCCACTCTGGAAAACCTTTGTGGAGGTTCCTCAAAAAATTAAAAATAGATCTACCCTATGACCCAGCAATAGCACTGCTAGGAATTCACCCAAGGGATATAGGGATACAGGAAATGATGCATAAGGGCACTTGAACCCCAATGTTTACAGCAGCACTTTCAACAATAGCCAAATTATGGAAAGAGCCCAAATGTCCATCAACTGACAAATGGATAAAGAAGATATGGTTTATATATCCAATGGAATACTACTTGGCAATGAGAAAGAATGAAATCTGGCCATTTGTAGCAACGTGGATGGAACTGGAGAGTGTTAAGTGAAATAAGTCAGGCAGAGAAAGACAGATACCATATGTTTTCACTCTTATGTGGATCCTGAGAAACTTAACAGAAGACCAGGGTGGAGGGGATGGGGGGAAAAAAGAAGTTACAGAGAGGGAAGTAGGCAAACCATAAGAGACTCTTAAAAACTGAAAACAAACTGAGGGTTGATGGGGGGTGGGGGAGCGGGGAGAGGGGGAGTTGGGGGTTGAGGAGGGCACCTGTTGGGATGAGCACTGAGTATTGTATGGAAACCAATTTGACAATAAATTACATATAAAAAATAAATAAAAACATTTAAAAAAGAAATAAAAGAATGTCTGTTAAAAAAAAAACAAAAAATACAAAAACAAAAAACTTAAGCTAGTGTCATTCATAATGGTCAAAGACTAAATGCTTTCCCCCTAAGATCAAAAACAAGGATGTCCACTCTTGCCACTTTTACTCAATATTTTACTGGAGGTTCTAGCCCATGCAATTGGGTGAAAAAAAGAAATAAAAGGACTACATGCTGGGAAGGAAAAAGAAAAACTATGTATTCACAAATAACATGATTATTTACATTAAAAAAAACCTATGGAATCTACCAAAAAGCTACTGGAATAAGTTGATTTTAACAAAGTTGCAAGATACAAGATCAAGATACAAAAATCAATTGTATTTTTGTATACTAGCAATAAACAATAGAAATTTTAAACAAAAACTTTAATTTACAATAGCATAAAAATATTAAATAGCTATAAATCTGCCAAAAGATACACAAGACCTGTACATTGAAAACTACAAAACATTGCTCAGAGAAACTGAAGACTTAAATAAATGGGGAGATATACTATGCTTATGGATTAGAAGACTCAAGATTATTAAAATACCAATTATCTCCAAAATGATCCATAAATTAAACATAATCCCAAATACCCAGCAAGCTTTTTGTGGAAACTGACCAGCAGATTTTAAAATTCACACGGGAATGCAAAGGATCTAGACTAGCCAATCAACTTTTAAAAAGAACAAAGTTGAAGCACTTACATAGCCAGACTATGACTCATTATAAAATTACAGTAATTAACACAATGCGGTATTGGCATCAAAATGGAAGAGTCCTAACCTAATACTTACACATACATGGTCAACTGATTTTCAATAAAGTTGCAAAGGCAATTCTGCAGATAGGATAGTCTTTTTGCAAATGGTACTGAACAGCTGTAAAACTATATAAGAAACTTTGATCTATCTCTGGCACCACATTCAAAAATTAACTAACAACAGATCAGAGACCTAAATATAAAACCTAAAGCTAGAACTTCTAGAAATCACAGAAGAAAATTTTTGTGACCAAGAAATAAGCCCAACCTTTCTTTGGTCTTCAACAAAATTATGTACTACTGCTCTTCAAAAGAAACTATTAAGTGAACAAAAAGACAAGCCAGGAACTGGAAAAAAATTCTCATAAATCATATATCTGATAAATTCTCTATATATCTAAGCATTTTTCTATATAGAATACACACCTAGTAAAATGTCTAAAATTAAAGATGTGGACATGGAACTTTCATATGCTGACGGTGGCAGTGTAAAATGCTACAACCTGGGAAAACGGATTGGCAGGTTTTTAAAAAGTTAAACACCCACCAGATGATCCAGCCTTTCCATTCTTAGGTATTTAGCCAAGGAAAAAGGAAATGCTGGCCATATAAGGACTTATTAATAGCAGCTTTGTTTGTAATAACCAGACACAACAAAACTGGAAATAACCAAAATGTCAACAAGTGAATGGATAACCTAATTGTGGTATATCCACACAATGGGATATAGGTAATTCAGCAACAGAAAAAGAACGAACTACTGATACTACAAACAACACAGATAAATATAAAAATAGTTAAGTTCCCTGACAAAAACAGAACCCCTCTCTTCAAAAAAGAGTCTATGCTCTATATTCCATTTATACAAAATTTAAGAAAATGCAAACGAATCTATTGTGACAGGAAGCAGATAAGTGGTTGTCTGGGAATGAAGGGGGTGGGGATACAGGGAAGGGTAGGGAGATAACAAACAGGTGTGAAGAAACTTCTCCGGATGATGGATATGTTCACTGTCCTGATTGTGATGATGGTTTCATGGGTATATATACATGGCGACACTTAATCGTACACTTTAAATATCGCATGTCATGTGCTCGCTTCGGCAGCACATATAAATATCGCATGTCCATTATATTTCAAAAGCAACTTAAACTCTTTCAAAAGAGATATGGCCTCAAGAAATGAAAATAAGGCATAAAATGAAATTTTGCACTCTTGTTCCAGGGTAGACTTTCTAAGAATTTAGTTAATTCAATATTCTCTCTTAAATATAAAATCATCATACATTCCAAAAATGTTATTTAAAACATCAGAGGTAATTAAGTATTCTGACAGTAACAAGGAAAAGGTAACTGAGTTTGCTTTTTCAAACTTCAAATTCTCCTTCACTCACTTTGATAGGCTCCAATCCCTTCAAGATTATGGCTTTAATGTTGTTTAGATAAAAACAAACAAACAAACTACTGTCCAATAGGCATTGGAGGATATAATGCAAACAAGGGAGGGAGGGACGAAGGAAGGAAAGAGAAAAATTAATAACAAACACACAAGAATGAATGCTGTTAAACGTAGTCTGAATTTAAGGAAGTTTCATTTTGGCTTCTATTCTAAACTTGAATCAAAAGCTGCAGTCCTTGTTCAGGTAGCCGTTTGTTCATTTTCCTTCACCTGCCTGTCTTTCTCTCACCCTTTATTACTCTGATCATCCATCCTGCCACACTACACTCACAATTTCAGGTGGCTAGCTGGCTTCACCTTGAGTCAGCTAAGTTGCGTGAAATGTCAAACAACAAATTCCCTAGTGGAGTTACTGCCGCGAAATCAGACACCAACCACTATCCATGTTTTCTAGCCTTCTTGCTCCCCTGGTTCACATTCCCAGACCTTCTGCAAGGCTCTGGTGTGCCCAGAATGAGCAATGCTATTTCAGCAGTAGGACATTCAAAGAGGCAAAGGTCTTTTTTGGGGAGGCCACCGCCATTCCTACCTGAACTAACACATGGTGACCACAACAGGCTGCAAATATTACATGGAATATTTCAAAGGTTGTGTTTAAAGTGAAAAAAAAAATAAGGATGTAAAATTGTATATTTTCATAAAAGGATTTCAACCATGAAAAATACTGACAGATGGATTAAAATGAGGACATGTATAAAAAAGAAAATAAAGGAGGTGTTAGGGTTCCCCCACCACTCCTGTTTTCACTGTCTTTAATGGTGTTATATTGTCTTATAAGGGAAAAAAACCCAAATAGTTTATTGACAGCTGCTAGCTTGAAGGCTTTTTGATTCTATCCAGCTGAAATGAATCTGAGGCTTCTATTCATCTGGGAAAAAAAAGGAAAAATCACAAGTTTATTTTGCTCCTGTGGTGGGTGGCTGTAGCTGCCATGGATCTGTTTGACTGTCAATTACTGGTAACAGTTATCTGATTGTTACACATTTTATAAAAGCATCTAGCAGTGTTCTGTCTGGAAATGTATACTGTTTAGAAAAAAAAAAAAAAAACAAAACTGATCATAACTGTATCTCTTGTTCCATAGGATACAGACATCTGACCCTCGTTAATTTAGCAATATGGCCCATACCTCACTACAAGCACAGTGCTGTTGTAACTCCCAAGAAGGTCTGGTCAGAATACTGTCCCCAGGGAATAATGCTACTGTGGTAAATTATCTAAAACAGGAAACAAACTTTTGTTGGGTTTACTCTGTCTGAAGGGTGGCAGAACATTCCACTACAAAGTACGACACTTTCGTAGAATGACTTTTATGCTGAGCCACTTGAGAATCAGCAAATGCCAGCAGAGGCTCTCTCTGAACTCCCCTCATCTGCATAAAGACAAATCCTCTAAAAGGAAGTTAATTGTCATAAATTCCCTCCTTGAAAGGAAGCTTCATCAGCCATGAAAGTCTGACTTTTAACATAGGACAGTAGAAGTAGACACCACAGAGACCAACTTCATCACAAACTATCATACTTTCCACCTATTCTTTTAAGGGCCCATTTATCTTTCCTAAAAATAATTTGTTCTCCTCTAAGAGGCCTACATCTCTCCTCTCCTTTCCCTACTAAGGACGTATTTAGGAATGAATTCTAAGCCACCCAGGAGAGTTAGGAATTTTTCCCTGGGTATCATCCATATATACATGGGGTATGGATGTTAATAAACTTGTTTCTTTTTGTCTTGTTAGTCTTTCATTACACGGGTTTCAGCTAAGAACTCAGAAGGGTAGAGGGAAAATTATTTCTCCTTCTCTACAATTGTAGCTCAGGAAAACAAATCATGGGCTAAATGATAACACTGACAAGTTCCAACAGGAGCTTCTGGGGAGAATCAGTAATCCTTGCATCAGAGTGGGACAGGAGAGCACATGCATCCTTGTTAAGGGGGAGTATTAAATGGACCAACATTTTTGGAGATGATTTGTCAAAATTTATAAAAAGGTTCAAGATGCACCTAGCAGTCTTCAGGGAATCATTTCTGCAGAGATAATGTATGACTGCATAAAGCTCTGGGTATAAACTAGGATGTTCCTGCAGCAGACTTTCTTCCATGATGGTAGGAACCTGGGAACTACCTAAATTTTCAGGACTAGGTGGGATAAATATGTAACAGCCGGAGAATGGATCACGATGAGGTGGTTAACAGAAAATGGAGCAAGTTGAAAATAATGTTTGCAACATTTTTTTGGTGAAACACTCATCACTCACAATACATACTATTTGTGTGAATGACTGCATAAGCACAGGAGAAAGAATATGCTTGATATTTTTAACAAAAGTACCAGAGACAGGATTGCAGTGCTTCTGGAGGAAATTTTAACTTCTAAATTTACATAATTCCAACGTATGTGGAATTTAGAGTGCTTTTTAATTTAGTAAATCAAAAAAGACAAAAAGATCAAACAAATTTAAAATAAATGGAATGGGACATTGACACAGAGAACAAATGCTAAGAACAATGGGATGTGATCAAATTAAGAAAACAAATTTGGTACTATAGGTGTTGGTAGTAAGGAATTTCTATCACAAAGAATATATATAACGTTTTTTTCTGGAGAAAAAGAAATGAGCACATGTTAAATGACTTTTCCTTCCCTCCCTTTCCCCATCAACTACCCAGAATCCAAGTTTCTGGATAAATGCAGCTTAGGCAGCAGACACATTGGGATTTTAAAGAACAATTAAAAGAAGGGACCTTTGGGGAAAGGTAGTTTCCACATTGTTACACCTTTAAGAGCTGAAGAGAGCTCTGGGGGGAAAAAAAGTTCTAAGCTCCTTTTCAGATTAAAATAGGCATGGTTATGCTAATTCTGAACACTGCCAGCAGGCTAGAGCAGTCTAAGTTCCCAGAGGCCCTGTAGTATAGGGCGCTGCCTGTCTGCGGGGTCCAGCAGTGTCCGCCTACGGGGATGGCTGACACCATCCCACTGCAGAGTTGCCTGGACCAGCCTATAGCCATCACCGCCTCTAGGGTGGGACGAGGACAAGACTGGGTGTCTTTATGAACCGCTTCAGATCTTAAACCACAGCCACCCACATCACCATCTGTTTAGTGCCATGTGGACCCTAAAAGAAAAATCCGGTTTGGTCCTAAAAATACTATTTGCCTCATAAAGAACCGGCTCCTAGGGCTGTGCCTCACAAGACTCTGTTTTACATAACATTAATTAGAGATGCTAATTCTGTGTCAGAATGGTACAGCGGCCACACCCTGGAATGTGAAATTGTAAACTGTAAAATTCTGCCAAAATGTGTCATTTTATCCAAGTGCAGCAAACTCAGCTTTAAATCGCTTATGTTCTGAGGCTCTGTGGCCATGAGTTCTAACTGTGCTGGAGTTGTACTCTTGCTCTTCCTTTGACTCATAACGTGTCAGATTTTTTTTCTCCTTTATTTAATAATAATACCATTTAATAAAATTAGCAGATGTGTTCATAGATGACTTAAAAGGAAATAAGATCCCTGAAATCGTTAATAAGTACTCAGGGCAGAAGTGAAGGACGGTTTCCTTTATCAATGTAATGCTACCCCGTTTCAAGTGCCTGCATAGGATACTGGAATATTTCTCCCTTGCCAGCTGGCACAATACTGTTTAGTCAGTAGATGGCGCTGAAGACCCTGGAGGAATAAGGATCTTAGCTTCCTGCAGTGGCACATGACTTCCATCAGTGTACCTGCCATGTCACCCAATGGTGCTCCCTTCTAGTTTTCCAACGTTAGCCAGAGGTTTCCTAACTGCCCACCAAACCCAAGAGGGTAGTTCCTGCTTGCAATGCCTTGCCCACTAGCCTAGGCCCACAGGCAGCCCAGAGGAAGGTTCCCAACTAGCTAGCCTTGGTCATCAGTTCCATGCACCAGCCCGTCCTGTGGTTGTGGACCAGCTCAGGACTGGGACAACCAATGAGCTTTTCTGCCAACCAGTGGGCTGCAGCCACACCTTTTCCAATTAGATCTGAACCCCAAATCTGATGAAAGAAACCCTTTCCAAGTCTGTTCCTTCCTTCGGTTCTCTACATCAGCTTTAGGATATTCTTTAGAATTCTTTTCTATACTCTCTTAATAGCAAATTTCTTATAAATAGTTAATAATGCCTTATATTAAGCCATCCTTGTTCAAATTAGTGTGATTATTGACCCCAGATTAGATCCTGACTAACAACCAGCCATTGAAGAATGTAGCAACTTTGAGCCTCAAATAGGCTCTTACTGCAGTTCAATAATTTCATTATTCATCTCTCATTGTCAGTCTGGCACATTGCTCACCATGTTATTTCAGATCTTCTCTTGTGTCCTTTAGGTTCCAATTCATCTAACTTACCAACAACTTACTACCAGAAGATGACATCAACTGATAGTCTTTAAGGAAGAGTCTTCTTTCAAGTCCATTAAAAAAAAAAAAACAAAAGGGGCACCTGGGTGGCTCATTTGGTTGAGCGGCCGGCTTCGGCTCAGGTCATGATCTCGCAGTCTGTGAGTTCGAGCCCCGCATCGGGCTCTGTGCTGACAGCTCAGAGCCTGGGGCCTGCTTCGGATTCTGTGTCCCCCTCTCTCTCTGCCCCTCCCCACTCACGCTCTGTCTCTTTCTGTCTCAGAAATAAATAAACATTAAAAAAAAATTAAAAAAAACAAAAAACAAAAAACTTGTATTGTCCTACTATTGATCTTGCTTATATTCAGCTTAAAAGAAAAAGTAGAAATTGCTCCTTGCCAATACCACCATTCCCTCAGTCTGATACATAACACACTTGTTCTTTATTCTAGATTTCATCAATCAGGACCTTTCTTACAGTTGTTGCCTTATCTTTTCTTTGTCTCAACAGATCTGGAGATCAATTTTGGGAGACTTCACAATAATATTGAGTCTTCTAGTTGATGAACATGGTATATCCCTCAATTTATGTAAATCTTTTAAAATTTCATTCCATAGTATTTTATAATTTGCAGAATGCAAATGCTGAACATATTTTATTGGATATATAACTCTAGGTATTTCATTATTTTGATGCTATTTTAAATGGTATTTTAAAACTTCAGATTATTTGTTGCTAGTATGTAAAAATGCAATTGATTTTTGCATACTGTTTTTTCTGGGTTTTTTTTTGTTGTTGCTTCCTAGGATTTTCTACATAGTTAAGCATGTTGTTTGTGTATCTTTAGGTTTTTTTTTTTTTTTTTTTTTTTTGGTCTTATTGAACTTGCCTCCAGTAACATGCTAAATGGGAGTAAGGGGAGTGGACGACATACTTGCTTTGTTCTGAAAGTCAGAGTCAAAGCATTCAGAATTTCACCATTACATATAATGTTTTTTTGTAGATATCTCTAGTCCGTTCTCTTGTATTCCTAGCTTAATGAGAGTTCTGCTAATAAATGGGTATTGAATTTCAGTTAATTATTTTTCTGTGTCTAGTGAGATCATCATATGGATGAACTTATGGACACACCAGCTTGAACTGAGAAAAAAAAAAGCCACCTATTTTTCTTTGGGATATGCTATTTTTGCCTCCTTTGAAGTAGCCAAACCAATCTGCTAACTAATAATTTTTGCTACCATTTGAAAGTCAGGGGAATGTTCTTAGATATCTAAGCACATGAATCAGTCAGGAGACTGCATGTATGAGGCTAGAACTCAGCTCTTGATACCCCATGGTATGTTAACTACGTGTTTCCTGTCTTTCTCCCTGGCCAGATTGTGACATTCTTGAAGATAGAGACAATGCTTTATTTATTTGTGCATCCTGGGCTCTAATACAATATCTGTCAGAAAGTAGATATTCAATAAATATTGGTTTAATTAGTCCACAAATCCTTAGTTTTACTGAAAGGCAATTCATACTATGAGCTATAAAAAAATTGCTATGGGATTAAAATATTTATCTGTATTACACAGTGACCAAAATAACCAAATAACTAAAGGAAACCAGAAGACAAGGATAAATATTTTAATGAAGGCAATATATTTAAAATATTGAGGCATAAAGGAACCCTTATGACATTAGTGTTAAAATATATAGATATTATGCACATAAAATAACTACGTGGAGAAAATTAAAAATTTTGGAGACACCATAAAGATCATCTAGCCCAGTGTTTCTCAAACTATGTTCGTTGGAGTCCTACAATTTCCTGCAGGCATATCAAGGCTATTGTGGGAGTGAAGAATAGAAGCTAAGCAGGTGCAATTTGGAGTCTCAGGATTATAGCTGAGATTTCATTTAAAAAAACTATATTACCAAAAAAATCTTTTGAAAGCTATGCATACTTTAACCTCATTCCATAGGTGAAGAAACTGAATCCTACTTAAACATATCCAATTATAAATAAAAATAGGATGAGAAGTTGGGTTTTTCTAAAACCAGTCCAGAGATCATGAGATTTCATTCCAGAATTTATCTAAAAAAATCCTTGACATACTTTTATATTTATTACCTATCACTTCTTAGGGTCATAGTTTTATAAAATTATTATGGGTTGTAAAGTGATATACTAGGCTTAAACACAGTGTGATGCAAAGAGAAAGAGATTTGAAGACAACAATTGGGTTTAAGCTCTCTATCTACAGTTATGGGAAAGCTTTATGTGTGAGTTGTTTTAATGGAGGCAGTACAAAGCATTCCGGTCAACTGATTTTGTTCCTCAGACATCACTAGGAGGTGAATACACAAATTCCCACAATGTATCCTAATTTCCCCTTGGGGCATCAGTGGAATTAATTAAATACTACTCAGAAGAAAAGGACAGAGTGATAGGATAAAAAGAAAGCATCTTTTTATATTCACATTTGAAAAAAAGTATCACCTTCCCCAAGAAAGGAAAAAATAAAAAGCAGATCTACCACTGAAGGTACCTTGATGTTATGTTTTCTTATCACTCTATTATTTCTCCAGCAGATTATGCTGCAACACACTGTGGATAAAATCTCTTCATTTGCGTTCTTCTTTCTTTTCTGAGTGAATTTTTTATCTTATCATCTGAAACGACAGGCTGGTATTATCAAAGCTGTGTATCCTGAGAGTCAGTAGCAGGACTGAATTTCCTTTTTTCATTATTTTTGGTAGAACATGCAGACCTTAGGGGTAAGCTATCAGCACCAATATGTCTTCAAATTCTTACTGGTCTCCTTAAGGGGAAAAGAAGATAATTAATCTGTCATCCTAGACAGTGCACTACCATTCCTTTACAATATCTAAAAGCCTATTTCATTGGGATAAAATTCTGTCATAAATAGATGAACCAGAACAAAAGAAAAGGAAGCATTTCTAACCAAAAGCTGATGAAGAGCATCAAAGTAAATATTGAGTTTTCAAAAATTCTGAGACTAAAAACTAAAAGCAATAACAAATAAAGAATAACATTTTTGCCTGCTGGTTTCACTTCCCATTTCAACATTTAGTTACATATTTCTGAAAACTGATCTGCCATATGACTCTTGCTCTCATATATTCTATTCCAGTGAAGACCAAAAAATATGAATAAAACGACTTAGAAATGTATTGATTTGAAAATTTGTAATCTTCTTAGTTAATATGTCAAACTCATGGTAGTTTCCTGAAGCACACCGAAGTACTCTGAATCATTCCCTTTATAAGTTGCTCTTTTGAAGTTGCCACTAAATGTGAAGACCTCACTTAGATAGAATACTTCCTTTTTTTGAGGGTTTGGGAAAGAGCCTCAAAATGAATTCTTATCTTTGTCTTTTTCTATTTTCTAAAATGCCCTAAATATTGTCACAAGCAGCCATAAAGCATAAAAATTTATCAGAGAGCAGCCTGGGGTATGTGGGAGGAACAAAGTCAGAGTACTCTTGTTTGACATTGGAGCGGCACCTTAATGAGTGACTTATACCAATGAGAATCTCAGCATTTTTTTCTATACCTGCAGGAGTAGCCAAGTCCTTCTAATACTTTCTTGGATCCTATCCCAATGCTATAAACATAAGGCTTGGCTTGTCAGGCCCAGCTGACATCAGTGGAAACAAACTGGAATAAATGTGCACATCAGCGAGAAGCAAAGCACAGCTGTTTTGGGGGCAAGATCACATGAGAAGAGACAGTAAAATATTGAGCAGTGAAATGGAAGTAGCCTGTCGAAGACATGTCTGTAGATCTTTTTACTTTAATAGACGGTTTTGAACACTAAACTCAAATTATAGGCTAGATTCCTGGCATTTGTCAAACTCAGTTCTTGGGTCAGGCCCACCAGTGGATGGTAAATCAAAAGTCAGGAGGAAATGAGCATTCTGTTGTGTTTCATTCAGCTCTCTAACTTTCTGAGCAAAGAATTAGTAAGCAGTTGGCTTATTTTTTTTTTTTTAAACTCAGCTTGCTTCTTGTATCATTTTTATGAATAAAATCATTTATTTGGAAACTAGAGGACAAAGAAATATAAATATTAGTAGAGAAAATAAAAGCATTTCATTGAATACCTCAGTCATTTTTTTTTTCACATTGGTGTTAAAGAATGCTAAAGTGGTGGCTGAGACAAAATGGTTTACCAGTAAATAATAATTCACTATTTGTAAGTCAGAAAATATTTATGTTTTTAAAAAATAAGCCACTCTCTGTCTTAAAACTCGAAGGTAAAAGATTCATTCTTTTCTTTTTTAAGCTTATTTATTTTGAGAGAAAGAGAGAGAAAAAGCATGAGCAGGGGAAGGGCAAAAAGAGAGGGAGAGAGAGGGAGAGAGAGAGAGAGAGAGAGAGAGAGAGAGAGAATCCCAAGCAGGCTTCATGCTGTCCATGCAGAGTCCAACATGGGGCTTGAACTCACAAACCACGAGGTCATGACCTGAACCAAAGAGTCATTATTTCCTATTAAAGTCACTGAGCTTTGTGTGATGGATAATATAATATAGCGCCTCTTACTTTTTAGAAGTAATGTTGATACAGGTCTTCTCAACTAAATGAATGCTCCCATTTTAGCCAATTCATACCAACTCAAATACACAGGAAGAAAAATGATCACTGGCAATGCTCCACATCCCTCTCTCCTTCTCCCGAAGTACTGATTATGGATAGGTTTTTAATGCCTCACATTGATCTTGTTACTATACCATTAGCTCCTTTGTTTCTGTGGCTGGATTTTATTAATCTTGGTATCTCCTGCCCCATCCAGCACACCTACCATTACATTGCCAAGCAATGAATATTGTTATTGCCCAAGTGTCTATTCCCTTCCACATAGTGGCTCACTGACAGAAAGAAGATAAAACTCCTGAAAGGGGAATCTTACATTTGACTCAGAAGAGGAGAATGGATTTTTGCAGACAGTATTATGCTTTGATGCATCTAGAGTATTTTTTTTTCTAAGACCTTATTTTATAGAGTAGATTCAAGTTCATAGCAAAACTGAGCAGAAGATACACAGGGTTCCTCTGTTTTTAAAAGCATCAATTTTATTGCTTGCAAAAATTGAGCTTAATACAAATACTACTACATTTGTTTAATTTTTTTTTTGGCTAGAGAGTTATAATTTTATTAAAGTTAACACATTTCCCGTGTCATAGCTAATTTGACATCATGGCATATTAAGAGATCAAAATTATGAGACAAGCCACTCTGTATGTTGATTATTTATGTCTAAAAACAATTTTCACTATAAGGGAGAAAATTAATAAGGAATTGGCAATCAAATTTATTTCCTTTATGATTTTAGCTTCCTGACTTCATCAGTATGGCACTCCTAGTTCTGAATAATAAACAGAAAACTCAACAAAAATTTTGCCAAACTTTTTCAAAACAGAAATTCACTGAAGCCCACAGTCAGGTGTATCATGGACCCTCACAACTGCTGAATGAACTGAATCACATCCCAAGAGTCAATATTACGATCCAAATGTGCACATATCACTATTCCATATGATAGATAAACAATATTTTATCTTATTGGGAATAAAATGGGATCTGAGATAGGAACCTAATATTTTTTTCCAAAAAAGATTTGATTAACACCTTCCAGCTCTTTACTTTTCACTTGGCTAACAGGAAACATTTTTAATACTGGAAGTTACTTACAACAAACTGATAGTATTTTGTTCTACTGAGCTTCAATAAAAAGGACTCTGCATTCAAATGTTACATGTCATCTGCTGCTAGCGATTTACACATTATTAGAACAAGGAACTGCAAAAGGAAAACCTAAAGGAAAATATGAACGTACATCTATTTTTAAGCAAGTAAAGAAAAGGAGAAAAACTGAGTTTAAATTTTAAAGTGGTTCTTAAAGCCATCCCCGTAAAGTTTCCCCAAAAGACACATTTTGAAAAGAAGACAGTCAAGTTTAAGAAATGCAATAATTTATCCACAATAATTCTATCATCATGAGTCAATATCTCTGCAGTGTCAGAGTGCATGTTAATGCTTCATTTGCATAAAGTTCTCCTCTGTTCCCCACCCATCCTTCCAAATACTAAACTGTACTGAGGGAAAATTAGGGGGAGAAGAGCAAAAACAATGGCCAACAAGGTCAGAACTGAAAGGAGACAGCAGAGAGGTTTGTGTAGAGACCAAAAGGTCCAATGGGAGGAAAGAGCATATGTAATTGGGAAATCAGAGAAGAATTCACTGGGGGAGAGGGGAACATTTCTAGTATTTAGAAGGAGGGGTCGTATTTAGACATTAGACTTAAGAGAAGAGGAGCTCCTAGCAGGTGTGAAGGCACTAGAATTCTGTAGCATGGGTTGTGTACCCAAACCAATTCTTGCATCTTTACCAGGGGTTGATTAGCATGAAAGGCCAGAGTGACATTTCATCTTGTCCTGGAGAAGCATATATTCCCAGAGACTCAAGTTTGCTGACAATTTTAATATCTAGAAGTTATTCAAAATGAACAGAAGACTGAGTTACATCAGGCACTATAATAAGAAAAAATTCCTTGAATGGTACATTTAAAATAGATAGTTCTCAATACTTCTCCAGTACAACTAAACTCACAAACAAAGAGATTTTAGGAAGAACACAAAAATGTCACAGCCTACACATTACACAGAAAACATGACTGTTATTGTCAGAAGAGATGAGTGAGACAGAGGACGAATTCAGCTCCAAGGTCAGATAACCTGTTAACTTGACTTAGTATAAAATTGTTCTCTAAGGGACTTGCTCCAATGACTTGAGTAGATTATTTTATAAGATAAATTTTAATCAAACAGCCATTGCTTTTTATCAAGATATATGATAATGAGACATGAGATCAATTCAGGATAGAATGTTTTGAGAAGGTTTTAGAAAAATTGTTTTTTCCTTGTAGGGAGTTGGGCAGGAAATGATACAAGGTCAGATTTTAAATGAACCCATGCCTCACAAAAAGATTAACAGCGTGGACAGATTTATCTTTGTGGGTAAAGTCTTGTAAGGCATAAGAAAATGTAAGTTGCAAAATGAGGGAGAGAAACAGCGTATTAATCAAGTGATCCGGCCAGACAGAAGTTACAGTGCCAGGATATGATGATTACAACTCTTTGTTTGCTTGTGTTCACATTCTAATAACAGTCATCTAATATTCTTTTTTAAATTTTTTTAATGTTTATTTTTGAGAGAGAGAGACAGAATGTGAGCAGGGGAGGTTCAGAGAGAGAGAGGGAGACACAGAATCAAAGCAGGCTCCAGGCTTTGAGGTGTCAGCACAGAGCCTGACATGGGGATTGAACTCACAAACTGCGAGATGATGACGTGAGTTGAAGTTGGATGCTTATACTGACTGAGCTATCCAGGTGCCCCAGACATCTAATATTCTTAATACAAAGCCATGTGAAAGACACTCCCAAATATACTTGTTATATGGGCAGGTCTCTTGAGGGTCATATTAAAAGTACCCCTGTAAGAAACATAGGCTCAGTCTGACTGAATAGTGATTTCTACATTCTGGATAGGGTATCTGCACCAACGAGGTTTTTAGATTGTCCTATCAGGCCAGAAAATTTAAAACATCCATAGTGTTTCAAGGCAGGACATGTACCTTAAAAAACTTTTTTTTTGATGTTTATTTTATTATATTTTTTTGAGAGAGAGAGACAGAGTATGAGTGGGGGAGGGGCAGAGAGAGAGGGAGACACAGAATCTGAAGCAGGCTCCAGGCTCTGAGCTGTCAGCACACAGCCTGACTCGGGGCTCAAACTCACGGACCTTGAGATCGTGACCTGAGCCGAAGTCGGATGCTTAACCAACTGAGCCTCCAGGCACCCCTGGACATGTACCTTTTAGAGTGGATGTTCTTAATCAAGAGGACTCATCAACCAAGGCCGTCTTGTTTGTTAGAATGCATACGGTCCCATCCTTGGAGATTGATTCGGAAGGCCCCGAGTGAGGCCCAAAGAATGAATATACAGGAAATGATTCCCAAGTCACTCTAACACACACTCCTGGTTATGAATCAGAGCAAAAACAACAAAACAACAAATACAAAACAAAAAAGTATTTTTGTGAAAGAGTCATCAGATTTAGAATTTGAGCTCAGTTCTGGTACTTATGAAATATGTCTTCTTAGGGAAGTTCATATAATCTTTGAAGACAATTTCCTCAACTGTATAACTAGAGTTAATAGTATCTCCCCTTTCTTGGTCATGGGACCAAAGGAGATGTAGTAGTTATATATTGCTGTAGAACAAGTCATTCCAAAACTTAGGGGCTTTAAGTAACAAACATTTATTATCTCACAGTTTCTGTTGGTCAGGAACCCAGGCCCACCTTAGCTGGGTACCTCTGGCTCAGGGTCTCTCACAAGGCACCAAGGAAACTATTACCTATGACTGTGTTCTCACATGAAAGCTCAAATGGGGGAGGATCTACTTCCAAGCTCACTCACAGAACTACTGCAAGCTATTATGAACCCTTTGGTCTTCACTGGCTGCCGGCTGGAAACATCAGTTTTGTGACTAGTGGGTTCCTCCACAGAACAACCTATAAGATGTGGACTGGTTCCCCTCAGAGTCAATCAATGATGAGGATGTGGAGAAAGGAGAACACTCTTATACTCTTGGTGAGAATGCAAACTGGTGCAACCACTGTGGAAAACAGGATGGAAGTTCCTCAGAAAGTTAAAAATAGAACTACCCTATAACCCAACAATTGCACTACTATGTATTTACCCAAAGGATACAAAAATATTGATTCGAAGGGGCACATGCACCCCAATGTTTACAGCAGCATTATTAACAATAGCCAAATTATGGAAACAGCCCAAATGTCAATTGACTGATGAATGGATAAAGAAGATACACACACACACACACACACACACACACATACATGTATACATGTATATATATGTGTGTGTGTGTGTGTGTGTGTGCGCGTGTATATACATATCACATTCCCTCTCTCTCTCTCTCTCTCTCTCTCTCTCTCTCTCTATATATATATATATATATATATATATATATATATATATGTATCACATGTACACACAATAGAATATTGTTCCACCATTAAAAAGAATGAAATCTTTCATTTGCAACAAAATAGATGGAACTAGAGTGTATTATGTTAAGTAAAATAGAGAAAGACAAACCATATGATTCTACTCATATATGGAATTTAAGAAACAAACAGATGAACATAGGAGAAGGGGAAAAAAAGAGAGGGAAGCAAACCCTAAGAGACTCTTAACTACACAGAACAAATTGAGGGTTAAAGGAGGGAGATGGGTGGGGGATGGGCTAAATGGGTGGTGGGTATTAAGGCAGGCACTTGTGATGAGCACTGGGTATTACATGTAAGTGATGAATCACTAAGTTCTACACCTAAAACCAAATTTACCATA
Source organism: Panthera tigris (assembly GCF_018350195.1). Lineage (NCBI taxonomy): Eukaryota > Metazoa > Chordata > Mammalia > Carnivora > Felidae > Panthera > Panthera tigris. Next base: position 93,771,223 of record NC_056661.1, on the reverse strand, counting down.
TATGTTAACTAACTAGAATTTAAATAAGAACTTGAAAATTAAATAAAAAGACTAGTCAGTCAGTGAGACAGTAAGAGAGCAGAGAAAGTAGTAATCTTTTTGTAACTAATATCACATCAAATATCTCATCACTTTTGCCATAGTCCATAAGAAGCAAATCTCTGGGTCCAGCTGACACTCAAGGGGAAGGGATTACACAAGGGCATAAATACCAGGAGGTGGAGATCACTAGAAACCATCTTAGATGCTGCCTACCACAAGAGATAACATAGGTGAGACTGTGAAGAATAAAAGACTTACATGCTGAAGCACATTGCAAATGGAAAAAAAAATGGCAGAATTTGAGTTATAAAAATCTACTTTGTGGATAACATTCTGAGGATTTGCTAAGAAGTGTCACCACCTCCTCTCTTGTCCTCAGATATGTCACACTATGGCTTCTTTTTCACCATCTTTTTTAGTCTGACACATCTGTGAACCTGTTAGTCAAGTAAGGAAGAAAAGGAGGGTGAGCAAATGAGGGCCCTCATGACCTAGCAAGTAACACCCTGTGACAATTCACGCTTTCATTTATCACAGGAAGCAGTACCGTAATGGCTATAAAGAGTATGGGAGTGGAAAAAACAACCAAAAAAAAAAAAAAATCTAGGAGCTTGATTAAATTTTTCCCAGATTGTTTTTCCCACAAAGCTGTTTATCAGCCTGACTTGGTGATATGCCCTAATGAAAATTTATGTGACCAGTGTTGCAGTTTTAAACCATGGCTCCAGCATTCTTGACACTCTTCCCATCTAAAACTGGCATCTATGTCCCTTCCCCTTGGCTCCGGGTGGGGGAATGTGACTGCTTTGATGGATAGAGAGAGTCATTGTGTGACTTCTGAGGTTAAGTTAAGAGAAACCACGCAGTTTCATTCTGGTCCTCTTAGGACACCCATTCTTGGAACCCAACTTATACCATGAGGAAGCTCAAACTAGCCCACATGAAGAGAATCCATGTAGGACCTCAAGACTCAATGAAGAGAGATGTTTGTCCAATCCCCAACTGCTCTGGCTCCTGACTGTTTCTGCTCCAGTCACCATCTGTCTGCATCCATCTGAGAGACCCCAAGTCCAGAACTGCCCGGACTATCCCTTACTGAATTCCTGACCCTGAAACTATGGCAAATAATTAAAAAAAAAAAGATTGTTGTTGAATTAACCCAAAGTTTTGAAGTGGTTACGTGACAAGGGATAACTGCAGTAGTCAGTGAGTAGTCCTATACTGACAATAAAGTCACAGATAACAAAAATGTTACACAGGTAACATAAAACGGGAGATATTAGGTTCAAACATTTCTAAGACATTTAAGAGTGTTAGACCACAGATGTGTACCTCCAGAAAAGTCTTTGGTAAAGACTACTATAATTTGGAAATATTTAAAGGTGGATGGATATACTTAAAAGCAATCCTGTGTAAATAGGAAATTGATACAAATCAGAGAAACTAGAAATACAGTATTTTTATTTCTATAATAATGTCTCAAATTAACAACTGATTAACAAATGTTGTCAGCAACTACCTTCTTCTCTTGTTAATGCCAGTTAGAAACCATTTGGCATTACACCAACATTGCAAATACTATCCATTCCCCTCAACATCTACCCTCCCATATATGCGTGTCACTGTTAGTCACCCCCCCTTCATTTCCCAATCGTGTAGATCATGATGCCTTTACATTCCTTTTTACTTCTCTACAATATTTACTTAAATCTTCCTTTCTTCTTTCTTATCCTTCAGCAAAACTAACTTTTCATCCACATTGTCAAGGCACCCATCTGCTCTTGCCTATTCCAATACTTTGGTCCATCAAATGTGCTTTCTTGTATCTTTGGCGTCCTTTACCTTACAAACATCCTAGTCTTCATTATTTTAAAAATATTTATGACATAGTATAAAATTTATAAATCTTGATTTTTAAAAAAATTTTTTTAATGTTTTAATTTATTTTTGAGACAGAGAGAGACAGAGCATGAGTAGGGGAGGGGGAGAGAGAGAGGGAGACACAGAATCCAAAGCAGGCTCCAGGCTCTGAGCTGTCAGCACAGAGCCCGACGTGGGGCTCGAACTCACAGACCCTGAGATCATGACCTGAGCCGAAGTCGGACACTCAACCGACTGAGCCACCCAGGCGCCCCTAAATCTTGATTTTTAAAATGACCTTAAGTTGACATCTAATCACCTTCCCTCAGCCACTTCTCAAAGAAGTTGTCTATACTCAGTGTTCCCAATTTTCACTCACTCTTTAAGCCCACTGTAATGTGACTTCAAATAGCCAACATCGTTGGCACTATTCCCTTAGAAGTTACCAGCGAGTGGGCTCTTCTCAGTACCATCTTCCAGTGACCTCACTGTAGTATTTGATGCAGTTGATACATCTTTCTTTCTTGAAATTCCTCTACTTTTGCCTTTCCAAAAAAGAAAAAAAAAAGTGCTTTCTGGCTCTCTGAATTCTCTATATATTCCTTCTCTTTTCTCTTCTTTACGCTATCATCTACTCTCCAAAACAGAACATCTCCCACTATCTTCTGTCTATACCACTATTTCTGGTGAACTAAATCGGGAAGCTCAAATCCCTAGCTCCAGCATAACTCCAACCTGAAACATACACAGGGATGTACTTCCAACTCACTTTCTTGATTCGTTCAGATGTCTGGATAGTAGCAGATACAGTCCTTCATGCAGTGAGGACTTCTCACAGAAGGAAATGCTTTACATGAAGGAGGTCGAAGTAACAAGAGCATCAGAAATGATATCAATGCACTAGAAACAAGGATACTTAATTCACCAAATTCAGGCTTGAGAACTCTGATTTTGATACTGCTATCATTAAGGAAACACAAATTGATACTCCCTCCACCTGAATGATCCCCAATATCTGCATGTCTTGTGCCTTCACTACCTTCACTGGATGCACAAGTATCACCTTGTAAGAGAGACCTTCCCAGAACACGGTATGTAAAGTAGCATCTCTCCTGCAACACTTATGAGACACATTATGCATTTATTTGCTTATTATTTATCTTCCTTCATAAGAATACAGGTTAAATGAAAACAGGGACTTTGTTTTTTGCACTGCTATCTCCCCAGAATGGGGAAGAGCATGTAGCCCATAGTAACCACACAACAAATATTTGTTGAAAATATTAATAACTTCATGAAAAAGTGAATGATTTAATGAAAATATTCTAATTTTCCATTTATAGAAAGTTTGTAACACTATAATGCAAATGCCAGAATACTCATGGTAAACATACTTTTTCACCAAGTGAGCTAATTCAAATTTCTACAAAACAACCAGCTAATATTCAAATAAAAGTTTCTTTGCAAAATTAATCGGATTAACTATTCTATAGCGATCTGTTCTCCTGTCCTTTGTTTCTCTTATGACAAATGACCCTACTGAAGTTTGCTACCAAAATTTCTATTACCTTATTAATTAGTACAGAACTTTTCTTTTTATGAATATCCAGAGAATGTCTCCATGTATGAATCACTCAAGTGTTATTTCTCTAACATCTTCATTTTCACCAGATTTCTCTGTATCATTTTTCTTCCAATTGGTCTTTTTTTCCCAGAGAACCTTGACCCGACAGGATCTTGAGATATCATTCGTCCAGGAGTTTTCAACCTTTCTTTCAGCAGTGAGATGTATTTCACACACAAAATCTTAATGACAGCAGAGACGAGAGTGGAGGGGCTCAAACCGTGCTTCCCTTGAGCTCCCACCTCACTTTCCCCTGAGACACTGAGGAGAATCATGTCTCCTTTGAACACCATGGACAGTCTAAACTTTTCTAATTAAACCCAGATGTATTTTCTGTGTTGACTCTTCCATTTCTCTGACAGGAAACTCTTCCTGTCTTTGGTCTAAAAGCATTTAATGAGCAAATACCGTGTGCCACATATTATACAGGCAGTGTGAGGAACACGCGGAGGGAACACAGACAGGAAGCACTCCTAACTTCACCCACTAGCTAAACAGACCTGAACTGATCTATAGTTTCCCTGGAGGGAGTGATTCCCTCCCCCCGGCCCGGCCTTTCTTATCTTTCACTTCTTTGCTATTCACCCTTACACTGGCTTTCATGTCACTGCACTGATTCTCTCCTGGCTTAGCTCCCTACTTGTCACCCCCCATAAACCATGCATGTCTGTAAGGCTTAAGCAGTGCTCACTGCATTTCCCCCTCCACCTTCTCATTATTCAAGAGCTAGTAGCATTTGGGACCCAACACTGATCCCTTGAGTTTCATCCTTCTCCTGATTCTGTTCTGTATGATGTGTGGACATCCCCACCTGGGGTCCCCTGCTGCCATATGAAGTCCAGTAACTTGAGCTGTCTTTTTCTTCCCCTCCACAGGGACTCCTTTTCAATGTCCCCATCTACACTTTGCTTCCCAAGCTTGAAATTCTGAAGTTATTTTTGACTCCTTTTTCTTCTGTATCATTTATATCCAAGATATATCACAACAGTTTTGTAACGAAATACTTCTTTTTTTTACTTGTTTCATTATTTTTATTTTTTAAAATATTTTTTAAAATTTACTTATTTAAATTCAAGTTAGTTGACATACAGTGTAGTATTGGTTTCAGGAGTAGAATCTGGTGATTCATCACTTACATAATACCCAGTACTCATACCAACAAGTGCCCTCCTTAATGCCCTTCACCCATTTAGCCCATTCCTCCTCCCCACACACCCCCCCCCAGCAACCCTCAGTTTGTTCTCTGTATTTTAGAGTCTCTTATGGCTTGCCTCCCTGTTTTTATCTTATTTTTCCTTCCCTTCCCCTATGTCCATCTGTTTCTGAAATTCCACAGATGAGTGAAATCATATGATACTTGTCCTTCTGTGACTGACTTATTGTGCTTATTAGCATAATACACTCTAGTTCCATCCACATTGTTGCAAATGGCAAGATTTCATGCTTTTTGATGGCCGAGCAGTATTTCATTGTATATGAATACCACATCTTCTTTATCCAATCATTATTCGATGGACATTTGGGCTCTTTCTGTAATTTGGCTATTGTTGATAGAGCTGCTATAACCATTGGGGTGCATGTACCCCCTTGAATTAGCATTTTTGTATCCTTTGGATAAATATCTAGTAGTGTAATTGTTGAGGTGTAGGGTAGTTCTATTTTTAGTTTTTTGAGGAACCTCCATACTGTTACTAGACATGTCTTTGGAGGCAAGGACACAAAAACAAACTGAGCTATTGGGACCTCATCAAGATAAGAAGCTTCTGCACAGCAAAGGAAATAGTCAACAAAACTAAAAGGCAACCAATGGAATTGGAGAAGATATTTGCAAATGACATATCAGATAAAGGGTTTGTATCTGAAATCTGTGAAGAACTTATCAAACTCAACACCCAAAAACAAATAATCCAATGAAGAAACAGGCAAAAGACATGAATAGACACTTCTCCAAAGAAGACATCCAGATGTCAGACACATGAAAACATACTCAATATCACTTTTCATCAGAAAAATACAAATCCAAATCACAATGAGACACCATCTCACACCTGACAGAGTGGCTAAAATTAACATAGGAAACAACAGATGTTGATGAGGATGCAGAGAAAGAGGAACACTTTTGTGCTATTTGTGGGAATGCAACAATATCCTTCCGATGTGACTTTCTGGAAGCTGTTCAAATGTAGCCCATATGACAGTACTTTCGAGGTGAGCAGGGACTGTGTCTTACCACTGCCCATAGGCACAGTGCCTGGCACAGAATAGGTGCCTAATAATCCTTGCTGAAAGAAGAACTGAATGGGATAATAATATGTGATGCCTAGTGTAGCATAAAAAGTGCAAGCAAATTACTTAGTAACAGGGCAGTGCATTAGTACATTTGGACACATTTATAAGATATTACAGTATAATTAAAAGAGTATTTTCAAGTACATATTAATGGCTTGGAAACTGAACACTATTTAATGTGAAAATAAAGAGAAGTTGGATACAAAACCCATAAATTTATTATTAACCTAATAGGAAAAACCTAGAAAAGAAAATGCTTAATACTGCTTATCTTAATACTGCTTAATACAAAAATGCTTAATACTGCTTATCTTTGGATAATGATTTTTATTTAATTTCATACTGTTTTTTAATTTTTCTAACTGCTTTTGTTTGTATAAACTTAACACTGTGAAAAAGATTGCAGCCATTGATAATGCCTATTGATAAGGCTTGGAAGAAACATGTACAAATTAAAAGAAGCATTTGTTCCAAGGTGGAGGTTTTATAATTTATCTCTTCCACTTTGTTTTTCTAAAATTGACTTTAAAAATTATTACTTAATATTTTCAATATCCTCAGCCCCAACCTATATTGCTTAGTTCTCTACTTCTGTAAGTGTTTATATAGCTTGAGTTTAATCATCATATCATACTGTATTAATTTCCCTAAAATATCATTTTAACATTATTACTCTGGTTAAAAAAATATATTATCTCCTTATTACTTCATAGATAAAATAGGATAAAAGTCCTCAATCTATCAAAGTTCAGTGTTGAACATCCAATTTCACCTTCCACCATATAGGACAGACTCCTACTGTCCCCACTGCACTTTTATACAATTACCTGATGTCCCCTGTCTCCCTTATTCCACTTCAAATCTTATCCTCTATTCAATGCTTGACAAAAATTTTCTTAGCAATTTTCTCTTTAAACACCCATAGGCCTTATGCATAATCCTGTAATTCCATGCATTTTTTTGTAATTAAGAAAGGTTAGATCTGTAAGACATTATTGAAATCAGTTAGTTCAACTTCTCCCTTTACAGATGCAGAAACAACACTCCAATTAGAAAAGGTGACTTATTCAGGGATAGAAAACAACAATTAGGATTAGCACCCAATATTTAACATTTCGAGTTCAGTATCTTAACTAGTAGTACAGGATCTGCCCCTGTTACTGGGTCTCCCTTCGGCTGACCAGCTGCTGAGCAATAGTTCATGACTATATTCTTAAAAACATGTCTTGCCTGCCCACCTTGATCGTCATCAATTTCCCCAGGGCAGACACCATGGTGTACAATTCCTTAACATCTCCATTGTGTCTAGTGCTGCAAAGTGAGTGCTGAAGAAGTATGCCAGAAATGACCTCAAGCAAATCCAATAATGGTGCCAATGATACAATCTGTGATCCCAACAGTCCATCTTAACAGTGTGGCTCCTACATCTCTTCGGATGGGAACAGCCATCAAAAGTTAATGGCCACCAGTTTTCTCTTACTTTCTATATGGCTGTTCTAGCCAGTCCAGAAGTTACAGGGTTATCGTTCTAGCTAAGATCCTGGAAACAGAGCCAGGATGGGGAAACAAGGACTGGAACTGAATCTAAAGACTTCATTTCTACAGTTAGTCCCCTGCCAAACACAGAGGCTTAAGGAAGATTTTGACTCAAAAGCCAGGCTGGTAAATCATTTTTAAAGTTTCAAGTGGCTCTTTTTTACACACACACACACACACACACACACACACACACACACACACTTTTAAATTCTGAATGGCATATATATGAGGAAGAGGAACATTTTAGCAACTGTACCAATCAAATAATGTACAACAGGTTAACAAACAACTGGTGGAAGAAATTTCATTGCAAGCCAGAAGACCTAGAAAATGGGGAAAGGTGACCTCCTCAGGGTTATCAACATTCAAAGGCAGGGAGATCAAGCGCAGGTCTCCACAACAAACTCATGCCAGCTTCTGTCATGGCTGCTGTACATTGGGCCACAAGCCACACAAACCCAGAGGCGTCTGTCAAAGGTCCCAGGCAGCTGTGCAAGCATTCCCTGCCATTTGTTCAGCTGCTGTGAAGTGAGTGAGACGCATATTCCCAGGGTTCCACCAAGTGGATTTCTTTTTCAATTCAGAACAATGTGATTAGAATACAAATTTTTTTTATTAGTTCTCATTTTGTCACTCTGAATATAGATTTACCAGGATGAATACATCTACTGCTTATTTTTGCAGCTAATGGAGGTGAATAGAATACATCATGCTGCACTAAAAAGTAGGTAATGCTGAGGAAATGAATATAAATCACTCTTTTCACCTAACAGCAGAGTTACTGCTTAGAGAAGTAGGTGCCCATTCACCTGGCAATTCAAAATGTCTTGAATACAATTTGTCTAACCTCCATCACTTCCCTTCTTTCTTGCATATGAGCATCACAATTTCAAGGAAAATGATTTAATGGTGAAATCTCAGATTGTAGCATAGCCAGCTCACCTAATATATATCAATATAGTTATTATGTTGCAGAAATAAACTCAATGGACTTGTTAAAAATGTGAACTGCTCCTTTCCACTGAAGGAGGGAAAGAGAAAAACAAGAAAAAGAAAACCTTCAGAAGAGAAATGTAAGGGCTTTACTGGCTGATCTTTGTTGCCTTTCATATTTGTTATAACAGTGTGTGGGAGTTAATTATATTAGTTATCTTGGGTAACAAGCTATTAATTTTGTTCTTCAAAGTTATCAACCACCTTTCTATACACAGTTCACAGGCGAATGAATGGACTTAATCCCTGTATTAAAATACAAAACAAACCAAATAATCCCATGTTTCATGACTTCTCAAAGTTGATTATCTCTTTGGCCATGCTTTACCAGAGGCCAGATATACAACTGCCACTTTAGAAAAGAGTCTCTGGCAATTTATATGAGAAGCCTGTGAACGTGGATTTAATCGCCCTTTAACAGTAATTCTGATTCAGACCAGACATAAAAGATCACCAAAGAAAAGCATTTTTTCCCAGTGATTCAACCATACTGGGTGAGCAAAATTTCTTCTTCCAATGACTGCACAACTCCCAAGAGAGTCTTCTTGTTTCATGGGACATAGAGCTAACTTTTGCAAATTTAAACAATTTGGTAGAGAAACTAAGTATTTAAGATGGTAACATTTACTGTCACAAGAAGTTTATAGATTCTTTTCTTTTTGGTCATATCTGATTCTTCTGAGTAAAACATAGTATTATTTAATTCTAAAGCAGCAATTGTATATAGATAATGATCTTTATCTCCTAATTACCAAAGGGACGTTTCACTTGTTAAAAACATTACATATGTAAAAAAAAAAAAAACTGGAGTAAATGAAGAAATTATTAGCATCAATAATGATGTTTATCTGCATTTAAAGGGTCTTTGTGCTCTAACAAAAGCAAATCGTTTATAGTACCAATATTCCTAAGGGAAATCTGCAATGATTTATTTCTTTGACTTATTAAAAGCCTAGTCATAGCTCAAAGATCTCTGAATACCCATAAAATTAGGAAATTATTGCCATAAAATTAAAAGAAATAGCAAAATCTGCAAACAGGAAGCAATCCAACAAGATAGTACCTATTAGAAATCACTGCATTATAAAAATAATATATAAAAATGAAAACTCTGACTAAGCTATAGCAATAAACAATGCTCTTATGAAACTCATTTTTTGGTTCTGTTGCTATAGCGTACATCTCATCTATATAACCATTTCCTTTTCTTTCAAATTCATCCTGAAATAATGTATACCTGAAGATATTTCTTTCTATATGATTCTCTTTTGAAGTTAACAAGGTTATATAAGCATTACTCAATAATTATCAGACAGTGAACAGTTAGGTTGAATGTAAAGTTTAGGAAATTAATCTCAGAATATAATTAAGTGGTATTATTGTTATAGTTGAGCTTCAAATAAATTAAAAGGCTAAATATTTGAAGATATGTTTTAGCATAAAAATCTATATGATCAAGCCATAACCCATTAATATTCCCTCTCTTACTATTTTTCTCAATGATAAAAAATAAACAAATTTATTATATTTTTAAGAAAATAGTTCTGGAAAATTCTTTAAAATACTTGAATGAAAACAAAAGCTTAAGTAGAAAATAGGAAAAGAAAACATTTATAAAAACTGTACCTTTATGCAAAGGACCATAAAATATTAATAAATAAATATAATTTATTCTTAGATGGGAAAGTTCCATTTTATACATTTTTGTCCTAATCTACAGTCTCAGTGCAGCCTAGGTCAACTCAGTAAGAGATATTCTTAGGGACAGAGAGAACGAAGTGTTTTGCGACTTTAGATGAAAGGATCAAAGTTTAAGAATAGTCAATACATTTATGAAAATTAAATGTTATTGAATTAAGGACTTTGAATTCTAATAATTATTTTTAACTAAGAGGATCACTATGCACGGATGTATCTGGCAGCACTTTATAATAGTTAAAAACTGTCACCAAGCTACTAATATGGGACTGATTAAGCAAATAATGTCTCATCCACACAATGAAACAGTCCTTTCTCATTAAGAATGATAAATTTCTAGATTCATTTTTCAATGAAAGGTGTTAATTACATATTGTTAAGTAAAAAAAGAAAGTTACAAAAAGTATATAAAATATGATTCAGTTTTTCTTAACACGTAGAAATGGAGGTTACATATAAAAACACTGCATGTAGTTTTCTCTGCTTAGTAGGACAAAAGGTGATTTTTCATCTTTTATACTTTCTGGTATTGGAAATTTTCTGTACAAAGATGCATTATTTTTATAATCATAAGACATTACTTAAACATTCTGTGTGGGAATTTATGGATAAAAAATAATTAAGTAAAACTAAAAGGAAAGTGGATACAGAGAGCCTCTGGGAGAAGAAATCAATATGGCAACACCTAGAAGGTTTCTATATTAGAGACTCTGATATTTGTCCATCTGCTATAATTTACAGTATCACCTGGGATATGGGATACAGCATGGAAGAATCACTTGTGCTTTGATTTCCAAGTTTCCATTGTCCATTGTTTCTATTCATTTTACTGCTGATGTCAAGGTGAACACAGTAGTGATGGAGTCTCAGTTCATATCACTGCACCTTCCTGGGTCCTTATACTTAATATGAAAGCTGCATTTAATGCTGCATTTGCATAACTAAATGAATAAGTACATCTCTTGGTATGGTCCATACTGAAATTTGCCCCAGTGAGTTCATACAGGAGTTTTATTAAAGAAGGGAAAAGTATGATAATGTGATTGACTGCTACAATGCACATAGCTTGCATCCTTCTAGCAGAGACCTTAATTTGCCTAGTTCTGATTCCCTGTTTTAAATAATAGGTTTATATGAATATTAGCTAATGTGGAAGCTCTAATGAATAAAAATATTCAGTATAAAATGATTCAATAAAAATAATAACTTATGGGGTATTAGTTATGTGCCAGGCATAGCTCTAAAAGCATTTTATGTGTATAAATCCATTATTCCCCAAAACAACCTATGAGGTGAGTGCTATTATTAGCCTTCATTTCTCCCAAGGAAAACTAAGGCTCAGATAACTACATCCCTTGCCCAAGATGATAAACCCAGAGCAGGTGATAAACTCAGATCATCTGGCACCAGAACACTTTTTATTTTCTCTTTATGCAGATTTTTAAAAATTGAAATGCTTTGCATTTGAGAACAGTTTTAGGTTTATAGGAAAGTTGTGAAAAATGGTAGAGAATTCCTGTATACCCCTCACCAGTCTCCTCTACTATTACAAACCTTAAATTAAATGGTGCATTTGTCACAACTAAATGTATGCTGATGTTTACTAAACTGCACAGTTTACCTGGATTTCACTAGTTTTCCCTACGGTTCTTTCTCTGTTCCAGGATTCCATTCAGGATACCACCTGACAATGAGTTGTCATGTCTCCCTAGCCTCCTCTGGGCTATGACAATTTCTCAGACTTTCTTTGTTTTTGATGACCTTGACAGTGTTGAGGAATACCAGTCAGGAATTTTGTAGAATGTCCCTCAATTTGGGTTTGTGTGATGTGTTTTTCGTGATTAGACTGGGGTTACTGTTTTGAGAGGAAGGCCACAGAGCTGAAGTGGCATTCTCAGCACATTATATCAAAGGTATGTGCTACCAGCATGACTAATCTTTGATGATGCTAGCCTTAAAGATCTGGCTAAGGTAATTTGCCAGTTCTCCATTTTAAAGTCACTCCCCTTTTTCCATGCTCCATTTGACAGAAAAAAAGTTACCAACCAAAGCCCACATTTAAGTGGGTAGGGATGGGATGGAGTTAAGCTCCATCTATACAAATTGGGGGGGCATCTATATAAATTGCTGAAGTTCTTCTGCTAGAGCCCTCAATTTTAACCAACTATTCTATGTTGCTGCTGACATCCTATTGTTTCCTACCATTCTGGCATGTTATTCATGTGCAGTAGTTTAAAAACACAACACTTACCTAATTTCCTGCTTTTTCAAAGCAAATATATATTAAAATTAAATGTGACAACTAATAAACTTGTTTAAAATTATTTTCCACTATCACTGTATAATTTGTCATGAAGCGATGAATTAGAAACCATTTTTTCTCAGAAGCACTCTGTAAAGAACTTACCAGAAATATTCGTTCAAGTTGATCCTGAATGTCTTTCATTCCTGGAAAAGCAGCAACTCCTTGGATCATTTCAACAAAGATGCAGCCAACACCCCTAAAGAGAGAAGAAAGCATTGTACAAAAACTCCAACGTATTCTGGAAAATTAAATCTGGGATTAGAACATCTACTCCAGGAGAAACAATGAATAAATAACATTCTTTTTTTAAAAAATATAATTTATTGTCAAGTTGGCTACCATGCAGTGTATACAGTGTACTCTTGGTTTTGGGGGTAGATTCCGTGATTCATCGCCTACATACAACACTCAGCGCTCATCCCAACAAGTGCCCTCCTCAGCGCCCATCACCCATTTTCCCGTCTCCCCTGCCCCCCATCAACCCTCAGTTTGTTCTCTGTATTTAAGAGTCTCTTATGGTTTGCCTCCCTCTCTCTCTGTTTGTAACTATTTTTTCCCCTTCCATTCCCTCATGGTCTTCTGTTAAGTTTCTCAAGTTCCACATGCAAATGAAAACATATATCTATCTGTCTTTCTCTGACTGACTTATTTCACATTGCTGACAATGGCAGGATTTCATACTTTCTCATTTCAACAAAAGCCAAATTATGGAAAGAGCCTAAATGTCCATCAACTGATGAATGGATAAAGATGTGGTTTATATATACAGTGGAATAACATTCTTTAATGAGTACCAAGGGCTGTGCCACATCCATCTAAATCCTACATGTTTCCTTTCCCTCCATGTCTAATGCCCTGAAAGGTCTCAAATCTCTAAACAGATGCAACTACCCTGGGCTCAGACAATCATGGCATCCAGTAAAATATAATGCTTGGTGGCTCCACCTTATTTACAGGAAACCATCAAGAAACTCCTTAGCCTAATATAGAAAGCTGCCAGTCTTTTTCGAATATCCTTTTCCAACCCCATTTCATGAATTCATAATATATTGTCCTCTCTAGCTGTCCAAGGGTTCTCAAACCTCTTTTTGCATCAAAATTATCTGGGGGGAACTTTTAAAAACTGCAAATGATCGAAACACAAACGGCAGAGATCCTGTTTCAATCAGTCTAGGTTGGATCCCAGGTGTTGACTCAGGCTGCTTGGGTGATTCAGGGCAGCTACCGTGAGTTTCCCTGAGCTGGACTGATCTGCCCATGGGCCAAGCATAAACCTATACAGCTTGACCCAAATTGCTTCACTACCCACAACTCCTTCCTTCATTTATTTGTTCTTAACATATAAATCTAATTCAGTGTAACTCTAATGAAGACACCAGGGTTTGGTCACAAAGCTTACAATTAAAGCTGTCATAAAATGCAATGTGTTCAAACTCTCATACAGGAATAATTACCAGGTAAGGAAATATATGAAACATCCACCCATGTTCATATATCCTTTAATTCTTTTCAACTCAAAATTTCCAGATTTATGCTGCAGATGTGTGATTTCTCCACCACAAATCAAAATAAGATTTTAAGCAGAATTGAAGATTCTTTGTAACTATGATTATGGAGGGACAACTTTTTTTTAAGTTTATTTATTTCAAGAGAGTGTGTGAGAACATGGGTTGGGGAGGGTAGAGAGGGAGAGAGAGAGAGAGAGAGAGAGAGAGAGAGAGAGAGAGAGAGAGAGAGAGAGAGAGGATCCCAAGCAAGCTCCATCCATGCCGTTAGCGCAGAACCCGGTACAGGGTTCCATCTCATGAACTGTGAGATCATGACCTGAGTCAAAATCAAGAGTTGGATGCTTAACTGACTGAGCCACCCAGGTGCTCCTGGAGGGACAACTTTTTAAGGTTGAAGGTCAAATAATTTGGGAGTTCTTAATTTGAAAAAGAATACAACATTATGAATAAAAAAAAAGTAAGTACAAAAGCAAACTCCAAATGATAAAATAAATCAAAAGAAATCACAAATTTTTAAAAGCTAACAAATATGACAAACAATGTCAAATTCAGAAAAGTAACATATTTATGAGCTGACATGTGTCTCTAATAAATTTCTTTCTCCAATTCTAGCTTCATAATCTTTGATTGCGTCTTTTAGGGCTATTCGATAATATCATTTTCTATAAAGGGTGACCAAACCCTTGTGTCTTTAACTTATTTCAGATCCCCTAGAAGTTATGGACAAGGGACCTACTTCTCTATAATGGCTGCAGTTATCAAGTTGTATACAAATAATGTACTAAAGTAAAGAATTAATACATTTGCAGAAATCTCTTCTCTATTATAGCACATAATTTCTATCTGAATTAAACACTGACAGTAAATAGAGTTAAAATGACTTAAAACAAATGTTTTTTTATATATCATAAAAGTAATTCCATTTAAATAGTAAAGAATTAATTATAAAATCAGTGTTCTACAGAGATTGGGTTTAACACAAGTTGTTTTCACTTAGGATTTGAGACACAACATCCATATTGAGAATCGTTTTATTAGCATGTTAAAATGCAATGACATTCTTCTAAATATCGGGGCTTCAACATCTGGTTAGGTCTCAGATTTCAATTTAGTGGTTTTCCAAATGTTTATGCCAATAATTCTTTCCTAAGACTATTGACCTACATTTCTACTGTCTTCTTATTCACATTTACATAAAGTATCTTGGTTCTTAAATAGCTACCAGCACTTTCCTTTTTTTTTTTTTTTTTTAACATTCAGAATATACTCTCTATTCACTACTATTTGGCTTTAGTCTTTCCCAGCATAAGCTGCAACTCTGAGCATGTGGACCATCAACAGGAGCCACAGCTGCGCCCGCTGTGTACCCCGCTAAGCTGGCTGGTGAGGTAACCATTATACACACTTACAGAAATGCCTTTATCCCTACTTGTGTTGGTCCATAGCATCTCCATAATATGATACTTAGAACAATTAAGAGATAAATCTAGCTGCAATTTTACTTAGGTGGAATATGATGATATAGCATTTCCATAGGCTCTTATCTGCTTAGCCGGTGGAGGGACATGGACTATCACTTCTAATGGATGTTTCTGACGACATCACTTGCCAAAGATGTGTGAGAGCATACTAATAAGCCTGAGAGAATTATACTTAAAGGATTTATAAAAGGAGATAGAATGCACCAGAAAATTAAAAAGTAGAAGTGTCAAACATATCAACATATTAGAGCATAGCAAAATACTTAATTATTGGAGCTGTCTTATTGCCAAACAGCAATAGAAGCCCTTCAGTATAATATGAAGGGATTATTGCCTGATTTACCTCCCCCAACCCCCTTGCTACCCTCCATTACCCTACATGCTCTCTCCTGATGGAGTAAGTTGACTGCCATGAGGTTTACTGAGAAAGAATTCAACCACTTAAGTTCTATACTTATGACATATAATCTTATTTCAGGAAATGCCTCCTTTAGCTTGTTGCTTTTTTCAACAATTTGAATAATTATGTAATTATCATCCACACAGTCTAAATTTTTCAAGAATAAGAACTGGTCACAAAGCTTACAATTAAAGCTGTCATAAAATGCAGTGTGTTCAAACTCTCATACAGGATTAGTTACCAGGTAAGGTAATATATGAAACACCCACCCATGCTCATATATCCTTTAATTCTTTTCAACTCAAAATTTCCAAATTTAATTTATGCTGCAGATGTGTGATTTCTTCACCACAAATCAAAATAAGATTTCAAGCAGAATTGAAAATTCTTTGTAATTATGACTAGGAGGGACATTTTTTTTTTTTTTTTTGAGAGAGACTGACAGCATGGGTCGGGGAGGGGCAGACGGAGAGAGGGAGGAGAGAATCCTAAGCAGGCTCCACACTGTTAGCGCAGAGCCGGATGCAGGGCTCGATCTCACGAACTGTGAGATCATGACCTGAGCTAAAATCAAGAGTTGGATGCTTACCCGACTGAGCCACCCAGGTGCTCCTGGAGGGAAAACTTTTTAAGGTTGAAGGTCAAACAATTTGGGAGTTCTTAATTTGAAAAAGAATACAATATTATGAATAAAAAATTAAGTACAAAAGTGAACTCTGAATGAGAAAATAAATCAAAAGAAATCACAAATATTTAAAAGCTAACAAATATGACAAATAATGTTAAATTCAGAAAAACGTAACATATTAAATGACACACCTCCCTAATAAATTTCTTTCCAATTCTGGCTGCATAATCTTTGATTACTTCTTCTAGGATAATTCGATAACATCATTTTGTATAAAGAGAATACGGAGATAACTTAGTCTTTCCTCTACCATAATGATGACTTTCTTTTCTGACAGTATAGAAAAGTTTTCTTTTTTTTTCAGCTTAACTTCTAATTGGCAGAGTCACGTAAACTTTTAGGACTGTTGTCAATTTGGGGAAAACTATCAAGTTCCCTTCAAGTATGTCTATATACTATAAACACAAAAATTCTACAACATTCTACATAATTCCCATGATAAATATCAAAGGAGCACAGGAGGATATGCTCAGCCCAATGTGGAGAGCGAGGAAGAACTTGCACTCCTGAAGTCTTATTAGACTAGAAGAGGGGACCCTGGTGGGTTAGGGCTGATGGCACAGTAGTGGGAATGGGGCATTCCAGCAGAGAAAACAGGACCCGATACATGAGGAATCTTCAGGGAGCCAAATGCTGTTCTGATGGCTATGCTTAGAAAATGGAAGAGAAAGTTAAAAGAGAGCAGAATTCCATACACTAGGCTAAGAACTCTGTCTACTATTCTTAGGCTAGGACTCAACTTTTTTCTGCATCCTAGGATTCATGATGGATGAAGGTCACCAACTGGATATATAGGTAAAAACCCAGATTACAGGCAGATTAGGAGATAAAACAGTCTTGAGGACAGAAGCAACTACAACCATTGGTTGTAAAGCCACCTCGTTCTTTTCCACTCATGGCAGCCAATGAATGAGACTAGTGGTGGTATAAGCCCTCTCCCTACTGGGCAGTGAGGGGTCACATACAATAATGAAGAGGCGCCCACAAACTACAGACCACAAGCCAAATGGTGCTCAGTGCCTGTTTTTATAACAGCCTATAAGCTAAGAATGGCTTCTGCATTTTTAAGTGGTTGAAAAAAATCAAAAGAAGAATATTTGGTGATATATGAACATTACACAAAATTCAAATTTCAGTGTTCAGAAATAAGGTTTTATTAGAACCCTACCACACATTGATTTGTGTGTTGTCTATGCTGCCTTCTCAATCTCACAACAGAGTTGAAAACCTGCTACACATGCCCTGAAAAGCCAGATATGTACTATCTGATCCTTCACAGACAAAGTTTACCAAACCCTGCTCTATGTTACACTTCACTTACCTAAAAGCATACTTATAAATAGAAGAAATCACCTTCATCAGTTATGCAGAAAAAAATAAGAGAAATTATATATTATGCTAATTTGTGAAAAAGTTAATAATAAAAAATAAAAGTTAATAAAGAAATAATAGAAAAAGTTAATAGAAATAAAAAAAATAATACTAGAAAGCTCTCAAATATGATCTCGTTTTTCACTATTTTCCTCATCAGTTTTCCTGTGGTAGATATGGTTTACATGCTTCCACGCATTTTGCCAAAACTCTGGTAGATTATTAAAACGTAACTGAAGATGGATATTTTAATCTTAAAATATTTTTTTCCATCTTACAGTATTTTTAACTGAGAAATAAACTGGGAGCAAATGTGTAGGGTGGTTTTTAATAACAGTGCTTATACAACCAGTTCCACAAAGACTTCTCAAAATAGAGGGTTTGGTGAGTTGATCTGAATAATGGGTAGGGTGGAAGGAGAATTTACTTTTATGAACTTTTTTTAGAAGTTTTTGTTTTGTCCAAATTTTATTGCATGGAAGTACTATCTTTTATTTTTCTAAACATTAGGAAATTTTACCTGATAAATGAAAATAAGTATGATATAAATATAAGGTTGCTGTGTTCTGAAATGATTTCAAGCTATTTCCTTTTAATCTTTCCTCTCTCTATCCACATCTAACATCTGTGTCCCTGTGTTGATAAAAGGAGAGGAATTAGATTTTTAAAATTGTATCTTGAGGTTTTTCTACCTTACAACTAAGAACGGAGATCTGTGACAGTGAAGTCCCCACATGTTCAACAATTTCACATCACACGTCTATCCATGAGATTTCTCCTGTCCAGTCATGTTTCTCTGCTGTCTGTTCCTGAAACACGCCGTCCTCCTCCTCACTTCAGGGTCTGTGTGTGAGCTGTTGTTCCCTCCTCCCAGGATGCATTTCCCCTCACTCTATGCATGGAGAAGTGCTTCTTGTTAGTTAGGGCTCAGCTCAAATGGCTCCTTTCACAGATGTCTTTTGCAGCCATCATATGTAAGGCAGGTTTCCCCTTACTGCCGAGGTCCCATGTTTGTTTCCTTCATAACATTCAAAGGATGTTAACTTGTCTTTGCACATGGCAAGATAATGGCACAGCATAGCCTATACATTTGAGTATGTGCATAGAGGACAGCAACCCACACAGGTCACACTATCACCTTCAGGGGAGATCTGTTCCTTCTCACACAGACTTCCTAATTGCAAGTCAGGAGGCCTCTACTCTAGATGGAAGACCAAGACTGGGGACAAAGTTGTGTTCATTGTCTTGCTCCCAGAGTAAGAGCAGAATGTCAGCACACAGTAAGGGCTCAAAACTATTTGTTGACTGAATAAATCAAAAGCAATGCAACCCTTCCTCCTTTCCCCCTACTCCTGAGTAAGAGCTGAACTTAGCAACCTGCTTCCAAAGATAGGGTATGGAAGTGGGGATGGGAAATAGATAATGAATTTGGAGAAAAACGGCCAACAGGGAAGTGGATAATGACAAGGGAGAAAAACAGCAAAGAAGACCTTGACAATGTAATCAAGGTTAACATCATCAGTGGTAAGTCTTGTTGATAGCGAGAACCCTTGATGTGATGTGATGTGATGTGATGAGAATATCACTTCACCTCTGTCTTTCTTGCCATTAGATGAACCCAAATTGAGGGTCATTCTACAAAATGCCTGACTGGTACTTCTCAAAACTGTCAAGGTCATGAAAAACAAAGAAAATCTGATAAGCTATTATAACATTTGACAACTACATGTAATGCGGTAACCAGGATGGGATCCTAAAATACAAAAAACAGGGTGCCTGGCTGGCTCAGTTGGAAGAGCATGTGATTCTCGACCTCCGGGTTGTGAGTTCAAGCTCCATGTTGGGTACAGAGGTTACTTAAATGAATAAACTTAAAAAAAAAAAAAACTCACTAAGTACAAAAAAGAAATTAAGGAAAAACTAGTGAAGTCAAAACAAAGGTCTTTAGTTAATAGCAATGTAACATCATGGGTTAGTCAGTTGAGACAAATGTACTATATGTACATTTAGTAATAATGCATATAGTACATATAGTAATAATGTAAGACTTTAACAATAGGGGAAACCAGGTGAGGAGTATATAGGGATTCTCTTGTTTTCTATAAATCTAAAATTATTCTAAATTAAAAGTTTATTTTTTGAAAAAAGGCAAAATGAAGAAGGACTGCATCTCCTTGGGACACTTTATAGAATTAGTCACTTTAAATAGAAGAGCCTTAACATTTTGAGTTTTCACCATATGAGAAAAAAAGAACCTCTATACATTTTGATGAACTCTTCCTTGGAAGCAGCATGAGCCATCTAGAACTGCAGGCTAGACTGTGAAACGTCAGTTAAGGTTCAACCTGAAATAACTTGGGCAGCAAACTAATCAGAGATTAATTTTGATATAAAGGCATTTGAAAACTGATATACATACTCTTTGGCAAAGGAATTCAAGAAGAAAAATTTATCTGTATTACTAAGTTTGCAGCATTAGCAGCGAGTGTGAACGCAGAGAAAAAATGGGATTCCTAGAGAAGGGGCAAAATACTTTTTCTCCATCACATTAGGGAACAGTAAATCTTGCTGCCACTTCTCTGGGGAGGCTTCCTGATCTCTCAGACTGGGTTAGGTCCCCTAACTCCATGCTTCTTGTGTTAGTTCCTACAACTGTAATATATATACTTATAAATGGATTAGCCACTGTCACGGTTCTTAGAACAAGAAGTTGGTCTCCTACTTTTGAAGATACAGTTCAAATGAGTCAAAGTGGTTATGGCAATAGAGCAGTCCTCCCAGACCTGAATAAAATAGGGTTGGGCACTACAGTCACCAGTTAAGATTCACTGTAATGTACCTATTCATTAAAGTCCTGTTGGATAACTTTATATCTTTCAACTAAAATAAGCATTAAGTAGATCCATCAGCTCTTATACTCAAATAATATCTGCATTTGACACATGGCATTTCAAGGGGAGTATACTCAATTTTCTCATGAAGACATTAATATTATGAGATGTTAATTAACTGAATAAATGATTATCTCACCTGAAGAAGTATAAAATAGGACTTAAAGGTTATTATTTTTCTGCTTGGCATTAATCTTATTCTGGTCAGCAATCAATAGTTTGGTCCAGTCCCAGTACACAATGCAGAAAGACTTTAATATTTTAAAATACAGTGCAATTAAAATCTCAAAAAAAAAAAAAACCACCAAAAACAACTCTGCCGGATTTTAGCTAATGTTATCCATTTATTAGCAAAGGCTTGAGATTCCTTAGGATAGAGAGCTGTAAGCAGAAGGTGACAGTTTCATTCTCAAGTAGCAAAGCTTAAACACAGGGCTTGCGAAGGATCATGGCACAATGTAGCCTGTGCATTTGAGTATGTGCAGAGAGGACAGCGACCCACCAAGCTCACACTATCACCTTGAAGGGAGATCTGTTCCTTCTCACACAGACTTCCCTAATTGAAAGTTAGGAGGCCTCAAGTTCAGAGAATCATTGAGAACCATTCAGAATGATCTGCATTATCAAAGATTTGGATAGAAGGCTGTAGATAAAGACAGTGCCCAGCTGCAGGCAGAAAGCAGATGAGCAGGACCATAATTCACTGCAAGTTAGGTCGTTTGTCCTTGTCTTACAACATTAGGCTGGTACCAGAAATCTCCTCAAAGCCTACGTGTCCATCAATAAAAAAGCATCTGAAGCTTTGCTTCTCAACCTTTACTGTGTATGCCAATCACGTGGGGATCTTAGTAGAACGAAGATGCTGACTGACTAGGTCTGGGCTGAGGCCTGAGATCTTGCATTTCTAACAAGCCTCTGAGGCAATGAAGATGCTACAGGTCACAGGACAAGAAACTGAGGAACATGAATCTAAAGGAACCTAGGTTGAAAGAAATTTTATAATTCAGGTTAATTCTTGGAATGTGTATTCAGGTTCCAGCCAAAGGGACAACAAAGAAACAGCAGACTGGTGAGATAAATTAGATTGAATGCTGGATACAATCAGAATTTTACACACAGGAATGCAATACTAACTCAGACAGGTTCCACATTAATTAACCTAGTAGGTAATTTTATTTAGCCATGGTTCACTGAAATATCCCATTATGCAATTAGAGCTAGTACGATTTGATGCACCAAGGTGGCCATTTATTTATGTCACTTTTCTCTGCTGGAATGTATGTTTTTATAAAATGGACCAAAGAGTTTTGTTCCCTAGGAGGCTAGCTTCTAAAAGATGAAAATTAAAAAAAAATTTTTTTTTGCTTTAACTTGTAAGAAAACTTATTACATGTAACAGATGTGATCTTTTCATGTTGGCATTTGCAGTGTTTGAAAAGTGAAAGATTAAAAAATTACATTCCACATGCCCTTGGTGACTATTGAAGGAACTGAATTGATTAAACTGTCACTCATCATTTACTATGTGGTTAGTGGTTCATTAGGCACAGATAGGCACAATATATCTTAGTCAAATACTTCTGTGGAGTACTTGGCTCTCGAGAAATGAAAACAAAACCAAGCCAAATCCTAGATTGTGTGTAAAAGCCCATCTTGGAAAACATTCAATTCAAAACAATAGACCTTTTATACAAGGGGAAACTCTTAAGATCTATTTTCAAGCTATGAAACGACTTAAAAAGTTATACTTACAAATTAACCATATCAGAACAAAAATTAAACAAAAGCAAAGAATGAAGTACAGGTAGTTAATATAGTTCAGTAAGGTCAAGGCCCAGGGTGACCTGCTGCTGACTTGGGAGGAGAAGCCAGGCACATGAATGGAAGCCACCTTCCCAGCATCCATACCTAAAATAAGACTTAGGAAGAAGATCAGGAAGCCCACCCATCTTAAAGTACCAATGGCATTAATGCTCCTTACATTACAATAATTTAATATCTATCTATCTATCTATCTATCTATCTATCTATCTATCTAAGTATATACATTCCATTATACATATATTCTAGTGTGTGTGTATTTTTAATCATATCACTTTTGCTTTCTGGTCCAGTTACCTGATGTAGACATTCAGGAATCATCTGAAACCCTTGCCTTTCCCATATTACTCTCATTCAATCATCAAGCTGTCATATCCTAACTATTCCTAAATATTTCTCCATTCAGGTCTCCAACCACTTTCTCCCTCCCTCCATTCCCTCCTTTTTCTCAACTGCTTCTTAAACTCTGTCCTTCTTCCTTACCCACAAATATCTGCTGTTTCACCCACAGTGGGATACTTTTGTCCATGGCATGGCCTAAGTGTTCCTCAGCCCAAAGTTTTGTCAACTTTGAGAGATGGGTTTGACATGTCAGCCCAAGTAATTACTTCTTGGTGACCCTTCTTTGACCTCCCCCCTCTCCTCAAGTAACCACCAAGGATAGTTTTACCACCTTTGCCTCTGAGCTGCCACTGTACTAACTGTATACCTGTGTTATAGCTTGCCACACTGCCTTTCCCCCTGACTTTGATGGAATGGATGGATCTTTTCTATCTTTGTAAGTATGAGGACCTGATCCAGTGTCTGGTACAAAATTGCTGTTCAAGGTAGGCCTGCCTGGCTCAGTCGGTAAACCATCTGACTCTTTATCTCAGGGTTGTGAGTTCAAGCACCAGGTTGGGTGTGGAGCTTCCTTAAAAGAAGAAAAGTGTCCAATAAAATCCTTAAATTGAATGAATGAATAAATGAATGAATGAATTGCATAAGCTGTCTGAGAAGTGTACCTAAACTGCAGTAGAAACGAACTTGATTTAGAACTAATATTATTATATTAAATGCAACAACAACAAAAAAATCAGTTCAGCAAAATATCTAAACCAAATTTCACCGAAATATCCAAACCCTAACTTCATTTGTAAGTCACTCTGAAGGAATTCCAGCGATCTCCATGGAAACCTCTGGTTCAGTGGTACAATTTACTTGAATGCTAAAATCTAAAGCTGGAGGAACTTTATTTTTATTAAAAAAAATTTTTTTAACATTTATTTATTTTTGAGACAGAGCATGAACAGGGGAGGGTCAGAGAGAGGGAGACACAGAATCTGAAGCAGGCTCCAGGCTCTTAGCTGTCAGCACAGAGCCCGACGCAGGGCTAGAACTCACGGATTGTGAGATCATGACCTGAGCCGAAGTCGGCCACTCAACCGACTGAGCCACCCAGGCGCCCCATGCTGGAGGAACTTTAGATGATGCCTAAGACAATGTCTTGATTTTTACATGTAAGGAAACTGTACTACATCTTTAATGTCTTCATTTCAGTCCCAGAACCTGAAACTGTGACTGAATCCTGGGCCAATGATCCCTCCATGATGTCAGACTGCCTCCCCAGTTACAACAACATTTCTACTTGGTTGGGCAGGTCAGATTAGAAAAAGAAGGAATAAAGATGGCAAACTGGTTCTTATTACTGGTGACACAAATGCTAACAAGAATAAAAATAAAACCCAAAATCAAAGCTTCAAAATTAAGGTGCAAGCAGAGAAAACAATTAAACTATCCTTAAAAACTAAAGTCTATCACCACTGTCCACATACTGTAAATAAGACTGTTGTCAACATTTAAAAATGTTTGAAAATTCAAATCAGACTCCCATAGATAATGAAGATCAGAGATAAAAATCTTAACAGCTATGGTTATATAGATAAATGGGAATATTTGGACTAGGAACATTGAGAAACTAGTCACAATTAATACAAAAATGGAAACAGGAAACACCCTTACTGAGGACTACTATAAGGAAAAAAAATGTAAGACTCAAATACTGCATTGGATAGCAAAAACATTTTATTTCTTATACTATGGAACAATACAGGAAGAGAGAAGTCCCATTTGATTGGTCATTTAAAATGCTACCAGTGGAAGCACTTTTTGAAGGAATAACTGTAGACGAGGCAGGACAAGAGAAAACAAATTAATAAGCCTTGCACATCTTTAATTTATTTATATGACAGCTGATGCAGAACAAGAAAATTGTAAGATTTTTCCTTGCAATTGTATTAATCCTCCTGCAATAATGTGAAATGAGGAATCAGGAAAAAAAAATGTTCATGGGTATTCTCTTAAAGATCAAAGCAAATGACATATTCAAATTTTTTTAGAGAAACCACCGTATCTGCATATCACGAAGAGAAATCATTGCGGAAACCTTCGTGTAAATTACTCTATTATTCTATGAGGAGAATTCTGAACTTCAATTTAGAGTGGTGAGCTGCTATAGTTAGTTCCAGTCATCACATGACACAGTTGAACTTTGATGGACCATGGGTAAGAATGTTGGAATAGGCACTACGAAGATATATTACTGGATGGATGATATCTGACAGTAAAATATTTGACAACAATCTGATATCTTAAATAAAAGGAAGACCTGAAGGCAAAAACATCCATTTTTGGGTGAAGTCTGTGGGTTTTGTGGAATATTTTCAAAGATGTGCCCTGGAATGTGGCTGTGCAGATTAGACAATTGGTAGCACCAGTGGGTGCTGCTTGAGGTCAAGGACAAGGTCTTCTTCACTCTTGAAACTCTGGACATTCTGTAAGGTTTTGTTGAATGAATAAATGAATGAACAAAGAGACCCCATCCTGTGCAAGGGAGATCTTTGTGGGAAGGATGCTGCCCTAGGACCCCAGAGGCTTTTTTTGTTTTTGTTGTTTTTTCCCTGTGCCACCACCAACCACCTAATGTGGGCAACATAACCAAGGACCCTCAGATTTGGGGGAGAGGGCACAAGGAGTTAAAATGGCCATAAAATAACAACACAACAAAATTATGAATTGATTTTACTGGGTTGCTAAATCTCTGAAACAGTTTCTAAATTAAACATGTTAGGATTAAACGACAAATAGATGAAAATTTATAGAGTTAACATAATAAAGTTTTAAAATTTGTTGAGTTTATGTTAGGCTCTGAATATATACTGTTTTCAGAAGCAAACATGGTAAAAGCTAGTAATCAAGGAAAAAGACCACTGAATTATCAATGAGAAAGAATAGAAAAGCCTTGCCAAGCTCTACAGAAAATGCAATTATGCGAACATCCCATTCTTAGAATCTACTGTCTATGGAAATACAGAGAAATATAAAATGTCATAGCAAAGGATGAACAACTCACATGTGTATAAGAAAATAGGGAGCTACTCAGATTCTGGTTTTTGTTTTAAATGTTTTTTTTATTTTAATTTTTGAGAGAGAGACAGAGCATGAGCCGGGGAGGGGCAGAGAGACAGGGAGACACAGAATCCGAAGCAGGCGCCAGGCTCTGAGCTGTCAGCACTGAGCCCAACATGGTGCTTGAACCCATGAACCACAAGATCATGCCCTGAGCAGAAGTCAGATGCTCAACCAACTGAGCCACCCAGGCGCCCCTCAGATTCTGTTTTTAGTAACATCATGCTTCAGCTATGGGCCTATCTGAAGGTACGTGCAGCAACCTCTCCAGCCGAAGACCTCACGCATCTCATGTTGGGGGGAAGGGACTATTCACCACCTCCCGGCCTCCTGTCTGTGTCTCCAGGCCCTGATGCACAGCCTGCCAGACCCCCAGTCCAGTCCTCTCCCTTCTATTCCTACTTTGGTTAGAGCCAGAAGGAATGAAGCCGGGGCACCTAGAGACTAGAGCAGGGAAGCGGATAGGAGAGGCACCTAGAAGTGTTCTGTATAGGCTGAGTTTTTAGCAGGGATAGAGGGCCCTTAAGACACCCGAGGGAAACCTGAAAAGAAGGGGAGGGAGTAGGAGGAGAGAACTTGAGATCTAGCTGCTCTCCTTTTGGCCTCTGACAGGCCTCAGAGGACAGGACTACCAGATGTATGGCCTCAGCCCTTCATGTCTTAATACTAAGTCTACCTCCCTGCCCCCCATCCCAGCATTGGGCCATGGTTGCTGGACCTGGGTCTGGTTGTTTTTCAGTATTATAAGCATGCCAACAACACCATAAAGCATTTGGAGTATGAAAAAAAAATGAAGTGCCTGTCACAGACTATGATTAAGTTTTGTTTATTTTTTAAATGGAATTTGGCAGGCTGTTTTTGGCCACTCATAGTTAAGTTTGACTTTAATTCTTTTCCAATTATTGTATTATTTCTTTCTATCCATAAATGACATCTTTTACCAATACGAATCTAAGGACACTACATTTGAAGACCAAAACTGAAGAAAAAAAATTACAAACATCAAGATTTCTCAATTATACAATATAGTATCTAAAATCAAGAAAGCCACTGGTACAATTAAGTTGTATTAATTCATATGGCAATATACCAGTAAATTAAAGAACACTCCAGATAGTGTAGTATCCTGAGGAATTAATTCACAAATGTCATAACAGTATAGAAGTCTCTACTTCCATCCTTCAATGAACAGTATCAAGTAGACATTCCAATCCCTTTACTAACCACAGTCACACAATGATATTTATACAAGCTCCTAGTTTTCCTCCAATTAGATTTCCATTCAATCATGTCCTTCCTGTACACATAAGTTAACAGTCTACCCTTTCACCTTCATTGGATCAGAAACTTTATACTGAATGAAACATTTGTTGGAAGAGTTTCACTAATTGCTTTTGCTTGTTTTAATAGCAAGTTTATGTTGGATTCACACAGACCATTGATCCAAAGGACTGCTTTCTGCAGTCAATTCTTTAAGTTCATGTAAAATTTTCATCTTGTTAACAACTATCACTTCACGTTCTATTCCCTTTCATCACTAGCTCATCAAAAGCCGTAGGGATTTCTTTTTAAGTTTGTTTTCATAAATAAAGCTGTCATGATTCACTAACAGTTAGATGGTAAAGGTGACAAATTTCCACTGCCACACTAAGATACCGGCAGTCAAGAGGCTGCTGCCTGCACTATGCTGTTTGATTGGCTGCTACCCATTAGCACCTACAACTCAAATCTGTGTCCAAGCAAAATCACAAAATTCTACAGAGCAAGGACCTTAGGAGTCAACTGTCCATAGTTAAAGCCACAAATATTAAATTATCAACAACAGCAGAACATGTGGTAAAATGTGCGCAGACCTTCTTCACCAAAGTGACCAAAGTGTCAGTTAAGGAATACATTTTAAAGAAGGATAAAGTAAATAGATGAAGAAGCACAAGTGGATGAGAAAAAACTTTTTTTTTAGAAGATGTGGATGAAGATGTGGCAAATCTAAGTTGACCATAGGCAGTTACTACTTCAAGTTATAGGCAGACTATTTACTCAGGACAACTCAGGACTTGGAGATACAGGTTCTAGAAAGCGTGAAATGAGTCTACAGCTGGAAGTAGAGTGGAGAACTGGAAGTTTATGCAAAGAAATTGACCCACAGATCTTCTCTGACCATCTGGGTGTTTTTTCTCTGGAGAAATTAAATCCAGAAGGCCTCAAATTGAGAATAAAAGAGATTAGAGTGAGGCACAGAGCTGAAAAGAGGGAAACTAAGTGAAAAACATGTATACTGGTCTCTGTAACCATTAGCTCCCCTCTCCTGTCTTGCCTTGAGGATGCCAGATGCCAGGAATCAGCATCTGAGGAAGAACAAAGGCTAGGATTTCAGACATTGACATTTGGGGATCTCCCAATGAAAAGTTTAGCTTTTTGACTCAATGATATGTAATAAACTGATCGGTCAGCTGGTGCTGCCTAGGTATACAGATTTGTAGTACCTCATTTATGAAAGTAAATGGACAGGCCAGGATTCCCTCCTCCCCCAATGCTGTATTTGAGGAGAGCTTCTAATAGAAACCAGAGAAAAAGGAAGTGGGTGCTTACATATATGGTAACTGAAAATTTTCAGAAAAAACAGAAGGTTTAGAAGATAAAAAGTTGTAAAGCAAGGGGCACCTGAGTGACTCAGTCTGTTGAGCATCTGACTTCAGCTCAGGTCATGATCTTGAAGTTTGTGAGTTCAAGCCCCAAATCAGGTTCACTGCTGTCAGCTTGTCAGTGAGGAGCCAGCTTTGGACCCACTGTCCCTCTCTCTGTGCCTCCCCACCGCCCACTGACTTGTGCTCTCCCAACAATAAATATTTTTTAAAAGTTATTAAATAAAAAAATATTTTTAAAAATTTTGGATTAAGCTAGGAGCTTCAATACCAAACTATGATAAATTTTCCAAAAAGTGAAGACAAAGAATATGGAAGGAAATAAATTTTAAAAAATTAAGAGATTTTCTAAAAACTAATATATGTATGTCTTTATATTGAAGAAATCTACCCAGCTCCAGTTGAAAAAAACAACCAAAGCACAAAATCATGAAATTTCAGTATATCAGGAGTAGAGAGAAAAGTCTAATATTTTCTAGAGAAAAAGTATGAGGGGGCATACAAATGACTGCGAGAAAGAATAGAATCAGATTCTCAGTAACAATAGTAGAAGTGCTAAAGAAATTAAGCAATGCTTTCAAAATTCTGAGGGTGGAAAAAACTAATTATATATCCAGCCAAAGTTTAAAATTAATCATATGTGAGAGTGGAATAAAGACATTTTCAGAAAACTTAGAATTTGAAAATTATATCTCTAATGCATTCTTTCTGAGTACTAAAGAAGGAAGACATGGAGTCCAGGAAATATGGGATCTGGAACCAGTAAAGGTCCAGAAGGAAAATGAATCTAACCCAGAACAGACCTTAATGAAGTGATTACTTACAGAGGTGTAAGGGAACCAATAAGACATAGTGAAACACTAAGAGGCTAGCAACAGCAGGAAGCCATTACCTGCTTTAGAGCTAACAGCCATTATTCTCCCTAGAATTAAGAAGGCCAAGTATTACTGGAAGCTATTAACAACTAGAATCATGGAAGAAGGGCATACCCACAGAAGTTATAGTCAGTCATTTCCAGAAATATGGACTAAAGAAAAGAATTAAGGAAGAATATTCAGTCTATTTCTCCCTGTCCATTACCTGAACCAAGCTGGAAACCAGTAGCCAAGGCAGCTTGGAGGATAAGTTAGGGATTAGCTGTCCAGGACATAGGGCCTGGCACAAATGGACAGAGCACAGATTTGGAGAGAAACAAATGACTATCTTGGGACCTATGATAATAGTAGAGGATCATATGGAAGTCACAACGTGACAGATATTCAGCTCTGCTAAAGCAAGGAATCAGAGAGCTGAGAGGAATGTTTTAATGAAGCTGAGGGAGGGAGGTGTCAAGAAAATTAAATGGGATTAATAGATTTGATGATGTGATTGAGCATTTTGAAAATTTTTTTCATACGTAATTGACAAATATTTTACACCTATAAATAATGAATAATAATAACAAAGACAACGAAGTTTGTAGAAATCACAGACAATTATAAAGTCCAAGCAAAACAAAAGGTTACACAAGAAGAATACATCATCATGAATGCTACTTGACTTACCATGAATAATATTTACATATTAATATGTCAAAATATGATACAGATTCTTTATTGGGAGCATAAGGTGAAGCTGGAGAGGGGTAATGGTGATGAAAGAAAATTAAATCCTCATCTACCATAACACCTACTTAGTAGTTAATATCTAAAATAATAAATCAATAAATAGCAATATAAATATAAAACTGAAATATTTTTAAAGACATATGGAGGTAGATATGAAAAGAGTTGAAAGCACTTGCCTCTGGGAAATAAGAGGGTTAAGTATGGGTAAGGCAGAAGATTACTGTTTTTGCTATTATTACTGTTGTGGTGCTTATTAGTTATACCTGAAATAGTTTTTTGATTTGGAAACTGAAGGATAGTTAAGGGATTTAGTCAACAAAAATCACATGTAAGGAGTGGCAGAGACAGAACCTAATTTAGGCTTTTAATGTGTTTTCTAGTACAACTTTGCCTCTCCTTAACACAGCAAACCACTGCTAGTTACATGATTACAGAAATGATTTCTGATTTCTACATGAATAAAAACACAAATCAAAACATAAAAGGTGCTAGTGTATAGCCAATTTTCTTTAAATTTGGAGGACTTAATTTATATATTTCCAAATTAAACACACACACACACACACACACACACACACACACACACGAAAGTAAGATGAGAACATCATAGGTCAAAATTTCTTTCTAATTCTCTAGACACAGACAGTATGTTAATCTCCCTAAAACCAAATATAGAATCCTCCATTTCTCCAATATACCCTGTAGCCGTTGAATGCTATACTTCAATAGAAATGCAATATATTTGGGTTAGCTGATTAACATACTAAGAGCTGACAAGGAAACTATTCTCAGCATTTGTGGAGTCTTATATTTCCTAAAGAATTTCACATTCAATCACCTCTTGCAATTCTCAAAAACTAATGAGGCAGTTGAATATATGCAGGGCTTTCTTAATATTGTGAAATGTAGTCATTGTGATTGGCTATTCAAAACTCATCCAAAAATCAGTTTGTAGGTAGCCATTTACTGCGCCAACTTTGATAGAAACAGAGAAATTTTAATTTGTTTTAAAAATATTTAGTAGTGAAGACTACATATAATGCCTCATTTTATATGTTAGTATTTAGCTAAATTATCACTAATAAATGACCAAACATATCCATTAAAAATACACATACACTGTTTCTCTCACAAACACACATTGATGAACAATATGGGATGTAAAAATCATAACCATGCTAAGCTTTCGATAGAAAAAAATAGAACGGACTCCTTCTGCACTCCAAAACCATAGCTAAATTTAACACTTTGGTAACCACTCTATAATGCCATAATAATCTAAGAGAATTGTACTTTTGGAGATGATTCATTATTAAGCAATGTAATAGAAGTTTTCTGCTAGGCATCTTGAGTTTGTAGCCAGTGGTCCTTGGGTCTGAATTAAGCACTCAAATGCATTAAGGCTCTTCTGACAACTAGTATTTGGCCAATTATTGCTCTAGTGCTTTATGAGAAAGATGGCCAGATGTCCCAGTTAAATCTCTGTTTTATACCCACTGCCCTAGCAGAATAACTATTAACTTTCAAAGATATCCTGGTAAGGATGATATTCTACATGGTCTTTCTAATTTTAGGGGACTTCAGTAGTAGAAATGGGCTCAGAAACCATGGCTGTCCCTTAAGTTCAGCTTTCAACCACCCAGATTCCTGATGATACCCTGTTCTTTTGTTATGTTCTATTGCATTGTCAGAGGCTAAGCCAACGAGTCACTTGGATCATGTATTATTTCAACAGTTCTCAAGAGCTCTTAAAGAGTTGTTACTTTTGACAGTGATTAATTTGAATCCTCCTTGGTCTCATGAACTGATTAATAAGAAAGTGTGTAAATAATGTTGACAGATAGATGACTTTATGTAACTCCTGAAGTGCAATTCTCATTCTTACTACCATTCTTTTTGAAATGGAGTCATTCATTTTAGCAGAAGTGGTAAATGAGTAATGGTTAAGAGTTGGGAAAATACATGCCAGCACAGATATTGGTCTCATGAAAATGTATTCAATCCAATGAATCACGTTGTAAGTTTATTTCAAAGAAATTCCTCCTTGAATAAAACGGCATAATACAGAACACTGACATGAGGGGAGAAAGGCAGTCCACAAGCCTGCTGAGTGCGAGTGAAAGCCACCTACTTTATTTGAAGCATGTAAAGGATCCAAAATGACTCAGAGCGTAACCTAAATTATAAAAATGGAATTGAATGTATTGAGTTTTAGAATCACTTTACTAGTGAAATAAAAACCAATTTCTTATAAATCACCTTAAGAGATAATGCAATATGTTGTAAAAAGAAAAGGCTTTGCAGTGAGTTAGCCCTAAGTTTGCATGTTGTCTCTACTTACTAATTAAAAGACCTCTACTATCTTATTTAGTCCCTCTGTGTTTTTTTTGCCTTCTACTGTGTCACGCTGCAGTAGATTAGTAATCAAAATGCATAAGAGAAACTTAGAAAACAGTTTGTGTCCAATAAAAGTATTTATTATTTGTACTATTATTATTACTATTAAGACTCAATTATTATTACTACTATCACTCAGTTACTCAAGGCAGGACCTCATATAGAACAAATTTATTTTCAGGGTGGGGGTGATAGTAGAATTCATTTATGATTCTCTCTCATAAAACACTGGTAAACAAACCTGAGTCCCAGGAAATCTTATTTTATAACATAAATTTCCTTGGTTCAAGAGTGATCGTTAAGAACGACAGAACTCTGTATGTTGCCAATATGTATGGTGATTAGACTTATTTAATAAAAAGCAAAGCTAAATGGCCTTATAATATTCAATAAATAGGCAATTTCTTTTCAGATATATGCAAAATCAATTTGGAAGCAGACATTTTTCTATATATCAAGACTGGTATGGGAGTTTTTTTCTAACCACCCAGCTGCTACAATGTTAAATAAATTAATTTTAATCTTAAATCAGAGATGTAATGGAGAAAAGGGTGATTTAATATGCAATCTCATTACATTTGACAGGCTTATTTATAAATGATTTGCCCCACATTTTGACAAGCATAGTTAATATGTTAATTAGCTTTTAAAAAGATGATGACGGGAAGAGAATGGCAGGCTCTCCTTCTTCACACATCATGTTGGGGAGGGCTGTCACTGATTCCACAAGGTAGGGCCACTACATATTGTGGCCCCAGAAGCACTATGATGTGGCTGAGATACTATTACTTCTTAGCTACATTAGTCACCTTCTGTTAAAAATTAATCCCTTATAAGTAATCCCAAGTGACCTTCCACTTTAGAAAACAAAGGCCGCTCTAAACATATTTATGAGCTTCTCTAAAGAAACAGAAAGCTTATGCAGAGCAATGACCTCCACGGCTAGAGCAGAACTCCCTGACAGGGGAGGAACTACGCAGATAAGCTGCTTTTCACATCTGCATTTCTCATAATGTGGTTCTCAGTAGTCTGTAAGCCTTTTGGTTTAGAAGCTTAAAGATGAATTCCTATGCCTTGACTTTCAAAGAGTGACAAAATCCAAGAATTAAGAGAAGTTATACACGAGACAATGTCCAATTTGATTCCTCTGCCTAAATCCTCTTTCATGGAGGGAGACAAAGGTATCAAAACCTGTGTCTCCTGCTGTGTTCTGGAATCGCACAGTATGTTTATACCTTGCCACGGTGCTGGAGACCCAGTGCAGTAAATCAACATGGTGAGCTCTGGTTTTCCGTCACTTGCTGCCAATGTTAATGCGTATGTGTCTTCATTAATATTTTTACTGCCTGCGGCTATTTAAACAGAAAACTGGAAAATGTAACACTGTGTAGGGATCGTTAGTTTTTAGTTACTACCCTACTGCCCCAGGATGGTAAATGAACTGTAAAAATCGCCTGAACCCACTACCACCTGCCTCCCCGCTATTGTTCATGCATTCATATTTGCACTTCTCCTTGGTGCAGCTGAGCCATGACTCAATTACAGTCCCATTTCCAGTTCTGTGAATACCCAGTATTGATGTCATTGATTATGCAAAAATCAGTGCCCTGTGAACTTCTCTCTAACTGGAAAAACATATACACTTTATTGGACTTAGAGGATAATAACAAAATGGCTTTTAGAAAACGGCTTGGAATGAAATCAGAGTGAGAATGACAGGCATAGCATAGACATAACTCAGATTTTAGGGCTTGAAAATGAAAAGCCATTAAGCATGAGAACTGCTCAAATACAACACATTTACTATTTGGTTTTGGCAATGAATAATCTTGGCATGTAGACAAAAGGGCATTTGGGGTCTTCTACTTTGTATCAGTTTTCCCCCCTTCCACTTAAATAATAGTCTTCCTCTTATGCTTCATTATGTCTCTGTGTAAAGCAAATTAATAGAAAGCACCCAAGCCTTCTTCAAGAGGATGAACACACGCACACACAGACAGATGTGAAAGAAAAAAAAGGTGGGTGCCCCAGGTTGGGGCACAGGCTGGAAATCAA
The DNA here is from genome assembly GCF_018350195.1 of Panthera tigris. Taxonomy (NCBI): domain Eukaryota; kingdom Metazoa; phylum Chordata; class Mammalia; order Carnivora; family Felidae; genus Panthera; species Panthera tigris. Next base: position 93,736,565 of record NC_056661.1, on the reverse strand, counting down.
ATACTACATATCCGAAACAGAAATATCAGCAAGTCATAATCCATGTGGTTCTTTGTACGTTAAAGAGCACTCTTAAAGGTTTGGAAAAAATTAGCCACTAGTGTATAAAAAACAGCTTCTTCCGATTATGAGGGTAGAGTCTTAACTGAACTGCCAAGCACTAAGACAAGACTGGCCCCAAGCCACAAATATTTCCAAATTATGTTCTATTAGTAGAGTCCTTAACTGACCTCACTGAAAGACAACCTAGAATTTTCATACTTGAAAAAGAGAAAAATAGTCCGTAACTCGAGAATATTAACTAATATATAATTAATTATTATATAAAATAATTTATATATCCAACTCCCAACGGTGAGGCAAGAAGGAGGAAGGGAATGAGAAAGTTAGTAACTGATATCCTGATGTAGTAACTGACCTTTATTTCCAACCTTTTCCTCCATTACCACTAATGATCAAAATATGTATTTTGCCCAAGCCCCTGACTAGCCTTGGGGGAAAAAAGTAATTGTGTAAACAAACAAACAAAGAAAACTGTGATGAAAAAATGAATTAGCTCAGCTCCTTAATAATAGATGGTCACCTTTGTTCTCTGGGTTTTGGAATATGCATTACAATGGTATTAGATTTATTATAAGGCATCACAAAATTTATGACACTAGATTTTAGCCTGTTTGATGATCCAGATTCTTTTATAGCTCTATTGAAAGCTACAGATCTACACCCCATAAAAATAAATATATTCATGTGTACGTAAAATGTTGCATATATTTTCAGTGGTTTCACAGATCCTGAAATCCTATTCTTGGGCAGGGGGGTGGTGGTTGCTGGAACCTAAATTAAGAAAATCTACATTGTGCCCTACATCACAAGGAACTTGATTGTTTTCTCACTGTAAAATGTTTGGATCAAAAACATCAGGAAAGAAGCCAGGCCCCTCATTACAGCCTAATTTACTGAAAGCCAAGATTACTGAGAGAAGAACAATGAAGTAAGTACATGGCAGGAAGATAAATAACACATGGGGAAGTTTTATCGAGGTCATAAACATTATAAGGACATGTAGCTGAATTCTGCATATGGGGGCATAATCATTCATGGAAGATGATTCCTAGGATAAAATAGCACAAGTGTTATGTGAGTTGTTTTACTTTGAACACAATTGTGAGTCTAGAAAAGAGATTTTTCTACTAATAGAGGACATTTTCAAGTCACTAAGAAGCCTTTCCTGAGTACTAAAAATAAGATTATTCCCAGGATGCCTGGATGGCTCAGTTGGTTAAGCATCCAACTCTTGGTTTCAGCTCAGGTCAAGATCTCACAGTTCATGGGATCAAGCCCTGTGCTCTCAAGCACAGAACCTATTTGGGATTCTCTCTCTCTCTCTCTCTCTCTGCCCCTCCCCTGCTCATGCTCGCTCTCTCAAAATAAATAAATAAACTTAAAAAAAGAGAATATTCCCTTATTTGATTATTTGATTTAGATCACACTGGATTGGGAGCTCATTATACTTTATAATTAATAATAATTATCCATTAAAACTTATTAATCTTTGGGCTTCCTAAACAGGTTTTTAAGTTTTGCTAAACCATTGTGTGAAACCGAGACTCTGTTGAAATTAAACTTATTGTGATATTTTCAAAAAGTAATTGTTTTATATCATTTGGGTTATTTGTACCCAGCTTTCTAGAGTGTACTGCACCAAATTTAGTGCCTACACCAAAATTTTCGGACCACTTAATTTGAGCTTTGTTGTTGAACTTAAACATGTTTCCTACTACTTCCAACCCATACTACTGTTTAGAGATATATACCTCCTTGTTATAAAACAGAGCTACAAATTGAGACCCTTAGAGAGAAAAACCATTGTACTGACAGAAAAATACTTCTGCCCCTTGTCCCTCAAGAACCATTACCAGACACCATCTGCAAGGGAGCCTCTGATTAAAGAATATTCTCAATCATGCTTTAAAAAAAAAAATCCAGCAATACTGCCACACACAGGCAAACACTGCTGCACCATTAATCTTCATTCAAACTATTAGAATGTTTGTCTGGGCATGACCCAGACCAGGCATTACAGATAGATTAGCTAGAGCAAATCTTCCATTTCTCACCACATGTCAAGGCAGGTGGAATATTCTGTTGAGCCCAGGAGGACATCTGGAGGTCTGTACCACAAGGTAACCACTTCATTGGAGTATGTGTGGCTAGGGACAGATTTTGCTCTTGCAAGACCTGCGGAATACAGGAAACATAAAGAAGTTGATAGGCATTAATAGAACAAGGGAATTTAAATTTGAATGTTCACAGTTTTAAAAGGTCAAACATGACACTGTAATACAGAATCACAAATGCCATGTCAAGGTTACTAGAAAGGCTGGGGAAGGTATATTGTGTTCTACCTGTTTCAAATAATGCTAATAACTGATAGATCAATTGTTTTCCTACTGAAGCATCATACATCTGATAAAATCCTAGAAGAGTAAACAAATAATTCATAAATGATTAGATATTACACAGAAGCTTAGAAATCTCTTTGACTTTCCAAAGAATGTTCTATAGAATTCTAGTTCTGAGAGTTATAAGTAAGTGCTACAGAAAAATATTCCAAGGTCAAATCATTTTGGGAAAAGACGGTTTAACAAGTTAAAAGTTAAAACAGGTCTTCATACTGTACTACTTCTCAGTGTTCTTAATTATTCTAATGTGTATTGTGAATCTGAAAGAAGAGAATATGATGCTTTTCTCAAAGGGTTTTTCCAAAGCTTCTTTTTCTTTCAGTGTTCTGTTAAATGCTCTGTGGGAAACATTTATTTAGGAAGATCATCTGAAAACCACCTAAATAAATAATTATAAAGGAATACTTAAATATGAAACAATGGGATGACGAGGTATATTATAATAAATAAAAATGTTTCCTAAGAATTTAAAAATGGAGAAAATGGTCATAGTAATATGTTGTGCTAGATTATGTGCAGTTTGACCTCATAACCATAAAGACTTCAGCATTAAAAAAAAAGAATGGCAGAAAATATTTGAATGTCTTCAGTGGCTAGCTCTGGAAAATGGGATCACTCAGTTTCGTTCTTCACTTAATACACTCTTCTCAATTTTTTCCCCAAGTTTCCTACAATAAATATATAATTTCTTTTAAAAATCACAAAATCTATAAATGTTCTTTTTAAAAGAAAAAAATTCAGCTTTCTATCTGGGTATGCTCATTAATGACAAGTGAAAAGTATTATTTATCACTGTGAGGCTCAAAGCACATGTACCATTTTTACAATAAATGTACCATAACATTTATTTTAATGTTCTGACAATTTAAATTTTTAAGTAGTACTTAGGGACATAATTTTTTTCCTGTTTATTAAATACTTGATAGTCCCTTAACTGTATTATATGAAAATGTTAAAATTAAGAGGACAGCTGATGAGAAATTTCTAATTAATTCAACTATGGTTAGAGTAACTCAATTTTTTCTCTAACACAGGTTTTATAATAAAACAATAGTATATTATAAATTGTTTCAAGTTTATAAGTATTCCATATCAACATGTACAAACTAACACACACATATTTATATATGTTCTCCAACTTTTCTATACATGAGTGGAACAACTATTTTTAATAACAGATTTCCATAATAACCTCTACTTCTTTTCTCTGCAAAGTTTGATCCTATCTCAATTCAGGTAAAACTGAACAATAGATAGGACAATCAGAATGGTAAAGTGTTTCCAGAATTTAATAATCCCATCAGAAGATTTAATTCCTCAAATTAGCATGTTTCTATACACAGACCAAAGAAGTACAAGTCCTGAAATAGGTTCTGACTCGTTCCATATGCTCTTGTCAAGTGAAATGGGATGCCAAAAACATTCAGGCTGGATTCCCTTGGTTTTTCTGAGGCCCTGCTGACAGAAAGCTAGGCTAGAGGGATAGGAGAATGAAAAAAATCTGAGATTTTCTTTGACAGCTCAAAAGACCAGGCTGGTTATAGAAAATTGTGGTATTTCCCATTTCAAAGAGAGAATAAAAACCTCAAAATAAGCTAGAAATAGTATAAATCTAAATAATTATGCGATTTTAGGTCCATTATGTTCACTCTGAATGTAAGTTTGTAAAACTGGTTAAATACATCTGAAAAATATAAAAAGAAAAAAATTCTTTGTTTCCATTATTGTCCTCCTTCCCATGTTTATTAGGTCAAGGACTACGCAAACACCATTCATATGGGTCATGTAACTTCTCAAATCAAGAGTGAAAATGAATTTGCAGTATCTAGCTATTTAATGTATTAAGATAGTTTCTCAAAATGGTTTGCATGTTAATGTGTCATATTGAAGAATGTTACTATATTTTTAAGAAACACTCTTCTGTATCGCTTGAGAAAAACTTTTCTATCCTCTTACTTTGATATAGTCAATTAAGACATTTTCTTGTGGAAATGGTCCTGTATATTGATAAACAAAAGGCTTCAACCCTGAAAATATGTCTGTTCAGTTAAAAAGATTAGTAAATCCCGAAGTTTTTCAGGGAGGGAGCAAATTATTAAAACAATGAATCAAAAAAAAAGTATACCCTGAAGTAGGAATATAACTACATTGTTAATCCATATTTTTGGTAAAGATATTGCTATGTATTTACAGTCATGCATCAAAACACGCTTACTCATGCAGAATTTATTAAACCGCATCCTCCAGTTGAAGGAAAACTGTAGGACAGGATTAATTAGCACAGCATGTGTGAAAGCTCTCTTTCTCTGTTCCTTGTCAGTTGCTATGGTTACACTACAGGAAGAGAGCTACACTACCTTTTAAAAAGGATGAAGTTCATGGGTTATTATCAAAACTTCTTATATTAATGTTTAGTTTGAATTAAAGAGTCAAAAAGCAAAGTGAAATGCTAAACAGATGGGTACAGGTTATTTGCACACTGCCACTTTGACGGAGCATGTGCATAAGAAAGGGGACATCTAAAATGGCTTACATAACAATTCATCATATCCCACTTTAAGAGGTTACCATTTCTAACTAAAGAAAAACCCTAGGACAGAGCAAAAAAAAAAAAAAAAAATCCTGATATTTAAGTCCTATTGCCAATTATCCAAAGTTGGGCAACCTTGATACTACCTAGCACAGAAGCATCTGAGATTTCCAGAAGAGTGAAGCTTTACAGTTAATGTCTTACCCAATGAAAGAATTCCTCTACATATCTCTATGGTTATCCAACATCTGCTGCCACCTTGAACCTGGTTCTCTCCTCTGGGACGGACACAGAATAAATCATGTGACAATGCTTCCAACATTTGTGCCAAACAGACCAGTTGTTCAGCATCAATCAATAGACACTCATCAGGCCTTATCTGCAGTGGACACTGTTGGCCACCCCTCTTTTAAATTTACTCATTTGACTTTTTGGATAGAGAAAAGTTAACAGGAGTGTCTTGGTCTCCATCTAGGATCTTTCCCTATATGCCCTTAACTGCTGGTTTTGGCTAGGGTTATAGAGTCAAACCAGTCATTTCCCAAGTGTATGCAGGTAACCGTGGCTAGTGCCATGTTTTAACATCATCCAGAGGCGATTTCTCACAAGATTTTACCTCCAGCTCACATTTGTCCACAGGTTTCAGATCTGGGGCTATGCAATTCCTTACTAGGCATAGGTATAAAGATATTGTACAGGCACTCAACATGACCCAACTACAAGTCCCTACAGTCATGTGCAGGGAATATGCCATGAGTCCAAGAATAAATGCATTTCACTGCTTCATGTTCCAAAAATGAGTCAAAAAATTCTTTTAGCTGTACACAGATATACATTAGATTTCATGTTCCATGTACAAATTCCAGTGAGTCCCTTGTGCAGACAGTTTAATTGGGCAGGGATTGAGTAACCTCTAATTCTATGAATAAAATTGCTAAACCTAGCATAGGGGTACAAGGATGGCAATTCCCATGTCTCTGCTCAACTCTTTGACCAAGGAATTGAGAAATAACTGGCAACAATGACTTGTTTCTTTCTAATTATTTAGAATGGCAAAAGCTACATGGACTTGCAAAAACCAACTGAAACACGATATAAAAGCATAGCTTCCACCATTTCCCAGAGGACATGTGCTTGTCAGTAGTTTTGTTTTTATATCAGAGCAACTCCAAACCCCTCTCTCAACATATCTCATTTCCCAAACAAAATAATCAGAAAGAGTGTCTTGCTCTTAATCACAAAATCAGTATTTCTAGGACAGCAGCTCTTTTCTTCACAATTTGATTCCAAACAGACATGAAATCCTTGGGTACTTTTTACCATCTGGCAGTTAGTCTGGAAAGGGAAAGACTTCTCTATTCCAGTCCATAGAGTAAGGGCAGAGAAAGGCTTTTATGTATTTTTTTCCATTCCACAGTCCTGGGAACTGGTCAGAAACTTCTTTTCTCATATAAATTTTTAATGGAGTCCCCTCCCTCCTAGAGGATTTATATTAATACCTTATGATGTGCTAAAGCAGTTTGAAAGTTCTTTACTGCTGCTCTTAGAATGTACCAATAAACAACCATCATACAAAACAAAATAAGAAGTATTTTCTTCTGGTGTTCTCCAGAGTTCTGGCTTTAACCTCTTCCCTCTGCACCTGGTAAGTTTTCCTGGGTGATCTGAGTTATTCTCATGGCTTCAGTTACTGTCTATATGCTAATGATCCCAAATAAATATCTCTAGCATCAATATTCCCCTAAAATTTTATATTTTTATATTAAAAAGCCCACTTAGATCTTATGTAGGTATCACAAATATTTTTCCTGTCTCCAATTCTCCCACCAATGTTATCTCCTCCAATGTTCCAGAATTTACCACCAAACATCACCATCCATTATTCAACAAAGCCAGAAGGCTTGTTTCATTGTAGGCTCCTTCCATTTACAAAATTACAGAACTCAATGGATTTTACTTTATAATTTCCCTTTTCTTCTTCCTCCTTCTTAGGTCCCCCTCATCTTTTGCTGGATTGTTACACTAACCGAAAGTCTGTCCATGGCAAACAGTTATCAATTTCAAAATACTTTCTAAACAATAAAAAAAATCTACATTTGTTGAAATTAATTAATTGAAAGTTATAATTTGTTTGGAATACTCTTCAGTTTGAAACTTAATAAAAGATTTCAATGTCCAATCTTTCCCCATAAGCACTATGAAAGTTGGACATTCTCCAATCCCCTTGCCCATTTTTGCCATCATAGGAAGCACGAAATGTGGGTATTTGAGGTTATTTTCATACATTTAATATCACCTGGTATTACTTAAAGTGGAAAAAAAGTTTTGGGATACAATTATAATATCCTTTTCTTTCCTTTGATGAAACATCTTTGTTTTCTTTTTTGTCCAGATTTCTATTTTAACAGAAGCTAGTCTTTGCAGGATTCCAAAAATCCGTTAAGAATGTTTTGATTGGCATTTGTTAGAGTTTTTCAACTGAATAGGAGTAATCTTTGAAAATAAATTCTAATAAAATAAAGTTCAAAAGCCATTTTAACTGGTTAATGCAATATTTTATTTTACTCTGATTTTATTTAATTATCTTTGATTTTTTAAAGCTAATAAATTATGCCTAATTACTACCTATCCTAAAGGGCATAGATTTTTTATCTTCCCTTTTATTTTTTTATTTTTATTTAAATTTAAGTTAGTTAACATATAATGTAGCCTTGGTTTCAGCAGTAGAACCCAGTGATTCATCTCTTACATATGACATCTAGTGCTAATCCCTAAGAGTGCCCTCTTTAATGCCCATTACCCATTTAACCCATCTCCCTACCCATCTCCCCTCCAGCAACCTCAGTTTATTCTTTGTATTTAAGAGTCTCTTATGGTTTGTTTTCCTGTCTGTTTTTATCTCATTTTTCCTTCGCTTTCCCTAAGTTCATCTGTTGTGTTTCTTAAATTCCACATATGAGTGAAATCGTATGTCTTTCTCTGATTTCGCTTAGCATAATACACTAGTTCCACCCACACTGTTGAAAATAGCAAGATTTCACTCTTTTGATCACCCAGTAGTATTCCATTGCATATATATACCACATCTTCTTTATCCATTCATCAGTCGATGGACATTTGAGCTCTTTCCATAATTTGGCTATTGTTGACAGTGCTACCATAAACACTGGGGTGTATGTGCCCCTTCAAAATAGCATTTTTGTATCCTTTGGGTAAATACCTACTAGGGCAATTTCTGGGTCATAGGGTAGTTTTATTTTTAATTTTTTGAAGAACCTCCATACCGTTTTCCAGAGTGGCTATATCAGTTTTCATTCCCACCAACAGTGCAAAAGGGTTCGCCTTTCTCTGCATCTTCGACAACATCTGTTGTTGCCGAAGTTGTTAATTTTAGCCATTCTGACAGGCGTGAGGTGGTATCTCATGGTGGTTTTTATTTGTATTTCCCTGATGATGAGTGATGTTGACCATCTTTTCATACGTCTGTTAGCCATCTGGATGTCTTCTTTGAAAAAGTGTCTATTTAGGGGCACCTGGGTGGCTCAGTTGGTTAAGCGTCCAACTTCGGCTCAGGTCATGATCTCACAGTGTGAGTTTGAGCCCCACCATGGGGCTCTGTACTGTCAGTTCAGAGCCCGGAGACTGCTTCAGATTCTGTGTCTCCCTCTCTCTCTGCCCCTCCCCTGCTCGTACTCTGTCTCTCTCTGTCTCTCAATAATAAATAAATGTTAAAAAAAAAAAAAAGAAAAAGAAAAAGTGTCTATGTCTTTAGCCCATTTCTTCATTGAATTTGGTAAGTTCTTTACAGATTTCGGGTACTAATCTTTTATCAGATATGTCATTTGCAAATACCTGTTCTCATTTAGTTTTGTTGTTTCCTTCATTGTGCAGAAGCTTTTTATCTTGATGAGGTCCCAATAGTTCATTTTTGCTTTTGTTTTTCTTGCCTCCAGAGAAATGTCTAGTAAGAAGTTTCTGTGACCGAGGTCACAGGTTGCTGCCTGTTTTCTCCTGTAGAATTTTGGTGGTTTCCTATCTCACATTTGGCTCTTTCATCCATTTTGGATTTGTTTTTATGTATGGTGTAAGAAAGTGGTCCAGGTTCATTCTTCTGCATGTCGCTGTCCAGTTTTCCCAGCACCATTTGCTACAGAAACTGTCTTTTTTTCCATTGGTTACTCTTTACTGTTTGTTGAAGATTAGTTGGCCATATACTTGTGGATCCATTTCTGGGTTCTCTATTCTATTCCATTGATTTATGTATCTGTTTTTGTGCCAGTACCATACTGTCTTAATGATTACAGCTTTGTAATAATAGCTTGAAGTCTGGAATTATGATGCCTCCAGTTTTGGTTTCCTTTTCAATAATACTTCAGCTAATTGGGGTCTTTTCTGGTTCCATACAAATTTTAGGATTGTTTGTTCTACCTCTGTGAAGAATGCTGGTGTTATTTTGATAGGGATTGCATGGAATGTGTAGATTGCTTTGGGTAGTATCTATATGCTGAAAACTATAGAAAGCTTATGAACAGACTTGAAGTAGACACAAATAAATGGAAAAACATCCCATGCTCATGGATTGGAAGAACAAATGTTGTTAAAATGGAGATACTATCCAAAGCTACCTTTCATTTTAAATAACAAAAATGATCATAACATTTTAATACAGACATTCTAAACAAGAAAAATTATTCAAATAATTAAATTTCATATATAGGAGAATTTTGTTTTCTATTTTATATAGAAGATAAAAACAATATACTTCTCTGGGCAATTCTGCTTTATATGAAACCAACAGATGTGATGATGGTAAGACCAATTAGTCAGAATCCTTTGGCTGACTACCATATGAGAAATATGCTATTGTTGTCTGAGCATTAGCCTGCATACTGGAAGACTTGCAAAATGAAAAAACAAAGTGCCTTATAGTGGTCCTGACACTAACTACTTAGTTGTGTCTCACTGATTAAGTGACTTAAGCTTTCTTGCTATGTTATGTGTAAAATAAGGGGGCTGAGATCAGATTTCTCAAGCACCCGTGAGTCGGCCACCTGTCTTTGTAAATAAATTTTGCCAGAACACAGGTATACCCATTCATTCAATGTTATCTGTTGCTGTTTTTGTGCTCAACACCATAGCTGAGTATTTGGCAGAGATTATGACCCATAGGCTATATCTGGTACTTTAAGAAAGTTTGTTGACCCATGGGTGAGAGCAAAGCAACTTTGAGCCCATTCAAGTACTAAAACTCAGTGATCCTAAGGAAATATTACTAAAAACCTTGTTCATTAAATGTGTGAAGATCATATAAGTTCAAGTTCTTTAAAAGGCGTCCAAGTAAATAATTCCACCTCAGTGATCCTCTTCCATCACATCTGCATTAACAGAGAATGCAAAGTCATTTTCCGTACAGTGGATCATCACTCTCACAGCTCAGTGCCTTACATTCCACGTTCTAGTTTCTGCTTCTCTTAGTGAGACTCATAGTTATTCCAATGCTAGATGACAACACAATATAGAAAATGAATTTCATAATCGGACTAATTTGGCAATTTACATGAATTTCTGTATCCATGCTGATTTTCTTTCCCAATAAATTAGAGGAAAAACACACTAAGTTCATCATAAGAATATCAGTTTTAAATCAAGACATAGTACTCAGAATTTTTAGGCCATGTGGTTATAAATATGTATTAATATATACCCCAAATATTATATGAGTATGCAGTGGTATGTGTTAAAGAAAGATTGTTAAATAATCACAACTATAACGAGGTCAAATTAGGTAAAAATAATTATGATTTTATGCCAGACGTATCCTTTGTGCTTAAATGGAAAGAAGGCAATATGTAAAGATGACATTATCATACATACATAGCATTTGAAATGACAACATAAGCTCTCATTAATTTTTAGCTTTTAAGGGGAATAAGATTTAGAGTGAGTGTTCCTCTGGAAGGCCTATAAGAAAATCATTCCCATTTCTTTCCTAAAACACCTAAAATTTTTTTAAAAGTCAGCGGTGGGGTAATGCAGTATTTTTACCTGATTTTACTAAGGATAATACTAAAATATGAAAAAAAATCAGTGATCAGTGAATATGCTGGTGCTTATAATAAAGAGGCAAACCTGATGAGAATTTAATGAGAAGTTACAATCTGTTAGGTTTTTAGATACACGATCTCATTTACGCACTGCAACAACTTAGAAGGAAGCATGATTATTAATATCCTAACTTAACAGAAAGGAAACCAATTTACCCCAGGTCACACAGTAATAAGTGGCCATGCTAGGATGTGAATACAGGCAGTGCCACTGCATCCTCAGGAAGACTGGGGACCTGGGAACAAATGTTCTCAGATTTTCCTGGGATACATCTAGATGGAGTGGCATAGACTGAGTGACTCCCAAGTCCAGAGTGGTGGAAGGTCAGCCTGCTGGGAGAGGAACAGCAACAGGGTGAGGACAGGAAAGAGAAGTGAGGAGAAAACACAAGCTGGTTTTACTGGAAGGAGGTTCCAAAAATATGAGTAAATGAGAGAAAATGACCAGTGTTGTGTAGGGAGCCTCAGACAACAATCACACCATGGGCCCTCCAGGAAAAGAGACCTTTGAAAAGAAAGTACTTTGGAGAAATGCTCAGAAACCTTCAGTTAGGTTCTGATTGCTGGAATTTTTATTCTAACTTCTGGAATGAGAGCAGCTCTCACGTGCTGCTTTGTTTGTCTGCTTTAAAGTGGAAAGTGGCAGAAAGCAGTAGCCCCAGAAATGGAGCAGTTAGCCAGAGACGGTGGTAACTTAGAGAGAAATAGCTAAAAATTTTTTTAAAAGGTGGATGTGGATGTTGTTAAAGCTAGTCTGTAGGATATGTAATGAAACAAGAAAAAGCTCTTCTGAAGTATCCTTACTGATGTGGATTTTTTTAACTGAGAGGTTTTTATGTGTTTACAACAATAAGTGTCCAAATGAATCAGTTCAAATTAATGAGGCAATTATTGAGCCAAATGAAGGGAAAAAAGGTTTGGGTCATACTGAATATATATTTTTTATTTTATGGTTGCTACCCAATTTTTGTGAACTATTTTCTCCTGTGCTTTTAGTTTTTTTTCTTTTCTCTTTATATTATTTGAGCAGAGGTCGAGTTATACTTTGGGGTCTCCATACTATACTCAATACAGGATTCCAGACATAATTAGAAGAAAACGTCTACTAAAAGACATGCACACTTTGACTTTATTTTGATGATTTTAAAACATGTTTTGTGATACCTGGTGACATTCTTAGTTGCCATGTAATTGGAGTTGGGTGTCACTAATACAGTAAATAAATAAACTTCAAATCTCTATAAGAAGGTATATGGAGCATTTGGGGAATATTTTCAAAGATACATTAATTCCATGAAATAAGTATGTTTCACAATCACTGCAGAGATGAGTCATGGAGCTTTCATGCTGGAAAGGATCTAAGACAGGCTGTACCTTCTATAATATTATCTTTTTTTGAGAGAGAGAGAGAGACAGAGAGAGAGACAGAGAGAGAGAGAGAGAGAGAGAGAGAGAGAGAGAGAGAGAGAGAGAGAGAAAGCAGGGGAAGGGCAGAGGTAGAGGGATAAGGGAGAGAGAGAATCTTAAGCTGGGTGTGGAGCCTGACACAGGGCTCAACCTCACCTGGTGAGATCATGACCTGAGTCAAAATCAAGAATCAGATGCTTAACCGATTGAGCCACTCAGGTGGCCCATTATTATCACTTTTTATGAGAAGGACAGGGAGGTTCACAGTTCTGTCCATTTGACCTCCACTGCATCAAATCCATCCTCTTCTTTCTGTCCTCACTGACACTGACTGCCACTTTAGTTCCTTAAACTTGCCCTTCTGGGCCTTGAATCTGTGGAAGAGCTCCTAACTGGTCATGCAGCCAGCACGTTTGCCCTTCCTATTCCTTTTCCCTAGTCTGAGGAAGAGACATTTCCTTGCAGTGTGTAAGAGCTTCCTCTGTGTGGTCAGGTGGGATCACCATGTACAAGCTATCTGATTTGGGGTAAGTGGCTTAGCCTAGCTGAGTTTCACCTGTTTCCTCTGTGAAATCCATGTAGTAACTCTGCTGGATATCCTCCATTTAACTCTCCTGATGCTTTCTCCCCTACCTCCACCTTCTACGCTTCCCAGAGGCTGATCTTAATGGGCCTGGAATTACAGAATCCTTGGCCCCCTGACCTCAAACTGGGTTTGACCAGTGGGAAGCCCACTGACCAAAGATCAGAGGACCAGAGGGAAGGAAAACAGCAAGATTGGTGTGTCTATCTGTACTCCCCCTTACCACCCCCTGCTCCCTGGTTCCTTCCCAACTTGACAGGTAAATGGCAATGGCTAAGTTCTCCCTTGAAAAGCTGCTGCTCTTGCTCATTGGGTTCCAGAATCATTTTCTCTCTTAATCCCTCAGGGGAGTAGTGGTAAAGGCTCCACACTATCGCTAGCCTACAGGGGTTTTGCATCTTTTACCCTGCCCACAGTTTCATAAATAGTGCCTGCATCAGACTCTCCTCCATCACCCCAATTGAGCTGCCCTTTGTTCCCCTCTAGGATCCCTGATACAACGACCATACCTGATTCAGGGTGTTTGTGTGAATTAAATGAGAAATGCATGGAAAATGCTTCATAGTGCACTTGGTCCATAGTAACACTCAAAACATACTGGCTGTCACCATTAACTAAAACACCATCTGATCCATCACTTCTCTGCTAAAGAGCTTAATGGATTCTCTGGGCTTTATCCTGTATGTCCAAAATCCAAAGAATCTCCTTGCTGTTACTCCAGTCTTGCTTCTTCCCATTGCTTCCTTTTTATGTTCTAGCCAAATTACCTATAATTATCTGCTTTCACATCAGTTTCTTTGAACCACATGGTCTCCTATCTTGGAATACCAAACTCAGCTAATGAACTCCTACACGTCCTTCAAAACTATACTCTGGCCAAGTCCTCCAGCAGCTTCCCTGACTTGCCCTCCCCTCCCTGGTCCAGGTAATGGTAATGAGCCTTCCTCTTCTCTGACTGACTGAAGCCCTGAGCTTGCATGGACTTCCCAAGTCATTCATTTCCATGTCACATCCCATCTGCCCCACATCAGGCTGCAGTCTTCTTGAAGGTAGGACCATGGGTCATTTACCTTTCTGTCACCAGCTCCTGGCATAGTGTCTGGCCCACAGTGAGTCTGTTGTTGGACTGACATGTATGGTGGGAACAGACACCTATCCACAAACCCCTGAGACACTGTTCCTATAGCAGGTGGCATGTGTATATCATCCTGACCAACAGGGAGAAAGAACCAACCCATCTGATCCAGAGTACCTCTTATTTTACCTGTTTTATACCTTGAGACTTTTTGTCAGATCTCAATAGAAAACCTGTCCCTAGATTTTAAAATGTTTAAAAACATAATGTGAGTGGGGCGGCTGGGTGGTTCAGTCAGTGACGCATCCTGCTCTTGGTTTCAGCTCAAGTCATGATCTCACATTTCAGGAGTTCAAGCCCCATGTCAGACTCTGAGCTGAGGGTGTGGAGCCTGCTTGAGATTTTCTCACTGCCTCTCTCTCTCTGCCCCTCCCCCACTCGCATGCATGCATTCTCTCTCTCTCTCACTCTCTCTCAAAAATAAACATTTAAAAAGATAAAAAATAAAACGATAATGTAACAGTGAATCACATAAAAGTTCATGATCCTGTTTTTGGTTGTTATTAAGAAGTAAACCCAAAACATACATAAGATTCTTTAATTCCTTAAGAATGCTCAAGTCTGTATTAAATACAAATACAAAGAGATATCATATCATAAAGCTATTGAAATACAACCTACTGGTTCGTAATAAGTGATGGATATACTTCTCTAACAAACTGTATGATTTCTCAAACTTTAATATATTTAAAATTTAGATAAATAAAACCTCACAAATTAATCAATCTATCCTCTAAATTTTTATAGGACATGTTGTTCTCCATTCATCTCACTTGGCAGTAAGTATATAAAACTATTTTATTCAACTTTTTATCTTTCTGTTTATGTCTCCATCTATAAGTTCTCTATGAGTGAGATTCATTTCTTACAATTGTCCCTTTCCTTAACACCACTCTGCACCCCTTCTGCATGCTGACATAACCCCAAGGCTTCTGTAAAATGCAGTAATTAAACAAAACTCGGTCTGTCTAAAGCACATGTGGACAGGGAATCAATTTGCCTTTGCTTACTAGGATCCCAGACTACAAACTAGAGGACTCAGATGTATTAAACCAGCTTAGAGCCCAACTACAACACCAGGTTTCTCTGATTCTGGATGGCACCCTCTCTGCCTCTCAAAGACTTAATTTAAGCAGAGAAAGAGGTGTGCCCAGACCTGAGAGTTTCTTAAAAAAAAAACAAAAAAAAAAAAAACCTTGATGAGCAGAAGTACAAAAACACTCATTTCAAAGCTTCCAGCTGTTCAGTTTTTCTAAAGGAAGAGAACTGAATTTACCTTTGAGGCTGACTGTGTCTTTATTCTAAGAAAACCAACCTAATGGCAATTTCTGTTATATAAAGGTAAAGCAAGTCCCTACCTACTATTCTGGGGTAAGCTGTGAAATTAACCTGCATCTTGATGTTTCAAACAGAGCAAAGGGTTTAATGTAAACTGGATGCATGTTTTGGAAAAGCTAATGGGTTTCTGAGGCTCTGTGGTTTCTCTGAGGAAGATGTTTGCTGCCTTGGGGAACACAGAGATAACACAACAATGACCCCCTAGTTCTTGATTAGCAGTTTTCAGGAACCCAGAGGACTGAAGAAAGGGGATGTGGTGAGATGTGGTAACATTTAAGTCTAAATGCCACCATGGGTACTGATATTGGAGTGTTGGTTATGTTTTGGTATAAATATTAAGTGCTCTGATTATTTATTGGGGCTGCAGGCTCAGTACCAATCCTGTGGCTAGGAGGTGGAAGGTGGACCCCAAGATCTGAAATTAGATCTACCAGAGGCCTCAGATTCTCACGAGTTGGGAGCTTCCTCTTTCTGGAGGCTAGGGACCTGATTTTCCAGGTAGCATCCCTGGGTACACTCACTTTGGGGAAGGAGAAGCCAGCCTTAGGCAGATGGAAACGAGGAAGAGATAAACAGGGAGGGGATCCTTTGCCCCTACACTGAGGAGGGTCCTCTAGGTTCTGAATGGAGAACTTTAAATAGAAGCAAGTGGTACCCCTTCCCTACCCAGGCCTGGCCCTGCCCATCCCCTGATGCTCAACTTTCATAAAGCCTTGTTGGAGATGATAGCCTGATGTTGGCTGTACTATAGTAGCCTATGGGAAGGGTCTGCATAACTTAAAGGAGGCCAGAACGGTCATCGTTGTGCAAAATGCCAGGGAGGAGTCAGCCATGGCACGAGGCCATCATTAGAGGCACTTTTATGGTGGCATCAAGAGGAAGAGCAGAGTGAAGGAAAATGAAGCACCTGTTTCAGAACAATAGGATACCTGCAGCACTCGGGCAAATAACCAGGGCCCATGCCGAGGAGCTCCAATATGCTGTGGTCATCACTATAAAGGTACCAAGTCATAAAGAAATCTAGGGGAAAGGGTGCCTGGTGACTCAGTTGGTTAAGTGTCTGACTTTGGTTAAGGTCATGACCTTATGGTTCGTGGGTTTGAGCCCCACATCAGGCTCTGTGCTGACAGTGCAGAGCCTGCTTGGAATTCTCTCTCTCCCTCTCTCAAAAATAAATAAACATTAAGAAAGAAAGAAAGAAAGAAAGAAAGAAAGAAAGAAAGAAAGAAAGAAAGAAAGAAAGAAAAAGAAATGCTAGGCAGAGGGCATGAAAAGTTCAAATGCCCTGTGGCAGGAGCAGGCCTGGCACATCACAGGTGTGGTGAGGAGGCCCACGAAGTGGGGGGCAAAGCACTAGCATGTACTTGCTGCACCCTTATTTCCTGCATGACCTTCACTGCTACTTCCCACCTCTAATTCTAATTTCGACCCACCTCCAAACTCTTCCCTGAACCCCAAGGTCAGAAGGTATTCCTCCTTGCCATGAACTTCCACAAGATGCAGCTGTACCTCTGATTTGTCACATTGTACTTTACCTTTGAGTGTCAATGTCACTAACTTATTTAAGGCAGAGGCCATGTCTGATTCTTGGAGTTCCCTAAGACCAGCACGGGACCTAGAATGTGAAAGGTGTTTACTGAATTGACTGATTGAACTAAACTTAGAAGTCACTCAGGGTGTCTCACAAGTTTCAGAGAGTGATCAATGGCACCTTTTATTCTGGGTGTTTATCCTATATTTATCCACCCAAAGACGTGTGACACTGTTTCTAGCAAAAGACTAAAAATAACCTCAAATTCCGGAAGGAAAGTAGGTAAATAAATTATGGCACAGCGTACAAAATGCAGCCAATGAAGCCAATAAATCTATATGGAGCCAACGATAATAAATTGTTAAGAGAAAAAGGCAAAATAAAGAACAGTGGGTATGCCACACACTATTTGCATTAAAAAATATGTGCTTACACATGTGTATTCTATCTTGGAAAAGAAACCCAAGAAATAGGTAAAGGCAACTGCCTATGGGGAGAGAAATAATAGGAGGGAGAAGAAAACTTAATTTTCACTCTACCCCCCTTTTGTTCTCTAAAATGTGTATTACTGGGGTGCCTGGGTGGCTCAGTCGGTTAAGCGTCCGACTTCAGCTCAGGTCATGATCTCACAGTTCATGGGTTTGAGCCCCGCGTCAGGCTCTGTGCTGACAGCTGGGAGCCTGGACCCTGCTTTGGATTCTGTGACTCCCTCTCTATCTGCTCCTCCCCCACTCACGCTCTCTCTCTCTCTCCCTCAAAAATAAACATTAAAAAAAAATTTTTAATGTGTATTACTGTGTGCACGTTACTTACAAACAAACAAACAAACAAACAAACAAACTTGCTTTTAGAGGAGAGAAAGAAAAAGGTCAAATGAGTCCTCACCAAGCCATGTGTATTCATAGCAGCCCCTTCCTGCCTCCACCCTCAGATTCTAGTGTATTTCTTTATACTTTATAATGTGAGTCCTAAAATAGTGATCCGATGTAAATGACAGGCTTTCCTGGTATGGCAGGGAAACTCATGGCTGGCAGCAATGAGCTAATGACTGGGTAGAACAAGTTGAAATAAACTATTATTTAAATATTCTCACCACTCCAAACCAAGTTGTCTTCTAAAACGCAGGCTTGTCTGCCTAATAGCCAGTTTAGCTACGAAGACCTAGGATAAACTTGCATGAGCAATTTGAATCATCAAGCAATTCTGAAGTTTAAAGAAAAAAATCTTCCTTGAAGGGAAATTTACTCGCAAGTATAATACTTAAAGTAGATTTCCTTAGGATGAAAGTGTCAAAACTGCCCAAAGCATCTAGTATTAATTTTTTTTATAATTCATACAATGGAGTTTTCATTTCTACATCTAATTTAACCACAGGAAGGCATGCTGCTTGAAATAACCAGAAATAATGGATGTAAGAATATAGTTTGGTAGATTTTAAGAAGTTCGAACTCAGAATTAGCAACCTGACAATCTATATATCTTCATTTGTCAGCAAACATCGCACATGCTACATTTGAGAGGACCAAGAATGTTCCCAGAAGCCTGCCACAGTTTTAAAAGAGCTGTCAGCAATACAACATAAACTCATCTTATCCTTCAAGAATTACAGACAGAAACCTAACATTTGAAGCACATGTCCTTGTCAGAATCTGTTATATATACTTTAAATATTCCCCTCTTGTCAGTCCAAATAGCTTGTTCTTCCAGGCATTTATCTTCATCAGTAAAGCTTTACTTGGAATCTTTAACTGTAGCTTTAAATTTAGAGACTATCTTTTTTATTTAAATTTTTTTTTCATGTTTATTTATTTTTGAGAGAGAGATAGAGCGCAAGTGGGGGAGGGGCAGAGAGAGAAGGAGACAGGATCCAAAGCAGGCACCAGGCTCTAAGCTGTCAGCACAGAGCCCAACATGGGGCTCGATTCCATGAACCAGGAGATCATGACCTGAGCCAAAGTTGGACGTTTAACTGAGTCACCCAGGTGCCCCTAAATTTAGAAACTATCTTCAAACCAAATGTGAGTTCCAAAATCATAAGGTGCTCTTCAGTTTGCTTTCTTTTTTTTTTAATTTTTTCTTTAATGTTTATATATTTTTGAGAGAGACAGAAACAGACCTTGAGCAGGGGAATGTCAGAGAGAGAGGGAGACACAGAATCCTAAGCAGGCTCCAGGCTCCGAGCTGTCAGCATAGAGCCCGATGCGGGGCTTGAACCCATGGACAGTGAGATCATGACCTGAGACGAAGTTGGAAGCCCAACCGACTGAGCCACCCAGGCGCCCCGCTATCTTTCTTTTTAATTGATCTCATTGTTTCTTTCATTAAATATTTCATTAACTGTGTTATTAAATTAAACTGTGTTATTTCATTAAATATGTTCATCAACTGGGACAACTGATAAACTAATGATGACTTGATGAGAAAATTCACCAAGTCAATAAAATTATATGGCCCTAAAAAGCAATGTATGTACTGTTAAAAACTATAGTATGTTTTTTTAAAGAAAAATGTCATTATGTAAATATACATTGAAAGCTGTGAGATATGTAAACAAGTACTATATTAGCAAAGAAGGATAATCAGTAATGTTTATTTTCCTCTAAAGCTGTCTATGACACCTATTTTAAAAGAAAGAACATATCATTTATAACTATAAAGGTTAACATATAAAAATACAAAAAATCATGCTATGTTAGTGGTAAAAACAGAATTCATGTTAACAATGATATAATTGGTACTGTATGAAAATATGTATTCATATAATTGAGGAACTGAAGGTATTTAGAAAATTTTAAAATAGCTACTGTGATTAAGGTCACAAGACCATCAGTAAATGTTTTTAGTTTTTTTTTTTTATTTGGCATTGTTATTCTCAATGTTTAGAAGAACATAGAAAGAGTAATAGGGAAAGGATTGTGCATTTTCTTCTTGTGTAATGAAAAGATACTTGTCAAGATCTGCCATGGATTTATTGACCTCATAAGTGGGGTTTTATTTCTGGACTCTGTTCTGTTCCATTGATCTATATGTCTATTTTTGTGCCAGTACCATACTGTTTTGGTTACTATAGCTTTGTAGTAGACCTTGAAATCTGGGATTGTGACATCTCCAGCTTTCTTTTTCTTTTTCAAGATTGCTTTGGCTATTCAGGGTCTTTTGTGGTTCCATACAATATTAGGATTATATGTCCTAGTTCTGTGAAAAATGTTATTGGTATTTTGCATTAAATCTGTAGATTGTTTTGGGAATCATATCCATGAGCATGGAACACCTTCCCATTTGTTTGTGTCATCTTCAATTTCTTTCATCAATGTTATACTTTGGAGTACAGATCTTTTACCTCCTTGGTTATTTCTAAGTATTGTATTATTTTTGGTGCAATTGTAAATGGAGTTGTTTTCTTAATTTCTCATTCTGCTACTTCATTATTAGTATATAGAAATGCAGCAGATTTCTGTATATTAATTTTGTATCCTACAACTTTATGGAAATCATTTATTAGTTCTAACAGTTTTTTTGGTGGAGTCTTTAGGGTTGTCTACATATAGTATGTCATCTGAAAATAGTTAAAGTTTTACTTCTTCTTTGTCAATCTGAATGCTTTTTCTTTTTCTTGTCTTATTGCTATGGCTAGGAATGCGGTACTATGTTGAATAAAAGTTATGAAAGAGAAATCTCTGTCTTGTTCCTGATCTTAAAGGAAAAACTCTTACCTTTTTATCATTGAGTAGGGTGTTGGCTGTGGGTTTTCCATATATGACCTTTATTTCATTGAGGTATGTTCTTCTAATCTTATTTTGCTGGGAGTTTTTACTATGAATGGATACTGTACGTTGTCAAATGCTTTTCTGTGTCTATTGAGATAATCATATGGTTTTTAGCCTTTCTCTTGTTAATGTGACATATCATGTTGATTGATTCACGAATACTGAATCACCCTTGTATTCCAGGAATACATACTACTTGATTGTGGTGAATGATTTTTTAAAAGTATTGTTGGATTTGGTTTGCTAATACTTGTTGAGGATTTTATGTCTATGTTCATCAGAAATATTGGCTTGTTTTCTTTTTTGGTAGTGTCTTTCTCTGGTTTTGGTAGCAGAGTCATGCTGCCTGAATTGAATGAATTTGGAAGTTTTCCTGCCTCTTCTTTTTTTGGAATAGTTTGAGAAGGATAGGTATTTTTCTAAAGAAGATATACAGATGGACAACAGACACATGAAAAAATGCTCAACATTATCCATCATTAGGAAAATGCAAATTAAATCCACAATGAGGTATCACTTCACCTATCAGAGTTGGGAAAATAAAAAACACAAGAAATAACAAATGTTGGAGAGGATGTGGAGACAAAGAAACCTTGTGCACTGTTGATAGGAATGCAAATTAGTACAGCCACAGCGCTAAACAGTTTGGAGGTTCTTCAAAAAATTAAAAATAAAGGCGCCTGCATGGCTCAGTGGGGTACCTGGGTGGCTCAGTCAGTTAAGCGCCCCACCTTCAGCTCAGGTCATGATCTCATGGTTTGTGGGTTCAAGCCCCACATTAGGCTTTGTGTGGACAGCTCAAAGAAGGAGGCTGCTTCGGATTCTGTGTCTCCCTCTCTCTCTGCCCCTTCCCCACTCATGCTGTGTCTCTCTCTCTCAAAAATAAATAAACATTAAAAAAATTTGTAATTAAAAATAGAATTAACAGATGATCTAGTAATTCCACTGCTGGGTATTTACCCAAAGAAAATAAAAACATTAATTTAAAAAGATATATACACCCCTATTTTAACTGCAGCTTATTTACAGTAGCCAATATATGGAAGCAACCCAAGTGTCCATTTATAGATGAATGGATAAAGAACTGGAATATATAAATGGAATATTAGTCAGCCATGAAAAATGAAATCTTGCCACTTGTAACAATATGAATGGACCTGGAAGGTATAATGCTAAGTGAAATAAGTCAGTCAGAAAAAGATAAATACCATATGACTTCACTCATATGTAGAATTTAAGAAACAAAGCAAAAAAACAAGCTAAGAAAAAAAGACAAACAAAAAGCTCAGACTCTTAAATACAGAGAACAAACTGGTGGTTATCAAAGGAGACGTGGGGTAGAAATACGAAATAGATAAAGGGGATTAGAACACATTATCTTGATAAGCACAGAGAAATGTACAGGATTGCAAAAAATATATATATTAGACTTTCTGAAAGCATTAAAAATTTTCACCATTCGTCTTCCTTACTATCTAGTCGCAGTTCTTGGGATGCTTACAATAAGAAAGGTAATAAATCTTCATTCCAGATAAGGCTGACAGTCATAATAGTTCTGTATTTGTTGGTTTTTTTTAATTTTTTCATGGTCAAAGCAGAAGTTTACTTTGCAATTAGCAGAAGTATTTTTAAAGAAATGGCCACCAACTGTATAAACATATGGTAGAAAATACAGTAGACTTACTTAGGAGAATAGTTTTTAAGGGACATTTAAAAATATTGAAATATGGAATTTAGAGCTTAAAGGCCATTAAATCTTGTCTTATTTTTTTAATTTACAGAAAATAAAACTGACTATTTAAATCTTTAGTCCAAGGTCCAATAGCTAATTAGTGAACATCTTAGAACAAGCACGTGAACTTCTCCCATCCATTCTTTTTATTAAAGAGCCGGCCTTTTTGCTGCCATCTCTGCCCAAGGAAAGGGCTTCCAGAGAAGAGATGTGTTTCCTGGCTTCTCACCCCTGGACTTTGCTGCGAACCTTGGCTTCTGCCACTGTTCTAGCCTAGAGGATTGGGAAAGTGGACCAGGACTTACTCTCACAGCTTTGGCCTCCCCAGATCTGTCAACAGGCTCTGGATGACAAACTGTATGTTGCAGACACCTGGCTCAGTACCCTGTCCCCATCCCAGGGGCCTATCTGTGCAGGGACTGGGCTTGGCCCAGGTTGTGCCCAAATGGCAGCAGGTTCTAGCTGGTAGGAGGCCAACAAAATGAGTGCTGAAACTCTTGTCCTGCAACCCCGAGGCCTGCCAGGCACTGGCACCAAGTGCCTTCCCAGATGCATGTGTCTAAAGGTGGAACTCAGAGACTGAAACTGGAGGACAAGCAAGTGTTAGATGGAAACAAGTCTGCCTAGAATAGCCTGTGGGCTAAATAAGAATAAAGCAAGTGGACCATCAGATCAGCAGCTGCTTCAAGGCCATTTTGGAAAGTGGCTGGGGATAAATAAATAATAAAAAAATATAACCAAACAGCTGCCATCTGCTACTATTGCCACTACCTAATTGACATTTAACCAACTCTCTGGTTTGCTGCCCACATGTCCACCAATATATTTGACCCTGGCTAAACAGTAAAAGCTCTATTCTTTGTCATGTTATTGTAGAGGGATTGTAACTAATTACCATTATAGAAACTAACCTACCTTTACTTAAATGGGACCCTATTCCTGTCCTTGTCTCAGAAACCTCATGAAATCCTACTCTTCCTTTGAAAAGACTTCTTTAGGCTGACTCCTCTAACTCTCCCAAGCAAAACAGTGTGGCACCCTTTTGTGGGCTTCCAATTATGCACAGAGAAGTCATCCATTGGAAAATAGTATAATTAGTGGCATAACTTGTCTAATTTCTCAGTGAGCCACTTGAAAACAACTTACAGACTCACTTAACTTCTCAACCTTCCATTTTGTTATCTGGAAAAGAAGGCTTATGCAAAGATTCTATATGTAAGATTATGTAAGGCAGAGTGCTCACCCAGCATCTGACTCAAGTACCAGCCAATAAGGCTGACTTCTCATCACTATTTGTCATCAGCAGCATCATTACCAATATCCTTTAGACATCTCTACACCCTCCCATAAGGCTTTACATACTTGGTTAACTGCTATGTCTTAAGAAAAGTCATATCACACAGTGTAACTACCATGAGATAACTGGATAGTAGTTTTTATACCAACAGTAGCTGGCAGATTCTAATGTAGTTCCCGACACCCCCGCCTCCTAATATCCATGCTTTTGTGGAATCCCTTCCGCCTCTGTGTTGAGTGTGGATGGGACCTGTTACTTGTTTCTAAAAAACAGAATATGGCAGAGGCTGTAAGTTCTGTCTTGCTGCAGACTCACTTTATTGCCTTCTTGGTTTGCATACTCTGATGAAGCAAGTGGTCATGTTGGAGAGGTCCACGTGGCAAGGAACTGAGGGTGGCCTCGGGCCAACAGCCCTGAGTCCAACAGACTGCAAGGAACTGAATTCTGCCAACAACCATGTAAACTTGGAAGAGATCCTTTCCCAGTAGAACCTTTAGATGACACCTTGATTGCAGCCAGGTGAGAGACCTGGAGGCAGAGTCATCCAGCTGAGCCACGCCCACATTCCTAACCCACAGAAACTAGGAGATCATAAACATGGGTTGTTTTAAGCAGCTTAGTTTGTGGCAATTTGTTAAACACTAATATATAATTAATTTACCAACATTTTCCCAACTTATATTCCAGAGAGTCAAAAATGTGTCCTTAATCAAAAAGATCTGAGAGATGTGACACCAGATTTTATTTTAACTGTAGGAAGGTCAAGGGCCTTTAATCACTAGGTTAATATACACTGCAAATTCACTGGGTCTGGGGAGGAGGGAAAGACATATATGAAGCTTACCCTAAACTGATTTGACCAAGGAAAATTAATTAATTTTACAAATGATCTTTCATTAATATATGGACCACAGTTTCAGAAATGCCTTTTTGGATTTATAGTAGCAGTAAAAGAAAGAACAACCAAAAGCTGGCTCTGAATGCCTCTGTTAAGAGGGCAGGATAAGTGTGTAAAGGGGACAATAGGCATCCACCTAACAGGGATGGGGGAACTGACAGGCTCCTCCTAAAAATAACAGAGATGAAAAAGTTTCACTTCCAACGCTTCCATAGTCATTAAGCCTCTAAATATACAAAGCATGATGCTTGTATGAGCAAAACAAATTACCTACTTGGGTTTCTCAACAAAACAATTTATGACTGCGGAGAAGACAAAACAATAGTTGTCATTCATTCTTCCCTCTTCCTTCCCCCATCAGACCAGTGATGCACATCACCTGTCACCAGCATCGACAGTGACTGCCCTTGGGCCAGAGGTGGGGAGGGGCAGCTTGGAGAATGAAAGGTTAAGTGGGAAAATAAAGTCTAATAATGAATGTCTTGTTTGGGGTCACATGTCATGTGAAAAAGGGTTTTGAGCTCTGTTTTTTAATATCTTCCTGATTTCCAGAGATTTTTATCTATGGCAATGAAAGGGCAAGTTGGCATGTATTAGAATGTTTTGCTACCTTCAATGTCTAAGCTTTCAATGAACAGATAGCGCCTTAGAGCTGGATGGTAAAAGTACTGTTTATTTTGGCATTCACTTAGTGATTCAAAGACAATTTCAAATTTGCATCCAAATTTCTCTATGTTTTGGAGGGAGATCAAAAAGCTCATTTATAGCTATTCCCATTGATAAAGTGCTGGACAGCAAAACACATTTACCTGTAATTTTCATTAAAAATTTATAAAAATGTTTTTTCATTTATTTTGATTGGGGGGGGGGAGAGGGGGAGAGAAAGAAGGAGAGAGAGGGAAAGAGAGAATGTGAGAGAGAAAGAGAGCACATGTGGAGCAGGGGCAGAGACACAGAGAGAAAGAGAATCCCAAGCAGGCTCTGCATTGTCAGCTCAGAGCCCGATGCAAGACTTGATCTCATCAACTATGAGATCATGACCTGAGCCAAAATCCAGGGCTGGATGCTTAACTGACTGAGCCACCCAGGCACCCCTATAATTTTCATATTTAAAAGATCACTGGTCATAGTAAAAAAATCAGAACTACTTGAACATTCTTCATGTTGTTATTTAAAAGACATGAAAGAAGTCAGGATCTTCCAAGATGACTTCAGGATGAACTGTTTTCAAGCCTACAGACTGAACAGAAATGCCAAAGTTAAAATATCAGTCAATCGAATACCCACACTGAGCTAATATTAGAAGCACAAATCAATGTTCTCACATTAAAAAGGGGGTAATGAGACTTGTAGTGCCCACTTCACAGGGTAATAAGGGTAACATAAAATAAGATCTACAAAATCACTTCATGAACTTATAAAGGGCTGCTATTATTATTATTAGAAATGATAGAGTTTGAATCAATGTCATTTCCTAAAAGCAATCTAATGTCAAGTGCTTCTGATACAATGTTTCAATGATTCAAGGACTACAGTGTTCCCAATGTTGAATTCAATATTCAAAAATGAAAATGCTTCCTGCCACTGGAACGACTTCTACATTGTGTACCTGGCAAAAAACTCATCTTTTGCATCAACACTGTACAACAAACAGCACAGACACCCAGATCCAGAGAAGGTCACAGACTTGTCACTTAACAAAAAAAGATGGTAAAACAAGCAATTCTAAAATTTAAGAAGTGACTAAGTTTGCTGTCATAGCCAATGCTGACAAAATGCAGTGTACTGGTATTTTTACTGGAATGGATACATGCTACCAAGACCTTGATTTATGAATTTGCTAAGGCATCTACCATAACCTTAAATCATTTGTTTTGGCAACCTATGCACAACTTTTCTTGGAGACTACAAGTGTGTCCCTTAATTTATGCATTTTCCTAGCTGTATGTTTTTCCTCTTGAGATTTTACAGACTTGTCAAATGAACTTTGACATCAAATCTAATTAAAAAAAAGAAAAAAGAAAACGAGAAAGAAAAAACGGCCACAAGTCTTAGAACACAAGGTATAATGGTCCTCCACTGTTTTCTTATAAACTCTGTTTTACAAAGCACTGAACCTCTGAAGACTCTTAGAAATCAATATGCCACTTTTCATTGAGATTTCTGCATTACCTGACCATGTAAAAGTAAGTCCTGCAGCAAGATCTACCCCTGAGAGACTTCGGACACTGACACTGCACACGAGTAGAGTTCTCATAGTATTCAAGGATGTAGTCATTTCTTTATTAAGTGTGTAGTAAGGGATAATTATACTTTTCATTGGGGCTGATTTTTCTTGTGGTTCACAAAATTTTCTTATCTCACAGGTCTTTCCTGCTGAAACATTTGGCAGAAGCACTCAGGTATTGTTTATGAGGAGAAAATGTATCATACCAGCAGATTCTTGGTTAATTAACAAAGTGTCTGCCTCATAAAAGAACTTACATGATGTATAATCTTATTCTCAAAGTATGACACTAATGGTACAAATCTATCATAAAAATTTTTGTCACAAGAATTAGTCCCTCTTATTCAATTATCTTAGTCCCTTTACCAAGGAAGCTAAACTGAGTCACAATGTGATAGATATACTTTAAAATCTGAACTACAAACCACAGTAAGTTTTTAATAGTGATTTGTGGAGAATTACTTTGAACATTCTACCTTGGCCAGTAATTATACTTTAATATAGACAAATGACAATTTCCATAAAATATACAAGACAATGATGTAAAAATCAGATCATTTAAAAAAGTTAGCCCTTGGGGTATCTCCACATAATACAGTAACTAATATTCAAAATGGTAACCGCAAGATGGTAAAGAAAGCTGAGAGCAGAGTTGCAGGAACCGTGTGGCCATGACTCTCCACTGTAAACCAGCCATGAGCAGTGTGGGGTACATGAGAGGCACTCAGGAAAAATCTGTTGAATGAACTGTTGAATAATATCCCATATTATATCCTATGTTACACATTAAAAACAAATAACATTTTGAACACGTAAACCCTAAACCCTGAAAGGGTAACAACAGACATTTGTACGGATTGTCTCATAAGCCAGACACTGTCCTTCAGTGATTTGTAAGCATTAATTTATTCAAGTCTTCTAACAATTTTGTGAGGTACCCAGTATAACTATCATCACCCTTATTTTCAAACAGGTAAACTAAGGCACAGAGAATTTAAGTAATTCATCCAAGGACACATGATTTGTAAACCGCAGAGGCAAGATTCAAACTCAGGCATGTGGCTCCAGAATCTGCACCCTAACCATTCCGGAACATTTTATTTCATCTTATCTTTTCACTTGGATATATTTACTTCCATGTAAAACATTTTCTATTTCAGATCTAAATGGTTTTACATAGTACTTCTGTTATGGCTCCACCTGGACTGGAGTTGTGCATTATTTATTCCCAACCTGTGGAAAAGGCAAGATTTGAACAGATGATTTCTCCCACTGGGAGGCATCAGGGGCATTTTTCAACTACTGCCCAGCATGGCTGAGTCATAAGGGGAACATTGTTAAAGCCAACTCAGCCTTCTTCTGTCCACAGGACTTCTCAATGCTTTAATTTCTCCCAGGAATATAATTAAAGAGAGTGGTTCCTTCTAATTCATAAATTAACAAGGCTCCATTCCAACTTGTATTTCCAAGGAGGTTTCCTGCAGGTCTACTGTGAGAATCGTTCTTTATATTGTTTTTAGCAGTTCCCCCAAGATGTGCATGCTAATTCTAATGTTAGGACTGATGGATTCCTGACAAGGATCACACTGTTCATCTGACACAGATTCTTAGAACAGGAGAGGCTCTTTTGAACAAGACATCTGGTTAGCTTTCTTATAAGTTTGGGGGAAAAACATGTGTATGCGTTAAGTAAGTTAACAAAAGTTTATTGGGTACCACACTAGGGCTCTAGAGACACAAGCAACAATAATAATAATTTAACACATCACTTACTAAGTAACGGGCACAATGTTAATTTATTTTCCATTGCCGGGCCAAAGTGTACACATTTTAAAAAAATGTTTACTTCTTTATTTTGATAGAGTGTGCACAAGCAGGGAAGGGGCAGAGAAACAGGGGGAGAGAGAATCAGAGGCAGGCTCCGTGCTGTCAGCACAGAGCCTGACGCAGGGCTCAATCTCATGAACTGTGAAATTATGATCTGAGCCAAGATCAAGAGTCAGATACTTAACTGACTGAGACATCCAGGTGCCCCAAGTGTATACATCAATTTGGACAAGACAATCTCTGAGTTTCCTTCAAAATCCAGAGAAAATCTGAAATTAAAAATTCTGGAAATGTGAATGTAGTGGATTTTCTTACACAATTATAACAGATTTATGTCAACTTTCCTCTCATAGATTTGCTTTTATCAAAAAACAAAAATAACAAAACTTTCCCAGTGATATGTCTCTATCAACAATTGGATAAAGACTTTGAAAACATACATTCTGCTTCCAACTCTTTGAGCGAAAAGTTGCCACATCGTATATTTATTTTTTATTGTTCTTTTAACATCAATAGTAGTGATTCTTATTAAATGCTCCCAATTTATTTCAAATAGGTTGAGAGCTTACCAGCAACTTTTCAGAAACCATCACAGCCTTATAATCTTGCAATCTTTGATTTTTCTCATGCCTCTCTTTATACCTTTCTTGTCCCATTCTCGTGTGGAGAGCACTCAATTTAGCCAACTCATTGACCCCTTTCACCCACTGCTCCTGGGCTGGTTCTGAGCGCAATTTTCACAGCTAACGTTAGCTGGTTGTTGTTTCACACAATAGATTTCTTAGCTGGCAGTTCCAACTCCAAAGCTGGAAAGAAAACCCAAGCACTCCAAACTGCATTTTACACCAATATCCTTCCAGATTAAAAATCAGAACGTCAAATAACTTGACAGACATTTAACTGAGAGACGTTCCATTTTTAAGGTTTGAATTTTAGCAAAAAGTCATATTATTTTAGAAATACAAACTTGATTATACACATCAAGGTTATTTTTATAGTATATGGTAAAATAGACTTTTTTCAGACATGTATCTAAAATTCCTAAGCAACACAGATCACTAGTTCTTATTTTTTTAATTCTTTAATTTTCTAGTACTTTCTCTTAATTTTTTAATTCATTTTTTAATGTTTATTTATTTTGAGAGAGAGAGTGTGTGCACAAGCAGGGAGGGGCAGAGACAGAGAGGGAGAGCAAGAATTACAAGTAGGTTCCATGCTGTCAGCACAGAGCCTGACATGGGGCTGGAACTCACAAACTGTGAGATCATGACCTAAGCTGAAATCAAGAGTTGGATGCTTAACCAACTGAGCCACCCAGGTGCCCTATAGTACTTTCCTTTATTAAAATGAAAAAAGAAAAGTCCTAGCTTATGTTTACCTATTACAACAGAAGATATTATTCAAGGTAAGAAGAAAATTTTTAATATTAATATAAATATGCACTATTCCAAAAGTAAGTAAACAAACACATATGGCATTTTAGAAACCTTAGAAAACACAAGAGGGAAAGCAACTAATACTGAAATGATAGTATTAAAGTGAGTAAAAAAAAATATCAAGATGACAAATTTTTTTAAGTATGTCTAACTTTCAGAATTTACAATGTATCTCAGATCTTCCATAGTAGCCAGTTTTTCTAGCTGCCAGTAAAAATTTCTGAAAACACATGCTTTAGACTACAATGAAACACTATCATCCAAGATTCTATTATAAATCAGGTCTATTGACATTGTATCAGTGGAGCTTGGTGTTGGCTTCATTTTAAAATGTGGCTTCTTAGACGGTAAAGCACAGGAGACATGGGAACATCCATAATTAAGGGACATTAGTGAATTGTTAAACTCTAAGCAACTTTTACACTTACCTATAGGTTAACAAACCTCATGTTCAAGTGTAATCATTGTCCTGAATAGCGTGTGAGTGTTACATGATTCTAAGGTTTGTTTCCCTGCCCCACTTGCTAACATCACCTACAATTCTTCCACTCTGGTCATCACCACCATCACTCAGTGTCCAGCCCACCACCCCCCCCCCCCCCATGCGGGTTTTTTTTCTAAGAACACACTGGTATATTTCAACTCAGATCCTTCATCACTTATCTGATTTACTGCCAACAATTCTGCCCTCATATTGTATAGTAAAAATATATAATAGTTTTGCATATTGAAATCCCTGTGCCCAGAAGGTTTCCATCCATGGTGGAGAATGAGATGATCAGCCCAATTTGGAGCAGTCTGTTCTGCATTTTAAGATGTCTCATTACCTCACATGCATGATTTGGCTAAGAATGAACTAGCACTCTTTTGAATTTCCTCATTTCCATGGAGTTGGAAGCTGCCATTCTTAGCAATCAACCCCCATCCACACTGCTTCAATCTGCTTTATGGTGACTGAACAGAGAAGTGTCTCATAGACACTCATAGTGTCTCATAGAGTAGAATATACATATGAGTTAGAATTCGTATATTTCCTCTTCTTCCCATTTACAGCTTGTAAAAACCCCATATAGATGAGATTTTTAGAGGATTTTTAGGGCAGTGAAATTCTTCTGTACGATACTATAATGGCAAATACATCATTATAATTTGTCAAAACCCAAAGAACGTATGACACCAAGAGTAACCCTAATGTAAACTATAGACTCTGGGTGATACTGACATATCTGCGTAGGTTCATCAAGGGTCACAAATGTACCAGTCTGGTGGGGGATGTTGATAACTATATACCTCTGTGGGGATGGGGAGTACATGTGAATTCTGTATACTTTCTGCTCAATTCTACTGTGCATCTAAAACCACTCTAAAAGATATAGACTATTTAAAAGGAGAAAAAAATTGTCGCAAATATGTAGCATGTTAGCATACCTGTGATAGGGAGAAGTTACATTGTGATAGAACAAAACAGAAAAACAATATAATTAAATGTTACCCTCATTGTCATTATTCCCCTTGAATGTCAGAAAACTTTTCAAAGGGATGAGTGGGATATTAAATAAGATTTAAATAATGGAGCTGAATGAGAATTTTATGATCAGAGAGAAGGCAATTTTTAAATCAACATTTCTTTTTCAAAAGGGTAACCACATCCTTAAAAGAGTGAGTTGGGGAAAATAACTGTCTTGTTCACATGTCAATCAAAATTATTTCTAACATGCAATCTTGATCATCTCTTTGATAGATTTTAGATGTGCACATTCTCATTTCGAGTTTTAATGAAGTCTAGAAAAATTATGGAAAAGCTGATCTTCCTTTGGTACATACTGCAGCATCAATTGCTCTAAAAATAGTCTCCGGTTTTCAGATGTATATGAAAACAAGCATCTGAACTTTGCATTAAAACTACTCATGCATTAAGCTGCTGAGAAAGCCTTTTAAAAGCAGAGTGACACCTCACTGGAAAATATGGTTAATTCTGCTAATAGAAAATATATTCTGAAACAAAGATACAGTAAAATGGAAGCCTACAGGCCATAACAAATGGGCTAAGTTATACCTAACCTTGAATTTGTAACTATGGCTTCCACGGTGAATTTTATATGCTAATGATAAAAAAATAGTTAAAGGTCTATACTTTTGGGACTAACAGGCATTTATTCAGAGGCTTTCTATTTATCAAACTGACAGACTCTACTCTGCATCTGAAAGCGGCTGATTTTCTCCTGTTTTCAACTATTCCCTACGTGAATTCTGAGAGGCACATTACAAACAAACTCTGCACTGACCATGGCCTCTGCAGAGTTATATCTCTGGTGTGTTCCGCAGATTAATCTAAAATGTGATTTACAATAATTTCCTTTCTTAAATCGAGATGAGGAACAGCCTGGAGGGGGAAACTACCAACACTAGGAAGGTAGTATTTTAGACCTCTGGTGGGAAAGAGACCTGTCCAATTTTACTTGATTAAAACCACAGAGCTGTTTAACATGGTTCCTGGGTTGGGAAAGCCAGTAAAAAAACATAAGTGAAAGCTTACGTGCTTATATTACAGAGTTCTCACTGTTTCTTTTTTACAGGGGCAAATTCAGCCCAGCTGTCTTTCCATGTAGTTAGGCATGACCCTTTATAACAGTGGGAGACTACCCAGAAAAT
Source organism: Panthera tigris (assembly GCF_018350195.1). Classification (NCBI taxonomy): domain Eukaryota; kingdom Metazoa; phylum Chordata; class Mammalia; order Carnivora; family Felidae; genus Panthera; species Panthera tigris. The sequence continues at coordinate 93,703,639 of NC_056661.1, read as the reverse complement.
GTGGATGACACCATCATCTCCTTGAAGGGACTGCAGGAAACCACAATTCTACAGACTCATCTATTTTGTTTTAATCTCATTTACATGGAAATACACCCTTAAGTTTCATACTATTATACTGCAAATGAACATCAATTTCTCGGTGAATTTATTTATGCATTTACTTGTCATACTTCAATAATTTTCTTTTAATGTGATCTCAGTGCATATTATAAAAGTGTGGCTCTCATCTATTGGAATTTCCAGAAGATAGAATAAAAACATTAGATTCAAGGGAGGATGGTGTAGTACTGATTCCAGATTCAATGGACTGATTTTTAGTCACGAGCAAATATCTGGTTATTAGAAAATAAATTAATAATTTCAGAAATGAATAACATAAAAAAAAAAAAAACAGCACAGGAAAGGATCTTGGAAAGTACCTGTTCAATGCTCTTATTTTTCAGTTGAGGAGCCTAAGGACCAGAAGGAATAAATGACTTCTTGAAAGTCACAGGCTAGTTATAGACAGAGCCTGCTCCCCTAATTCAATAATCAGTACATTTTGCCCTCAACAACAGTGTAACTAGACGACCACTTAAGGCCTACAGAGTAGGAACTTCAAATCTTACACACCTTTTTGTGTATGTTTTACACTCACTCAGTGACTTATTTCTGCAGTCCAAGGTTACAAACATAGTAAATGCAAGTGGGTATGTAGGGCCTATGTGTAAGAGCTTCAAAGCAATCCTGAGGCTCCAATACTATCAAACTGATTTAACTTTTGACTATGCCCAGCCAAGAAAGCACCGATGAAGAGAAAATTAGTTCGTAAACTGCTGGTTTACCAAAGCAAATCTTCACACTAATACTCTATTTAGTCACGCATATTTTTAATTCATGCAACCAATAATTACTGAGGGCCTACTATGTGTTAAGTGTGGTTATAGACATAACGCAGACAAGAGTGAGAAAGACAAGTTGAGTCCATGACCTTACAGAACTTAAATCAAGTAGTGGATAAAAAAAATGAAACAGATACACAAATAAAATAATTTCAGTGCACTATAAGTGCTATTGAAGAAGTTAAACTGGATAATAGTGATGGGAAATGTTCTATTTTTAGAAAGGTGGCCTCTTTATAAATAGGTGATATATGATCTATGACCTGTTTGATTAGAAAGAGGTAGCCACGTGGCAAGCAGGAAGAAGAGTATTCCATGCAAAGGGAAAGATGGAGTCAAAGAGGCTCTCTGATGTGTGAATGGGTTTGCGGTTTGGTTGTACCACCAGAGGCGCAGAGCACAAGGTGGTGAAGACACAGGTTGGATGAGAGATTTGAAATATTTTTTTCATATAGGTAATGGAAAGATGAACTTTTTTTTTAGAAATTTAGAAATCTATACAATTTTATTATTTTATTTATATGGGCAGGACAAACTTCTGCATTAGGAAAGCCATAGTGATTCTAAATCATGTATAATTTACTCATTCAAAATGCATATAGAAAACAAGGCCCAGATAAACACTTAAATACAACTTTGCTAACAAGAAAAAGTAGACACAGCATTTTTTTGTGTGTAGCTGGACTTCAGAATTACAATCCACTTAAATCTGAATGGGTCTACAAATACATGATTGTCTGGTTTACTTTGTCCAGCAAGTAAAATCTCTTCAATACTATTGCTGACCTCACTTGTTACTACTGAATTCGTCAAATGACAAAGTGTTCTTTAAACCATGTAATGTGCTTTCTTTTTAATATCAGTGCAATCTATTTCTATTACAGCATGGGTGTCATATTTGTTGTATAGAGAAAATATATACAATGGTTTGCTAGAATTATTGAACTATGTACATACACCGATCAATAATTTACTAGAAAAATAGGAAGCTCTTTAAGGTAAAGCATCTATATGTATAAATACAAAGAAGACCTTGGGGCTACCTGAGACTGAAGGCTATGAATCAAGCTTCTGAATCCCAGTTTTGCAATCAGTTACCTCTCTGTTCAGGTCTCTCTCAAAAATATGTTACTATACCATACTAGGTTGAAGAGAATAAAACAAGAATTTCTAAGTGTCTAGTGCACAGAATAAATTCAATAAATTTCAGTGTCGTCCCCCCCCCAACCTATGCCAAGTATTTCTTCTAATAAAAATAGTATTTACAATATAGGACCTATATTCAGATTTCATTTGTCTCGTTTAATCATTTTTCACATAGGAAAAAAAAAAAGTTAGGACAAAGGAACTGCTTCTAAAGCTCTTTATACATCAAAGTCTGAATGAAGGCCTAGTGTTTCTAATTGTTCTGCGCCTGGAAGCATCTCATTTTGACTGCCTAGCTTCTCCACAGTTTTTACTGTGCTTCCTTCATCTCAGACATAAACACGTGCCCAAGTGCAGTAAATCACAGTTAATTGTATGTCTTAAGTTAAAAGACAAAAATAATGCACAATTGGGGGGAAATTGTCAGTTGGTGGCTGAGTCTCGCTCATTACACTTTGCACACAGGATGCACGCCAAGTGTGTGTTCCTGGCAAGGGAGACTGAATCCGTGACACTGAGGTGAGGTGCTGCACGGCACAACCTTTCTGCAGAGCAGTCTGGTACAAAGATTCAAGTGCTTTAGAATACTCAACACTGCAACTGCACCACACGAGGCTTCCTACAAGCCTATAAACACGTTCAGCACAGGACTGTACCCAACAGTGAAATGTAGCAAGCACTATAATGTTCAATGAATAAGGGACTGAAGAAAGAGACTAGGTTTTGGCCATTAAAGGAAATATCTAAGACCTAAGCTGTTATAAATGAGTTTTTCACATTTAATAACATGAGAAAATGTTCATGACATATTTCATAGGTGAAAATTGTTTACAAAACAATATGTTTTGAGAAAGAAAAGTGCAGAGGATGAGGGGAAAGGTACTTGGAAAAGAGAAAATGAAAATATTAATGCTTGCTTTGAGCATCCCTAAATTTCCTAATTTTCTAAGTCACTTTCTAAATTGTTCAAAATTGCATTTCAATTTATTTCTGAATCTGATATTATAAAATGTCCATTTTAAAGATCCATAAGAATCTTTTAAGATGAACTTACCTGACAGTTATAATAAAAACGTTGTCATAAAATTCAAAAATAATACCCAGTAAGCACTTACATATAATCATTATACCCTTAATTATACAGACAAAATCAACTTTGTAAAATGTGTTTTATAAATATACAGGAAAACTATGTTCAATAGACTTAAATGTTCAATGCAATTTCATACTCCTACATATACCTTATAGTATATTAACACACCAGAAGAAAATCACTATAAATCCTTATTAATTCACTGACAATGATAAACTACAAAATATGTTTACAGCAAATCCAATAACTCTAAATTTGAGGAACTACAAATCTCTCCTCCACCCACCAACTCTCCCATTGTTTTCTACTCCGTAATAGAAAGCCTTTACATCTGGCCACTTTATATCTGGAGTATGAAACTGCACTGAACATTTATTATTTTGATGCTAAAATTTGGCAATAAACCACACACACATACACACACACACACACACACACACACAAGCGGAGTTTTATCATTTCTACCAACTAGATGAAGATAAATGACAGTTGTGCAATATATCACTCGTTAAATACTAACTTTTGTTCTATTTCAATTTTAGAAGGAAAGGATATATAAAACCCAACAGAGTAGATTCGTTCCAAAGGTACTGAATGGTCTACTAACCTTGAAATAAGAAATAAACATTTCTTGCTCTTTTATTTATCGAAAGGTGGGGTGGGAAAAGATAATCATTTTTCAGCAAAAGCGTATATTTCAACCTCAGGCATGTTTATGTCCCGAGGGTAATATTTCCATTCCACTCTTAATGGAACAAATTTCTAATCAGAATATGTATTCAAAAATAATTGAGGCAATGCACTGTCAACATATCATGCTGCCATCAGCATCCCCTGGTGCCGGGAATCAACTCAGCACCCTCTATGCTGTGACAGAGCCAGGGTAACGCAGGAATGTCACCCTTGATGAAGGGAGGGGAGCCAGCATGGATGACACAAAGGTTCTGCTCCCTTTTGTGTGCTCAACACAGAGTTTGGAGAAAGCTTCTAAGCTGCAAGAGACCAAGCTTAAAACTTTAAGGAAGGGATGACTTATAATGACTTAAAACCACAGCTTTTAAATCAGAATCTGTGTCTACTTTTATAAAATTATTGAGAAATCTTGAAACAGTCATTTCTGGAAAGCTTAACACTGGCCCTAGATTTTTAAATTACTAAAACTGGGGGCAACATATACTACTGAATATATTTTGGAATGCCCCCCCGCCAAAGTCCAGAGGCTTAAATTAAGGTTTCTTCAGGTCTGACAATATATTGATAATTGTTGAAGCTGGGTGATGGGTAATGAGGGGTCCTTATACTATCCTTCTACTTTTGAATGTGTTTGACATTTTTATAAGAAAAAGTGAAAAAAAAAATAGATTTCTTTTAATATAGTTTATGCTCAAAATTTTACTGCCTTCTCCTTTGGAAATATATGAGATCTGATTTATGTTTATGATTATTCAAGGCTCTAAAAAGCAGTGTGAATGTTTTAAAAATCCACTAAGCATGATGTTGATCATAAAAAAAAAATCCTTCACTCCTGATAATATTTTACCATGATCTATAATGATAGAAGAAGCACACCTAAACAAATGGAGTGCCACCATCTGCCTGGCATTCTTACAGTGTGACAAAATAGACTGGTAATTAACTGCTTTCCTACCGAAATCTGCCAGCTTTAACTCCCCCGTGTCACTGATCAGAAGGTTCTGTGGTTTCAGGTCTCTGTGCAAAATATAACGCTGGTGGATGTAAGACAGCCCTCGCAGCAACTGAAATAAAAACAACTGAAAAAACAGGGAGACAAAAGTTAAAATCTGAACACAGATAAATGCCAGTTTCTACACAGTCTGCCAACTACTTGTATTTAGTAAAAATGGGTACCGACCACTAAATTTCCTACCCAAATTATTTAGAGAACATGCATAAAAGTCTGGGAATCTCTAATTCGTTAACAAGTAAATCTGAAAATTGCTACCAACTTATGTCAACCCAGAGTGATACCCTCCTCAGCCAGAAATCGAGAATCCAATCGGCACTCTATGAATTAAGCAAAATGTAAAGAATCAATTCTTTGTAACATCTGATTTCCTCAGGCTTATATTGATGCTGGAGACAGAGAAAAAGATCTATCCATAACATTATCAAAAGTTGTAGAATTTTTTACCTAGTTTATGTAAATGTGCACATATTTAATTCTACAAAAATGACATAAACATGTTATCCAATGATTCACCCACTGACATGCTTTAAGCAATGGAAAGATAAGATAATTTCAAATAATTAAAGCGAAAGTCACATGGCCCAATTAATACTACATTGTAATTATACTGCTTTTGCACATATGGCCATAGAGATTAGGCTGTTGCCTAAAGACAGACATGCACCTTCACTAATTACAAAGCAGACCTATCCTAAGGAAACAGAAAACAGAGAAACCAAGAATTCAAGAGCAATACTTTTGTAGGAAATAATTTTAAAAACTGACTTATGGCCTTCTCTGGTTTCACACTGGATCACATCAAATGTTTCTATTTTGATAATAACAAAATGTGATTTGCGAGGGTTTCCAAAATTCTATTTATGAAAAAGGAAATATTTTAAAATAACTCACCTAACAAATAATCCTAATAATTTCTAGTTTTTAAAAACTGCTCTTTTAAAACAAAAATAAAAATAGTATTCCAGTCTATATATTTAGCTAGTTACAAAAAGCTGTCTCAGGGAAATTTTAAATGAGTTGGTTGTCAAAGATTGATGATAGAAGGATTCCAGAATATTTAAATGGAAAGGATTGGCAACTCCTTGAGAGCCCCTGGAAGCTAGCATTTCTGGAATATTTTCCACCTAACTGGGGGCTAGAAAAGCCAGGTATATTTTTTACAGGGTGGATACCTTGAAATCACAGTGAGACAAATTCATTTCAATATCTTTGTATTGATGACATATGCTATGGAGCAGTGAAGGCCTATGATCAGTCTTTCCAGAATCTAAGCATCAGAAAGGAAAAGTCTGTTCTGTGTTAGCCTAGATTGAATTAGTGGCTCGAGAACCTCAGGAAGCAAACATCTCTCTAGACTCCTCCTCTCAACCCTTCCTGTGTAGCAGATGGAAAGACTTAACACCATCACCAGCAGCTTCCAGCTTCACTTTTCACTCCTAATAACCCCTGCATCCTGAAGCCTAATGCTTTCAATTTTGAAGAAAATCCATACTCTCAGTTTTACAAGGGAGAAAGTGAGCAAATAAAGTTACTTTGTGTTTTCAAAAGCTTTACACAAAAAGGCAAAAGCAGGCCACATAACAAATACATTTGATTTCAAAAATAAACTGATTTTAAAAAGGAAGTTTGGCCTTCCGCAAGGTGCTAACTGACCTTAGGGGCCTACTAGACACTTACCAGAATGTGATTGTCCATTTAACTGTGGCAATGAGTTTTAATTTAACAGAGAGCAAGTACCAGGTGCCATTCTATGTATGTGTCATAGAATACAACCTCATTTAATCGCTGCAACAATTCTAGTGAAAGAGGTACTACTATTATCTCTGTATTAGTGATGAGGAAACTAAGCACAGTTTCTCAAAGTTGTACAGCAGTAAGTGCTGGAGCCAGGACTCAAACCCAGGCAGTTTGATTCCAAAGTTCACAATCTTAACCACTTCACTACAGGAATCTTGGCCAGAAATCAACACAGGTAGGCAAAATGTTGGCATAGAAGCTGCTTCCTCCCACTGACAGAATGAGGTCTGGGTGTGTAATAGCACAGCCTTCAAGGCTGGCTACAGCTGGGTGCCCAGGAGTCATCACTCCATGCTCCCTGACTTCAAGCAATCTTGCCCAACCCCACACTCTGAGCACACTGCTCTTCAAACCTTTACCTTTATTCCTGCCTCTCTTCTGACAAAAAAGCTCCCTTTCCCCTTTGTCTGTTATTCTCCATGCATTTCTTAAGTCTCACCTCAAGAACTGCTCCTCCTTGACCACCTCCCCAGGCCTTCACTTCCTCTACAGGTGCATGTAAGGTGCTCCCCCTCTGTACTTCAGGGGCAGCCTTTGCCTGTGTCTACAGTATACGGTATTTTCCTGCCTCGCAGACTGTGTGCTTTAACCATCCTCCTAACCTGGGGACACAGATGACACTCCTATACCAGTAATGTGAATACAGAACTGAATTTAGAGAGATCTGGATGAAGCATATACAAAAACAACGGACAGGAAACCATGCTAAGTGTAGAAGTGGGTAAATTAGGCAGTCCCAAAGGGCTCTTCTTTTAATACCTTTACTAATTAGTGAAAATATATAATCCTCATGCTAATATGGAAGCTATTAAAATGGAATATCATATTAAAGGAGATTAAGAAAACTGGTGTCAGGGAAGGATGCAACTACACACTCCAATTACAATTGTGTACATGATAAACTAAGCCCAGACATGACATGCCGCCTCAAACATTGTTATAGCCCCAAACGTATTTTAGCTCTTTGAGCAATGCACAAGTTAAGTCAGAACAAATCTCCATAGAATAAATTCATTCAGGATTTACTAAGGGCCAACCCTGTGCCATGTCAGGTGCTGTCAAGCAAGAGGGATGCAAAGATGAATAAAGTATTAGATGTAGTCCCTGGACTCCAGAAGTTCACAACCCACTAGGTATGAGAGACACATAAACAGATGGCTACCACTTAAAGTTAAGTCTGCACTGCAACAGTAAAGCAAACTGAGTGTACCGTAGGCACAGAGGAGGGAGGGTCTAGCTAAAATTAAAAAAAAAAAAAAAAAGTAGAATTAATCCTGCCATAATATGAATAGCAGGCTATGGAAGGGATAAATCACAGGAAACTTGTCACTCTGAAAAGAGAATTCATCACACATAAAATTTTAATAGGAAATCAAATTGAACAGTCACTAGATGCACAAGGTGAAACGACCAAACAAGCAGATCACTAGATAAATTAAGAAGAAAAACCCATATAAATGAAAAGACAATATATTAAACCATAAACCTACCAACTCACCATCACAAAAGTAATGGTGGCAATAGGGACCACAGCAGACTTCACTAAAAACATTAGAAAAATATGGGTTAAAAGTCCATAACTTAATGGGCTTAAGAGAGTATGCACTGCCAGCCAGGGGAAGGCTGTGGGTAGCAGTGGCCATGCTCAGTTAAACACAAGGCTACGCTCTTTGGAAATGTCTTGAGAATTCACATGTTAGGGAATCTCTTCCGTTAGGCAAGCAGGCAAATACCTAACTTCACCACATAAATTTTTGAGAAAGCCACTTGACTTGATTGTATAAATCATTGCACAATAAGCTACACTTGATCATTTTGAAAACCAGAGGACACTGTGAGAAGAAGGACGACCACCAAAGAGTAAAAGTCATTGTGGGTATTTGCTAATAAAACTTGGTAAATGTGGATGTAATCTCAGATACCAAAAAGAAGGGGCCTAATAATAATTGAGGGCAAATTCTAGTTTAAAAGCCGTTTCAAGCACTCTTGCATATAACATTTAATCCTTTTCATCAATAATCCTGTATTTTTTCTTTTCTCTTAAATAAGAAAGCTGTAGCTCTAAATGCACAAGAAACTTACTCAAAATCATCCAAACCATCACACAGCGCCTGTGAACTTTCCATTACACCTCCTCATCTTAAACGAGGTTGATGCTTGGTAAATGCATGGATGAATACAGACATATGCCCAATATAATGAAAGTGCTTTAATAAGTGAACCCAAGTTTGTAGAAGTCTCAATTAGCATATTATGTAATGAGCATATGATTCCTGGATTTGTTTCTGCTATTTAAAATCCTCTCAGCAATTAATAACATAACTTTAGGTACTGAAGTTGATAAGTATTACCAACAGATGTGAAACTCTCTTCCCATCTTTCTATGTAGTAGCCATAAGGCCTTCCTAAGAATACTTTGTCACCTCAGGATATTCTCTTCAACTTTATAAAAGGAGATTCCTCCAAATTCTTCAATATGATCACTGAGGATTTATACTCTAGTTTGAATATGTTCACTTTCTGCAGTACAAACCCCAATGGGAAAATGCCTTAAATAGCAATGATCTGATGAACAGGGACACTTCTGCCAGCAGCAGATCTATCTATAGCTCAGTTGTCTTGTCATCCCCAGCAGGAAACAGCTCATATTCTCAGTGCCATGGTATATACTTCTCAGGAATACTTTGAATACTTCATCCATTCCCTTATGGAACTCTTTAGGGTTTAAGCAGGTAAAAAAAACAAAAACAAAAACAAAAAACAAACAAGATAGGCCTTTTATCAAAACTTTTTAAGTCAGGAAAAAGCACACATTATTGGACTCGATAGTTTTATTACTCAGAAGAATTCCTGGCGCTGGCAGTGAGCAACAAGATTTATACTCCCCACCCCCATTTTTCAAAGTCTAAAGATGTGTGATCAGATGTTCTTTTTTTTTTTTGAAATTTATTGTCAAATTGGTTTCCATACAACACCCAGTGCTCATCCCAAAAGGTGCCCTCCTCAATACCCATCACCCACCCTCTGCTCCCTCCCACACCCCATCAACCCTCAGTTTGTTCTCAGTTTTTAAGAGTCTCTTATGCTTTGGCTCTCTCCCACTCTAACCTCTTTTTTTTTCCTTCCCGTCCCCCATGGGTTTCTGTTAAGTTTCTCAGGATCCACATAAGAGTGAAAACATATGGTATCTGTCTTTCTCTGTATGGCTTATTTCACTTAGCATAACACTCTCCAGTTCCATCCACGTTATACAAAGGGCCATATTTCATTCCTTCTCATTGCCACGTAGTACTCCATTGTGTATATAAACCACAATTTCTTTATCCATTCAACAGTTGATGGACATTTAGGGTCTTTCCATAATTTGGCTATTGTTGAGAGTGCTGCTATAAACATTGGGGTATAAGTGCCCCTGTGCATCAGTACTCCTGTATCCCTTGGGTAAATTTCTAGCAGTGCTACTGCTGGGTCATAGGGTAGGTCTATTTTTAATTTTTGAGGAACCTCCACACTGTTTTCCAGAGTGGCTGCACCAATTTGCATTCCCACCAAGAGTGCAAGAGGGTTCCCATTTCTCCACATCCTCGCCAGCATCTATAGTCTCCTGATTTGTTCATTTTGGCCACTCTGACTGGCGTGAGGTGATATCTGAGGGTGGTTTTGATTTGTATTTCCCTGATGAGGAGCGATGTTTAGCATCTTTTCATGTGCCTCTTGGCCATCCGGATGTCTTCTTTAGAGAAGTGTCTATTCATGTTTTCTGCCCATTTCTTCACTGGATTATTGGTTTTTCGGGTATGGAGTTTGGTGAGCTCTTTATAGATTTTGGATACTAGCCCTTTATCCAAAATGTCATTTGCAAATATCTTTTCCCATTCCGTTGGTTGCCTTTTAGTTTTGTTGGTTGTTTCCTTTGCTGTGCAGAAGGTTTTTATCTTCATAAGGTCCCAGTAGTTCATTTTTGCTTTTAATTCCCTTGACTTTGGGGATGTGTCAAGTAAGAAATTGCTACGACTGAGGTCAGAGAGGTCTTTTCCTGCTTTCTCCTCTAGTGTTTTGATGGTTTCCTGTCTCACATTCAGGTCCTTTATCCATTTTGAATTTATTTTTGTGAATGGTGTGAGAAAGTGGTCTAGTTTCAACCTTTTGCATGTTGCTGTCCAGTTCTCCCAGAACCATTTGTTAAAGAGACTGTCTTTTTTCCATTGGATGTTCTTTCCTGCTTTGTCAAAGATGAGTTGGCCATACGTTTGTGGGTCTAGTTCTGGGGTTTCTATTCTATTCCATTGGTCTATGTGTCTGTTTTTGTGCCAATACCATGCTGTCTTGATGATGACAGCTTTGTAGTAGAGGCTAAAGTCTGGGATTGTGATGCCTCCTGCTTTGGTCTTCTTCAAAATTACGTTGGCTATTGGGGCCTTTTGTGGTTCCATATGAATTTTAGGATTGCTTGTTCTACCTTTGAGAAGAATGCTGGTGCAATTTTGATTGGGATTGCATTGAATGTGTAGATTGCTTTGGGTAGTATTGACATTTTGACAATATTTATTCTTCCAATCCATGAGCAGGGAATGTCTTTCCATTTCTTTATATCTTCTTCAATTACCTTCATAAGCTTTCTATAGTTTTCAGCATACAGATCTTTTACATCTTTGGTTAGATTTATCCCTAGGTATTTTATGCTTCTTGGTGCAATCGTGAATGGGATCAGTTTCTTTACTTGTCTTTCTGTTGCTTCATTATTAGTGTATAAGAATCCAACTGATTTCTGTACATTGATTTTGTATCCTGCAACTTTGCTAAATTCATGTATCAGTTCTACCAGACTTCTGGTGTAGTCTATTGGATTTTGCATGTATAATATCATGTCATCTGCAAAAAGTGAAAGCTTGACTTCATCTTTGCCAATTTTGATGCCTTTGATTTCCTTTTGTTGTCTGGTTGCTGATGCTAGAACTTCCAACACTATGATAAACAATAGCAGTGAGAGTGGACATCCCTGTCATGTTCCTGATCTCAGGGAAAAAGCTCTCAGTTTTTCCCCATTGAGGATGATGTTAGCTGTGGGCTTTTCATAAATGGCTTTTATGATCTTTAAGTATGTTCCTTCTATCCCGACTTTTTCGAGGGTTTTTATTAAGAAAGGATGCTGAATTTTGTCAAATGCCTTTTCTGCATCGATTGACAGGACCATATGGTTCTTATCTTTTCTCTTATTAATGTGATGTATCACGTTGATTGATTTGCAAATGTTGAACCAGACCTGCATCCCAGGAATGAATCCCACTTGATCATGGTGAATAATTCTTTTTATATGCTGTTGAATTCGATTTGCTAGTATCTTATTGAGAATTTTTGCATCCATATTCATCAGAGATATTGGACTGTAGTTCTTTTTACTGGGTCTCTGTCTGGTTTAGGAATCAAAGTAATACTGGCTTCATAGAATGAGTCTGGAAGTTTTCCTTCCTGTTCCATTTTTTGGAATAGCTTGAGAAGGGTAGGTATTATCTCTGCTTTAAACGTCTGGTAGAACTCACCTGGGAAGCCATCTGGTCCTGGACTCTTATGTGTTGGGAGATTTTTGATGACTGATTCAATTTCTTCGCTGGTTATGGGTCTGTTCAAGCTTTCTATTTCCTCCTGATTGAGTTTTGGAAGGGTGTGGGTGTTTAGGAATTTGTCCATTTCTTCCAGGTTGTCCAGTTTTTTGGGATATAATTTTTCATAGTATTCCCTGATAATTGCTTGTATCTCTGAAGGATTGGTTGTAATAATTCCATTTTCATTCATGATTTTATCTATTTGGGTCATCTCCCTTTTCTTTTTGAGAAGCCTGGCTAGAGGTTTATCAATTTTGTTTATTTTTTCAAAAAACCAACTCTTAGTTTCATTGATCTGCTCTACAGTTTTTTTACATTCTATATTGTTTATTTCTGCTCTGATCTTTATTATTTCTCTTCTTCTGCTGGATTTCGGCTGTCTTTGCTGCTCTGCTTCTATTTCCTTTAGGTGTGCTGTTAGATTTTGTATTTGGGATTTTTCTTGTTTCTTGAGATAGGCCTGGATTGCGATATATTTTCCTCTCAGGACTGCCTTCGCTGCATCCCAAAATGTTTGGATTGTTGCATTTTCATTTTCATTTGTTTCCATATATTTTTTAATTTCTTCTCTAATTGCCTGGTTGACCCACTCATTCTTTAGTACGGCGTTCTTTAACCTCCATGCTTTTGGAGGTTTTCCAGACTTTTTCCTGTGGTTGATTTCAAGCTTCATAGCATTGTGGTCTGAAAGTATGCATGGTATGATCTCAATTCTTGTATACTTATGAAGGGCTGTTTTGTGACCCAGTATGTGATCTATCTTGGAGAGTGTTCCATGTGCACTCGAGAAGAAAGTATATTTGTTGCTTTGGGATGCAGACTTATAATATATCTGTCAAGTCCATCTGATCCAATGTAATCATTCAGGGCCCTTGTTTCTTTATTGACCATATGTCTAGATGATCTATTCATTGTTGTAAGTGGGGTGTTAAAGTCCCCTACAACTACCACATTCTTACCAATAAGGTTGCTTATGTTTGTGAGTAATTGTTTTATATATTTGGGGGCTCTCGTATTCGGCGCATAGACATTTATAATTGTTATGCTCTTCCTGATAGATAAACCCTGTAATTATTATATAATGCCCTTCTTCATCTTTTGTTAAAGAATTTAATTTAAAGTCTAGTTTGTCTGATATAAGTATGGCTACTCCAGCTCTCTTTTGACTTCAGTAGCATGGTAAATAGTTCTCCATCCCCTCACTTTCAATCTGAAGGTGTCCTCAGGTCTAAAATGAGTCTCTTGTAGACAGCAAATAGATGGGTCTTGTTTTTTATCCATTCTGATACCCTATGTCTTTTGGTTGGCGCATTTAGTCCATTTACATTCAGTGTTATTATAGAAAGATATGAGTTTAGAGTCATTGTGATGTCTGTAGATTTCATGCTTGTAGTGATATCTCTGGTACTTTGTCTCACAGGATCCCCCTTAGGATCTCTTGTAGGGCTGGTTTAGTGGTGATGAATTCCTTCAGTTTTTGTTTGTTTAGGAAGACCTTTATCTCTCCTTCTATTTTAAATGACAGATTTGCTGGATAAACGATTCTCGGCTGCCTATTTTTTTCTGTTCATCACATTGAAGATTTCCTGCCATTCCTTTCTGGCCTGCCAAGTTTCAGTAGAGAGATCGGTCACGAGTCTTATAGGTCTCCCTTTATATGTTAGAGCACGTTTATCCCTAGCTGCTTTCAGAATTTTCTCTTTATCCTTGTATTATGCCAGTTTCACTATGATATGTCTTGCAGAAGATTGATTCAAGTGACATCTGAAGGGAGTTCTCTGTGCCTCTTGGATTTCAATGCCTTTTTCCTTCCCCAGATCAGGGAAGTTCTCAGCTATTATTTCTTCAAGTGCACCTTCAGCACCTTTCCCTCTCTCTTCCTCCTCTGGAATACCAATTATGCGTATATTATTTCTCTTTAGTGCATCACTTAGTTCTCTACTTTTCCCCTCATACTCCTGGATTTTTTTATCTCTCTTTTTCTCAGCTTCCTCTTTTTCCATAATTTTTTCTTCCAGTTCACCTATTCTCTCCTCTGCCTCTTCAATCCGAGCTGTGGTCGTTTCCATTTTATTTTGCAGTTCATTTATAGCATTTTTTAGCTCCTCCTGACTGTCCCTTAGTCCCTTGATTTCTGTAGCAATAGATTCTCTGCTGTCCTCTATACTGTTTTCAAGCCCAGTGATTAATTTTATGACTATTATTCTAAATTCACTTTCTGTTATATTGTTTAAATCCTTTTTGATCAGTTCGTTAGCTGTTGTTATTTCCTGGAGTTTGTTTTGAGGGGAATTCTTCCGTTTCGTCATTTTGGATAGTCCCTGGAGTGGTGCGGAACTGGGGGGCACTTCCCCTGTGCTGTCTTGAATAACTTGTGTTGGTGGGCGGGGCCGCAGTCAGACCTGATGTCTGCCCCCAGCCCACTGCTGGGGCCACAGTCAGACTGTGTGTGCCTTCTCTTCCCCTCTCCTAGGGGTGGGATTCACTGTGGGGTGGCATGGCCCTTCTGGGCTACTTGCACACTGCCAGGCTTGTGGTGTTGGGGATCTGGCATATTAGCTGGGGTGGATCGGCAAGGTGCACAGGGGTTGGAGGGGCAGGCTCAGCTTGCTTATCCTTCGGTGATCCACTTAGGGAGGGGCCCTGCGGCATGGGGAGGGAGTCAGACCTGCTGTGGAGGGATGGATCCGCAGAAGCACAATGTTGGGTGTTTGCGAGGTGCAAGCAAGTTCCCTGGCAGGAACTGGTTCCCTTTGAGATTTTGGCTGGGGGATGGGCGACGGAGATGGCGCTGGCGAATGCCTTTGTTCCTCCCCAACCTGAGCTCTGTCATCCCGGGGCTCAGCAACTCTCCCTCCCGTTGTCCTCCAGCCTTCCTGCTCTCCGAGCAGAGATGTTAGCTTATAACCTTCCAGATGTCAAGTCCCTCTTGCTGTAGGAACACACTCCTTCCGGCCCCTCTGCTTTTGCAAGCCAGACTCGGGGGGCTCTGCTTGGCCCGCGGGCTGCCCGTCCGCCCCGACTCCCTCCCGCCAGTCCGTGCAGCGCGTACTGCCTTGCTGCCCTTCCTACCCTCTTCCGTGGGCCTCTTGTCTGCGCTTGTCTCCGGAGACTCCATTCTGCTAGTCTTCTGGCAGTTTTCTGGGTTATTTAGGCAGGTGTAGGTGGAATCTAAGTGATCAGTAGGACGTGGTGAGCCCAGCATCCTCCTACGCCACCATCTTCCCCTCCTCCAATCCCAGATGTTCTTTATCTCAATGTTTACAGTCATTAGGTTTTGCGAATGGTCTGAAACGCATGCATTATTTAATATATGTGGTTCCACTTAATGTGAGACGAAGCACAGTGAACATCTTACAGATTGTCATGGGTCAACTTTCTTTGAGGAATGTCTAGAGTCTCTCGGGGCTTACAGAAAGCTTATTAGAACTATTAGCAATGGACCCTATGTCTTATGGTATACAACTAGTTCTTACAAAGACATTTAGTTCACATACTTTTTTTGCCTTCTGGGGACCAAGTTTAACATCTCTGTATCTTAAATCTCTCATCTCTGTAACTTAAATGACTGGTTGAGTCTTAGTTATCTTTAACAGTCATTCACATTGGGATATTGTATCATTTAATAATTTTACGAATAACAGAACAGCATAATAACTGCACCTTATTAAGTGATTACTATGACAGACATTGCACTAAGTGTTTTACACTCATTTAGGTAATTTAATCCTCCCAACACTTCCGCCAGATAGATGCTATTATCCCTATTTCACAGATAAAGAAACAAAGGCTCAGAGAAATTAAATGAATTGGCCAAAGGGACACCTAGCAAGTAAGAGGTAATACTAATATTTGAACCTATTGTTGTCTTGCTCTGACAAGAGCAAAGAGTACTCAAAATTAAGAGTACTGCTTATGTACTGTTTGATTTTTTTTTCAGTATGTATACTATTTGAATAGCTATATATTGTGTGAATCTAAGGCCAGAAAATATGACAATGGCAAATAAACCAAAGTTGTACATGGGCAATAAATACTTCAAATAATATGTTTAACAACTGTATTGTTTAAAAACCCATAGGCTATGCAAACATGAAATTATGCAGACATCAAGCTTTATGGAGATGAAAAATAATTAGAAACTTTGAGTTTATCTGATAAATGTCAAAATATTTTATAATATACATCAGAGAATGGTTTCATTACATGAGTAGGTCTTCTTCAATTTTTAAAGGCCACAATATGATTCATCATGATTCATTTCACTTAGGTGACGTTCAAATGTGCAAATACCTGATGCAAATACCAAATCCTAATTTCGAATACAATATACAGAACTCGTGCCAAACAGTTTCTATTTTATAAAACATCATTGCAGTTTGATGTGTTAAAGTTTTTAAAAAGAATAATTAGAATGTTACATAGAGATGTAAGGGAGACAGAAATAAATATTATGGTATAATTTGTGTCACTTTAGACACACTTGATGGTGTGAAATGTATTACTGGATGGTGTAAAACACAGATATTCATGCCCAGGCATCAGGTTGTAGGTATGTACTTTTTTGCCACGTACTACAGACAGGTGCAGCTTTTGGAATATCTGAGTAGCAGGGGGAACTTGTCTTGCCACTTTTTGCCCTTTTTGAGATCTTTCATTCAATGGTCTTCTCCTTTGCTCTACTCCTTCAAGGTACTGAGATACATAACATTTTATCATTTCAAGAAAATGTAACAACTATTTAATACACATTGTCTAAAATATTTAAACATTAATATCTTATTCCTAAAGAGGATGTATTTCTGGAGAGGAAGAACTCCAAAAATGAGAACTGCTGGGACTTGGGCAAGCTCTTGGGGGAAAGATTTTACACACTTTCTGTGATCTTTGAGCATACCAGGTAAATTGGCCACCCACTCTGTCTTCTCTTCTAGCCTCAGGGCAATGGTAGATATCAAGCAAGGTGTTGTTCAAGACACAGAGACACCCGCCTTAAGCAGGCAGATTGAAGCCTTGGGAACCAGACCTGGGATATTTAAAAGGAGTCAAAAGGGATTGAAAGACAGATCTTTGTTTTGCCAAGTTCCCTGAAAGAAGTTCTAATATAGTAAGTAGGTTTCCACATTATTAGGGTTTGTGTATATAATGAAGCAAGCTGGTAAGGCTGAGGGTGAGAATTTTCCCTTTAATAAAGTTGGTCAAAACCCTAAAATTAGTACTAGAAATATTCCCCAGATAACTAGAAACAAGATAGTCAAACTTAAGCTATTGGCTTTAATAGTTATCCAACATAAGTTTCCAAGAAAAAAACTGAAACAGTTGTTTCAAGGAATTTGGATCATATAATCTTCTTAAGACCTGTTGTTATGAGGTTTCTATTTGTCAATACAGTTCAGAGTTATAAAACTGACCTCATTGATATGTACTTTTTAGAACTAAAAGAAATTGCATGAAATACAAGTTTTTCTCAACTACATTTGTGAATGTATGCTTGCTACTCTCCCCTAACTAAAGGGTCTTTCTTTTTTTTTACACACAATGAATAGTAATAAATGAAGTTTAAAATGATTTTAATGCCTAAAGTAACATCCTAGACACTAAGTCTACATGAATTGTCTTAATATCAATTGATAAGATATGAATACAACTTTTTAAAAAAGATAGGGGGATGGCTGAGAAATAAATCTATGCTTATATGGTCAATTAATCTATGACAGAAGAGGCAAGAGTATACAATGAAAAAATGACAGTGTCTTACACTCAGATCAATGGAACAGAATAGAGAACCCAGAAATGGACCCACAAACGTATGGCCAACTCATCTTTGACAAAGCAGAAAATATCCAGTGGAATAAAGACAGTCTGTTCAGCAAGTGATGCTGGGAAAACTGGACAGCAACATGCAGAAAAAAGAACCTGGACCACTTTCTTACACCATACCCAAAAATAAACTCGAAATGGATGAAAGACCTAAACATGAGAGAGGAAGCCATCAAAATCCTCGAGGAGAAAGCAGGCAACAGCCTCTTTGATCTTGGCCGCAGCAACTTCTTACTCAACATGTCTCCAGAGGCAAGGGAAACAAAAGCAAAAATGAACTATTAGGACCTCTCAAAATAAAAAGCTTATACACAGTGAAGGAAACAATCAGCAAAACTAAAAGACAACCGACAGAATGGGAGAAGATATTTGCAAATGACATATCAGATAAAGGGTTAGTATCCAAAATTTACAAAGAACTTATCAAACTCAACACCCAAAAAACAAATAATCCAGTGAAGAAATGGACAAAGACATAAATAGACACTTCTCCAAAGAAGACATCCAGATGGCCAACTGACACATGCAAAAATGCTCACCATCACTCATCATCAGGGAAATACAAATCAGAACCACAATGAGATACCACCTTACGCCTGTCACAATGGCTAACATGAAAAACTCAGGCAACAACAGATGTTGGTGAGGATGCAGAGAAACAGGATCTCTTTTGCACTGCTGGTGAATGCAAACTGGTGCAGCCACTCTGGAAAACGGTATGGAAGTTCCTCAAAAAATTAAAAATAGAACTACCCTCTGACCCAGCAACTGCACTACTAGGTATTTATCCAAGGGATACAGGTGTGCTGTTTCGAAAGGACACATGCATCCCAGTGTTTATAACAGCACTATCAACAATAGCCAAAGTATGGAAAGAGCCCAAATGTCCATCGATGGATGAACAGATAAAGAAGATATGAAAAAAATATATAAGAAGATATGGTATATATATACAATGGAGTATTACTCAGCAATCAAAAAGAATGAAATCTTTCCATTAACAATTACATGGATGGAACTAGAGGGTATTATGCTAAGCAAAATTAGTCAGAGCAAGACAAATATCATATAACTTCACTCATATGAGCAAAACAGATGAACATAAGGGAAGGGAAGCAAAAATAATATAAAAACAGGGAGGGGGACAAAACATAAGAGACTCTTAAATATAGAGAACAAACAGAAGGTTGCTGGAGCGGTGGTGGGAGGGGGGATGGGCTATATGGGTAAGGGGCATTAAGGAATCAATCTACTCCTGTAATCATTGTTGCACTATATGCTAACTAACTTGGATGTAAATTAAAAAAAATAAAAAAAAAAATAATTTTTTTTTAAAAAGACAGTGTCTTAAATAAATGATCCAGGAAAAACTGGACAACTACATGCAAAAGAACGAAGCTGGACTACTTCCTTACACCATAAACAAAAATAAACTCAAAATGGATTAAAGACCTAAATGTGAGACCTGAAACCATGAAACTCCTAGAAGAGAACACAAACAGTAATCTTTGACATTGTTGTACAGAAACATTTTTCTAGACATGTCTCTTCAGGCAAGGGAAACAAAAGCAAAAATAAACTATTTGGACTACACCAAAATAAAAAGCTTCTGCACAGCAAAGGAAACCATCAATGAAACAAAAAGGCAACCTACTGAAATGAAAGATATTTGAAAATGATCTGATAAGGGTTTTATATCCAAAATATATGTAGAATTTATATAATACCAAAAAACCCAATTAACCCAATTAAGAAGTGAGCAGAGGACTTAAATAGACATTTTTCAAAAGAAGACATACAGATGGCCAACAGATACATAAGGTTCGACATCACTCATCATCAGGGAAAGGCAAATCAAAACCACAATGAGATATCAACTTATACCTGTCAGAATGGCTAGAATCAAAAAGACAAGAAATAACAAGTATTGGCAAGAACTGGAGAAAAAGAAACCTTTGTACACTGTTGGTGGGAGTGCTAACTGATGGAACCACTATGGAAAATAGTATGGATGCACTCAAAAAAAATTGAAAATACAAATATCATGTAATCCAGTAATTCTACTACTGGGTATTTATCTAAAGAAAATGAAAATACTAATTAAAAAAGATATATGGACCCGTATGTTTTATTGCAGCGTTATTTACAATAGCCAAGATATGGAAGCAAACCAAGTGTCCATTGACAGATGAATGGATGAAGAGGTATACATACATACATACAATGGGATATTACTCAGGCATAAAAAAATGAGATCTTGGCATCTGTGACAACATGGATGGACCTAGAGGGTATTATGCTAAGTGAAAGACAAATACCATATGATTCACTTACATGTGGAATCTAAAAACAAAACAAATGAGCAAGCAAAAAAAGTAGAAATAGACCCATAAACAGGAAATTGGTGGTTGCCCGAGAAGAGGGGAATAGGGAGATGGGCAAAATGGCTGAAGGGGAGTGAGAGGTCCTGACTTTCAGATAAAAACGCAATAAAATTACAAAAAAAAAAAAAGTGTGTATGTGAGAGAGATGCAGACTGAAAAACTGGCAAAGGTGATAAACCTTGAGTCTAAGGGTCTTAGAGAAAGCTTCTATGTATAAGCTGTAGCACTGAGAAAAATAAATTTCAAATGGAATGCAGGAAACACTTTGAATTTGGATACAGTGATCAAAAGACCTCTCTTTACATCCTCTCAGATAGGTCTCAAATAATAGGAATGGATACATTATGACAAAACATTAATGAGATGTACTGGCTAGTCACATGAAGGCTGTACCTGTGCAAAAAAATTACAAATATCTTTGGTAGTGTGTACATAACTCTATTACTCAGCCTGATTTCTCTCCTGGGTCCTCTTGTTTGTCTTGGAAAACATGCAAACAAAGAGGTCAAGTGCAGGATCCACCTTAACCCTTAAAGGGGAGAGAGGCAAGGTGAATGGCTTAAGCTTAAAACCCAGGAAGGTGTATTCCCACTGGGTACTCCCCAAGCTGGGTGATTCCATTTACAATCATCTTCCATCTCAACAAAATATCATATGGCATACTTCTGATGGTTGTACTTCATAAATCTTTGGGGTGATTTCTTTTAAATCCAGGTTTCAAAGCACTTCTAAGAAAGAGTCTGTTGTTTAATTACCTGCCTTGATTCCTTTGTCTGATCCAAACTGTTACAAGCAGATAAGCAAGCATATGATGCCAAAGATACAAAAGACATGATCTGAACGGCGGAAAGTGGGCCCCACATCTTAACCAGAAATTCACTGCTTAGAGCCCCTGTGAACGTCGAGCACAATATGAATCAACACATGAAGCTTCACTTTCTTTTATTGTTAATCCTTCACTTTCTAGATAGGGAAGATTATTTTGTTATAGCAAAAATAGGATAAAAATGTTCAAAAGAAACCTGGACAGGTGCTGAGACTAAAGCACTCATTAATGACTTCATGAAATAATCCTATTTCTCAAAATACAGAATGAGAAAAGCCTCTATATAGTCACAGTAATGCATAGTAGGAAATCATTACCAGCTAAATGAGAGCTCTAATGTAGAATATGGAGAAAATCAGGTGCTATCTGATTTTCTATCTGAACATTAGAAAGTCTCATTTAGGAATCAATTCTCGGTGCCATCTGTATAAGACAGTCTTAATTTGGCATAACATTATTCTGTCTGTTATACACCTGCTTGTTCCCTGGACTATGAAAGGAAAATAGCAATTTTTCAAGCATAATAAACCTAATATCTTTTTAATTAATATAGATATTGAAATTAAAAAAATAAAACTCAGCTATATGCCAGTAGCATGTCAGATATTTCAGAGAATAAGGTACAGTATTCATAACCACTTGGATTATTTTGGATTATCCAAAACAATTTTGTTGAAAAAATGCAAATGCTTTTTTTTGAAAGGAATCTTCTTGCAAAGCCATTAAGATAACATGGATATGAAGGTGCATTACAGAAAAATACAGGAAGATCCAATGTCATCAATAAGATTCATGCATCTACATTTCTAGATATCACCTGGAGACAGCATCAATTAATCTTTTTTATGAACCTTAATTTTTTTTAGTCTCTCATGATTATCCATTTTTAAAGAACACATGAAACATTGAATGAAGGGTAAAATTTAGGCTGTTATGGTCATTTTCTTTACCTCAATGATCAACCTGTAAATCACTGAAAATTATAAATTGAAGAACTAACACAAGTTCTGCATTCAACTCAACGATAATAGCCAAAACCTAATAATATTTATAGTGAATGGCTTAAAAGGGGGAAAAAATAAACTATCCTTCCCCCCAAATTCTAACTAGTTTCTGACATACCAATTATGTTCTAGCAATTGCTTGCTATACCTTTAATCATCATAAATATTTATAACAAGGACAATGTCCTCAGGCTTTTGATTGAGATTTTAAATTGCCCTCTAAGTAATTAACTGCTAAAATTACCCATTTGTCTAAAATTGATATTATGCTAAGAAACAAACCATTAGTTAATAGTGAATATTTATTTCACAATGTCATGTTGAGAACAGATATACTTTGTGGGCAAAATAGCAAATGATTCTAGAAATTTAGTTAACATTGACAGTTTTTGTTATGAGTTTATTTTTTGTTGTGAGTTTACTATTATTTTTTTGTTATGAGTTTATTTCAGTATTTACCAGGAATATACATCAAGAAAGATAAACTTTAACAGATGTTTTGCTGAGAATTAGCATAAAATTACTGTAGAATTCCATGCCTTACTGTATTATTATATATACAATATATTATATTATATTATATTATATTATATTATATTATATTATATTATATTATGTATCATTCCAGTTGTTCTTTTCTCTTTCATTTTTCAATGACCTATCATGTTTGCAATGCTTAAAATTCTATCTGATTCACATTAAAGAACAATCTCAATTCTTAGGTACATGACATCCCACAGTATTACTGTAAACAAGGATATATGAAATCTAAACAAAAATATTCACATTTTTAGAATCCAAGACAAATGCTTTACATATATTTTTATGCTGCCCAATAATCAAACTAAAAGTCAAAATTGCCAGATTTAGAAACAAAAAGGTCTGATCACTGTACTTTCCTTCTGTTCCCTACAATGAATATTCAGTATCTACAACATTCCAAACATTTAATGATCTACAAGCTATTTAGGTAAACACAGAGCTTTGGAGTTACTAAAGAATATGCTCTTTTAACATAAAAGTGGATCTCACCTGGTTTTCCCATCTCCTTAAATTTATAAAGAACCATTACAAGGTCTTATTTTAGCTCAACTGTTTTTTTTTAAATTAACATCTCAGCCTTATGAACAGCTGTTAACTTAGTAAATATTATTCTTATGCTCTTCATTTTGCATTTATAGATTTAAGTGACAATAAATACCACAACGTGAAAAAAATGCATTAATATATCAAACAGAAATACCTGTGGGACATCTGTCACTATGTCACAGTCAGACTACTTTGAGAATAATTTCACCTGCAGTGCAGATCCTAAATGTAACCCTGGAGGAGGGCATTGTGTCTAAGCAGGTGAAGAAAAGCCAGTGCATAATTAGGTGAGTGGCCTCCCATGGAAACCAACATGGTAATAAGGGCCGTCTGCTTCCGTGCATGGCAATTCAGATGCCAAAACACAGGCATTAACAAGCTGCATTCTATTTTTTAACTTCCCACACCCTCAGAGAAGATAAGAGTACTATCTTCAATATGAAAATGATGATAAAACTATGTGACTGAGTGCATATAAAGTTAAATGATAAGCTACTTACAGTAATTTAATGTATTAATCATGTAGTGTAGGGAGAAGAACATTGGACAGAGTCAAAAAACATTTCTAGGATACTAATCCTGGAAGGAGCTTGCCTGGTTATAGCAGAATCACTCAGAGGTATTTTTCCTTTTTAATTTTACCAACATTAACATTTAAATTATTATGACTATGTAAATATTATTTAGACCTGAGCCATTTAGTTTACTATGAATACTTTTACCCCCACCCCCACCCCCACACAATAATTTGGTTTTCCTGGTGTTACTGATGATCTAGTTCTTTTGTTTATTGGTTTGTTTTCCTTTGGTTAGTTTTCTTTGCAGTTAGTGCTAATTCAACACCAAACTCTTTTCCCATCTCATAAATCTTCTCAAACACATTAGGTATTTTACCTAACAATTTCCTCTTCTTGGAAATCTCTCCTGGAAACCCCTGACCTGCTCCAACTGGACCAGTGGATTACTCTCCCAGACTAATGCATAACTGTCATCCTGGGATTCTTTTCAGCATTGTCCTGAAAACCTCCTGCATCTCTCTCCGTGGCAGCCTTTGTTTCTTGGTTTCTTTGTCTTCTCTGCCTTGGTTTATACCCTGAATTCTAGTGGAGTACATCCTCAAGTAGCTTCCTGAGAAAGGATGCACAGTGGGCATTATGTTCAACTTTTTGAACATCTGAAAATAATTACTTTACCTTCACAATTGATAGTTTGTATAGAATACTAGGTTGAGAGAATAATTTTATTTATTTATTTTTTTTAAGTAAGCTCTAAACTCAATATAGGGCTTGAAATCATGATCATGAGATCAAGAGTCACATGCTCTACTGACTGAGCCAGCCAGGCTCCCTGAGGGAATAATTTTAAATACGAACTTTCAAGCCACTGTCCCACTGCTGTCTCCCTTCCAGTGTTGCTGCTGAAAAGGCTAAGGCCACTATAATTCTATCACAGTAAAGCCGTTTCCTTTTGTAGGATTTTTCTTCAAAACCAGCGTTCTAAAATTTTGCAATAAGGAATCTTATTGTCAGTCTATTTTCATTAAATATTATGGGCATTTAATGGACCCTCTTAATCTTGAAATTCACATCCTCCACAGCTGGAAAAAGTGTAGTTGAATGACTATTACTTTGATGATTCCTCCTGCACATTTTCTCCAATTATTCAGAGGTTGGATCCCCTGGACTGGACCTCAAATTTTTTTTTGATACTTTCTTTCTCATTTTTCAGATCTGTGCTTTATACTCTATTTTCTGGAAAACTTCTTTACTTTTATCACCCATGTTTTTTTGTTATTTTTTTATGTCTTTCATCATATTTGTTTAAGGCTTATTTTTGAGAGGCCTCAGAGAGAGTGCGTGCATGCATGCAAGTGGAGGACGGGCAGAAACAGAGGGAGACAGGATCCAAAGCTGGTTCTGCACTACCAGCACAGAGTGCAACACAGGGCTCAAACTCATAAACTGTGAGATCATGACCTGAGCCAAAATCAAGAGGCAGACGCTCAGCTGACGGAACCACTCAGGCACCACTCTGTCATCATATTGTTAATTTCTAAAGCAACCTTCTGTTCACTAAGTTCCTTTTTTAAAAAAATAACTTATCATTCTTATTTTATAGATATACTATAGTTCTTCTACATCTTTGAGAGTATTGATAATTTTTTGATGTCTTCTTTACAATCTTTCTCTAATTTAATGCACACAACTTTGCTCCCTCCAAGTTACTTATGTCAAAGGAGGTCTTTGCTGTAGAGTTGCCTGGATTCTTTAGGTCTGTTCTCTTGGACTGATCAGATTCTTCACAAAAGACACTTCCAATTTTCAACCTTGAAGCATGGGTCTGACACCTATTTTTTGAAGCACCACAGGCCAGACCCTGTCTCTCATGCTCTTCCCCATCCCCACCTACTGGCCCAGCCCCTGTCCATAGTGATCACCCCACCGGCAGAGTGAAGAGCAGCAGAGGCAGGCTTTAAGTCTGTGAGAGGGTGACAGGCCAGGGTTGTTAGCAAGCACACATGTCCTCCACAGGTAAAGCCATGCAGGGTCACAGGGAGAGCAAGGTGACACTGTGGATCATGGGAGGCAACCTGGGCTCTCAGCACTGGGTCTGAGCAAATGCCCACCTCTTCCTACTTAAAGGAATTTTTAAATATTATTCTGAATTTGGAAGAGAGGAGAGAATATATATACATTTAAAGCTTTGCAGGTGACTCTGCCATGGAGCCACGTTTGAAGACCTTTAAATGACTACTGAGGTTTCCTGTACACGTAAATATTTCGAGAAGACTGTCCAATACATTTTGGCAAATCCTCAAGGAGCCGAGTCAAATTGGTTTCCATACAACACCCAGTGCTCATCCCAAAAGGTGCCCTCCTCAATACCCATCACCCACCCTTCCCTCCCTCCCACCCCCCATCAACCCTCAGTTTGTTCTCAGTTTTTAAGAGTCTCTTATGCTTTGAAGGAGCTGAGATTTCAATAGCTATGTGTAAAGGGGTACTATACATCAATACATTTTGCTGACTTTCAGTTATTCAAAATGGTATAAGAAGAGGTAAATCACATCACTCTCTTTTAAAGGCAAAAATGTAGTAAGGCATCAATCTGTGATCACATCAAGCAACTTCTGAGTATATATAATTCCTGCTCTATATGACTAATCTCCAGACTCACTGTGTATGTTCCGTCCAATTTCTGTGACATTATTTCTATTCTGACTGCACAATGAATTCACCATTAAGTTTCTCACCACAGCCTAGGAAGGCACTAACTATTAAACCATGTTTACTGCCATGGCACAACAAGGGCTGGGAATAGGTAGCAAACACTAGGTATTTGAAGAACAACGAATGACCATGGAATAAAAGAAAAGCTTGCAAAACTTGGATAAGAGTTGTTGAAACATGATTTCAAGTACATACTAGTTGCTGAAAAACGGCAACCTAGAAGTCAAGTTCCTCAAGACCACTAGGAGATAAAGGAAAAATAAAATGTAATGGAAGAAGCAGAACTTACAAATGCCACAAAAATCACCAGTGACACTGGCCTGAGTATGGTGAACATGGTGATGCTTTGTGGAATAAGCTTTTTTCTTTGTTTCACCAACAAAAATTTCCACCAATACTTAGCTCATGTCTAATGACACACAGAGGGTTGATAAGAAAACCAAGCAAGAATAATAAAAATCCAGTGATGTCATGGTTCTTTTTGAAAAGGTTCAGTCAGCTCTTTAATCTCAATCTTGTCACTGAACTTGGAAGTCAAGAAGTCAAAGTGCTCAGAGTAGCTGTTGATTTTCACTGAGATTGGCAGGCTCAGCCCCCTAGAGCTGAGCCCCCTGGGTCCCCTAGAGCTGAAGGTCTCACTAATTGGGTTCTCTACAGATCCCCAGGGTTAAAGTAGGAAACAAGAGTAAGGATGTATTGTACTATTGGTTTTGAACCTAATCAACCCTAAGAAGAGAACATTTAATGTGTAAATAAGAGAACTTAAAATGTTTCAATGTTTAGGAAAAAAACCAAAATTAAGTTCATGTTATGATATTAATGTTTGGAGTTAGACTTAAACATGGCCAAGATTGACGAAACGAGTCTTTCCATCTGTTAAAATTTCTTCCCCAATTTAAGACTAAATAATTGTTTATGTCAACGGAAACTGATTTTGAAGAAAAATGAACAAAGAATTTAAATTATTTATCTATCATAAATATCTAAGATAAATTATTTATCTATCAATAAAACAAAAAAACAACAAAAAAAGAGCTATATGAAACAACAGACTATATTGATTCTATTATTGATTCTATTATTTGTCTAAAACCATATTGATTCTATTATTTGTCTAAAACACAATGCTATTTCAGAATTGCTACAAGTTCCTGCATTTTAAAATTATACAACATAGGGGTGCCTGGATGGCTCAGAGATGAGTGTCTACCTTCGGCTCAGGTCATGATCTCACAATCAGAGCTTACATTGGGCTCTGTGCTGACAGTTCAGAGCCTGGAGCCTGCTTCAGATTCTCCCTCTCTCTCTGCCCCTCCCCCAGTCACACTCTGTCTCCCACTGTCTCTCAAAAATGAACAAACGTTAAAAAATTTTTTTAATTAAAAAAGTTATACAACATAACTGGCCACCATAAAAATCATCATTAATACCACAAATATTAACAATCACCTACAACTTATTAAAAATAAGAAAATCAACATTAGAAAAATAGGTAATATATAAGAACAGGCAACGTAATTACAAATAGTCAAGATCTTAACATGTGAAAAGATACTTGTCACTAGCAGCCAAGAAAACACTAACATAAAAGGTATTCCAATTTTACTTATCAGAATGGCAAAAATTAAAATGATTGGTTATGGTCAATGCTCATGAGAGTAAAGAAAAACAGTCCTCCTATAATTTACAAACTTGTGGGCAAATGTTCCAGTCAAATTCATTAAAACTGAAATCTTGTCTCTTAGTAAAGAAAATCCATTAACTAGATATATAAAAGAAATAAGAATGTAAAGGTTTCATACTATTATTTAGCCTAGAATTCATTACAATAGCAACATTCTAGAAACAAGCCAAGATCCATGAATAAGAAACAGTTGAAAACTATGGTTTTTTCATACTATGGACTCATATGCAGTTTTCAGGAAGATTAAACTACAATCATATATTGATTTTAAAGGATATCCATGATACATATTTTAAAAAGATATACAATAGCATGTTATTTTTATAGAGCAAAATAAACACACACAAAATACCATATGTGCATATATATTTTTATAAGCAAAGAGAAAAGTACAAAAGAAACATGCCTGCTGCAAAGAGTGATGTCAATAGATAATGCCTAGGAAGAAATGGGCAGAATTTTTCTTTACATACATCCATAGCACTCAATTGATTCTCAGGATCATGAAAGGTAGTCATTTGAATAACAGAATGTGAGCACATCATTAAACCTTCATATATAACTTTGGTATCTTCTGACGCTCTCACAGATGTCAAAAAAGAATCTCCTATTTGAAGCATGAAATTTTGAAACAATTTCCAAGATGGGTGCTAGGTCAGATGTTAGAAAAACTTAGTTCTTTCGACACACAGCAATCCAATTTGTAATAAAAGAAATGAAGGAGAGCAGTAGGAAACTGTTATCTGTTTGTACATACAAATAAAAAAATATGTACTATGAACGCACCATAACGTTTTGGATCATAGTATTTTGTACTGAAACTTACTGATACTTTAGTATGAAGTTCTAAGGGAGAGCTACCTGAAACTCTCTTCTCTTAAAAACAGTGTTAAAACAGCATTCCAGTGGATCTCACTTATTATTAGCATGAAACAAAAATAGAATTAAATCTAAATAATAATATTCCAGTGAAAAGACTTAATGTTTAAACATAGTTTCCAATCACTCAAGAGAGCACTAACCATAGTTTACTTCAATATCACTTCTCTTTACACAACAATTTTTTTAAGTTATGGTAGAGAGATTAGACTTTGATGAAAAAAAAATACACATGAAGAATGCTAACCGCTGGCTTAAAAAGATCTTTTCCTACCTTCACATTATCTGGATGCAGCCCCCCAGGGTGCTTGTCCATGTACTGACATAAATCAGTGTGCTGGAAGAAAAAGGGGAAAATGTATTAACATCCCTCTGGCTATAACATGATGAATCAATATTTTTCTACTTCAAAGTCACTATTGCCTTCTGAACAAAGCAAATATAAGACAAGTGGGTGGATTTTTTCTTTGTATGTAGCCGAATGCTTCTCCGCCCTCTCGTTTTTAACCACAATTGAATCATTACCTTTATCTTTAGGCTCTGTTTTGTATTACACATATCTGTGTATTAGAAGGTATCCATGTCCATAATTTAAGTGCCTAATTTCCTCCTCATTGAAAATATATTTTTTAGCAAAACAAAACAAAACAAAACAAAACTTAACTGTAAATATGGGTACCATACCTGAAAAAAACTAAACCAAAACACATACACATAACACACACTAAACCAATTACATTGCCAATTATCTTGTATTTTTCAAGTGCAAATGCAGGTTATGATTATTTATTTTGTATGAGATGAGAATACTACAAATATATCATTCTAGCAAAATTAATCACTACTTATTTAAAATTCTCATAACTATATTCATTAAAAAATAATTTTCAGGTTTCCAGAACTCCCGAATGTATCTGCCAAAATATATTTTTAAATGAATAGAAACACTTTCAAAATTATAAATTAAGACAAATATATCAGGTATAACTTTTTTAAAAGTTTTTATTTAAATTCCACTTAGTTAACATAGAGGGTAGTATTAGTCTCAGGTGTAGAGTTTAGTGATTCAACCTTTACATAAAACAGCCATGCTTATCACAGCATGTAACTTAAAAGGAATATCTCTAAGTAACATTTTTTTGCTGTTACTCTTTTAAAAATATCCCCAGCTCAATTTGCCTACAGCTGTATTTATTTTCATCTTAATGCTTCTTATGTTTACATAATGAATTATATAGAAATTTGAAAAAACATGTAGAGTTGCTATTCCAATTTTTCTTCTCTTATTAGAGGGTACTATAAGATTTATAACATTGAAACATTTTATCATTTTGGAAAAGCCACTGAACATGAGTATTTATGCCCTATTATCAAGCTTCAATTATTGAAGAATTTAGAGTTTATGTTATATTCAAGAATCTTGCTACAGTCATGGTAACAGGTCAGACTCCTTTACTGCATGCCAGGTTGGTACTGCTGAGGATACAGAACAAAATTTAGCATGCATTGATTATTCACTGTGCACTTCTTGAGCCTTTCTTGTGTTCCAGGCACTACACTAGTCACTAAAGACACAGAATTAAACAGTTGCAAAAAGAAAAAACAAAAACAAAAGCAAAAGCAAACAAACAAACAAAAAAACAAAACAAAACAAAAAACCCCAGACATGCCGATAATTATAATAAAGTATGTTATATATTATTTTAAGAACAGTACTGGGTAATGTTTGAGGGCATAGTAAGGGGAATTTATTGTGGTGTAGAGACTTTGGAAAAGTCTCTCAAAGAAGTTACACTTGAATAGAGAATGAAAGAAGCCAACTGACAGGCAACAGGACAGAAGAAATGCTCTTAGATATGTTCTAAGACAATATTGCCTTTATCTTAGACCACACCAAAAGTGTTTAGCTTCCAAATCAAAGTCAAACTCCATGAGGACAGAAACTATGTTTAATTTGGAAATTATTGCCTCTTTGGCCCAACAAAATGTCAAACACAGAGAAGAGCTTAATACAGGTGGAAATAGTTTTACATATAGTATAGCTTACTTAAAAAATACTCTAAAAGATAATTATGAGTTCCATGGAGTTTTTCCTGAGTGACTATATAAAAGTTTGATATCATGCATTTACCAAACTGAGGAATGAATTCTGGTTCCCAAATTGCCATTCTGTAACTCCATATTGTTAATTCCTCTCTCCTTTCGAGTATGGCTAACACCTCCCTTAAAGAAGACTTCTGAAGAACGAATAAAATAGTACATGAGATAGGGGCACCTGGGTGGCTCAGCTGGTTGAGCGACTGACTTCAGCTCAGGTCATGATCTCACGGTTTGTGAGTTTGAGCCCCTCGTCGGACTCTGTGCTGACAGCTCAGAGACTGGAGCCTGCTTCGGATTCTGTGTCTCCCTCTCTCTCTCTGCCCCTCCCCTACTCATGCTCTGTCTCTCCCTGTCTCAGAAATAAATAAACATTAAAAAAAATAGTACATGAGAAAGTACTTTTCACCTATAACATGATATACAGAAATATCATTTAAAATATTGCCCATTATATAACAGAATCCACAGAGGAAGAACTGTATCTAATTTGTTCACTGCTTCACACACAACAAATAAAATGATAAATAGAAAGTATATCAATAATTATATATCCATGACATGTTAAAAATTCCTAATAAAAAATATAAAATCTCAGGCGCCTGGGTGGCTCAGTCAGTTGGGCATCTGACTTCTGCTCAGGTCATGATTTCACAGCTCATGAGTTTGAGCATCAGGCTCTGTGCTGACAGCTTGGAGCCTGGAGCCTGCTTTGGATTCTGTCTCCCTCTCTCTCTGCTCCTCCCTCGCTCATACTCTGTCTCTCTCTCCTTCAAAAATAAATAAACATTAAACATTTTTTTAAATGTAAAATCCCAGTTTACAAAACAAGAAAATCTAATTCATGTTATTTCCAAGATACAATCTAGAAACCATAAGCAACAAAAACTTTGAAAATAAAAAATGCTATATTTTATTTTATACTTCATACTTACATATTTATATTGTTATTTATACGGATAATATTAATAAAAAATAATAATCATATCAATGTAAATATCAGACATAATAGAATTCAAGGAAAATGTATTAAACATTATGTACTTAACAACATGGCATACCAATATATACCAAAAGTTGGTAAAAATAAAAGAAGAAACTGATAATTTCACAAAATCTTCAGGGGCTTAGCTTACTTAGTTCAAGGATCAACAAACAGAATTTACCAGAAAAAAAAAAGGAAGGTTATAAGGAATATGAATAACACAATTAAATAGTGTGTTTACTTTTGTGCCCAGTAAACTCATGCTACACGTTTTTTAAGTAAGAATGGCACACTCAAAAACTTAATGTATTAGACACAGATAAAGACTTAACAGTTAGAAAGCAGAAGTCATATTCTCTTCCCACAACTAAATAAAATTAACATCAAAATGTACTGTATTTCATCAACCCTACGACCTACAATTCTTTTTTATCTCTGACATTGGAACAATAGCATGAATCTCCTATTTTCCAGGCAGTATTTGGACTACAGTTGTCATTGCCTGTGTTAGAGCAAACTTTTTAGTTTGCTTTATTTGAGGAATTATTTGTAACTCTGATGGCATGGGTCATCAACAAGAAATGTAAGGACCATCTGAGGGTAAAATATGGAAGCATGAGATGTAACTGTTATCCTCGGATGGTCCTTACATTTCTTGTAAACCATTTATTAAAAAATTTCAGGTAAGATTTTATGAAAAGTGCCAAAATTAATATCCGTAGGGCTCTTTTAGTGGGCATGAAACACTCTGATAAGAAAACACTAAATCACAGTTTAATTGAGCATTTATCTTTCTTACTAGTACATCAAGGAATGTTTCTTCTAGTCAATGGGGTCTTAAGTTCCATGACAGCAGGGATAAAATAAAAATGGAGAAAATCAGTTAAAGGGAGAGAATAAGAAAAGGAGGAACAAAGAAAATCTATTTTTCTAGGAACTAAAAAAAAATTTAAAAACCCCAAAATGTTTAAATTATTTAAAAATGAAAGATAGATACAACATAAATTTCAAAGCAATGGAAAATGGCCAGAGTATTACTGAACAGGGTCAGGGACATTTAAACCTTTGCCCAAAGCAATCTACATATCAATGCAATCCCTATCAAAATAACACCGTTATTCTTCACAGAGCTAAAAGGAACAATCCTAAAATTTATATGGAACCAGAAAAGACCCTGAACAGCCAAAGGAATGCAATCTACATATTCAATGCAATCCTTATCAAAATAACACCAGTATTCTTCACAGAGCTAAAAGGAACAATCCTAAAATTTATATGGAACCAAAAAAGACCCCGAACAGCCAAAGCAATCTTGGAAAAGAAAACCAAAGCTGGAGGCATCACAATCCTAGACTTCAAGCTGTATTACAAAGCTGTAATCATCCAGACAGTATGTACTGGCACAAAAACAGACACTCAGATCAATGGAACAGAATAGAGAATCCAGAAATGGACCCACAAACGAAACGTATGGTCAACTCATCTTTGACAAAGCAGAAAAGAATATCCAATGGAATAAAGGCAATCTCTTCAGCAACCGGTGCTGGGAAAACTGGACGACGACATGCAGAAGAATGAACCTGGACCACTTTCTTACACCATATACAAAAATACTCAAAATGGATGAAAGACCTAAAACCAAGACAGGAAAAATCAAAATCCTTGAGGAGAAAGAAGGCAACAATCTCTTTGACCTTGGCCGCAGCAACTTCTTATTCAACATGTCTCCGGAGGCAAGGGAAACAAAAGCAAAAATGAACTATTGGGAGCTCATCAAACTAAAAAGCTTCTACACAGCAAAGGAAACAATCAGCAAAACTAAAAGGCAACTGACAGAATGGAAGAAGATATTTGCAAATGACATATCAGATAAAGGGTTAGTATCAAAAATCTATAAAGAACTTATCAAACTCAACACCCCCCAAAAAAAATAATCTAGTGAAGAAATGGACAAAATACATGAATAGACACTTCTCCAAAGAAGACATACAGATGGCCAACAGACACATGAAAAAACGTTCAACATCACTCATCATCTGGGAAATACAACATAAGTAAATCTACTAATGTGAACTTCTAAAATTAACAAAGAAGTGGAATAGTGTAGGGTACAAAATTTTCACAGTATTATATATCTGACATTTAGATTTAATGCTAATTTTGTATAAATAAGATTTATTACATGCTGATTTTGCATAATAAATAAGACAAGGTCTCTGCTCTCAATAAAGCTTATATTCTGTGGATTGTACATACTTGTGAATTATTTTAATTTTTTTCCAAAAGACATATTCAAGCTTGTTGCTTAAAATTTTTAAAATTCCACATGAGTGAAATCATACAGTATTTGTTTTTCTCTGACTTATTTTGGTTAGCATAATACTCTCTAGCTCCTTCCATGTAGTTGCAAATGGCCAACTATATCTCACAATAGATATATGTATCTTACAACTTCTTTATCCATTCATCAGTAGATGGAATTTAAGAAACAAAACATGAACATAGTGGGAAACAACAGAGAGAGGCAAATCATAAAACAGACTCTTACCTATGGAGAACGACCTGAGGGTTGCTGAAAGGGAGGTGGGTGGGAAGATGGGTAAAAGAGGTGATGGGGATCAAGGATGAGCACTGGGTGTAATAAGTACATGATGAATCACTAAAATCTATACCTGAAACTAATATTATACTGTATGTTAACCAATGGGAATTTAAATAAAAACTTGGAATAAAAATAAATAAATAAAGCTAAAAAACAAACAAACCAACCTATGAGGAAGGAAACATATCAGGAGTGGGGGGAAAATATTCCTGATCCTCAACATACACAGATATCCTTCTAAGTATATAACCAATGACATTAGCATTATGAATTGCAGGAAGGAGGCTTCTCCAAAATGAAATGTTGGGAAACTTTTTACATTTATTCATTTAAATTCAACTTAGTTAACATGCAGTGTAGTATTGGTTTCATAAAGAATTTTCCAAACCTTCTAAATTTCAAAAACTCATATTTCCTTAGATGTATGGCATCAAAATGTGTGTGTGTGTGCATATATATCATATATATCTAGCTGTATAACCTTGGGCAGGTTAGATAACCTCTATATATCAGAATCTTCTTGTGTATAATGAGAATTATCCTAATACACCTACCTCAAATGGATAATATGAAAATTAATGATTAAAAATCATAATGGTTCAGAATACTACCCAGCACATAGTAGATGATACAGATGGTGATGATGATGATGATGATGATGATGATGATGATGATGATTTTATGTGGTGTGTTTACAATAGTGGGGGTTTGGGGAGGATTACAATTAAAAATGGAATGATAAATACGGTCAGAAAACTGGAACTCCTAGGGGTAGCACTGCATCCTTATTATGTTCTTCCTGTCTATTTAACCAGACATTCCTATTCACACTCCACCACTCTCTATACACAGCCAGTGAGACTACATCTAGCCAATATGCAATGAACCTCAGACTGCTCTGGGTGATCAGGGGCAAGACTCTGCAGAATCTCGGATGGAAAAAGAAAGAAGAGATAGTACAAGGTACCACTTTGTACCTTAGCAAACTTCTGTTCTACCTGCAATAAAAATGGTTTATCCACGGGATACAGGTGTGCTGTTTCGAAGGGACACATGCACCCCATGTTTATAGCAGCACTATCAACAATAGCCAAAGTATGGAAAGAGCCCAAATGTCCATCAGTGGATGAATGGATAAAGAAAATGTGGTATATACATACAGTGGAGTATTACAGTCAAAAAGAATGAAATCTTGCCATTTGCAACTACATGGATGGAACTGGAGGGTGTTATGCTAAGTGAAATTAGTCAGAGAAAGACATATCATATGACTTCACTCATATGAGGACTTTAAGAGACAAAACAGATGAACGTAAGGGAACGGAAATAAAAATAATATAAAAACAGGGAGGGGGACAAAACAGAAGAGACTCATAAATATGGAGAACAAACTGAGGGTTGCTGGAGGGGTTATAGGAGAGGGGTGGGCTAAATGGGTAAGGGGCATTAAGGAATCTACTCCTGAAATCATTGTTTCACTATATGCTAATTTGGATGTAAATTTTAAAAAAGAAAAAAGAAAATTAAAAAAAAAGAAAAAATGGTTTCTTCTCTCTCTCCCTCTCTCTCTCTCTACCCCTCCCTCCCTCCCTCTCTCTGTTTTAATACATAGTATCATGCTTGGATCTTCATTAGATGTGCCTAACTTACAAATTTCATCACATCTCTTCTTTCTCATTTCTCTCTTTAGTTCCACCCATTGGATTATAGGACTCTTATCTTTGCACTGGTCCAGAAATACAATACTAAAGTTAACAATAATGCTAGAAGGTACTTCTTTGTCATTCCATTTTTTAAAGTCATCCTAGGTTTAAAGAGAAGGCTCCTATGGCATATGACCAACAGATCAGTATCCCCTGATGAGACACGGATAATCTCAGATTCATCTGGCTTGATCTCTGGCTATTTCTTATTCTGATGCTAAAAGGAGCAGGTCACTTAGACTAGATTCCTGGTGAATGAAGATCACACAAATTCCTCTTCACCCTCCCATCTCTATCTTGGCTCTTGGCTGACACTCCTCTTTCCCTCACTATATTATGCCTCACCTCATGTTGCAACACCTCCCTCTATTCAATCCATCACTGCTGCTGTTCTTCAGGGTAATCCCTTTAGAAGCACTTGTGTTTGATAGGTGTATACCTGAATACCTAAGAACACTTCATCAATCTGCCATGTAGTGGATGGTTTTAAATGAAGCTACCAAGTATGACTAGACTTACAGACCAAGCAGGAGACAGAGTGAGAGCAGAAAAGGCTCCAAAGGCTCAGTCCTCACACTAGCATATATTTCTTTCAAAATGAGTTTCCTCCTTCCTCACTGTCAATTACCCATCAGGTACCATTTACTTGGTTATTAACATAGGCGTCTCTGGGAAAACATACCTGAAATCCTAACACCCTGAACAATAAATGCTCTCTGTAAAGGAGTTTGCCATTTTTGTAATTTGGGTTTTCCCATACTGATTTGATTACTTGGTGGCTGGATCACTTTAGAAGGCAGGAGAAAAATCTCCCTTTATAAAAAGGCAGGATATAGGAAGACCACAACAAATTGGAAAGACTTTTTATTCATAAGCACTTTGACACAGTAGAGCCTCTATTAATTTCAATCATATGTAGACCTGGGAACTGCATCACTAGCAGCCATGAGATTTAAAGGGAAAGACATGAAAGAAAACTACAAAGATAAATTATGGATATAATGACCATTTCAAAACAGGCCCAAGTGGAGAAGAGACCTTTAAAAGAGGACAGGGAAGAGAGGCCAGCCAGAAGAAAAGACAAGAAACAAGCTAGAGTATGAAACTCAGCTCTTCATATTTTCCACTCTCCAGCCCTTACTCTGTTTGAAACTGACTTTGACTCAGGAGAAAGCAGCACTATCCCTCCACTGAGATCTACTGGGAAAAAGGTTCTCTGGAAACCACAAACTCAGACACTTCTTGCACATGAAATGTTACCTATTCCAGGGCAGAAACAAGTACAAGTCAACTGTGAAGTAGGCTTCACCATTCGGTATGTGCTTACGTTTCTTTTTAAACAACATATTAGCCATGGAGTGGGGTCTTCCAATTGCTAGATTCTCAAATGATCAAGACATCAAGTCCTTCAGAGAAATTATGTTTTTGCATTAGCACTGGCTTTCATACTGAGCTTTCCTCCTCAAAAAGGAATCCAAATAAAGCCCCTTCCCAAACACATGCATTTGTTTTCATTTTCCTATAATGTTAAGTATAGTGTCCACTATATTTGGCAGCTAATTTTGATGTTCTTCAGAAGCACTGCCAAAATATGACGTTGAAAATAGCACAACCCTATTTTTAGAACCTAGGCTAAAAATAAGGAAGTTTTTCCACGGGGATAACCAACAGAAATCCTCATTTTTAAGTTATGTTAAGTTTAGCCTCCACAGCCTTTGCTTCTGTTTCCTTTACTTTTCCATTTCACAGTGAGAGGAGAGTCAGTATATTTAAGCCTGGTATAATTTTTACAACATTAAAAAAAAAACCTACTTCACAAGAGTAAGAATATGAAAAGATTCCATAAGATAATGAGACAACTTCTGAATTTCTTTATTCTTCAGGGATAGGCTTACTTTATGTTTAAATGCCAAGGTTCAGCTATAGTTGCATTTTGAAATTAATGAAAATTTGATTTTACAAAACAAAAAAAAAGTGAGAAGATGATAAAGAAAAAAGATGGGATTTGTTAACAACTAGTTGATAAACATGTGCAAGTTGGAAGCATAAAAATATAGATAGAGCTCTCCTCTCCCTGACTGTTGATTATTTACGAAGCTCTCTCGTCCTCATCAGTCTGATTCTAGACACTCCAATTTCTTCCATGTAAGTGACTCATTATAAAGAACCTTTAAATAATACTGACTGGTAAGAGGTCACATTAAAAAAAACCGCAAATTTCAAAGAACAAGAGCAATTATTTCCACTCTTTGGTGATAGTGCATGTGGTCCCCAAATTAATGGCTACAACAGTAACTGCCAGTGTGACCAAGACAATGACTATGGCAGATGTTTACTTGTGATGCTTACTCTATTACTGGCTAATGTCACCTTCATTACCATTGCCCCGTATCTTAAACACACCACAGGCATTCTAACTAAAACCACACTTGAAGGGTAGCTGTGAACTTTGGTAGAACTCACTGTCATTTTAGTTTTTAATCTATTTCACCTGCAGCTCATTAACGTCACGTAATTCACTGGGGAATAGTTGCTGCTGGAGGCAACTGAAGAAAACAGAGAAGTTGAACCCTCCTTTCTTCTACAGCAATCAATGCCATTCTCCTCTAGCTATAATCTCTGTCTTAATCAGCCTACATTGCTGTAAGAATTAATACATCAAATTACTGAGCAGGTAGTTTCAAACTGCTCTGATATGAAGTCCACAGGTTTAAATTGACTTTGAAATTGCATTTTCTTCCCATTAAGCTTTATAGTACTCATCTATTTCATTCCCAAATCATAATTAATGAAATTTTAATGCTGCTAGTTCCAACATGTGAGTATCATTCATTAGTGGGAAAAAAAATAAAAACATTAACCAACTTTACCTTTAAAACAAAATCACAGCCATTTAAGATGCTTTATAGAGGAAGTCAGTATATACCCAAGGGGCCCGTTTTTAAAACAGTGGTTAAAATATAAAACTGTCAGTATTCTCTCAAATGCTATTTAGCCTTTATGCTAATACACTGAAATCCCTTATCTTTAACTACAAAAAACAAGACATTCATGAACAAGTACAAAAGTGCTATCTCTTCCTTCTGAAGTAGAAATTCTAATTACTACTAGTTTATTGTGCCTCGAGTTGCATCATGGGACACGGTATGACAAAAGAGGCAATATGGTCTTTCAATCTATTCCATCATCACCTAAAGATAAGTTCTCAAGTAGAATACTCTCAAATATTCAATTGTTCCTGCACAGAATTATTTTACATATTACAAAGCCTGTTTCTGGGTTATTTTTACTTGGTTTTGAGCCACTTAGGAAATGTTTTAAATTCTATCCAGTAAACCACACATATTCCCTGGGGAGGGCAGAGATGGCTCACACACACAGTAGTTCAAACTACATAAAAATCCTCCCATAGCTATTACGGTGCTGTGGTTCATTCCTAATTAAGTTCCCTATTTAAAAAATCATATAATGCCTTCTCCTTCTCCTTTCCGGTCATAATAAACCTATATTGGACTTTGCTATCCCATAATTCTGCCTAACTGGTTTCAGTTGCCATTTCTGATTCCAAATTGCATGGGCAGCCGAGGCTGGTGACTGGAATAGGAAGCATTTCCAACCACATTCCCATCATGTAAAACCAGCAACCTGAAAGATCTTTTCCATTAAAACAAAAAACTTACTATTTGACTTCTGGCAATGACACTATGGATGGACAGACTATATAGCTCTATCCAGGCAGTAAGACTGTTGTGAGCCATTCTTCTCTGATAAAAAGAATGCAGACATTCATGCTCTAAGAAACAATTCAAGTGTCTGAAGTAGTTTCAATATTGTAATGGCCTATTCATACACGGAATAAATATCTATATCCATATCTCTAAATCTATAATTTATTTAGTTTATAAAACTTCTAGAATGTATACATTATTTTCCTCTTAAAATTAAATAAATTCAAAGTATAAATTTGGAAAGTTTCAAGAAACTTGGGGCAGAGGGGGTGAGATCTTCCAGAAGTAGAGCATTGTGGTTCTACAGAAGGATATGTTATTCCTGCATCAGAAGAATGTGTAAAATGTTTTCTCTTCCAACAGTAAAGGAAAGAGCTACCAGTATGGTTTATATGTCCTCTGGGAAACCATTCACAAGACTAAACCATATAATAAATTTTAATGGAGTCAAATAGACACTTTAAAAAGATGTTCATATTATTTTGAAGCCAGTTTGATTTTCAAAAGGAAAAATAAAAAGCCAATGGGTATAAAGAATGGAATGCTCTCATCATCCAACATCCTCCAAACTTTGGGGAAAGAAAAAGAGGTTAACAAAGTGGGCCACATAAAATGTTTTGGAGTCAAAGCATGAGATCAAAGAGAAAAGAAGTGAAATAGTTTTCAGGAGTATCAGCTCTGAAAACACCTTCTGGAGCTGCCCTGCTAGAAATAGGGAGAAGCTGAAATTATAGGATAAAAGCAACATGAGGGAGAAAAGTTAGAAACAGAGAACTAAAATGGAAAAGAGGACAGAAAAAGGGCAATAAAGAGGGAATGGAGGTAAAAGCATCAAAGGTGCAGGTCTGAGACCTTTGCTAGCTACAAAGCAGGAAAAGGGATTTTTGTCTTAGTTTTTTGTTTTTTAATAATATTGGTTCTAAGAGGTAAGAGTACTGATCATACCAGATATATGGTTCAAAAAACTTTAGAAATTATACTGTAATAAGCTTCAGGTACATGTTTTTCTAATTTTAAAAATAGTAATTCTGGAGCACATAATTCAATGAAAATATTAAACAATTATAATTTGCTAAATTGTCACCTGTCTTTTTGGCATAACAAATGAAAATAAAATATACATTTTCCAAATCTTAGAATGAGTAAAGTATTATAAAATGTATAATAACGAATAAAAGCTATTCACTATTTAGGAGCTCAGTGATGACTTTGAGGGAAATAAGAATGACAGTCAAATAAATGTGAATAATACTCT
This sequence comes from Panthera tigris, assembly GCF_018350195.1. NCBI lineage: Eukaryota > Metazoa > Chordata > Mammalia > Carnivora > Felidae > Panthera > Panthera tigris. The sequence continues at coordinate 93,662,122 of NC_056661.1, read as the reverse complement.
TCTTTTTCTTACCTAAAATGAAACATTTATAACCTTGTTCATATCACTTGATCCAGTAGTAAAAATATTAGGAGGTTTTCTCCCCTATGGAAACGCAGAGGGATATATTAGAAGTAATGCTATTAAGATTTTATAATGCAAAATACTTTGGAGTTCTTAAATGTGGTTCTTAAATATCTACTTATTTATGAAGCAAGGGTTGTGGGCTACAGAGTCTCAAATAGTTTGTAATGGTTTTACATGTATTACATGTATTACATTACATTTGTAATAGTTGTAAATGGTTTTACAAATAAATGTATATTACAAAGCTAGAGCTCATTTAAATCTTCTTGGTTGGTGGAAATACACAGAGTATAAAAGGACAAAGCTTTCAGAGAAAGTCCTGGTAAACAATGAAGTATCTGAAATGTCTATTGGTTATATATGATAGGAAAGGTAATTTATATTGCTATTCTTGTAGCACACCTGAAGCATGCGCACATTTGCGTGCTTATATAATTATTAAGCACAACTGTAATTATTTCAATATAGTACATAAAGGAGCAAAGTAATTTAGATTTCTCAAGCTCAGTGAGTACAAGAATCACACCAACATTATTTTTTAAATGCAAGTTTTTACCTGAAGAGTATGATGCTCTGAAATGCAAGAAACTGAGGAGTAGTAAAATATATTGTTAAAAATCCTGAAAATTGTAAAAGCTTGGTTTCAGGTCGCTCTTTTATTTTTTTTTTAATTATTTTTAATGTATTTATTTAAATTCAAGTTGGTTAACACACAGTGTAGCATTGGTTTCAGGAATAGAACCCAATGATTCATCATTTACATGTAACACCCAGTGCTCATTCTTAAAAGTGCCCTCCTTGGGGGCCTGGGTGGCTCCGTCGGTTAAGCGCCCACTTTCGGCTCAGGTCATGATCTCGCAGTCTGTGAGTTCGAACCCCGTGTCTGGCTCTATGCTGACAGCCCAGAGCCTGGAGCCTGCTTCGGATTCTATGTCTCCCTTTGCCTGCTCACACTCCATCTCTCCCTCTCAAAAATAAATAAACATTGAATTTTTTTTTTTAAAGTGCCCTCCTTAATGACCACCACCCATTTAGCCCATTCACCCACTCACCTTCCCTCCAAAACCCTCAGTTTGTTCTCTGTACTTAAGAGTCTCTAACAGTTTGCCTCCCTCTATTTAACTTATTTTTTCCTTGCCTTCTTCTCTGTTCATTCTGCTTTGTTTTCTTAAATCCCACATATGAATGAAATCATGATATTTATCTTTGACTGACTTTCATTATTTTTGATATTGCTCTTTTAATAGCAAAGAATAAGACCTCAGATCACCGAAGGAATGGGGGGAAATCCCAAATTCATGAATCCTCGTATTCTGAGCACTGCCGAAAGTTAAAATGGAACACAAATTCTAAAGTATTTCTTTTTTTCAGGATCTATAGCCAAAAGTCAAACTGCTGATTTATCTGTCATAAAAAACTCTGTCAAAGATCTGATCATCATTTTATTTTTTTCGTCTTTTTTGTTACTGGCTTTGCTCAATTCATGGACAAAGAAAATGTGCTTAATTCCTTGCTATGCATAGCATGAAATTAAAGATACCCTAAAAAAGAACTTTTACTTTTTTTCTTAGTCATTATACACTTGCAGACTTGCCAAGATAATAACTTCCCCAGGAGCCTGACATATTTGGCAGATATAGTTGATGTTTTGAATATGAATCCTGAAACTTCAAGAAGCAAAGACCAACATTACTGGTCCTCATGATATGTTTTAAGCTTTTATGCCAAAATCTAGTTATGTATTCAGTGAATCAGAGCTAAAAATATCTTTTCAATCTCTTGACTTAGTGCAATTTGCCATAAAAGGGTTACTGGAAAGAAATTTCAAGAGAAAGAATAAACTCTCACCAAGTCTGTCTAGGTGGTGGTTTCCTGATGTTGTGGTTGAAAACACCATTTGAAAGACAGTCTTAGCAAAATGTCAGGGAAGATAATGGTGCTCAAATTTAAAACAATTATGAAAAAATCGGAAAATCATACTGGAAAAATTTTGGACAAAATATCTAAATGTTTACTTCCAAATAAATTAGCAGGAATTATCATACTCAACACAGGAAGGTGGTTATAATGATTTCTATCAAGAAAAACAGAGCAGAGGGGCGCCTGGGTGGCTCAGTCCGTTGAGTGTCCAACTTTGGCTCAGGTCATGATCTCCTGGGTTGTGGGTTCGAGCCCTGCATCCGGCTCTGTGCTGACAGCTCTGAACCTGAAGCCTTCTTCAGATTCTGTGTCTCCCTCTCTTTCTCTCTCTCTCTCTCTCTCTCTGCCTATCCCCAACTTGCACTCTGTCCCTCTCTCAAAAATAAATGAACATTAAAAAAAGAAGAAAAACAGAGCAGGAACAATACATGACATGGAAGGTGACCACATTTGTCCTTGATCCTTGACACTATTTATGATATAAAAGCTCATGGTAAGCAAGGTGATTTAGTGCCCTCACTGATAAAACATGTGGCTTTTAAAAGTTAAAAGGCCAGAGCCAAGTATTCAATAATTTGAATTTGTTTTATTAAGAATTATAAATTTATCCAAGATTTAAAATTATATCAAAGAAAAGCATGGGATTTTTATATTAAGACAAAGGGCACATGAATTTTAAAACGTGGATAAACACTGATACATAGCTACATTTATTGATTTGGGAAAATGGTAGAACTTCCGCAAGTTTTTTTAAAAGGTTAACAACAGCATATGCAGTATTTCGGTATAGTATACTTACAAATAAACATACACACATACACACACACACACACAACATGATTCGGAGTATGAGTCATAAAAAAAAGTCTTGATAGTACTGGCTTTCTCTGGGGTGGCTGGATACTAAGTAACTTGGGGTTTATCAGTCAGGATAGGACAGATTACATATGCTGCGATAATCACTTTTTCTCACAATTTACTGGCCAAAGAAATCCATATTACCAGACATAAGTTCAAAATGCAAAGGAAGTATGTCCTACAGGTATTGGGATCCAACTATTAAAGAAGAATAATATAGTATTCAACATGAGGCAAAAAATACTCAAACTTTTCCTCTGATAATATGGTAAGACTATTAAATACTTTAATTCCAGTGTAGTTAACACACAATGTTATGTTAGTTTCAGGTGTACAATATAGTGATCCAACACTTTCATACAACACCTGGTGCTTACCATTGCACTGAGTTTTAAAAGAACCTGTGTCAAGGATTTACTAACTTCAAAGGCATGATACAGTTTTATGAACTTAATTATTTCTCATCTAAAGTTACTTTTTCTAGAAATTTCTGCTATAATGTGTATTTTTTCCCCCTCTGAACATCTTTTGATTTTCTGATATAATGTCTGGTACACTTGGATACTTACGTCAGAACCCCATATTCAAACTGTAACTTCCCTAAAAGAGAACAAATCCCTGTTAAATTGAAGGGTTAATTTTTTTCTAAGTAATCTTTATGACTCTGTGTCATAGGCTGGGTTCTCCAGATAGAGTTTGGGGGTAATATGCTTATTATATAAAAGAAATATGTTTATTAGGTGGAAGGAAGGATCAGGAAGTAGGATTAGACAAAGGAAGTCAAAGTGTGATGCAGGCCAATAAAGCCTTGGCCAAGGTAGCATCAGAGCCATACTGCATTGAGCAGAAATGACCAGGTCTTTATACTCCCAACTCACACAGTCACCAGATGCAGGATGCTTGGAGGAAGACGTGGCCTCATTTGAGATGGGTCTCTGCAGATCCAGGAGTGGCTGACAGGGCACTGTCATTAGGCATTAGGCACTGTCAGCAGGCATTCCAATGGCCATATTTCCTATCACTAGGAAGCAAGTCTTCCTTTAAAGGAGGATATAGACCCCATGTCTCTGAGTCTGTCATAGTCTGTAAGTGTGTTTTAATGAAAAACTTTAAAAAAACCTCTACATTTCTCTGTCTCTCTCTGTCTCTCTGTCTCTGTCTCTCTCTCTCTCTCTCACACACACACACACACACGTGTCTGATGCATCTACTCTACAGAAATAACCATATCAATTTGGCAAAGATTTATAGAAATCCCACTGTAATTTTACTACGAGAACCAGCCCCTGCCTTCAGGGAGACTAGCTGCCCATTCATCTTACACGGATGTCATGATGACAAACAAGAATGATCATGTTGCCCTTTTTTACCCTTTACAAGATACAATCCAGTTCATGGTATTTTTACTTAGACTAAATCTTATTACAAATGAAACGAAACAAAACAAAAAAAAAACCCCAAAACCTTAGTCCTTTCTTTTCTTCTAATAAATATTGTTACTAATCATCTCTCCCCATGCCTCTTCTCCCTAGCATTGTTGACTTTCTATCCTATTGTTAGACTTAGATATCTTTCCTTAGTATACTTCCTAAAGTTCCAGCTAAGAACTACTCAAAATTTTATCTTTCCATTGATGCTTTTAACTCCATTATCCAAGTCAAAAGGGTAGAGTAATACAAGAAAGAAAAGAGAGAACCAACTTGATCTTCCAAATGTCCTTCATGATGGCTGAAATGAAAACTAATGACTGAGATCCAAAGAGCCTTAAAACAAAGATTGCATAATCAAGAGAAAAGGGAAAACTCAGAAGATGGAAAATTCTTACTTAGCAAATAGCTTCCATGACAAATTAGTTTCTCAGTTTCTGAATAAGTATCTGTTGGGGATTTATAACTGGACTTGTATCTGCCAGTGAGAAAAAAGTCACTCCCTTGAAGTTGCATCACTTCAACTTAGACCATTAAAAAAGTTCATTTTCTCAAAAGAAGGGTTTCTAATTATAAACAGCAATCAAAAACATAATGAGTGTGGCTAAACAAGTAAGCTATATGTTAATAACTAAATTTAAAAATCAGAACCTTTCACAATTGTTTATTTTCTTATACATACATTGTGAAAACGTGCTTATTGGCTTTAAAATATTATCAAATTGGGGCACCTGGGTGGCTTAGTCGGTTAAGTGTCCAGCTTTGGCTCAAGTCATGATCTCACGGTTTGTGAGTTCAAGCCCTGCATCAGGCTCTGTGCTGTCAGTTCAGAGCCTGCAGCTTGCTTCAGATTCTGTGTCTCCCTCTCTCTTTGCCCCTCCCCCCACTCTCACTCTGTCTCTCAAAAAATGAATAAATGTTAAAAAAATAAATAAAATATTATCAAACGTATGAATTTATACTTATACAGTATATCAACATCCACGATCATCATAACAAATTATAACAAAAAACGAACAAACAAAATAATGACTAACTGACCAATTAACAAGCAAAAATACTTTCGGTCAAGACAGGACATCCTAATAAAGGAACACTTACACTTTACACACTGCTCATGTGCCTAAAATTTTACTGATAGGACAATAATCTAATAACAGTTAATTAAAATATCTTCACTTCCACCACTAGCCTTGTCACATTTGATAAACTCTGACAATTGATAAATAGCAAAGATTTATATGCTTTGCAAACATCAATGTGAAAAAAATTTAATTACACAGTGATTTACACAACGACAAGCCTGAACACATTTGTTCATATTTAAACTTAGTAAGAACTTATGAGATTCCCAGGTAAAGATGGAAAACTGAACATACACACCTCCTTTATACCCTCTTGAATCCCACACCAAATTTCAAAAGCTCCAAAACAGATGGTAGCATATTTAGCATAGAAAACACAAACAAACAAACAAACAGATTATTTATTAAACTGGCAGAGGCAAAACCCTAGAAGCAGCCCTATCTGTACAACAGAATAACCGAAAGGCTCAGGGGTTAGTGGCACCAGGATGTGGGAATGAATGGAAGGTCTATACATGGAGGTCTACAATGTGAAAGACTGGTTGGCTGAAAGTCTTTCCAGTAGTTTTTTAATCTTTAGATCCCCTTCCCACTTGGCTTATGTATAAAACTGCCTCTCTCAATCCTAGAGAGGGTAAAACAAAGTGTCTAAACTGGAAAACACAATGGGTTAAGGACAGGGATACCGTCCTGAAACAGGAAAATCATGTAAGGTCCTATACCCCACTCTGCTTCCAGAACATTGGCAGCTAGGCCTCTCTCCTCCAGGCAGGAGTTCAGAAGAATCTTCAGTGGGAATCTTTCAGCACTGCAGGAAAGATTCATACTAATATCAAGGATTTCACAACAACAGAGCTTAGTCAGTTCCTACAGTGAAATGAATGGGGAACCAGCCACCCACACACATGAAGCTCCCATCCTTAAGACTGTTACTGTACCACCTTTATTTTTTTTAATTTTTTATTTAGTTTATTTTATTTTAGAGAGAGCAAGCGCAGGGAGAGAGAGAGTATTTTAAGCAAGTTCCATGCTCAGCATGGAGCCCAACACAGGGCTCAGTCCCACGACCATGGAATCATGACCTGAGCCAAAATCAAGAGTCAGATGCACAACCTACTGAACCACCCAGGCACCCCACTGTACCACCTTTAATTATGACCAGACAGCCAAGGGTCACCAGCTATCAAACCAAAGCTTCTCATATTGAAGACAGAGACCAGAACAAAGTGAAAGAAAAATAGTAATAGCTTGGTTGAAACAGAGAAAATACTGTTAGGAAAGCTTCAAAAAGGCTATTATTGGGGCGCCGGGGTGGCTCAGTCGGTTACGTGTCCGACTTCGGCTCAGGTCATGATCTCGCGGTCCGTGAGTTTGAGCCCTGCGTCGGGCTCTGTGCTGACAGCTCAGAGCCTAGAGCCTGTTTCAGATTCTGTGTCTCCCTCTCTCTCTGACCCTCCCCCGTTCGTGCTGTGTCTCTCTCTGTCTCAAAAATAAATAAACGTTAAAAAAAATTTTTTAAAAAGGCTATTATTAATATTTTCAGGAGGTAAGAAAAGATACTGCCACCTTGAAACAAGATAAGGATATTACAAAATGGAATATTCTGAGAACAGAAAGCTATCTTAGAAATAATATTAAAATTTAAAACCCTCAACAGCACAGATGAAATACTAAGGTGAGAAAATGTTCCTTAAAGCTTGGCTGAAAGAAAAATAATTAGAAAATAGGAAAGAAAAGACAAGAAAATTAGAAGAGCAACACAGGAGGTTCAACAGTTAAATAATGAGAGACCCAAAGAAGAAAGAGAAAATGAAGGGGAAATCATAACAAAATAATTTCCGATAATTTCTTGAAACAGAAAGACATATGTGCACTAAAAAATGCTCACTGTCATTATTTGGGAGGGAAATTGAAAGAAAATGACAATAAGAAACCAACAAATATCCACTTGTAATAAGAAAAGACAATACCAAGTATTGTTGAGGTTGTGGGAAAACTGGAACCCCCAAACCCTGCTGGTCAGATTGTAAGATGGGGTATCCACTTTGAAAAATAGCTGGACAGTTTTTTAAAAACATACAGAGTCATCAGATGATTAATGTGGTACATTCATATCATGGAATATTACATAAAAAAGAACGAAGTACTGATACATGCTAAAACAGATGAGCATCAAAACATTATGCTAAGTGAAAGAAGCCTATCACAGAAAGTCACATATGAAGGATTCCATTTATATGAAATGTCCAGGAAAACCCAAAGAGACATGAAGTAGATTAGTGTTTTCCAGGGGTTGGAAAGGTAGACATTTCAAAGGGACTGCTAATGGGTAGGGGGCTTCTGGGTAGGTTGATAAAATTTTCTAAAATTAGATCGTAATGATGGTCCCAAAATCTGTGAATATACTGAAAACAAACGAATTATACACACTGTAAAAGAGTGAATTCTGTTATGTGAATTATTTCTCAATAAAACTGTAAAAAACAAAAGAAGAAGAAGAAGAAGAAGAAGAAGAAGAAGAAGAAGAAGAAGAAATAGAAGAAAGAGAGGAATGTAAAGACATGAGTTTCCAGATTGAAAAGGTGCAAATGAAAAGTTGTATGCTGGTCTATTTTTTTGCTTCATTATGAAACTTTAGAACACTGCAAATAAAGAAAACTGTTTTAACAGAAATAGTGAAAACTAGGCAATAATAAAGCAACTGTATTGAATTCTAATGAAATTATTTCCAACTAAGAATTCTGTATCTAGTCAAAATGTCAATCAAACATGAGTGCAGAATAAAGACATTTTCAGAAATGCAACATCTGAAAAAACAAAACAAAACAAACAAAACAAAAAACACAAATCTTCCACACACTCTTGTCCAGGAAGCTATTAGAAACTGTGTTCTCACAAAATAAAACAACATGAGATGGAGGGCGAAACATCTCCACCCCAGAAGAGAGTGGTAGGGCATCCCAAAAAACCAGAGAAGAGAGATGCACCAGGCAAGATTTGAAAAGGTCTTAAATTGATGGTAGAAATGAAAAATGGGAAATTATTATTAATTTCAGGGAAGCCTACATGCCTCAGCTACAAACAAGATTTATACTGGGGCGCCTGGGTGGCTCAATCGGTTGGGCGTCCGACTCTTGATTTTGGCTCAGGTCATGATCCCAGGGTCATGGGATTGAGCCCTGCATCAGGCTCCATGCTGAGCATGAAGCCTGCTTGGGGATTCTCTCTCTCTCTCTCTCTCCCTCTGCCCCCTCCCCTCTTCATGCTCTCTCACTCTTTCTCTAAAATAATAAAAAAAAAAATTATATTGGCATAATAATGTAAATGCCAAACTTCTGATCTTATCAAAATTATAATGGCCCTACACCGGAAGCAAAAGATGATGGGAGAATGGCAGGACAGATGGGTTCACTTGTTGAAAATGGAATAATGAAAAAAAACCCCACCAAGTTCAGGTTTTCCACTGTAGGAGTCAATGGATGATGCCAAAAGGTGAATAACAAGAGGTGGTAATAAAAGAAAGTCTTACTAGATTTTCAGAGGAAAATCCACAAGGATCACCTAAAAGACTGGAGAGTAAAAACTGCTGTTTTTTATAGTAAACCATGAAACTAATTGACTCTTTATATGCATATGATGTATAACTCACATAAAAACAGCAGTCACATCAGCAAAAATAATGATTCAAACCTGGAGTGGATTTCACCCCCTTTAACAAAGCACAAAACACATATTAGATTAAAACATTATATGATGTTAATTAAATATTCTTGAAATGCAAGAAATAATGGCAGCAACAACACCAACAAAATAAAATGAGGAGAAAATCCTAAGCGGTCATTATACTGCAATGTATTTATCAAATTACTGATCCTGAACACTAGTGAGAAGCTGCAGACACTTCATATTGTATGATATAAAATAATGTATATTTTCTCACTGAGAGATAAATTTGCTAATAATTTTTTCTTCAACTACTTCATGCTCTAATCAAACATAATGTGAAGGTAACTGGAATTATTGATCTTGGGTACCTTCATCAGATGGCAACTTTAGTACCTTAGCTGGAATGTTACTCCACTCTCTCTGAGTCGACCATTATTGTCAGTCTTATTACATCTAATGCATCAGTCTCCTGCCTCCGCCTGCCCCCCGAAACACGTTCAGTTTTTTCAAGATTATTGTTTTCTTAACTTAAGAAAAATTGAAATAATTCCTGTGAGGAAAAAAAATCCAAAAAAGTAATATGCAAAATACGTTCTTTCCTTTTCAAAGGAATTCTCTTTTTATTTCTGTTCTTACTTTCCCTATGCTCTCCTTCCAACAGTAAAGTCTCTTTTTCAGTGTACTCTCTTCACATATCACATATTATTTCAGCTTCCCCAATATATGCTTATAGCTTAAATGATGAAATTCAAAATTAAAATAAGAAAAATAATTAAAAAAATTAAAAAGCCCATAGACACGAAGTGAGTTCTCATAAAAGCAGTCACATCTATAGAAAGGTACTCATAACTGTATGTTCTTGTGGATAACCAGGCTTTTACTATAGCAACATTTAGAGACCGTATACACTTCCATCTTAAATCGTGCAAATTAAAATACTAAACTATGATTAGGACTTCCTAATATGGACGGCAATGATATGAAATAAAACTAGAACACAGAGAAGATAGATATGATATCAACTGAAAAAATAAACTGAAATCCCAGCACTCAACATGATAGTGAAAAAACATAGTGGAAAATGACTCAAAAAGATCGGGATTCTTTGTGACATGAGAAAAAGCCATTAGGGTAAAGGATAGAAAAGAAGTTAATTGACTTTGTCCTACCAATTAGACAAAATGAGAAGTTTATAACAGAGCACTGATTGAAAGCAAGCTTGTTTCGTTTTCCTTTCTTTAGTTCATCCTTATGCTTCAGAATTCTTCTATCTTACACCGCCTGCACGTTCAGTCATCCACAATGTTTACATCTGTTCATGTTTGCTGCTCAGATCTGAATGACAACTCACCCCTCTTCGGAATATAAGATCACAGTATGACACTGCATAACCAGTTCTCCATACATGAAACTAAAACATTCTTGAAATTCTTCCATAAAGAAAAGTCCATGAGTCAAATTTGGTTTTCTTACTGTTTTCCCTAAAACACAAATGTGTTCCAGTCCCACAATACAGGAAGATCTGTGACAGCAACTTATTACCCAAATGGCACACAGACACTATCTAGCCTAACATCACAGTCCTTGACAAGACTTCAGCCTCATTAAAAGCAACGGATATATATTTGTATCTCTAGAGCTCAAGGATAATCCCTGGAAGACAGTTCTTACATGTTGGAGGAGAAAAATGAATGAAGGAATGAAGGAACGAATGAATGAATGAATAAGTGAATGATCATAACAAGTTGTGTTTCTCCTTCCAAAAATTATGCCAAATGAAATGAGTTCACATAACAGTTGCAAAAACTTGGGTCAATCCTTTGCTATATAAAGTTTAAGCCACCTGGATTCACACTTCACACAGGAGATGGTATTATGTAGTCACTGGAAAGGGCATACATGGAGTATCTGACATCTTAGCATGAAATTCCTCATCTGCAAAATGGAGAAACCTTCTACTTACTTCATGGTTTTGGTTGGGACAACATGAAATAACATACCTAAATTACGTTATTTCAATTGCCCTACATAGCGTACAGGTTAGGAACCCTTCCTACAGTATTTCTGATATGGATCCACTTACCCTCTATTTGAATACTTTTAGTGGTAAGACATTCATTACACTTTGAGACACTGAAGTTAACTTACGAGTAACACAAAACATTAGCAAATCTTTCCCAGGATTAAGCCAAGACTAGCCTCCCCAGAATTCTCATACTTGGCTTTCCTATCCTGTCTGGAATACACACATTACCTTTCTTCTACTCTCTAGTATGCCTAATCCTCCAGAATAAGTCTTCCTGGCACCATAACTGGTGATATACATGGTTCACAGACCTCCTGCCATCCTAGGTGCATGCTCCTGTTTGCTTCCCTTCGCTAAGGCAAAGAAATTACTAGTCTTTTTCATATGAACTATTTTGAAGTTAACTTCCTCCATCCTGTTTTTCCCTATTAGCTTGGGCTTGTTTATTTTTTTTTAACCAAAAACATTGTTTTACTTATCCTACAGCAATTCAGACTGTAGTTTCTACTCATCATTTTGTCAGATTCTTTTGTCAGATTCTGTTTTGACCCCTGATTCCATCACCCCAAGTGTTAATTATGGCTCCCAGCTATGAAGCCCACAAATAGGTCAAGCACATCATCACCATGTCTTCATCTGAGTCATTAATAAAAATTTCAAACAGAACAAGGTCAAAGACAGTGCCCTCCAGCATACCCTCATAAACTTTTCTCCACCCCGATGTCAATTCATTAATCAATAGGCTTTGGGTGAAGTTGTTTATCCAGTAATAAACTGAAAGAATAATAATCTAACATCTGGATTTCAATTTTATTCTAAGGATGTCATGAGTCCTTGCCACAAGCTTTACTGAAATCAGGAAATAACACTGCTACTTACTAAAAGGGAATGAAGATTATTAGACTTTAATGTACAAAACTCTAGTTTTGAATTTCATTAATGCTCTATAGGGTGCTTACACCTCTATAGATTCAAGAGCTTAGTTCCCCACCACCTGTTAAAAACCACCTTCATTCTTGATTGTTCAAAGATTATACACAATAGTTCTATGAATACACCACCTGTGATTCTTTTCACATTCTAGATGCAATTTATCCAGGACTACATCATAAGCTTATTCTGGTGGATGTTCATGAGGTGTTTTTTGGGGAGAGAGGATTGGAAAGAGCACGGGAGTGAAGTGTCTTCTGTACACAAATGTATTACCTATGTTTGAAGATCCCCTGCTTTATGGCTTTTGGTGGAAGGCAAGGCCCAGCTGCTGTTGCAAAAGCCACTCTCTGAGGGGTGTGTGCAGTCAAAACATGGACATGAGACCTAGTGTCACTTAACCAAACACAACCAACTCTAAGTCAGCAGTAAGAGCTAACAACCCATAGAATCAGGGAGAATATCCACGCTGTTTTGCCATCGTCAGCAGAGGTAATAACATCCAGTTACCCACGACAGTCAGGACAGTGAAATAAGAGACCATGTCTGGAGTCAACATTCCTAGTGGCAACAGTCCCCTAGCATGGTTTTGGCTCTGGTCTGGCTATCCAGCTTCTCACTGCTCCTGCTGATTTTTAAATTCTTCCCAGCAGGTCTGTCAGCCACATGATAGCCTCTCAATAACTTTTCTGTTTAATTCAGCCAAAGAGAATTTCTGTTGCTTGCAAGAGAGAACTCTGACTGGTACATTTGTTCAGAGCAGCCAGACCCTTTAATTCCTCTGACACAACTAGGTGGCTTCTGACTATCCCATTGTCTGAGGCCCACTCTCATTGCTATGGAGTCAGATTTGCTCTAAGTCTTCTGCTTGGAAGAATATTTGCTTTGAGAGAAAAAAAAGACTCTAGATGGAAACTGAAGATGCAATGTAGATAAAAGTAAAGAAAAATAAGGAAAAAAATTTTCTTAATAAAGAAATATTTTGAAACATGAATTAGTAGTTCTGCTTTCTCTCAGTTGTCTGCCTTAACTGGTGAAACTATTATAATCTTTTGTTCTTCCCGCTTCAAATGTCACTCACTCATTCATATCAAAAACATTTGCTAAGTACCTATCACCAGACATGCTGCTAGGCACTGGAGAGGCAGCCCCTGCTCTGCTCTTGCGTTCAGTCTCAGACGAAACAGCTTTATCTGAGTTCATGAATAGTTTCCTTTCTTACTGGTGTTTTCTTTTCAGTATCCTTTCGTTGATAGTTCTTCATCATTATGACCCTTAATGGTAGAATGTCCCAGTATTCAGTCCATAACATTCTCTTCCACTTTCTCTGCTCATTCATTAAAACATATGGTGTTTTAATTACTGAGTATATACAACAAACTAACCCTAAACTTAATGGTTTAAAACAACAACCATCTTATCATTTCTCACAATTCTTGAGTTGCAAATTCAGAAAAGGCATAGCAGGGACAATCACCATGTGATACTTGTGAGCCTGGAATACGGCCCCCTCCCACTCCCCAAATGGCTTATTCAATCACAGATCTGGCAGCCAGCAGCTAGGCTGGCTGGGCAAATGGCTTGGTTAGAGTCTTGTACCTAGAGCCTAACTTCACACTGTGTTTCAGGTACTCAGTTTTCTTCCACACCATCCAGAGCCTCTGGCTCTCCATCTAGCCTCTTCAGCAGGACAACTGGAATTCTAACACAGCTGGTCAGTTTGCTCCAGAGCACAAAAGAGAAGCTGTCAGGACTACAACTGGCACAGTGTCACTTCCACCATATTGCTTTATTGGCTAGAGCAAGCCACAAGCCCAGTCTAGATTAAGGGGTAAGGATTGCACAAGGGTGTGAGTATACAAAGACATGGTTCACTTAGGGTCACTAGGGAAACAGTCACCATACTCGGTGATCCCATACAATCACCTTGTCAAATAATATCTACAGCCCAGGCAACTTCCAAATTTCTACCCTGGATCTCTTTCCAAAATTCCAGACTCATGCACCCAACTGCCTTGTGACATGTTCACTTGCATATGCAATACACATGTCAACCTGTTTGAATGTGAACTGTGTTCTTCCCCACACTGCTTCTTCTGCAGTCTGTCCCATCTTTCCTCACAGCAGCTCCACAATTAGAGTTGCTCAAGTCCAGATCCGTGGGGTCATTCCTGACTGCTCTTCATCTCTCAAATACCACATCAAATTCTATCGGCTCATCCATGAAAACGGATCCTGAATCCAACCACTTGCCTCAAATATATGTGTGTTCCTCCTATATCTCCTTCAGATTTTGTCCCTAAATACTTCTCACCTTCTCAGCAAGGCCTCCCCTAAATACTCCCATTTAAAGTTGTACGTGCATGCACATGTGCACATGTATTTTATCTCATAGGAAGCAGAAACATATTCAACTTCTCCAAGATAGTTTAATCTGGAAACCAGAACAGTGAGGGAGAGCTACAGTTTTTGAGAACAGATGTGGTTTAAAATCATGCAAATTAAAGCATTCCTCATAGATTTAGAAATCAAAATGTATGAGGTAGAGAAACCAAATAATGAGGTAAATTGTGTGGCAGGGGGGAAAGACAGACTGTAACTCTCAGCTGCCGTTCCCATATTTGAACATCACCCACATCTCAGACCATCATATAAAAATGTGAAGATGGTTCTTTATCCTAACACCAGCTATTTACAAGATGAGATGGGATAACAAGGGTTTTGGCACAGAAGCCTTAGCTTTTACCCTTATAACTTACCTGAGTGATTTTACTTGAAAGTCTCTAAGCATTATTTTTCCTCATCAATAAAAAACTGGGTAACAAAAAGCCAAAACTGAGTAATAACAATATGTGATTTAAGTATCTTAAAGGGCTAAAGATGGAATCTCATAGAATAACATGTATAAGAGAGTATTTTGTAGAATAAAAGTACTATAAGAATAACTTATGTGAATTTTGATGATACATCAATCACTTTACATAATTTTTGGAGACAGCTTTTTTCATATGTAATATAGATTGTTTTTACATAATGTTACACATTAGTTTTGAGTATTTTACTAGTTTTACAGCACAGCAAAAAAAAAATAAAGTGATTGTTCCAATGAATATAATGTTTGTTGCTTTTCTTCTTATATATAATAAATATGCAATGAAGAGTTCTGCTACACATACTTTGATCTCATGTTATAAAAACCACAACAGAACAGTTATGCACTTTAATAGTAATATATATTTACATGATCACATGTATTATTAGTATTCATATTTCCACTGATGGAATCTGTTTTAAAATGTTCAGCATGGGGGTGCCTGGGTGGCTCAGTTGGTTGAGCGTCCGACTTCAGCTCAGGTCATGATCTCGCGGTTTGTGAGTTTGAGCCCCATGTGGGGCTCTGTGCTGATAGCTCAGAGCCTGGAGCCTACTTCGGATTCTGTGTCTCCTTCTCTCTCTCTGCCCCTCCCCAACTTGTGCTATGTCTCTCAAAAATAAATAAATGTAAAAAAATTTTGTTAATAAAAAAAATAAAATTTTCAGCATAGTGTTAAATAGGTTAATGTGGCACTTGTCTTTGGGAAAGGAGGGAAGGAAAGAAGGAAGGAAGGAAGGAAGGAAGGAAGGAAGGAAGGAAGGAAGGAAGGAAGGAAAAGAAAGAAAGAAAGAAAGAAAGAAAGAAAGAAAGAAAGAAAGAAAGAAAGAAAGAAAAAGAAAGAAAGAAGCAGGAAGGGAGGAAGGGAGGAAAAAGGGAGGGAAGGAGGGTAGGAGGGAAGGAGGGACAGACCGTAGTTGCTTAACTTTCTATTTAAGTAGAAAAAAATTGTTTGCACTTTCACTGTTTTCTATAGGAATTCTCTTCCAACCTTCTAATGCATGTAGGAAGAAAGAGAGCTATAACAATGTCTTACACCACTGTATAATAAGATCTATTTTTCAAGCTAACTGAGTCATTCCTTGGTGAAAATGCTCTTTCACATTTGACAATAATGACATGAAGGTAGTACTCAAAACAGCACACATTACCGGGGTCCATGTGCTACTTGACTGAGACATGGGCAAATTGAGCAGCATGTTTCCCAGGATGTTGCCAACCTTGCAGCTCACAGATTATATCTACACATTTTGAAAGTGTATAAGAATCTAAATTTTGGACATTTTAGGAGCTTTCCACAGTACATAAGAGACAGCCTACACTAGCAATATCTAATTATCCACTTAACAGTTTTCATAATGACCTCCAAAGTCATTTCTTCCAGTATTCTTTCACATCACTAACAGCTCATCATTTATTCCATTATTCTGGCCCCCTCGCCAGGCTTTTGTGTAACCTAGAATGTCATTCATGGGAATAACACAAAGTAGCTAGGCTTTGAGTTCTCTTTTAAAGCAAAGAACAGAAATACACATACACAGTTTGTACACTATCATAAATAAGAATCTTCCACTTCGTGGAACTCAAATTACATAGGAATCTTAAAAAAAAAAACCTTGAACACTTAACTAAAATCCAAAGAAAAAATCCAATAGTACCTAGTTAATCTTAAATAATTTTTCCTTTCTTTCATATCTAGGGTTTCAATGGTCATAGTATATGGATTTTTCTTACACAGTTTAACTTCATTTCTCTTCCTCAAAAAAAAAAAGGTACTATTAATTACATGGAGTATAAAATCAACACTTTTTAGAAAAACAACTTTGAAGTTAACAATTTTTAAATACGGTAATATTACTAAGTTTAGGAAAGTATACATTAAAATGTTTGGTATTGATTTTAGGGCTTGCTAAATAACAAGGTTCTGTGTGTGTGTGTGTGTGTGTGTGTGTGTGTGTGCGCGCGCGCGCAAGTGTTTTAAGGGTAATAATATAATTTATAAGTTTGCTTTTTAAACTATTTTTTAATGTTTATTTATTTATTTTTTGAGAGAGAGAGAGAGAGAGAGAGCTGGGGAGGAGCAGAGAGAGAGGGAGAAAAAGAAATGCCAAGCAGGCTTTGCACTGTGAACACAGAACCCAATGTGGGACTTGAACCCACAACTGTGAGATCATGACCTGAGTCAAAACCAAGAGTCAGACGCTTAACCAACTGAGCCACCCAGGCACCCCTGTAAGTTTGTTTTATGGAAACTTAAAACATTTCATAATTAAAATAAAATCTTAAATAACTAGGCTTTTGACCAGTCCATAAAAGTCATTTAAACAACAAAGCAGTTTATCTGTATATTTAGGATTTAACTGCCCTCAGGATCTTAAGAGCAGGATAAGGGAGGGTGGTGGAAAGAAAAAGAAAATTTCTTCTTTTCCTCCTCTGACCAAAAGCTCAATCTAAGTAAAGTTGTAAAAATAAATAGGAGATACAACATTACAATTGGGAATCAGAATAATATGGGTCTGAGTCTGTTTTACATGCATGCTACAAGATCCTGGAAAAGTACCTAATCTCCCTAATCCTTAGTTTTCTCCTTTGTAAAGTGCTGATATTCATACTTCCATGAGGCTGTTGAGAATATAAAAAATGATAATGAATGTAAAACCCCCAGCACAATGCTTGGCCTAGAACTCAATAAATTTTAGTTGCTGATTTTTAGTATTGTGGTCATAATTGTCTGAAATATTCTTTCACCTCCCTTTCTGATCTATCACTCATCATCCCAGGCCCTCAGTGCCCTCCTGTTTCCTAGCCTACATCCCTCACCTAGATCTGCTCTAATTCCCAAGGCATTTCGTGCTTTGAAATTACTATTGCCTTTCTACTGCTATGAAACACACCAGAAAAGAGCAGAATTTATTTCTGCTAGATACTGTGAGGAAAGCAATCTGATTAATCCATTAAAATATGTACTAGCTTTAATCTTCTTGAGATATCAGTATGTGTATAAACAACAACCAACAACAACAACAAAAACAGTATAAAAAATAAAACCGGTAGGAAATATTCAAGGGAGTTATTTTTATACTGGATACTTGCCACATAGACCAAAGCTGCCAAGGAATCGACATCTCCTCCACTCTAACTGGGAAGACTCCTGTAAGATATTTCTACAGCCTGGAGCTCTTCCCCACCCCTACCCCAATTCTGATTTCAGAGATCCACTGAAACATTTTACTTAAAATAAACAAAGCCCAAACAAACTTCAGCTGTAGCAACGAAAAGTACTTCACCCAAGAAAGCCAAAGGATAGGAGATGAAAGCAGAAAAAGACAAAGAAAGGAAAGGAAGAAGACAAAGGACAATGGGGAAGTGAGGAAATGGTGGAGTGGGGAACCAAGCAGAGGCAAGGCAGGGCAGTCCTAAACCATAAATGACACATACTTGCCCTATTCTCTGAAAGTGAACAGGTTAAGCTTATCTCCCCCAGAGAAGTCAGGAAGAAAAATGTTGCTTGAAAAGTACCGTATATGTCCACACTATACTATGTGGTTGATTGACCAGGGATGCTCCAAAAGAATTGGGACCAGGGAAAATTTCCCTCACACAAAGAGGAGTGATTGTTTAAAAGTCAGTCTTAATCAGTTAGCAAATACTGCAGGACATGTTTAAAAGTCAGCCTTAATCAATTAGCAAATATTTCAGGACAGTGAATTTCTTTCATGTGGCAACGTCCACAGAATAGAAAATCATCAAATGACATGTGATCTGAAACACACATTTTTAGCCTCACAAATATATTTAGTTTTCTTTTAAGATTTGGAGGACATACTTTCATATTATTTCTGTTAGTTTCTCTATTAATGTAAATGATTTTAGAGGCCAAACTACTTTTATTCCTTTTAGCTTAATTATCTAATTTTGGAAGAGGGAATAAGTACATTTTTGAAATCTATTTTCCATAAAATATAAAAGTTAGTCAAGTATACTAATAAAAATCTAGATTTAATTGCAATATTGCAACTAGATCTACTGGAAAATAGGAAACAAAAATTCCAATTCTAAACCAACTGAATATGTTATTGACTCCAAAATCACTGATTAAACAAAAGAAATTATATTTGCATTGATGTGTGAATCTGCATCCATTCTTGGTAGCATGTAATATATTCAACTGCTCAGCTTTAGCCGTCCTTGTAGTTGCATTACCATATTATTCAAATGTATCTATCATTTATATGTAAATAGAGAAGAGAAATGGCTTCTTCATAAGACAACAATTTTCAAATGATAAACAGACACAGGCAGACATTAGCAAGATAAAAATGCTGCAAATATGCATTCTATTATATATTTTTAAAAAAGGAAACTATTTCAAATTTTTAAAAAAGTAGTGTGATAATTACAAAATGGGATACTAATACATTCACAATACCAACAGCTACTCTTCTCAATAAAAGTCTCCACCGATGTCATTTGTATCTTATAAATTACATGTTCTCAGATCCATCTGTGAAAATTGGGATGTTAATTATCATGGTTACATTTCATGATTCCACAGTTAAATGCTGAAGTGGTGCTACATAAATACCATATGTTTTTCTAAGAGAAATGGAGAAAGATTAATTATGAGTTCAAGTCCAAGTCTTCCAGCAGTAATACTCTCAGCACAATAAGATCATTACATTGTGTGCTATGCAAATTGGAAGTTTTAATTAATAGCTGAAATACCAACTGAGGGGGAAAACTATGAAGTCTAAATTGTAAGTATCAGGCTTTCCTCCATGAAAACAACAACAATTAAAAAAACCACAACCTTAATAAGGATGCTTCTGAGAAACCAGGTTACAAGTCCAAAGGAAAAATAAATTGTCTGTGAACTTCCTTTGATGGAATGATCACCACTGTGCTGTTTAATCCTATTTGATAAACCAAAAAATTACAGCACATCAAAGTAACAACAGGTTATAAAGAGATAATATATCCATTATATATTTATGCTTATAAATATATATCTATATCTATAAATAATATATCTTAACATTTTTCTGGATTTTTCAAAACTATGCAAACTTACTGGATGAAATACTCACTTCAGTATATAGCAACCTAAATAAGAAACTCTATGATAATATTACAAGAATTTTATTTATATTTGTAAAATCTGAATTCTTATTTTACTCACCACATATTCAAACACAAGTGTCAGCGTCTCCTTGGTGTGGATGATGTCATGAAGCAGAACTATGTTAGCATGTTTTAGTCCTTTTAACAGAGAGGCTGTAAAACAAAATAGAAAAAGAGACAATGCGTAACAATCAACTGATATATTTCATCATCATTTTTCCATATCAATATCTATTTTTCCATTTTCCAAGCCGAAAACTATTCAGAATCAAGGACAGAGGAACAGGGTTTTCATTTAGATGAAGATCCCCCAATTATTTCACTTGTTATTTGTTAATAACCTCTAGGTAGAGTCCACTATAAGCAGAGGACATACTTGGTATGATTTCAATTGTTTGAAAATTGTTAAGGTTTGTTTTATTATAAGGATATGCTTGATCTTGGTATACATGCCAGATGTATAGAGAATATATATTCTGCTGAACTTGGGTGGAAAGTTCTATAAATGCCAATTAGATTCTGTTGGTTGATCGTGTCCTTCAATTCTTCTATACACTTGCTATTTTCTGCATAATGGTTCTATTAGTGACTAAGAGAATTGTAATTGGGGATTTGTCAATTTCTCATTTGAATTCTGCCAGTTTTTGCTTTGTGTATTTTGAAGCTCTGGTGTTTACTAGATATACATTTGGAATTGCTATGTTTTCTTTGTGAACTGGCTCCTATATCCACATATAATGTCTCTCTTTGTCTTTGGTAATTTTCTTACCTCTGTGCCTGTTTTGTCAGATATTAATATAACCACTTCAGCTTACTTTTGATGGTGTATCTGTTTACATCTTTTAACCTACCAAAATCATTATATTTGAATATATAAGTGTTTTATAGACAACATATCATTGGGCCATGTGTTTTTTAAATCCATTCTGTCATGGGGTGCCTGAGTGGCTTAGTCGGTTAAGTATCTGACTTCAGCTGAGGTCATGATTTTGCAGTCTGTGAGTTCAAGCCCCATGTCGGGCTCTGTGCTGACAGCTCAGAGCCTGGAGCCTGCTTAAGATTCTGTGTCACCCACCCTCTCTCTCTGCTCCTCCCCCACTCATGCTGTTTCTGTCTCTCAAAAATAAATAAATGTTAAAAAAAAATTTAAATCCATTTTGCCAATCTCTTTTAAGTGATATTTAGGCCATTTATATCTAATGTAAATATTAGTATACTGGGTCACCTGACATTTGAATCTATTTTCCCTTGGACATCATGTAATTTACACTTCATTTCCAATTTGACTTTTCTTTTATATTTCCTGGGAGTTCAAATAACTTACTTCATTTCATTTTGGTTTTTGTACATTTTTCTTCTGAGCTTTTATATTACCAAGTCAAGGTGGGATTTTTAGGTTTCATACACCCAAGAGCCTGAATGAGAAAATTTAATTTAGATTACCATATTGTGTACAGTTTTCTTCAATTTATGGTTTTTTTTTTATTTGAGAGAGAGAGAGAGAGAGCGAGCACATGAGTGGGGGAGAGGGGCAGAGGGAGGAAGGGAGAGGGAAAAGGAGAAGGAGAGGGAGAGGGAGAGGGAGAGGGAGAGGGAGAGGGAGAGGGAGAGGGAGAGGGAGAGGGAGAGGGAGAGGGAGAGGGAGAGGGAGAGGGAGAGAGAATCTTAAGCAGGCTCAGCATGGAGCTCAATGCAGAGCCCATAATCCCAAAACCCTAAGATCATGACTTGAGCCAAAATCAAGAGTTGGACACTTAACCAACTGACTTGCCCAAGAGCCCCTATGGTTGTTTTTTGAAAAGCATTTTTATGAGCTGAAATGCATTGTTTTATATTTTCTGAGTTTTTGCAGCAGTTTTATACAGATGTATTTGATCTATTTCTATTCATCCAAAGTGCTGTGCTCTTAGTTTGAGAGTCCTCTCTTCTCTCTGCTATGTAGTTATTACGGATGGTACAGGTGGGAGAAAGGGAAAGAGTTTGGGGTGTTTTGTTTCTTTTTCATTTCTATAGGATCCTTAATTTCTCCCTTGTCTTTCCTTCTTTACTTTCACTGCCATGTCTTCAAGGGGTACTACCCTTTTGCTATATATCTGAATCTCTCCCATAGGCAATACTTTCCAATGCCTGCCAGTTCCAATCCCATTCAGTTTTGATCTTTTCTATAGTCACTGCTGTGAACTACACGGAGACCCAGTTTTCTCTTTCCAGACTGATTCTGTCTGTGCTTTCATCTCAGCTCTCCACATCCCTCTATTCTTTTTCACAGTCTCTTAAACCTGTCTAAAGCTTCCCTTGTCCCATTCTGCAACCACAGACTTGTGGCATCTCCTAATGTTTTTAAAGATGTGGGTCATGTGCACTTTTAATTGGTCTCTCTGTTGGATTTATAACTTTTGGAGAAGTGGGAGTGGAAGGATTCAAGACTAGGCAGCCATCATTCACTGTCCTCTAAACTTCATGTCCAAGATCAAAGCCTGATACATAGTAGCAACTCAATAAATTTACTGATTGTCATTCATTTAGGTTCCCCAGTGGGGACACACACACACACACACACACACACACACACACACACACACACACACTTTGAATATTCCTTGAAGAGTCTGCTACCATCTGGCAGCTCCTCCTCCTTCGATTTATCTTCCTTTTACTATACGACCAGCACTAGCCCCAGATCTCAGTCTATTACAGATAACACTCATTTTCTTTCTTTCTTTTTTTTTTTTTTTGGTAACACTCATTTTCAACACAAGGCCCTTTGATATCGACCGTTCCAAAAATTCAGAGAAGACTGGCTAACACTGTTGTCAATTTCAAGACCTGGGGAAGGAATAGCTGATTCTACCTCTTAAATTCCATTCCTTCCTCCACACAAGGCTCCTCTTTTTTTTTTCTTAATTAAAAAAGGGAATGAGACAACGCCACTCCCCCCATAATCAGACTCACTGCAACACTGCTTACCACAAATAAATGAATACCTTTAGATTTCCCTTTTTATAAATAATACCACAAAGGACATAACCGAGTTTTATATATATATATATATTTATTCCTTTAGAATTATCTCCCTATAATGAATCGTGAAAAATGGAACTGCAGAGTAAAAAGACATGAAATATTTACAAGACATTACTTATTAATTAAATAATAAGTGGATTTAGTCTCACATCTTTCAAACCCTGTTAAGAATAAAAGAACCATGGAAGACAGGAAAAAAAATATGCACGTAATAATGCACCATGGAAGTAACCAATCTTATCAAATAACCAAAACCCCTATTAAGTAGGTATATGAGAATTTTATATACTATAAGCACAAGTATTAATTTAAGGATAAACTCTTTTTCATCCCTCAGTAAGACCAGAAATAAACGGAATTATTTCCCCCTAGATCAGTGACCATTCGAGCACGATACTCAAAGAACAGGAGTTTCCCTCTATCATTATTTATTTTAATTAATCTTCAATTTTTGTTTTTGGTATACAAACTGAAGAGAAAAACAAAAAAAAATATTTTGCATGTGTTCTGTCAAGAACTTGTAATCATTCATTTATTCATCAAGAATTTATTAAGAACCTAGTTCCTGACACTGGTGGCCCCTGGATAAATTCTTGATACCCAATAATACTGCAAAACCACATCTTTTAAAAAAGATTTCTAACACCAAGCATAAATCCTAATTTAAACCTTGGACTTTGGGTGATAATGACGTGTTAGTGTAGGTTCATCAGTTGTAATGAATGTACCGTTCTGGTGAGAGATGTTGATATCAGGGGAGGCATAGGGGCAGCAGTGGGGAAGAGGTAAGTGGTGGTGGGCAGGGGTTGTATGAGAACTCTCTGCACTTGCCATTCAATTTTGCTGTGAACCTAAACCTGTATTAAAAAAATAAAGTCTAGGGGCACCTGGGTGGTTCAGTCGGTTAAGCATCTGACTTCAGCTCAGGCCATGGACTCTGGTCATGATCTCATAGTCTGTTGAGTTCAAGCTCTGCATTAGGCTCTGTGCTTAAAGCTTAGAACCTAGAGCCTGCTTCAGATTTCTGTGTATTCCTCTCTCTCCACCCCTCCCCTGCTCACACTCTGTCTCTGTCACTCTCTCTCAAAAACTAAAATTAAAATTAAAACATTTTTTAAAATAAATAAAGTCTATTGGGGTGCCTGGGTGGCTCAGTTGGTTAAGTGTCTGACTCTTGGTTTAGGCTCAGGTCATGATCTTACGGCTCATGAGTTGTATCCCCACATCTGGTTCTGCACTGACAGTGCAGAGCCTGCTTAGGATTCTCTCTCTCCCAATCTCCCTGCCCCTCCCTTGCTCAGGCTCTATTTCTCTCTCTCTCTCTCTCTCTCTCTCTCTCTCTCTCTCTCTCTCTCTCAAAATAAATAAATAAACATTAAAAAAATAATAAAATCTATTAAAAAATAAAAATAAAGAGATGTACCCATGTTCCAACATACTTAAAAAAAGCAAGTCTGGAGTATTTACTATTTTTATTCAGAAGAAAAATGATATTTTAGAGATGTAATCACCATACAAAACGGGCTGCAGTAGGCATCTCCCTGAATGGCAGAGAAGGCATACAGACCAAGTTCTAGGATGACCTCAATGAATGCGAGCAGTTATGAGAGCTATTGTTATCGCTATGAATTTCTATAGATTTCTCCATGCAAAACTGTTTCAGGACCATATAATATATCCTTAATCCCAAGATAAATTTGAATAACCATATATTTGGTCCAAAGAAGGCCATTCAGAAAGAGAATTAACTCGTGTGGCTGGTCCAACACTGGAAGACAACAAGAGGTGTGTTCCCTCTGAAACTGGGTTAGTAGCAGCAGCATGTAGGCCAAGACCAGAGAAGTCCAAGCCGCCATGGAAAGACCTTCTTCCTCTCACATGTGTCCACCATGGGCAGGTTAGCTTTACACGCTAAAAACCTTGGGGTGCCTGGGTGGCTTAGTCGGTTAAGTGTACGACTCTTGATATTGGCTCAGGTCATGATCCCAGGGTCGTGGGATCATGCCCCAAGACCGGCTCTGCACTGAGCATGGAGCCTGCTTGGGATTCTCTCTCTCCCTCTCTCTCTTCCTCTCCCCAGCTCGTGCGTGTGCTTGCATACACTCTCTCTCCCTCATAATAAACACTGAAAATAAACCTTATAGAAATAACATCTACAAATTTATTCTACCCGAGTTTTGTAAATTAGCACACCTGAGAAAATAATTACAACAATAAAATCACAGTACACGAACAGTGAAGGAACAACCATTATATAGACTTACGATAGTTTTGTATTATTAATTTCAGTAATTTATAATCTTTCTTTTAATTATTCAACTAGCTCATCAGCCTTTAACAATTAAAACTTTATTAAATAGCTAGCTTTCAGATATTAATCTGGGGGCCAATTTCACATTTGCTCATTTTAAAAAGGATACTTGCCCCTGCACTAGTCCTCTGAGGCTGATTGATCCTCAGAGATCAATATTTCAAACCACAAGAGGGTATTTGAAAATGATGGTCAGATATGGTACTTCATACCTATCCAGTGCAGAATGCATACATGTGAAATGAATCAAGGACTTAAAGAAAACATGTTGCCTGAAAGGAACCTGGCTTTGTGAGGCAAGTTTTGTAAATACATCATACAATAGGATCTGTACAACCTTGTCCAATTTCATTTTTCAACTTATCCTCTTAGCCTGTCAAATTCAGTAATGATCCATCCTTATCAGCAACAACTCCAGAAAGGTACTGAAATTTCCACTAAATTAAGAATCCCATGCCTTGAGGATTCTTTGCCTTAGGATTTTTTTTTAACCACCCCTCCATGCACCTCCACCATATTGCTTACTGCCTTTCTCTCACCACTTACACCTAAATTGTTGCACATTTCTCAAAGTAATGTCTCCACACTCGTCATTTCCCATGGCATTTCCCCCACAATTTCAGTAAAACTGAATTCCTGCCATCATTCATCTTGGGGGAAAAATGTTGTTTTTTTTTTCCTCCTGACAGTGACTAATAAAAGAGTCATGTCATGTTTCATATATTTTGACCACTTCTACATGAAGACTCAAAGTCTCTACATTTCTTTTTAATAAGCCTCAATTATTACACATTTTAGATTTCTCTTTTTTTAATGTGTATTTATTATTTTTGAGAGAGAGAGAGAGAGAGACAGAGAGAGACAGAGAGAGAAACAGAGTGTGAATGGGGGAAAGGCAGAGAGAGAGGGAGACACAGAATCCAAAGCAGGCTTCAGGCTCCAGCAGCCTGACGCGGGGCCCAAACACACAAACTTCTACCTGAGTGGAAGTCAGATGCTTAAGCGACTGAAACGCCCAGGTGCCCTACAGATTTTAGATTTCTAAATACATTTATATACACTTTTAAAGTACGCTATCACTTAAATAAGTACCAATATCTGTATTTGAAAGCAAACCCTCTTTCTTTTCGGATTTACATAGCTAATTTGCATTTAAAAAAGGACAGAGCCACTAATTTCATAGCTGATGGCAGACAAACAGCATTGAAGGGCAGAAACCAGTCTATGATATCTATCAACATCAGGGAAGGTGACAGACCTGACTAGCTCTGAGGCTGCCAATGCAGCAGCCACTGCTCCCAGCGAGTTGCCAGAAACTGTAACTCCTGCTGTTACCAAGGCAAGTAAGTCTCCTGGGCTGCCAAATCAGACCAGTGATTAGCACCTACAAGTTCTAAAACCAATATGTCTCCCTTTTCAAGACAAACACTGTCAAAATAATACCCCATGTAATCCTAATAATATCACGGGTATACCACATGTTATTTTCCCATCGTTTGCTGACAAACAAATCCTGCAACGTTAGCATTAGTAATTCCAGCATGCTTGGTTTCTCCACAAATTTTAAACATATGGCAACATTTTAAATTCATTTCATCAGCGAGGTTTGAAACAGTTCAATTGTACCTGATGTACAAGACTTGTAATTTAGGGCTGAGGGCAAAATTCTAACAACAGTTTAAAGAGTGTGATGTTGAAACAATACAAAAACAGAAAAACACTGCTGCTTATAAAAATAATTGTGCCTCTGACAAAATCCCAGTAGGAAGAAGGACACAAGGAGCCTCCCTGAGTCTGGTAGCAGGATTCGGATACCCGCTTATCAGCCATATTGAAACCTTCACCTCCCACTTTGAGAATAAACCTCTTCAATTTCCACTCTGACTTGGAAGAGATAAATATCACCTATATTCTGATTTATCATGATTAAATAAATTCTGATTTAATAGAAGAGTTCAGAGTATGTTCATTTCATCAAGCTCCCACTATAGTGGCTATTTTAAAAAGCAATGTTAATGGAGAAAAGGACAAAACCTTTCTTTAATATATAAGTTTTGTAGATCATTATTTGATACCCTACCAGGAAAGGAAAGACCACAAACAAACACAACCTATCCTTTCTCACTCCCCCTTTAGCCTCTGGAAAGAAATAGTATATTCACATTTCTCTCTTTTTTTAAAATGCGTTCTTTTCCAGGGGGGTAGATGGAGAACCTGACGTTTCTAAAAGACAAAAATTACTACTAATTAAACCTAAGGAGCCAACCATATCTCAAGCTACAACTAAAATAGACATGAACTTTTTTCTTTAAGCTCACAGCTAGATAGCTCTGTGGGCTGCTGAAATTCACTTTATACTAGAAACAATAAGACTACTTACTTTCAATGAGATGTTACTTGCCAGTGCATTCTAAATATTTTCATAGCTGAAATATTCTGAGTGGGAAAATCTCCAGGGTGAAGAGTGGAAAAAAAACACAAAGAAACAAAAAATAAAACAATACATGCAGAGAAAAGACAAGATTGCTTGTGTAACTGTGTCTCAGAAGACCAGATGATCTAGACAGAGAAAGGAACAGATATGCAGCTCCCAGGTAAACTTGTACACAGTTCTGCAAGGTATGCTGGCTAGGTCAGCTACATAGCAGGAGAAATACTATGGTTTTACTAGTTTCAGACCTTTCCTCTAATGATGTTCTAATATGAAAAATACACACACACACACACACACACACACACACACATACACTCATAAACTAACAAATGAAAAAGTAAAAGAATTAAGTTAAAAAATGGAACTGTATCTTTGATTCCATTTTTTGCTTTTTATACTTTTATACACACACATATACAGAGAGTCAACTCTCTTATGGGGAAAAGAGGTCATGGAAAACCCAAAACACAAAGTCAAAATGTGATACCACACAAACTTAATTTAGCTAAAATTACATTCCAGATTTGGAGACCTGTTTCTTGACCACCGGTATCATCCAAACATGCAAAGGTAATACAACACATTAGGAATACTTTATAAATATCACATAAATTGTTTCCTATCCATCAAAAAGTCTACTGTTTTTACTTGCTCCAGAACTAAGTTTTTCTATTTGGGGACAGACCGAAATTCAAGCACACTGCATATTCCTCCTGCTTTGCTCCACTCCTAATTTCCCCACCATCACAAACCTGAAGCACGATACTAGAAATGACAGACTCCACCATTCCCCCTTGCCATCAATATGTCTTTACCCACCACTTGACTACTGGCAAAGAGCAGTCAGTGGGGGGCTATTTTCACACTGCAGCCTCACATCCACATCGAATGTTTACTAAATCACTTCAAAGAACAGATTCCTCTAAAAGTATAGCTGAACCACGTAAAACTGCCAATATTTGACATTTTTGACCTACTAACACAGCAATTTCACATGGTTCAACCTAAGAGTTTACCTGGCTCAAAACAATTTTAACTTTTCCACAAATGCATTGTTACTTTTACCACTGCAAACTTTCAAACCAATTAATCTGCCACCAAATGGCTAAGAACCCACTCTGCATAGGAAAAAAGAAAAAAGTCTCTGCTTATCAAACTATGGTTACAGCTGAAGGCAGGAATACAGAAACAATTTCATTTTCTACATGTACCTTTCTATATCATTTGAATTGTTGATGAGACAGATACACTCTTTTTATAGTAAAAAAGAGATCTTGAAAAGTTCTTT
Organism: Panthera tigris; assembly: GCF_018350195.1. Classification (NCBI taxonomy): domain Eukaryota; kingdom Metazoa; phylum Chordata; class Mammalia; order Carnivora; family Felidae; genus Panthera; species Panthera tigris. The sequence goes on along the minus strand of NC_056661.1, from coordinate 93,633,094 downwards.
ATTACAAGTGGATTGGCTACAGAGCATTGCCATAGCACTAAAAATGGCATACAGATGCTTAACTACACAATTAATATGCAACTACAATACAACTACATTAATGAATCATTAGTGCAATGTGATTCTGCACTATGAATCCCTCCTCATTACTAATCCCTCCTCACTAGGGTATTGGTGTAAATCCTTGCATTATTAGGGTCCGTTTTCCTATCTTAGAACACTGCAGGCCCCATATCAGCCTCCAATTTGTTCGCATATCACATGATAATCCAAACTGTTAAAACTGTTTCTTGTCTAAAGACTATATCCCTGAATGAAGATTAACGTACTCACCAAAAAAGATTCCTGGTTTTCTTGTCTCCAATTACTCCCAGATGAACCTGTAAATGACCCACCAGCTGCCTTTCCATGCTCTAGCTCATCTTGTTCCTATATGCCACTAGAAAGATCCACACATGTATGTGAAAGCAAACGTGTGGTTTTCTCAGATGTAAACATCTTGGTAGTAACTTCCACAGAAACAAATCTTGCTAAGTGACAGGTTTGGGAATAGTGGCGGTCATGCTCCACGTACTACCATCTTAAGGCAGAAAAGAGACAACGCAGGAACTGAGGGTTTCTGGAAGACTTAACAGAAGAGCTGGTTTCCATCTGGCTATAACAACTAAGTTTACAAGCTATTAGGTGGTTTGCCCCTTTATACTTTATTACATGTGGGCTACATGTATAGTCAGCAAGAATACCACAAAGTATGCAATAAAAAAAGATATGTGGTTGGGCCACTTTATGTCTCCTGGTTAAGAAGAACAAATATTGATATCATAATAGCTATCACTATGTGACTAGACTTAACCTCTCCTTACATGAAAATATGTGAATAGCTCTCATATAGTTCACAAAAATAAACAGAAGTCTAAAGTAAGAAAATATTTTCTTTGCCATTGCTTCAAGTACATAGGGGCCAGTACATAGGGGCCAGCACATACGACATTCGAGTTTGCAAGATACCACTCAAAGAGTGGAACACAGATTCCTTCACAAAGTGGGGTAATGTTGCAGCTTATTTCCAGACACAATGGACTCAACCACCCTTCGTTAGGAATTAGGCTGTTTGTATGACCAGAGCCACTGCTACAGGCCCATCATGGGATGTTTCTAAAAGTGTGGTCCTTCAATGATTCAATGACTCACATCAACTGCTACTGAGGCAAATTCATTAGGCTCTATCCCACAGCTACCAAATCCAAATCAATGGAGGATGGGACCTAAGAATCATCCAAGAGATATTTATTTAATACCTACTGTGTGCCAATCAATAGACACAGGAGAAACACAGACAAAACTCCTATCCCTGTGAAGCCTTCATTCTATATTTTGACCCAGCTTTCTATTCAATGCTTATGCATCAAGCTTAAACATCACTGTGCTATGGTTCTGATATGGAGGAATGGGTAGCATGTTTATGGTGTGTGTGTGTGTGTGTGTGCATGCACATGCCTATGCATGTGTTTATGCACTTAGTTTCACTGCAATCAACTCACTGTTCCACAGGCAAATCAAAAGAAACAGCAAGACAGTTTGTATACCTAGTTAGTATCTATTTTTCTCTCTCACTCTCTTTCTCTCTCTTTCACACACACACACACACACACACACACACACACACGCATGCTGAAATAGATGCCACTGAAAGATAAAGGTCTTGGGCTAGAAGTAGAGAGAATTATTTATTCTGAAAATTTGATGGTATTTTGATATGTATTTTTTCCTGTTCAGTTAAAAAAAATAAAAACGTCAACTCATAAAGCTTTTTAATATAAATCAAATGTTGATAAAGTCATCATTATATGGACCTTTCAATCCCACAACAATTTTTGAAATCTGTGAAAGAATAAGGTTTTGTGCAAAATTCTTGCAATAAGCATCGCATCAGAACCAGTGCTTCGAGAAGCAAATATAATAGAAATACTATAAACTGATGATGAGCACAGAAGGAAGAAGAAAGGAAAGACTGTAAAAAAATGAATATGAATTTTGGTTATTCTTACCCTTGAATATCCCCTGAATTGAAATTTCAAACATACCACTACTTGATTTGACTTAATAACATAGTCAAAGCTATAAAAATTTCGAATTACAGCTTAATTCAGTAGCAAGTGCACAGTCCCATAGCATCGGTTAACCTTCTGGCAGGCAACGACCTCCAACCTTCCCATGACAAAACTCAGTGAACTGTTCCTGGGCCTGGATAAGGCCTTGAAATCCTTCATCCTGCCTCTAATCAGCAGTGGCCCTGATGGGGACCCAAGTTCGCCTGGGCTCTGCTGAGTGAGCTCCGTCACTGATGGGAAGGTCCCTGATACTCTGCTCCCCTCCCACCAGTGCTTCCTCCCTCTCAGTGTGCAGTGATGCTTGAGCACTGATGACACAGCACCTGGTCCACTCCAGCACCACTCACATGGTCAGGGGCTGTACACGACATTTAATGCAAGAAAGGTAATCAAGGGTTCAGTCAGGGAATGCCTTCCGATCGTACAGACGCATGACCAGCAAGTCCCAGTCTCTGACAAGTCCCAGTCTCTGACAAGTCCCAGTCTCTGAGTGCTCTCATTCCTCTCCTGGCAACTGCAGCATTTGAAGGAGACTTTTCTATATGTGGAAGTATACAAACGCAAGACAGGAAAACCAATATACCTATAACGGTTGGAGTGGTATCTCATGTGTTCAGTATTCAAAAGTATATGATGGGGAAAATAAAATTGTTTATACAAAGTTCCACAGGCAACATGTTATTGGATGAATTTGAGGAGAGTGTCCTCCCAACCTTTTCTGAAAGTAAGGACTTCCTAAATCTCTGCACTACAGAAGCTACTTCAATACAAAAACAGTAAGAACAGCTTTTTAAAATCTTAATAGAGTCTCAGATTGTCTTCTTTAAAGTCACTATCTACTTGTTCAAACCTGGCAACATCTTAGAAGTGGTTGCTTTCATGTACCGTATTACACACTTGCTTGACATAAAACATTTCTCTACGAGGAGAGCTATATGAATGAAGTGAAAGACAAGTAAGTTGTATATTATACACTTTATGTTTCTAAATTTGCAAGGTTACTTCAGATTGTCACGGCAGTTTTAAAAAAATTGCCATTTTTTCTTTGATGGAGCACCTGGGTGGCTCAGTCGGTTACATATCTGACCTCGGCTCAGGTCATGATGTCACAGTTTGCAGGTTCGAGCCCCACAGGGCTCTGTACTGACAACTCAGAGCCTGGAGCCTGCTTTGGATTATGTCTCCCTCTCTCTCTGCCCCTCCCCCACTCATGTTCTGTCTCTCTCTCTCTCTCCCTCAAAAATAAATAAACATTTTTTTAAATGCCATTTGAGAAAATTAAAAAGGGGAAGAAAACTATACTCCACTATGGTCTCAAGTTTTGCACCTCTATCTCCACCAGAGGAATGTGATCATGCAATCATCTCGGCAGGAAACTGCTGGACTCCTGACACTTGAGCCTCAGATACTGTGACCGTGCAGGGGTTTTTCTTAGTGTCTCTCTAAGGTACACTTGTACCTGGTACTGACAACAGTTTCTGCTCATATGACCTGCCTTTCTCTAGAAGAAGGCAGCACCTGAGAACTCTGGCAAGCACATCGTCGTTGGCTTCACCATCATTTTCTCAAATGTATTCTAACCCCTACTAACCCCTATTTCCCTAATAAAAATTCATCTTGCTTCCTGCACATTATACACATGTACATACACATACATGTAAAACCTTAGTGCGTTAAATATATGTATGATCTGACTTATGCACAGGGGGACTGACCCATCATGCACACCAGAAGCAGTTTGCACAGAACAGTGAAGCTAAGCATCACCTCCAGGTGTATAATCCAACCCTTTGTGTGAAAATTGAGGAAACCAAATATACAGAAGTATGGCCACAGGGTTCCTGACTCCCACTACAGTACAACGCTCTTTCTGAATCAAAATAAGCATCATTTACTTCTCTCACTGTCTTGGGTTTCTTGTCTTCTTTCCTAGTGCTTTGCTGTGGTCATGGTTTCTCTTTATCTTCATATCTAACCAGGTGTTGAGGGCAACCCCCTCCAAAAAAACCCAAAAAACCCTGAAGCTGCGAAGACTGGAGGCCACCAGAGGTACCTGTGCAGGTGTTCAGCTGAGGCATCACCACCTGGACTAAAGAGGTTTAAAAAGATAGTATTAAGAAGAGAGCTAAAGGGGAAACTGCTATTCAAATTGTCCGTCAGATCAAGGCTCTTCTCTTCTTAAAACCTTTCAATGGCCACTTAGCAGGACTCATGGGCATAATAGGGCCCTCAGTGGAGCTCTCCTCTGCTCCCCCAACCCTTCACCACACTCTGAACTGCAGCTGCACAGCGTGCCTGAAGAGCTGGGGTCTCCACGTGCTCTCACGTCTCTGGGATGTTCCTCTGTCTTCCATCCTCTCTCCCATAGCCTTAGAGCCACACGGTCCTACCAACTCTTCAGATCTCACCCTGGCTATCACTTCCTTTGGAAGTCTCTGCTGACCCCCAAGGCTCAAATTAGGGGTATTTTCGATGAGCCCCTCCACACTGTGAGGCATCCTGTCCCAGTGTTAGAATTACCTGATTCCCTATTTCTACCTGCCTGTATCCCCCATCACTCCTTATTTGCTCTTACTCCAGCTGTGCTCATAGCATGCAATTCAGTGCTGAGTTTAGAGAAGATGCCTGTTAAGTGCAGAATGAATAATGCATGCATAAATAAGAAAAATAAAATCCTTAAATGATCTTCCTTAAATTGCCGCAAGCGGCACACTTCCTAGTATTGCACTCTGCTGTGGGTTGGTTATCTTATGATAATGTGTTTAGTTCAGCCTGGATGTGTTGATCGAAATAAATGTGTTCTCATCGTGTAATAACTGACAAACACACTGAGGCTATACATTTCATTGAATTTTAAAAAGAAGCAAAGAAGCATCCTATAGGATGCCATTAGCAGCTTCCCTTTTGTAAGTAGGTGAAATGCTGTGTACTAATGCTATGACTAATGCTATAACTAAAAATTCATTATTTTATTTCCATTCACATTTCAGATTATGGAGAGATGGTAAAAGATTTGCTTGAAATTGTATTTCAAAAAGCTCATGTTAGAAACTACTATTATATCCTAACATTTTACCAGGAATGAGATAAGCTCAATAAACAATAAGGCAACATCAATGACAAAAGAAAAAGTTGTCATACATGGGTTTACAGTAGAGTGAAATCCAACCCACAGACTTGGTTTATTGGCTTGTGCGTTGTTTTAGAAACTTATTAAGTATTTTAAAACTGAAGGATTTCACATAAAGTGCCCCACACTTTGGCTTTTCTAGAAAAGCCCAATGTAGATAAAAGCTGTGTGTCCAGAGCTACACAGCTGGCCCCTTATATAAGACATCACTGCTACGCTTCCCTACCCTCCTTGTCCCCCAAGAGTGGCAGAGGCTCCTATAGTCTGATACCTGATGGACCTTTAAGTTTGAGGTCTCTGAATCAATATCTGACTGTCACATGTAAGAGTCCATTACCTTGATTGCATAAGCTAAAGTAACAATTATGAAGAAATTGGAAGCTGCCAATTCAAAGTGGGTTTTATGAGTCCCACAAACCACAGAGTAAGAAAGGGGACTAGAAAGAGAACAAGGAAAATGTTATTACAGCAAGATCACAATTTCTACCAAAGAAGAATAGACAGAAATGAAATTATATCCATTTTTAAATCGCTCATCTCAAAGCCCCACTGAGACCCACTAGGTAGAATAGGAACCCCTTGGGACTTTTAGCACAGGACTTTTTTTATATGTCATCTTGAATACAGATTCATTGACTGATAGATCCAAACAGGTCTTGGAGGACCTTCAGTGCAACTGACGCAGTTTTAGATGAGAATATTATAGCCCAGAGACATTGTCAAAAGTCATACAATTTGGTACATCACTTCTCCTTTCTAGCCCTCTTTTTTCCCAATTCATTCTCAGAGATTGAGGGGAAAATGACAGGTAGGCATTAAAAATCTGATATTTACATCCTTGGAAATGAGAAATAAAGAAACAAAACGGACATATTCAAGGTAGCAACAGTAGCCAACGGCCGAACTGGGCCAAGAGCCAGATCTCTAATTTACAAACCATTATACCTGTAAAACTGAGGAGTTTAAAGTCTGAGAGAACTACACACGATGTTTGTGATGGCCTGGCAGACCCCATCCCCCAACACACGAACAAAGGACTGAACTGGGAGGAAGGCAATCATCAGGGAGGAAACCTAAAGCATGAAACTCAGAGCAAATTAATCCAAATAATATTTAACACTGACAAGGATGTAAGGAAATAAATACACTCAGACACTATTGGAAGTCAGATGTTACTGAGGGGGGAGAGAAGACTGGTCAACACCATTAAAAATTAAAATACTTCTCATAGGCCTTAAATCAGCATTTTTCCTGGGAATTTATAGACATAGATGCAGAAATAAGCAAAGACACATAAGAATGTTTTGTTTTGTTCTTAGTAAACAGTAAAATTTGAAATATTCTAAACTGCTCACTGTGTCCTGGCTAAATAAAATTCATATAACAAATAAAAACTGTTTAGCTATTAAAAGGAATGCAATACTTCTATAAGTACTAACAACAAAACATGTCTAAGATATACTGAGGGGGGGACATCAACTTGAAAGCAGTATGTATTTAAAAGGGAAGTAAGAGGGAGTAGTAATACTCCAGAAGCTATGAACAGAGAGCTCTGTGCTGAATGACACTGGGCTCAGGAGATAAAGTACGGGTGGAGTGTTAGTTTACTTTTTCTCTTACATTCACTATTAAGTTTAATGTTTTTTACTTAGGTCATCTATTATTTAATATTATAAGTATAGCTAATAAAAAATTAATGAAAAAAATTCAAAATTCTTCCATTCTTTATAGGTATCTATTTAACCAAATAATTATTCATTCATTCAACTAACATTTATCAAACACCTATGATCTGTTTGTGATTGTCTAACCTTGGAAGATGTGGAAAAGTACTGCAAGTGCTGGAGGACTTTTAAGATCTTACTCTTCTAGCAATACAAGCCAAAATCATACTGTGCTTGCATTAGCTATGGAGCAGACAAGCATCCAAGAACAACTTCATATTGCTTGGTATGAACTGCCTAGAGAAATGTTTGATGAGTACGATTACCAGCCCTGCTTTCCCAAGATAAAGCAACGGAACAAAAATTAGTAAGTTTCCTTGCCACACCCTACATCCCCCCCTCCAAATCTTCTGATGGAAGTCTTGGGAGGAGAGAAGGTAAGGAGAAATAAAGTTCTACTTACCCTCCATCCATTCATATATAACAGCTATGGGGAAATGAACCAGCCAGAAAGTGAAAGGGCTCTCTGACAAGGATAAGGGGAAATGAAAGATCAGGAATCTCTATGGAGGCTGAGCCCCAATGTGAGACTGTGGGGTTCCATTTTGGTTAGATGATGCTCATATGAATCACCTCATAAAACCAAGACAAACGATTGAGCCACAACCAGGTGACGACTGATCACTCCCACAGCTAGCTGGCCATTCTTATCCTCTGTCCTGATTACAACTAACCTATGCTGGCATGGTGAACTGGGCAACTGACTGTTGGTATGTTTTTCCTCTTTTCCTGCTACTTCAACAAATAAATAGATTTCTTTGTCCCATTTTAATACCTGAAGTACCGCTCAGTTTGATGGAAATGTGCAAATGAGCTACTTTTGGCAAGCTGAGATGACCTCCTGTAAATGTTCCTGGAGCTAATGCAGAGAATGGCCATCAAAAGCACAGACTGTGGCAACTCAGAGAAGAATTTTACCTAGATCCTCACGTGAGGCAAAACTTTTACACTCAAGTGGGTAAGAACGGACACACAAGTAACTCTGCTATCACAGATCTCTATACATGCTATAGGGAGTAGCAACTGAATGACTGAAATACTGAGGCAAAGAAGAGGAAAAAGAAATAATTCCCAATTGGACCAAATCTTGTAATTGCTCTAGAAAAAAGTACAGATATGCTACATGGAGATAGAGTATTCTAAGTTCAAGAAACTTGATTGTGGGAAAAGAACAAGAATCATAAATGAAGAAATATTATGTAGTTTATTTTGGCTGAAAACAAAATGTCTGAAGAGAAGTAATGGGGACAACGGTTGAGACGAAGGTTGTGTCCCCACTGCTCAGGTTCGCATGGAATTCAGTCATTATTATATACAACTAAGAACAAAGGGTTGATCAGGACCCGAATAAACTTCTAGAAGGTTCATCCAACAGGAATTGAATAGATTGCTGCCCAAAAGGAAGGAGTCCTTTCATATATGACTAACTATCTGAATGTACTATTCTAGTGACAACTTGACAGAACAGCTGTTGATAGACAGAAACAAGATTACCAACTGCCATCCTAGCTCAGTGACATAATAGTGTCGCCATGGGAGAAAAACAAATGTCATTTTATTTTTTCAGAAAAACTCATGTAAGTATTATAATAACTGAAATGAAAAAAGTACGTGTCTAATAAAAGGTTAGCATTGAGTAGTGCCTGTTACCTGTCATATAAGTAATATAATTTACTATAACAAGTCTTATGAGGAGGTTTGTTGAGAATGTATTATTCAAATGAATGACACCAGAAAAGGAAGCTAGCAGAAACAATCTCCCCTTGCCTACATGTTGTATATTTGAAATTGGACATTTTGTTTCCTGCTAGTTTTAAATTACCACTTCATTTTGAAGGAAAAATGAATTACAAAAAGGATTCAAATAAGGAACTTATTCAATTTTCTGATGGAAATTTCTCCTAGAAAATGATGTTTCCATTTAATTATTTTAAAAGATGAAGAGTAAACCAAAATCTTTAAAATAGGTGGCATAAAAACAAAAATGTCCAAAAATGTTTAAACACATTTATGTTATTTCTATCATTTCAATACCTTCAAAAATATAGAAGATATCACTTAAAACCTCAGAGGAATATGTAATGCCACACTTGCTTATAAGATGTTAAGAATATTCATCAATAAATGTTTACTGAGTGACTCTTATGTGAGAGGCACTGGGCCAGAGATAACAGTGAACAAAAGACAAAAATAAGCAAAGATCCTGCTCTCAACGTGCTTATATTTTTGTGAGGAGAGATAACCAAAACAAAAAAGAAAGAAAAAAAGCAGGGGGAGAGGGGAGAAGGTGTGACATATGTAGTTGTTACAGTGTGAAAAGTAATAAAAAGAAAAATAAGGGACTCCATGCTGGCGGTTTCTCTTTCCTTGCTGGACACGAACAAGGGAGCATTTAGCCAGAGGCTGCCATGTTGGGACTGACCAAAGGCTTACCATTTTAGAATGAAGCTAACACTAAGGAGGGAGCTACTCAGAGATGGGGGAGCAGGGATTACCACGCAACATCGGGAGCGCAACATTTCCTCTGGACTTCTAATTGTATGAGATAATGTATCTTTCGTTTTCATTTAAACTATTTGAGTGAAGGTGGTCTGTGATATGCAGTAGAAAAATCCTGGCAGTGACACTTTCTTATCTGTCATTTGTTGACTTCAGAGAGGGTTGTGATCACATAAACCGCAGATCTGGAGTTTAGAAATGAAACCTGACCATTCTTACCATCTTTTCTGGGAAAAACTGTGCCAACAGACTATGAACGAAAGCCAGAAAACAGAGAATTTTCTACCTAGAAGTTCTGAGAAGATAATTTAGCTTCATCCTTCATTTTCAAGGAAAGACCAAAACCCAGCACAGACATTTGGAAGCTCCATTTCCTAATGCTAACCCCTAATCCCACTGCCCTTTCACCACCTAATCTAGATAAAAACAATGCTGGTTGACAGGGAGTTTTCAGATCTTCTCAACCAAACCCCTCATTTTGTAGATTAAAGCTTGAGATCCTGGGAAGTTAACCCCCTTCACCAAGGTCAGGGTTTACTGAAAGTAGATTTTGAACTCACCTCTCCTCACTCCTGATCCTGACTATACTTCCACAGGATGACTCTCTTGAGGCCCTACTATTGATTGTCTATCCAATTAGTGATTAAGATGCTGTTTAAATTTTTCAAAATCTTTCTGGCTGAACTTACTGCTCTCTTGCTCTGTTATATACCTGTTGCTAAGGGCAGTCCAGGGAGCAATGGGAATATTTTGAAAAATCCATTAGATTTTAACTACAAAGCCATAGTCATAACTTGTTAGCTCTGTGAAAACAGGATGGAAATGCTTACCTTTTCCTTAGTAAAAGTTTTCAAGAATGTCACATCAATAGAAGATTGGTGATGGCATATAGTTCAGTAGAAATTATGCTACCCTCTACACATCATAGACAAAAACTTCATTACCAGAGGTAATGAAAACGTACATGTCTAATAAGAGGTTAGCACTGAGTGGTGCCTGTTACTTGTCATATAAATAATCTCATTTACTATAACAAATCTTATGAGGAGGTTTGTTGGGAGTGAGTGCAAATGAATGATCAGGAAAGAGAGCTAGCAGAAACAATCACTGCTTGCCCACACACTGCACATTTGAAACTGGACATTTTATTTCCTGCTAGTTTTAAATTACCACTTCATTATGAGGGGAAAAAATGGATTACAAAAGATATTCAAATAAGGAACTTTCTCTATCCAGACTGGTTTCAGGCTATTGGATCCCCTTATACAATGCCCTTACAAGGATTTTCCTCCCTCTAACCAGGAGGTAGACTTTGGCTTCCGGAACAGAAAGTTCCCAAGAGACTGCTCCTGGCACTCTTATGCACAGGGGAACTCCCTTCATGTCCAGGGAACTGTTTCAGGCAACCTCCCCAAGAAGGTCTAAGGCCAAAGGATCCCCTGCCACCATCCTAGCACTGAGCCAGAGCCACAGGTAGCTTTTATACCCAGAATGCTTTTCATTCAAGAATATGACTAGATATGTGGTTTTTCCTAACAAACATCATGCTTAACATTCAGAGCTATACAAATATCTCTCAAATATAGAAGGTCAGCCTACTAAGATGGAAATAGTTAATTCCCAGTGGTTTAAGAAGATGAGCATCAATTAACTTTCATGCAAAAAATAATCAACTCATTAGTCATTTTTTTCTGATAAAGCTGCAAAATTAATCTAAAAATATCAAGATGAATAACTACTTTTAAAACTGAAACTTGCATCTGTGTGATAAATACATATAACTTACTTGTATTAATGGTTTAATACATTAAACCACAAATCTGTGCTTTTTAAAGGGAAAAAAAAAAGGACTGAAACTAATGATTAACATGCCAAAATATTAGAGCTGAAAGAGAAATAGCATTATTTGATGTAAATTTTTGGCTTATATCAAAATCATATAACCTCTAAACAAAAATCAGTAGATGTCGTTCTTAGTGAAGAAGATGGGAATTTAAGGAGATACTACAATTTCTCTCGTCTACTTAAAATAAGCAAACTCGACAATTAACAGAACACTTTTTATAATACAAAAATAATACCTTGGTCCCAATAAAACCAAGTGGGAAAATCATAATCACTTTGCAAACCTTTCCATTAAAAGCAACATTAGCAATAAGGCTGTTTGGTATTCATACGACAAAGCTGCACTACGGCTCTCCACAAATGGCATGACTGACACCTCTTACCTAGTAGGATCGCACCCCCAATCCAACTCAGACACTAGCAGAAGGATTAACAAGGTTTACAAAGTAGGATTTCAGGTCCTAATCATTATCTTCTGGTTAAAAGAGTGCTCGGTGCTAGCCACTTGTTAATTATGATATCAAGTTTTACAACCAACACTGCCAACTGTGGGTGTGTGTGTATGTGTGTGCATGCGCAGATGCACTGAAGTGTGTGCGTTTAACTGCCAGATTGTATCCAACACACTCTAGTTCTTCCAAGAGAAAGATGTCTCCTGTTTCAGAAGCCAGTTCTAGCAGCTGCTTTCTCCAATCTGTGCTGCTTGCTCCTAACCCACTTCCGTGCTGCTTTTGTCTTCCTAAAGCTGTATCACCAAATTACTTTTCTGACCCAGACTCTCACTGCCTTCTTTTGCACAGCTCACTATTAAGTAAAGATTTCTCAGGGCGTCTGGGTGGCTCAGTTGGTTAAGTGTCCAACTTCAGCTCAGGTCATGATCTCACGGTTCGTGGGTTCAAGCCCCGCACTGGGCTCTGTGCTGACAGCTTAGAGCCTGGAGTCTACTTCGGATTCTTTATCCCTCTCTCTCTGCTTCTCCCCTGCTCACACTCTGTCTCTCTCTCTCTCAAAAATAAATAAACATAAAAAAAATTAAAAAACAAAAGAAGTACCCTGTAGGGCCACCTTGATTTTGGCCCAGGTCGTGTTCTTACAGTTCGTGAGTTCAAGCCCTGCTGTCAGCACAGAGCCTGCTTGATATTCTCTCTCTCCCTCTCTCTGTCCCTCCTCCACTAGCACACACTCTCTCTTTCAAAATAAACTTTAAAAAATAAAATAAATAAAATAAAATAATATAAGAAGTACCCTATATCAACCATATCTTCTAATCCTGCCACCTCCCTTAGTTTCTCTGAGGAAAGCCAACAGCTGGGTATGTACAATGCAAACACCATCATTCAGCCAGCAACTTTATATGCAGGTGCTGCTGTAGGTGAAGTTTCCTACAGAGGCAACTAAGAAATATGTTGAGTCACTCTCAAAACTCTAACAATATTCTGTATTGCTTTTATTTTTAAGTCATAGGCCTTATTTTTTAGAGTAGTTTTAGGTTTATGGAAAAACTGAGCAGCAAGTTCAAAGGGTTCCCATACACTCCTTCTTCTTCCCCAACTCCCCAGTTTCTCCTATTAACACCATGCATTAGTGTGCTACATTTGTTGCAACTGCTAGATTACTATTAATCATTGTTGTTAATTAAGGTCCATAGATCACATTCACTCTTCATGTTATGGGTTCTGACAAATGTGTCTACTATTACATTATTAAACAGATTAGTAGTATCACTACCCTAAAAATTCCGACTTTTATTTTGTAGTTTTTTTTTAAGTTTATTTATTTATTTTTGAGAGAGAGAAAGGGCGAGAGAGCATGGGGAAGGGGCAGAGAGAGACAGAGAGAGAGAATCCCAAGCAGGCTCCAAGTGTGGAGCCTGACACAGGGCTTGATCTTACGAACCATAAGATCATGACCTCGAGCCAAGATCAAGAGTCTGATGCTTAACCAACTGAGCCACATCAGTGCCCCTTTTATTTTTTAAATAGGAATACTGTGTTTCACTGTAACTATGAAATTAAAAAAATAGTCATTGCCAAAAAAAAATCTTTTGAAACAATTTCAAAAGTTAAAAAGCAAAAAGATCTATCATAACCTCAGCTGGTAGATAACCACAATTTGTTGCCTTTCCTTCTTTTTTTTCCTATACATATGCCACCGTATCATCATATATGTATGTATCAACACATATGTTGTGTGTGTGTGTGTGTGTGTGTGTGTGTGTGTGTGTGTGTGTCTTGTATCTTTTTATTCACTTGCATTTTCATTTAAAGACATAGGGTCAATGAAAAAGTAAAGGAAAAATCCCTCAGAATTTCTACAAATGCAGTATTGATTAAACTTCTCAATGCAGTCCACCGGTAGCTCCTCAGTATATGAGAACCCACTGGTTGAGTAATTTGACTCCATACGAATTCATACAACTCTTCAGAGCTTCTGCATTGCTCTACATTGAATTCAGACTACAAATGTGCCCGTATGTTTCCATTCTCCACCCAGTAGCCCTGCCCCAGGAAAGCGAGGGGTGGGAGAGACCAAGTTAGGAGACCTATTTCCTGCCTCCCCAAGTCTCAAAATATCAAAAGGTGTTTATGATTAATTTTAAGAGAATATCCCACTCTGGTTGTTCTGTTGGATACTTTTGGCAGGTCACTATCAGGCTTCAAAGAAAATTAAAAGCTTTCTAATATTTTTATGTTTAATTACCATGTACTTTCGAAACTTTATGGTTCAAATGATAGGTAAGACTTGAACTCCAGTCATCCTGTGTCTTGAAAATCATTCTGCCAGTCTCCCTAATGGGAATAACTACCCCCACTATCTTTTTTAGTCATTTAAAATACAAAGAGGCTTTGAAAGAAAGATAGGGAGTTGCTAGGCCAGAAAAGACAGAGGAGAAAAGAACATTTTGGCTTGAAAGGCTGACAGCTTCCGGTGACAGTGACAAGGTAATGAGACAGCCAGTCCCTCTTAGAAGGAAACAGATATAGCCCATCCTCAGAATCAAGTTATTTCCAGCCTTTCATCCATCCATCCTTAAGTTTAAATGATAGCTTAACTCTCACCCTTCATTCCTTTTATTTCCAGATGTCTATAAATTTTGGTTGCACTGAACTGAATGTTCCAGCAAGCAAACCTGTGTGTCAGTACAGAAAGGAAGGATGAAGAATCATTATCATGCTAAGAAACAATTTCAAAAAGAATAAATTCACTATTCAAAAGCATTCATAACACATTCCACTTTGGTTCTCAACAAAAACTATGAATAAAACTCTATTATCTGCAATTATATTTCACTAAAAACAATGATTTATCCTAGATGAGTAAAGGTAAACACAGAGTTCAGTGATGCTGTTGGGAAGAAGTCTGAAAAATAACCAGAAAATACAAGTATTTGTTTCTTACATGTAGTATGTGGTTTCTATAAGACGTTTGTAAGATTCCTGAGGCACAAATCCTCCATTCATTTCTGAATCTTGAAAAACACATCACAGTAAGTAGATACCACTGAAGTCCTATATTGCAGGGAAAAGAACAGACAGGATAGGAGGCAATAAGCAAATGGGCTCCCCTGCTTACAACCTTTGCTACTAGAAAGCTATCTTTCTATGAATTCCCGCCACACTGCAACAGCAAGACTATTCATTATGACTAATGAACTTCTTTGTAGAGAGGCAAGGGACATAAGGATAGCCAGAAAAGCACAGAATTAGAACTGTGGAGATCAAGCTATAGTCTCCATTTGACACCATAAACTATGCAACCCTGAGTAAATGAATTAACCTCTGAGACTGGATTCACTTCCTCAACTCTTAAATGAATGAATGAGACCAAATGTCAACATTTTTTTTCACCCAAACTTTCTATAAATTTTCTTATTTGATCACCAGCCTATCTGCCACAGTCAAGAAAATTAGGATCAATGGATGTTATAGAATTTGTGTTATGGAAACAACAGGTATACTATGCAAGCTTTTTCAAATAACACGTTTTCCCTACCTATCACACTTCTGATAATGCAACCTACTACAGGCTTGAAAAACACTCTAATGTTTATTTATTTTGAGAAAGAGAGACAGACAGAGTGTGAGCAGGGGAGGGGCAGAAGGAGGGAGACACAGAATCTGAAGCAGGCTCCAGGCTCTGAGCTGTCAGCAAAGAGCCCAACACTGGGCTTGAACTCACGAACCATGAGATCACGACCTGAGCCGAAATCAGACACTTAACTGACTGAGCCACCCAGGCACCCCCTTGAAAATCACTCTAGAAAAAGATGTTCAATATGCCTTCTGACACTAATGTTTTGAGAATCTGTAAATATAAGGTTCTTTCTACAAAACCCAGGCACACCTCAGGCCAGAGACATGTGGTGTCGTGGTGTCTACACATCCCTGTGAATCTGTCTGTCCAACTGCCCTGACTAGGGCAAGCAGAAGCCAGTAGAAAAATTCAAAGAAAGACAGGCTCTTTGGACTTCTAAATTGATCTTTGATATTCTGGCCATGTTCTTTTGGGTCCAACATGCCCTTCTGTGCAGAAATAATATCCAGCCTCTGAGTATAATCCAGAGGGCAACAAAAAAGATAGAAGCTTTTATGGGGCAGTGGCAGTTGGTCCACCTCCATTCCCCTCTTTGTAATCTGTGATGCCTCTGGTATCATGTTCTAAGATACGAAGGTTATCATTCTGCATTTTAGAATTTTATTTCATTTGTAAGTATTACTTAAAAAATATATTTGCAGAAGCATACCACATCTTAAAACAAACTCTCCATGGCATAGAAATTTCTCTCACATAAACTTTGCACTTGATCACAGCGCCCAAGAATAATCACTGCTCTATATTCCACAGAAGGGAAGAAAAATGGCTCAGTTGTTTCATTAAACTCAAGAACAGAGTCTTAATCTGGGTACCACAAGAAAATACCAGGTGTTCCAGAAAACCCTGATGCCAATTCTTTTATCACTTTGTATTTTCCTGATGAGAGATGGTTGATTGCTTACCTCATATTTCAATAGTCTGCAATCTAAAAGAGGTTACTATTGTACTTGCTGTTCATAGCTGGAGAAACACTACATACATAAACACACACACACACACACACACACACACACACAAGTACTGTACTAGTACTGTATTACTGTATGTGGCCTAGTAGGAGGTGAGAAAGAGGCAAGAGGAGATAAGGAAAGTAAATAATAATAGTGGAAGTACTTGTGAAATAATAGGATTATCTCCCATTTATACAGCACTTGACTGTTAACAAACTTTGACTTTCATTATCATTGTCTTGTACAGAGTCTTTCTTTCATACAGTAGGTGCACCTATGTTCATTGTCTCCATCATCTACTGCTCTTGTCAAAGGCAAACTCAATCACCTTTCCTTTCACTTCCAGCAATGATCTGTTCTCTCTCACAATTTACACTTGCTATCTTTTTGTTTGTTTATTTATTTATTTTGAGAGACAGAGAGACAGCACAAGCAGGGGAGGGACAGACAGAGAGGCAGAGAGAGAGAATCCCAAGCAGGTTCTGCACTGTCAGCACAGAGCCTGATGCGGGGCTCAAACTCATGAACTGCTAGATTATGACCTGAGCTGTAATCAAGAGTGGGACGCTTAACCAATTGAGCCACCCAGGCGCTCCACACTTGCTCTCTTCCTACCAGATCATGGCCATTACACATACCCTAGCATCATCTTAAAACATTCTTCCTTGGCTTCAGGTTCTCCATCCCCCACCTGCCACTCTTAACAACCACCAACAAGAGGTTACTCTTCAGAGAGATGCCAATCCTTGCTGATTCCTTTGACCATCTTTTGCTTGGTCCACAACCTATTCTAATTTGGCTTCCATCTTTTTCATTATTTCTAGTCAATTTCTGACTCTTTAAAAACGCTTGACAAATGTGACTACTCTCTCCTTCAATATCTTTATTCTTTTTTTTTATCTCTCATTAACCTAACACTCTCCTCAGTCACCTTTGCCACCTCTTCCTCCTTCTCCTCCTACATCTCTTCTTCCTCCTATGACTGATGTCTAAACACTGGGCTCCATCCTGGGCCATCCTTTCTGGTTACATTCAATCCTCGAATGATCTCATCTATTTCTGTGGTTTTAAAGACCAGCTATTCTGGTCTTTCCCTTTGCCTTATGTGTCTCCTTGAGCACCGGTAGCTTTATACATCCAACTGCCAACTAGACATCTCAACTTACATGACTGACAAATCCTGGATTTCCCCCAGATCTGCCCTCAAACCTGTTATTCCCACAGTGAAATGCTATACAAACAAAACCTAGGAGCTGGCCTTGATTCCTATTTTACTCTTATCTGCTGAATCAATCCAGCAGTAAGGCACATTAGTGGTACCACAAAAATATATTCACACTCCATACTTTCTTTCCTATCTCCATACTATCACCTTACCAACATCTCTCTTTCAGGCCTACTAAAAATAAAAATGCAAAGTAGTCCTTTAAAACTTAAATCAGGTTATATCATTCCCTTAAAAATAAGCAAACAAACCCTTTAATTTCTTCTCACTTAACCAACGGCTTCCCATTACACTCATAATAAAATCACAACTTTTCATACACAAGGTCCTACTTTACCTAACTGCTCCCCCTGCCTTGGTCTCTACACTTTAGCCTCCAGCCTCACTTGTTTTTCACTAGTCTTCAAAAAAGTCAATTTCCACGTAAGACATTTTCCCATTGTTTCAACAAATCTATGTGATAATTACAACTTTGTTCTCAAAGAACACCTATTTGTATTGTTAATATTTTTTTAAGTAATTTCCAGGAAGATATAATAATTGTGTATGCTAAGGGATAGAAAATAGAGACACAATTCCCACTAATTGATTCCATCTTATTTTTGGATCATTTACTTACACAGGTCCTTACAATAAAGTTTCAGAAAGCCATTCATCTTTTTTGACCATAAGACTATAAGAGGACAACCATCAAAAGCTTATAATGATTTAATCACCATCAAGTTCACTGCCTGAACAATTTTGTGAGGAGGCAATTGGGTAAGTTGGTCTAAATGTTTCTTTTTTTTTAATGTTTGTTTATTTTGAGAGAGAGAGCAAGAGAACAAGCAGGGAGGGACAGAGAGAGAATCCCACATAGGCTCCACATTGTCATTTCAGAGTCCGACTTGGGGCCTGATCTCACGAGTTGTGAGATCAGGACCTGAGCGGAAATCAAGAGTCAGACATGCAATTAACTGAGCTACACAGGTGCCCCTCATCTAATGGTTTTAAATTGTTAAGATCATGACAACTATCATGCAGTCTCCAAAGTTTACATTTTTAAGGGAATTTGAAAGAAGATGTAACTCAAATTTATAAAAGGTATAAGGTTTTTGTTTATCTCCACAACAAAAACAAATTTAACCAAAATGGCTGGATCTATTTTTATATCCTTCTAGGAAAATCTTACCAGCTTGGCGGGGGGGGGGGGGGGGGGGGGGGGTTGGAGAGATATTAATACATAAAATGCTATTTAATATTATGTAGGTTTTGAAGCCATTCTAATGATACACTAAAATACATCTTGCCATCATCCAGTCATACTGATATCTTCCTATCCAAACTCTCTAACCCAAGCAGAAATCAAGCAAAACCAACCCCCATGCTATCATAACTAGACTCCTCTCTACTCACATCAACCAAATAAACAAAAAATCAACTCCATCATATTGTCTAATTGTGCCACTCATGTTCACATTCATATTCTAACTAGACACAAGCATCTTAAAGACAGAGACTATGTCTTATAATTCCTGTTGGACTCTCATAACAGTGGCTGCAAATATTAAAATTAAAACATGAGATCCCTGTACCTAAGCATCAACGATTCTGATTCAGCATACGTGGCACGTGCCCTAGAATCTGTGTGGAATCATGCTCCCAATGCTACTCAAGGGATCTGATGTCCACAATGTTTGAGAATCATGGCCCAGAGCCCTTACATGGTATTCATATCAGTCATTGCTGAACTAATGGTTTCAAAAATTTTAGAAATGTAGTTTCCAATATCAGTCAACAAAGAGTGTTTGTAGAACATGCATGAGATCTGAAATAAGCCCGTAAAACAGTAAGTGGCAGATCAAAAGCTATACCCAGGCCTGGTAATGCTGAATCCCACAATCTCACTACTCTGCTACTCCTCCTGAGAAAAGACAAGGGCAGAGTCAAGAGCTAAGCACTGACACGGTGGATGACAAGGTGAGGGCTGGAGGTGTGGGTAGCAGATGGCTGCAAGCATGAAAAGAACTGCACAGGCACCACTGACAGCTCTAGAAACATCCTCTAAGTCCTAACCCATATGACCTTTCTCATCTCCACTGATCCACCCTAGGGACAGTAACCCATAACCCTGAGTGCCTTTCTCTTAAAGAACTTCTTCAAAGCCTTTTACATAAGCTCCTCTTCATGACCTATGTTCTCAAACTAAAGTGTTTTTATCAAACCTGATCTCAGGCCTAGAGCTGCTTAAGATAAGGTAGGGGAAATATTTTGTATACTCTATGGCACTGTTCAAACATAAGTGCTTATTTCAACTGTAATGATACTTTAATATTTAGCAATATATTCTTTTTTTTTCATCCTGGATATTTTAAAAATTCAAACTGATTTAAGGGATTTTCAGGTATGTTTTTTTAAACACTTTTATCTTTTAAATACTGAGTATTTTACCATAAATCACTCTGCAATATCAAGTGGCTTAAAAAAAAACACTTTAAATGGCAATGTCTAATGTAAATTCCATGCTAAAGATGACAGGTTACTTTAGCAACCCTAAGTCTGCAAATAATTTCAAGCATTCCATTTTATTCTCAGCTTTGTGCTTATATTACTAATTTTACTTCTGGGTTTACATAACATATGTGGGATATGAGGGAAACTAAATCAATCAGTTAAGGGCCCAATGACAGTGTGGTAATCAGACCCTCTTATATATAACTTACAGCAGACTCCCCTTGGCCACTTCATCACTGAAGAGGGGTACAAACAGCTGGGAGGTAAGTAGGAGGGTTACAGTGAGTAAGACAAGGTCAAGGGAATCAAAATGAATCTGAAAGAATTAAAATGCCTCAGAGACTTAAACCTCCATCAGGCCATCATTCATTCAATAAGTATTTATTGAGTACTTGCTAAGGGTCAAACACAGGATAAAGCTGTAAACTAGGCAAGCAGTGCCCTGTTTTTACTGGGCTTTCATCCCAATGAGGAAGAAATTCATTCATTCATTCATTCATTCATTCAGCAAGTATGTTGTATTGTAAGTGTTACTGAACACTTACTGACTGGTGCTAGGAATTATTTGATAGGTGCTGGGGATATAGTGAAGAACTTGTAATGATAAAGAAATATACAGGACAATGCCAGCTATTGGTAAAGACTATGAATAAAAATTAATCAGCAAAAGACCACAGATTGACAGGGACTAGGGTACAGTGTGTGTGTTGGGAGTAGGAGGGAGAGAAAGAGAAGGAGTTTACATTTGAAAAGGTGATCAGAGGTACTCTCTGAGTATGTCTCTGAGGAAGTAATGTTAGATGTGAAGGGCATGCTAATATTTGGAGCTGCAGCAAGAGGCAGAATAAGTCCGAAGATCCTAAGGTGGAAACTTCATGTGTGCTATGTGGTCAAGGAACAACAAGGAGGCCAGTCTAGTTAAGGACACAGAGCAGATATGAGGTTGGAAAGAAGCCAGCATCTAACATACAGGAAAAGAATCTTTATTTCAGTCTATCACCATTAAAACCACTGGATGGTTGATAGTGGTGTAATAACTATGTAATTGATGTTTTAATACAATGCCAACTGCTATACAGAAGATAAACTGTGGATGGAGGTGGGGTTTACTGTGGAAGAAAAGAAAAATCAAGAGGCTATTTATTTAACAGTAAATCCCAAGCTGGAGAGATAATGGCAGCCAAGAATGTGGTGAGAAATTGTTAGATTCCGGATCTAATCTACAGGTGGAGCCAACAGAATTTATTGATGGACTAGATGTCAAGGGCTGAGAGAAAGAGACAAGTCAATCCTAATAACCTAATCTAAAAACTGTACTTCGTAACGAATCTTTTGTAAAAGGCAGAGTTGTATTTGAAACTCACTCTGCCACTTACAGGACAATACATTTATATCCGATATAAATGTCACATGAAACCTCAACTATCTGACTTCTAAAGAGACACTAGTTCTTCACCTTTTCTTAATAAGTTTGATTCATGATCACTGTTCTCTCAGTGCGTCATTCAACAAGCAGATGAGTATCTCTATGAGAGATAGCTGGAAACTCAGTCAACATAGCTGTCACAAGCAAGGTGTCATTGTTGTGGCTAGAGACAGATGGCGGTGTGAGAGACAGAGGAATTGAAGTAGAATTAGATTAAAAGAGCTTTAAGAGTTCTGACTTAACAAGACAGGAAAAATGAAAAGAACACAAAATTCCATGACAAGGTGAAGAGATTAGCTGAAGGAAGTTAAGGGTCTCCTAATTTTAAGATTACAGATTCAAATGAGATAAAAGAATTACTTAAGAGTAGAGCTCTGGAATCCTTCAGTTGTGATATGAACTGTATAAAATGGTGCAGCAGGCCCATGAGTGGCTGGGGGAGAGTGCCCCTGTGTGTCCAACTCGCAGCGCTCCACCAGGTCTCAGATCTCTGGCTGGTAAGTCACTTAATTTGCTTTATATAACAAGCCTGCTCTTCCTGTGATGATAATTCTAAATTACTCAAGGTGATAAGAACTCTGGGAATGTTTCGTTTTAAATAGAGATACAAAGATCAAATCAAATCCACAGTATTAAAACCTATGATGTTAACTTTAGGAATCAATGTGTAATCAATTGGACAAAGTTTGATATTTAGTTGATAGAATTTTTATCATGTTTAAGATAGTTTGATATATTAACAAACTATGCTTGTAATTTAAATTTAATCTATTTCAAATTTATGAATTTAAATTGAAAGGTGTAAGAGTTTTTACTACAGTCTGACCAGCATCAGAATTCTTAAGATGAATTGTATTTATAAATGTGGTTTTATTAGGTTTACAGGAGTAATTTAAGTACTTGGAGAAGTTCTGGTTGTTAGATCAAGGCATATGAATGTCTAAAAAGAACTAATTATAGTAGATTTATAAATGCAGTTTAAAAGTATTTATGGGAATTTAATTAACCAGACCTGTAATTGGGCCTGATTAAAGCTGTCTATTGTTACTCCTCTGAATTGTTTTCAACTATAACCGAACAGAAAAACATCCTTCTGGCTACTCCCCATAGACTTTTTACCCACTGGCAAGAGACAGGCTGACATTTGCAAACTTTTGCTGGACACTGTAGGAAAGAAATATTTGCCAACCCAAAATGTGACTCTTTGGCCTGTAGATTATTTTAGGTGATTATTTTTAAAAAACAAAAGGCTCAGGGACAACCTTTGACCCTCTCCCAACTATGTAAAAGAATTTAGAGGGAAGATCTGCTCCAGGAAGGGAGGTATCACCATAGGTAACTCCAGTACAATATGAACTGGTGTGGTAGATAGGGAGGAATTTACTGAAGTCCGTGTGTTAAAATTCTTCTCTGTGTCCTATTGCTTCTGTATGGCCCAGAAAACATTTGTTTACCAAACATTTACTCTTTTTCATCTTCCTGTGAATTGTTTTCCTTCCCTTAGAAATCCTAGACCCCTACCACCTTCTCCTCAACTGTGGATGGCATAAAAGCCTCAACTGCTTGACTGCCAGTGGGCCTCATATTCTTATGGCGGTCCCATACATACATAATTAAATTTTATTTTCTCTTGCTAATCTGTCTCAATTTAAAATTTTTTTAATGTTTATTTATTTTTGAGAGAGAGTGTGTGAGCAGAAGAGGGGTAGGGGGAGCCCGACACAGAATCTGAAGCATGCTCCAGGCTCTGAGCTGTCAGCACAGAGCCTGAAGTGGAGCTCAAACCCATGAACCATGAGATCATGACCTGAGCCAAAGTCAGACACTTAACCAACTGACCTGCCCAGGCGCCCCATGTCTCAAGTCAATTTAATTCTTACACCAGCCAAAAGAGTCTTGAAGGGTAGAATAAAATTTTTCTCC
This sequence comes from Panthera tigris, assembly GCF_018350195.1. Lineage (NCBI taxonomy): Eukaryota > Metazoa > Chordata > Mammalia > Carnivora > Felidae > Panthera > Panthera tigris. Next base: position 93,609,673 of record NC_056661.1, on the reverse strand, counting down.
CCAATAATCCATACTTTAAACTATAAACAGTCAATCTTCCCCACTCCCAACCTCCTATCTCTTACTTCCATAGGAAGTGATGAGTTTATCTTGACCCTCATCTATACACTCAGGCTCTACTTGCTGTCTAGGTAAAAAGAACTGAAGTACTCAAAGGAACTGAAAACTTATGTCATCACAAAATCCTGCACAAGAACGTTTAGAGTAGCTTTACTCATAGTTGCCAGAAGTTGGATGCAAATTTAATGTCCTTCAGTAGATGAATGGATAACTAAACTGTGTCACATTCATACAATGGAATATTACTCAGTGCTAAAATGAAATGAGCTATCAAGACCTGAAAAGACCTAGAGGGACCTTAAATGCATATTAGCAAGTGAAACAAGTCACTCTGAAAAGGCTGAATACTCTCTGGTTCCAACTATTCAATATTCTTGAGAAGGCAAATTATACAGACAAGTAAACATCAGTCAGTGCCAGCAGTTGGGACAGGGAGTGAAGGGATTGGGAAGATGAACAAATGAAGAACAGGGGATTTTTTAGGGTAAAACTGTTGTCTGTGAGACTGTAATGATGGGTACATGTCCTTATATATTTGGCAAAACCCATAAAACTATGCAACACGGAGCAAACCTAATGTAAGCCAAGGACTTAATAACATTGTATTAAGGGGTGTCTGGGTGGCTCAGCTGGTTAAGTGTCTGACTCTTGATTTTGGCTCAGGTCATGATCTCACAGTTCATGAGTTCGAGCCCCATGTCGGGCTCTATGCTAATGGTGCAGAGCCTGCTTGGAATTCTCTGTCTTCCTCTCTCTCTGCCCCTTCCCCTGCTCCTGCGTTCTCTCTGTCTCTCTCTCTGTCTCTCGTTCGCTCTCTCTCTCTCTCTCTCTCTCTCTCAAAAATAAATAAACATTAAAAAATAATAATGTATCAATATTCACTTATCAGTTGGAACAAATCTGGTTTCCAGGGAGGAGGGGTATATAGGAACACTGTTCTTTCTATTCACGTTTTCTGTGACCTAAAAAAACAAAGTGTGTTAATTTTTTTTAAACCACACATACACAACCAAGTATTCCAGTTTAGAAAAAAAGAAATCTTAAAAAGAATGCTAGTTTCAAAATTAGAAATTAACCCTTTGGTTTTAAACGTCCCCAACCTTGCCTTCCTATTGGAACTAGCATCTCCATAGAGATGGCCAACAGTGCCAGGAATACTGAACCTATGAAAAAGGAAATGAAGAAATCAATGCTTCATTCAAGAATTCGGTCAAAGGAGTGGACTAACAGCCTACAAAGTTTTTTGGTTGTTAAATTATAGCATTTAAGAGCTTCCCTCTAAATTTCTGGAGGTTGAACTCAGAAATTTACATACAATCCACTCCAATAACTGGAATCAATTGGCATCCTTGCCTAACTTTTCTGGAAGGCATTCTTCTAAGATAGCTATGATTGCAAAGGCAATGTCTTGACATTTCTATCTATATGACTAATCAAGTCTTTAATTGAAAAGACAAAACTGCTAGGAGTTTTGACTAACAGAAGCATAACTACTCCATTCTGTACGAGTTTTATGTTAATCTACCCTCAAAGGGTCCTTTCCAAAATGTGACTATTAAAATTTTTAAACAATGATAAATAAATTTATGATACAGAAATTCTGTCAAACAGAATTAGTCCTATTAATAAAACAGCTTATTAAAAATATTCAGTTATTTATAAAGTCCCTAATATTAACAGTTCATACTATCTGAGAAAGAAATATATTTGCTATGATTTCCGTATCAGGCTATCTCTAAAAACAAACAAACAAACAAAAAACAAAACAAAGAAACAACAGTCATTCAAAACAATTTGATCTAAAAATAATCACTTCCAAGATCAGTTTGTATACCCTTGTCTCTGCTACTAATACCACAGCAAAAAAGTCCAGGGCAACAACTACTGTGAGCATGAAATAAATGTTATCTAGCTCTGAAGAAGTCCCTCTAAGAGTACTTGAATTTAATTTTTAGAAATAATTACACTATGGTTTTAGTGGTTTTCATAAGGCATTTTACTTAAAGAGATGATTTGAGAAGAACTAAATAGTGCCATTATCTCTCATCTTCACAAAAATTTTCCAGGAGGGCCCCAGAGGCCTTTTATGAACCTCAATTGCTAAATTGGAGGCATCCTCCATTAAATTAGCAAGCTCCGGCCCAAGTCGGATGCATGCTTACATAGAAACACAATCACAGACCCACAGCTGGCTGCATTTCAGTCTGCGAATTAGAGCACAAAGCATGGGAGTACAGTCTCTATCTCCTGGCTACACTGTGAAACTCAAGTCACTTTAGCTGAGTACATAAACTTCAGTTATGTACATAATCCCATTCTTTATGAATAGGCTTCAAGTAATTCAGATGTTAATTTGGCCATGAGTCCTGAACTGAAGCCAAAATTCCAACAGCATAGGCTGTACAACTAAAGGTAACCTTTCATGATTTCCTGAGGAGAATTTAATTGCTTGTTTGAGCCAAGAAGGGCATAAACTGCAAATCTACCAAAACAACTTAATCAGCAAATATTTGAAATATGGCCAGCAAGAGCATTTCCATCCTTGTGGCCATCTGATGCAATGCGATCACTGGCTATTTTTAATACTATTTTAAATTATTATTGTTGCTATATATATTATTATATCATCATCACCATTATCATTATTATCATCATCATCAAGTCTATTACTTATGCTATTAACAAAAATAACTTACTTTGTAGCACTTTACAATTTCATAAACCCTGGAGATGATTACAATAGCCCCTAGAGCAAAATGACAAAGTACATTATTTCTTGATCCTCTTTAAAGATACTCTAAGAAACAAATGCCCAGCTTTGTTGAGTAACTTGTCCACAGACACACAGCAGCTAACAAGAGGCAAGGGCTTAAAACCAGTTCATCCCACTCCATAACCACATTCTTTCCACTACCAAGCTACCTTTCATTAGTTATTGTCCTGTTGGGATTTAAGAGAAAAAAGGTAGAATTACTGATTCCCCAACTGAATCACAGGTAGCAACTGTTTCCAAAACAATTCTGGTACTATCCCATATGCATACTGTGTTCACTCTTAGGATAATCGAGATAGCTACGAGGGTTTTGGACACAGGCCCCACTCCTTCACTAATTGTGTGGTTGTGGGTAGACTGTGACCCTTCCTGGAAGCTTTGGCTTTTCTCACTTATCAAATGGAGATAACGCCAGTTATACCTCACAGGGTAGTTGTATAGACTAGATGAAATAATACATACAAAGCCGGAAGTCAAGTGCCCAGCTCAGAACCTATGCAGAACCAATGTTGTCATCATTATGATTGATTTTCCAGAACTCTGCTCTAGGCATACCTTCCTCTGTGAATATCAGCCTTCCCTGACAAAGCCCATCTCACAAGGATCTTCATTTACTTTGGACTCTCCATTTATTTATGAAAGCTTTGTAATACTTGCTAATATATAGCCACAAAGTTGTTTAGTTCTTTCACAAAATTTTGCGTCACTATTCGAAGAGGAAGGATTTCTTCCTTCTATTTACTTTTATCTCCCAACAGACAAGAAGTGCTTAGTATGTGATACCTTTAATGAAATACTGTGCATTCAAGAAAACAATATGGAAATGCATGTCCTCTCTGTTCCAGTCCCACATCATCACAGCCTTTAATCGAACACTTACTGGATCTGAATTTTACAATCATTATGTCTGTCCTCACAAGAATCTTGCATATGAAGAGACCATTGTTACCACCCTTTCAGAGAAAGCTTAAACAATTTGCCCAAGTTCCCATACTTACTAAGTGCCAGACTCTAGACTGGAGATTAGATTTGGCTGATCCAAACCTACTCTTTCACTCTACGGCTTGCTACCTGCACTTCTCCTGGTTTTCCTTTCCAATTTTGTTACATTAACTTACACCACTGAAGGAAAAGTGAAAAAGTCCAACAGAGTCTCTTTCCTCTGTTGCTGGAAGTCTTTGTACCACAAAAAGAGGGCATCCATGTTGAATGATATAGCCAAAAAAAACCCCAAATAATAGTAGTTTCCTCTACTTTAACCTTCCCTGTCCAGATATTTTGAAGAGTTCAGTGGGAGATGTCTTTTCAAAAGATTAATTATTATTCTATCTACAACACTGAAAGAAAGTTATGATCAACTGTCCTCTCGTCGTGAATGTAAAACAAAAGTAAAGACATTTCCTTTGGGGTAGGAGGAATTAATAAGACATAAGGAAAAATAATCTGATAACTAGGCTCTATTAAAAGGAAAATTCAAGACTTAAAACAAAAGGTTCTTTATTATTAATATACAATGATGTCCAGCAGCAGATGGATGGGTTCAATGACCTCACACTCTTCCCTAGAGCCACCATGATGTGGGTGAACAAAGAGGGCCATGTTTATGACTCCCCCCTTTCTGTTACCTCTAAATCAGTACTTCTGGGAAGAGCACCATATGCCCCTATCCACAGAAGAGCTTATAAAGTGATCCGCTTGGCCAAGAAGAGAGTTAATTTTTTAAAACTTTCTATCAGAAAATATTAACATACATATAAATAAGTACCAATGATAAGTGCAAGGCTCACATCCATGTAATCAGCACCAGATGAAGAAATGAAGAATTCCTAGCATTCTAGAAACTTCCTTGTGTGCTCTTCTGAAGACAATTCCTCCAGGAGTTAGCACTATCCTGATTATAAATAACACCGTAGATTAGTTTTGCTGGGTTTTGTAACAATTATCACATGCTCTTTTGTGTCTGACTATTTTTAGCCAGCATTATTCCGTTGTATATAAATGTTGTTCATTCACTGATACAGGTAAGTTTTGAAGGGGAGAGTTGGCCAAAAGGATGCTCAATGGTGTTGCCCTGGGGAGGCTGTTCTGTGGGTAAAGGAAGAAGTGTAGCTGAGGGAGGAAGGTATAGAGGGGAGCATCATACTTAGATCTCAGTTATCATGACAGGAAGAAAATTCCTAAAAGGAAATTGGAATCACAGGGAAGGAACACCAGGATTCACTGGTCCCAGCACAGTATGAGGGAGTGAACTGGGACAAGAGGGTGAGGAAACTGCTATTAACTCATAAGTTTACTTCAAGTCATCCATGCAGGAGCCACACAAACCCCGTACAAACATGTAATGCTGAAACCCAGAAAAGGTCATCCCTTGAGCTCACATACAATCTTTCCAGAAAACTCCCTCTATCCCTCCATCTTATCTCATCACTCTCAATATTAGTTGTTTTCTTGTTTTCTGTTTTTTGTTTATGTTTGTTTTTTTGGTTTTGGAGTATTTTCTCTGTGCTGCTTACAAAAACAACTGGGAAATAAAATAGCCACCCAATAAGCCTCTCATATGAGACTAGCATTCTACTAGATTCTGTCAAGAATACCAAAGAAATCAAATAGAAGTCTCACCTTCCAAAATAATTAATTTTAAAGAAGTCTCACCTTCCAAAATAATTAATGTTAAAGACACAAATAGCACCCACACACAAAGCTACTGAAGAAATATAAGAAGTGTACAATGAGATGCAGAGTAGTACAGAATAGTACTAACTGTATGCAGGACTCATAAACTGAGTTTAAAAACAGAACAGAAGACCTGGAGGAGAGGGACGTAGCGGGTGTAGGACCCCAGAAGCACAGGCCTGAAGGAAGATGTGGAATAGACAGACAGTGGGTAGGCAGGGATGCCAAGGTGGCTACAGAGCAGACTTCACTGGCGGGGCCAAGAACCCTTCCTGAACTGGAGGGTAGGGAGGCCAGATGGTGAGAAACTGCGTTTAGTAACTGCTAGGGGGAGGCCACATAATGGGTCATGGAGGGGCCCTTGAAGTCAGGCAAAGACATTTACCTCAAGGAAGCAGCCAGTAAGGGAAGCACTTCAGGTTCCTAGAGGAAAATGAAATGCTCAGTGTGACCACAGTGCACCTGGGGGGGCTCACAGCCCTGTCAGTACCAGCTCACCCATTCCTCAGCTGCCGCTCCACAGCTGTGTCCTTTGTTGAGAAGAGTCTTTAACAGCAGGAACTGCCTACCCCCCAGTTCATGCCTCTTTTCAGGGTGTGACTTGCTCAGAGACCGGCATTTGAGAAGGCAGAAAGGAAGACACTAACATGGTGGTTGCAGACCAAAGGATAGCCACAAAGGAGATGAAATTGGAGGCCTTAGAAGTGGAGCATATCAGGGGCTCCCTGGAAGAGTTAAGGGGGTTTAAGGGTCTGGCCCTTTTTCTCAATTTGCCACAACTCTGGAGACCCATCTCAACTCTGGAGCACTCTGGAGGCTCAGCTGAGGCTTCTGGTACAATTTCCCTGTAGTCAACCTCTCTCTCTACCCAACTGTGCCTTCCTCACATCCTTGCAGGTTTATCTCCTGAAGCACGCCCCCATTAACCTGCATGCAGCTCTGCCTCTGAGCCTGTTTCCAGGGACCCGTGGTTAAAGAGGACTAATCCGGCAGCACAAGGTAAGAAATACTGAAAAAAGGGAAAATGAATCAGAGAGCCCCAGAAAGGAAATTATTTCGGGACCTTTACACTTTATATCTAGATAAAAAGAGCAAAGAAGATGAAAAGGAAAGGGATGTAAATGGTGGCCATTTTGGTGAACACTGTACAGATTACTTAGGAAGAGAGAGAGGAGTCTAACATAACATGACCCTGGTGGAGACAGCCTGATTTCTTTCAGTCAATGAAATCAATGCTAACCCTGAATGCAATGGGATCATTGACCCGTGGCATTCAAAACAGAGTTTGATTTGGTCATGTTGAGTTGGAGACGGTAGCAGTACATTCAATAAGAGTTATAGAAGGTTGTCTGAATTTGGGGGATGAAATAGTCGAGGCTAGAGATGTGGATTTGGGAAATCAGCATGAAGAGGTGGCAGCTGATACCATGAGGGTAGATGAGCTTTCATGAGGATGTGAGGAGAGTCAAGTCCATATGTGTGCAGGATGCCCACATGAAGCAGCAACAGGAGAAGACCTCCCAAGAGAAGAGAAGGGACTTCAAGATGTCAGATTTAGCAAATAAACACACAACACGAGGTGCCTACTTAAATACTGCATGGGTCGTACAGTTCTTCAGTGGTAGCAGCAAACAGTGTCAAATTAAAAAATGGTGTTAAAGATGACCCAAAATTTGAAAAGGTAGTAAGTTTTTGTTCAGTGAAGGTCACTGATAGATAACCTTTAAGGGAAAACATTCTAGTTTTTAATTTGAAAAATTCTATAAAAGATTAATTGATTTCTATGTTTGAAATACCATGCATGCTTTCTAAACGTAATGTGACTTCTGATTAAATTACTCTTTTAACAAAATTATCTCAAAGGGGGTAATTTCATTGCCTCTTAAGAGAGAGGGCAAATGTTCAACATGAGAAGTCCCCCTCTTCCTACTGAGGGAATTTAACATTCCTCAAAAAGCTGGAAGCTCTCAAAAGACTGGTTTGCTACATTATTATATGCATTATAAATGACCATATAAAACCTTAAAGAAATGTCTTTTCTCTTTTTTCTAAAGGCTACAAATTGCTTAGAGTGATTACATGAACTCAGGGGGCCCACAGCAATTAGAAAGAAGACAGTTTCCTACATGTTTATTTCTATGAAATTAAAAGAAATCACACTCATCAGGGAAATGAAAAACATGAATTGCACTTATTAAACATGAGTTATCTAAAATAAGCTTTTAATTTTCAGAGATATCAGTGTATATATTTATGTGCATGTGTACAGAAAGAACTGTATCCTGAAAATATGAACATTAAAAAAAGCTTGCTAGATACCCTGTGAGTCACATATGCATAACAAATCACTTCAGTTATTCTTGTAAACAAAGAAAAATAAACATTCTTCAAAACAACAGTCTTTGGGTTTGAAAATCTCAGCTCTTGACTGTCATCTCAAATTTGCTTTTGCATTATACTTCATCTCTAAAATATAAGAGACCATATACTGCCCTCCAATGACACATAAAAGCTTCCACTAACAACTCCATGCACCAACCAAAGCAATAAATCACCAGACTTAAGGATTTGCCAAGATGCTTTATGAAGCCCAAAAGCAATACCCAGGTTTATCAAATCATTGAAATAATATGCCCACATATTTCTCTGGTCATATACTTGCTCCAAGTACAGCAATATGTACAATAACATGGCAGCAAATGAAAGGTTTGGGTAACACATTATATATGTACCCACAAAAGATTGCCCCATTTGTTCTTTGTGGGTTTTAAGATTCTGTTTTATTTAAAATATTTTAGATTGACGAAGCTTTTACTTAACAAAGTAAAGCAGGACTTCCTCTCAAATATTGCATATTTAATACCAGCAATTTTTCCATCTTGTGCATAAAATTTAAAGTTGAGGGAAAATATCCCTAACAAACCAAGTTTACTATATTTTCGTGACTTTATTTTTAATGGTTTAGGTAAATCTGAAATTATAATAGCATAGGATTGTTGGCTCAGTATTGTCAATAATCTACTACTGAGGTAAAAAGCTGGAAACACAGGAAGTATCTAGAAGTACCATTTTTCAACCTGGAGCTAAGATACTGGAAGTCTCCTATTCTGAAAACTTCCAAGTATGCATTTGTTAGAAAACAAAATTGTGTGATAAGCAGCTATACTTTCATATTTTTCTATTTTCAGTTTGATTTAGCTCCCATGATAGAGCAACACTTTAAAAATAATTTCTTTTGCAGTGATTACCCCACCATGTGCAGTATCCATAAGTTCTGCTATATTAATCATTAATCACTTTGTGAAATAGTAGGATGACTATAGTAGTAGATCAATCTATGTTCCCAAAATTTAATTGGTAATGGGTGAATCCCTGTCAGGCAAGTTTCAGTTGTCTTCTTAGTGTTGTTCATGATTCTGCTTAAGAGGACTAAAGAAGGAAATCTGGAGTAGGAGCTGGGGTTCTAGTCTGTGGCTCTGGGCCAGTGAAATAGCAAATCACTTAAAGGTAAAGTCTTAACCACTATAATCCTGCTCTGAGAAGTAGCACATCCCAGTAGGAAGAGCTGTCCTGTAGAGTCAGATGGACCTGGGTTTCAATCCATCTGGTAATCAGTCCTTCAGGTTTACAATCTGCTGGTTGGAATGGATAGGTGGTATGAGTTATTGGTTCCCTTTACTACCATTAACCATCTACAACATTTTAGATGTATTAACATAAGAGGAGCAGAAGGAAAGACCTACTCTATATCTAGATCAACCTTCGAAGTCCCCAAGAGAGTGGAAATGTTTAACTGCTTCCCACAAGACTTACAATCTTTATAAAAATCTTATAGAATAATTAAAGGAATTTAGAAAGCAAAGTCACAGACAACTATTTATTAAATGACTATTATGCATTCATATCTTTTAAAAAACACTATGTAGGTCATCTTAAACAAACCCAATCAATCTGCTGCTCATCATGGAAACTGCTTCAAATCTCTGACCAGAAAAAAAAAAAGGCCCTGCAGAAAAATTAATCCTGGTCTTTATCAAGAAAATTTTATAATCATAAGTACTTCTGTGAAACCAAACTGTCGTCATTAAAACTGACCCCTGCTGCTGGCTCCTGCCCACACTAGCCCTAAACTTTAGGACAGAAGGAAGGAGAATTCACTCACAGAAGACAGAACCATTGCCAAGTTCTTGCTTATTATTTCCCTTAATTCTTTTTCTTGGGCCCTGTTCAAATTGTTAGGGCTTTTAAAAAGTGCTATTATCAGTTCAATTCTTATGAGTATATTCAAGGACTTGACTGAGATGGCACGTGTCCAAAAAATATAAATGTCCTACACTAAAACTTCCTGTAACTTTCTACTTCTAAACTTTTCCCACAATAAACTACAGTATGTTTTCTCCACACATGGTATTAATTTGCTTTTTTAAAAATTAAACCAGGAATTATTTGATGGTCTTTTCAAGAGTTCCACCACATTCCAAAATGTCAGAAGAAAATGAGAAATACAGAGAAATCTAAATGACGTAGCTTTTTGGCACATTTCACCAAGATCAGATATAATCTGCGGTGAGAAACACATTTTAAAAATGTGATTCACTGCCAGATCTCTGACCACCTTCTCTATGGTAATGACTCACAGGACTCTCACTCCAGACCTGAACTCTCCTGATCTTGGTAGTTCAAACAACCTACTCTACTCTCTGGGACTCAGTTTGTTCTTTTGTGCAACAAAGGAACCAGATGACAATAATCACTAAAGTTCTTCTCAGCTCTACAGTCCTATGTTGAGTGATTTTTACTGAGATAAAGAGCTATCACCTCAAGTTCGGCATATGTAAATAACATCTATTCAATCTCTCTAACCCTAAAATTGTTGCCACTTCCAGCTTCCTGTTTCTGTAAATGGTTCTGTCTTCCTCAACTCCCCTTAAGACACTCAAATTGTTCTTGGCTCCTTACTAATCTCCTCGACTAGACACATGCTTCCTTTTCAGTGTCTTGTTCTATATTCTCTTTCCCATGCTTCATGACATACACTTATGGATCCCTGGGTCTCTAGGGTTTTTTCCTCATCAATTATCCCAGACACCCTGGCCATATTAATGATCTGGCATCCACAATCAAACTCATGCTATAGTAACACGTGACAGTGACAAAAAACATTTCAAAAAACCTCAGAAGTCCTAGAAACTAACACTTTGCATAGAACATACACCCAGATTATCTTTTAGTAGAATAACAGTGAACAAAACAATAGCCAGAGTTTTCAACAGAAAATGTTTAGGGGCAACACACCCACTGTCAAGAGATTTAAATTCCTTGGGGCACCTGGGTGGCTCAGTCTCTTGAGCATCTAACTCTTGATTTCAGCTCAGGTCATGATCCCAGGGTCATGGGTACCAGGGGCCCTAAGCTCCACACTCAGCATGGAGCCTGCTTAATGCTTAAGATTCTCTCTCTCACTCTCCCTCTCTTCCTCTTGCTCTCGCTCTCTCGCCCTCCCTCCCTCCCTCCCTCTGCCCCTTTCCCTTGCTTAAGTGCTCCCTCTCTCTCTCCAAAAAAAAAAAAAAAAGATTTAAATTCCTCTCTGCCAGTGAGACTAGTGATAGGGTTGGGTGGGGTGGAGAAGAGGTATTTCCTACCTTAGGCAGCTACCCTGGCAGGCATGCCTTTCTCTGTTCATTTCTTTGTATATGAATCCTACCTATCTGCTATGGTCGGTTCTCTCTTTTCAAAATTCATATGTTGTAATCCTAACATCCAAAGGTGACTGTATCAGGAGGTGGGGCTTTTGGGAGGTAAATTTCATGTCCTTAAAAAAAAGATCCCCACAGAGGTTTCTTCCACCCTATGAGAGTATAAGGAGAAGTCAGAGACCTGGAAAAAGCCCTCCCCTGACCATACCGACACCCCCATCTCAGATTTACAGCCTCCAGAACCCTGAGCTATGTCTGCTGTTTATAAGCTACCAGGTCTCTGGTATTTTGTTACAGCAGCCTGAACAAATTACCCACTATCATTTAAGTTCAGTCCAAATCCCATCTCTTCCACCACCACACCAGAGATCTCTTTATCTTCTAATTCAAAAACTACCATGGCACTTTTCATTACTGCTTAAATTCCATTACAATGCTAACTGGACTCTGGGTTTTAGTTCCATTTCACTGACAATAGGGGAAGATCTAGGCTATGACTAAGTCGATGCTTGCTTCACATAACAACCCTCAGTATATAAAGGCCCAGGGGGTTACGGATAGTTTACAATTAAACACAACTGACCATATCATAAAATATAACGTAAATGTTAGAACTAAGTGAAAAGAGGTAAGTATATAGGCGAAAAAACAACAACAAAAGAAGCAAGCCAGGGGCTCCTGGGCGGCTCACTCGTTTTAAGCACTTGACTTGGCTCAGGTCATGATCTCATGGTTAGTGAGTTCAAGCCCCACGACAGGCTCTGTGCTGACAGCTCAGAGCCTGGAGCCTGCTTTGAATTCTGTCTCCTTCTCTCTCTGCCCCTCCCCTACTTGTGTTCTCTCATGCTTTTAAAAATAAATAAATATTTTTTAAGTGAAAAACAACAGCAGCAGCAACAACAACAACAACAACAACAACAAAGCAAGCCAAACCAGCGCAGAAAGAAAAAGATTTTTTCTGTGAAAGCCAGAAAGGTTTCTGGGAAGAGAGAGCACTTTAACAAGTTCTTCAAAGATGGTGAAAGCAAAGTTGCGGAGAGGCTGGGAGGACTCAGGCTTGAGAAAGGGCAAGGAACCTTCCTTCCTTCAAGACAGAGCTTCCCAGCCTGCTCCTGCACTCTGGGGTCCTAGGAGTTCAACCTGTCAGTTGTCATTTTCAGTCAGCTTCTTGGCTGCATAAATTACACAGTGATACTTTGCGCGTACTGGGTTATTTGATCTCACTAAACAAACAGTATGTTGTGATTAAAGTTGTTTGTCAAAAACTGACAGCAGTGACATAAGACTTCAAAAGGCTTTTCAGTGCAACCTTGCAGGGTGCCTCTTTTCCTCCTTTCCAGTGGTGAGGGCAGGTCAATTCGACACGGCTGCTATTCCTTGTCCTCTGCCTTCCTGGAATGATGAGGCTGTAGCAGCACTGATGTCAATGCTGCGAACTAGAAGACAACTTCTGACAAGTCACTGGAATGACTTTTTTTTTAAGTTCTGATGTAAAATGTGACCCGACAACATTGCTCAGGTGCAACCGTGTCCATCATTAGGTTAACGGCTCTTTGACTTAACCAAGAGTTTTCCTCTCACTCTTCCGCCAACACGTAATTACAGTCCTATAATTCAGCTGACCACATGTTTATTTTTCTCCACTAATAAATTTTAAGGTCTTTAAAAATAGGAGGGGTCAGTTTTTACAGTCAACAAAATAAGTTTTATTTCTGACAATAAAAATAACACAAGTTTAGAGGAACTGGAAGAAAGAGACAATGATTTTATAGATTTTACAATGTAATAATTAATTATTCATGAATAATTAAACACTTCATGATCACTAGTGTTAACACATTGCCTTCTATTTTTAGCTAAGCCTATAAATATACATTTTAATAAAATTAAGAGAAAATTTATTTGAGGTATAATTGATAAACCATAAAATATACCCACTGTAAGTATAAAATTTAATGATTTTTAGGGAATTTACAGAGTTCTACTGCCAATACAACTCAGATTTGTCAAATCATGAAAACAATCTAGCACAGGAACAATTTCATTTCACCTGAGAGTGGGTGACAGTTTACAGTCAATGCCCACTCCCAGCTCTAGCCGCAGGCAACCATGGGTCTGTTTCCTATCCTCATAGATTTGGCTCTTCTGGGAACTGTATGTATACACAACCAGACTTATATAACCAAACACAATGTTTCTGAGGTTCAAACATGCTGAACCATGTTATCAGTAGTCAGCTTCTTTTTACTGCTATATGGATATTTGACATTTTGTTTATCAATTTGAAAGTTGACAGACATTTGGATTGTTCCCTTATTTTTGACTATTCAGCCTGGTAATGTTAGGAACATTCATGTACATGTCTTTGTGCACCAGTATGATTTCCTTTTTCCTGGGGAGATGATATGATACCCAGAAGTGGAAATGCTGGGTTGAATGGTAATCTCATATTCAATTTTTAAAAACTGATAAATGTTTTTCAAAGTGGCTGCACCATTTGATATTCCCACCAGCAAAGTGTGAGGGTTCCAGTTTATCCACATCCTTTGTCAACAATTGGTATTATTGGTCTTCTTGACTAATATGGTCACATCTTACTATGTTTTTTTCTTTTTTCTTATTACTTTTTTTTAATATGAAATTTACTGTCAAATTGGTTTCCATACAACACCCAGTGCTCATCCTAACATGTGCCTCTCAATGCCCATCGCCCACTTTCCCCGCCCTCTCACCCCCCATCAACCCACAGTTTATTCTCAGTTTTTAAGAGTCTCTTATGGTTTGGCTCCCTCCCTCTCTAACTTTTTTTTTCCTTCCCCTCCCCCACGGTCTTCTGTTAAGTTTCTCAGGATCTACGTAAGAGTGAAAACATATGGTATGTCTTTCTCTGTATGACTTATTTCACTTAGTATAACACTCTCCAGTTCCATCCACGTTGCTACAAAAGGCCATATTTCATTCCTTCTCATTGCCACGCAGTATTTCATTGTGTATATAAACCACAATTTCTTTATCCATTCATCAGTTGATGGACATTTAGGCTCTGTCCATAGTTTGGCTACTGTTCAAAGTACTGCTATAAACATTGGGGTACAAGTGCCCCTATGCATCATTTCCTGTATCCCTGTATCCCTTGCTTTAATTCCTAGCAGTGCTATTGCTGGGTCATAGGGTAGATCTATTTTTAATTTTTTGAGGAAACTCCACACTGTTTTCCAGAGTGGCTGCACCAGTTTGCATTCCCACCAATAGTGCAAGAGGGTTTCCGTTTCTCCACATCCTCGCCAGCATCTATAGTCTCCTGATTTGTTCATTTTAGCCAGTCTCACTGGCGTGAGGTGATATCTGAGTGTGGTTTTGATTTGTATTTCCCTGATGAGGAGTGACGTTGAGCATCTTTTCATGTGCCTGTTGGCCATCTGGATGTCTTCTTTAGAGAAGTGTCTATTCATATTTTCTGCCCATTTCTTCACTGGATTCTTTGTATTTCAGGTGTGGAGTTTGGTGAGTTCTTTATAGATTTTGGATACTAGCCCTTTGTCTGATATGTCATTTGCAAATATCTCTTCCCATTCCGTCGGCTGCCTTTCAGTTTTGTTGATTGTTTCTTTTGCTGTGCAGAAGCTTTTTATCTTCATGAGGTCCCAATAGTTCATTTTTGCTTTTAATTCCCTTGCCTTTGGAGATGGGTCAAGTAAGAAATTCCTGCGGCTGAGGTCAGAGAGGTTTTTTCCTGCTATCTTCTCTAGGGTTTTGATGGTTTCCTGTCTCACATTCAGGTCCTTTATCCACTTTGAGTTTGTTTTTGTGAATGGTGTGAGAAAGTGGTCTGGTTTCAACCTTCTGCATTTTGCTGTCCAGCTCTCCCAGCACCATTTGTTAAAGAGACTGTCTTTTTTCCATTGGATATTCTTTCCTGCTTTGTCAAAGATTAGTTGGCCATACGTTTGTGGGTCTAGTTCTGGGGTTTCTATTCTATTCCATTGGTCTATGTGTCTGTTTTTGTGCCAACACCATGCTGTCTTGATGATGACAGCTTTGTAGTAGAGGCTAAAGTCTGGGATTGTGATGCCTCCCGCTTTGGTCTTCTTCTTCAATATTACTTTGACTATTAGGGGTCTTTTATGGTTCCACATGAATTTTAGGATTGCTTGTTCTAGCTTTGAGAAGAATGCTGGTGCAATTTTGATTGGGATTGCATTGAATGTGTAGATTGCTTTGGGTAGCATTGACACTTCTTCCCTGGGGAATTCTACCAGACATTTAAAGCAGAGATAATACCTATCCTTCTCAAGCTGTTCCAAAAAACAGAAAGGGAAGGAAAACTTCCAGATTAATTCTATGAAGCCAACATTACTTTGATTCCCAAACCAGATGGAGACCCAGCAAAAAAAGAGAACTACAGGCCAATATCCCTGATGAATATGGATACAAAAATTCTCAACAACATATCAGCAAATCGAATTCAACATCATATAAAAATAATTATTCACCATGATCAAGTGGGATTCATTTCTGGGCTGCAGGGCTGGTTCAACATTCACAAATCAATCAATGTGATACATCACATTAATAAAAGAAAAGATAAGAACCATATGATCTTGTCAATCGATGCAGAAAAAGCATTTGACAAAGTTCAGCATCCGTTCTTAATAAAAACCCTCAAGAAAGTCGGGATAGAAGGAATATAATTAAGCATCATAAAAGCCATTTATGAAAAGCCCACAGCTAATATCATCCTCCATGGGGAAAAACTGAGAGCTTCCCTCCTGAGATCAGTAACACAACAGGGATGTCCACTCTCACTGCTGTTGTTTAACATAGTGTTGGAAGTTCTAGCATCAGCAATCAGACAACAAAAGAAATCAAAGGCATCAAAACTGGCAAAGATGAAGTCAAGCTTTCACTTTTTGCAGATGACATGATATTATACGTGGAAAACCTGACAGACTCCACCAAAAGTCTGCTAGAACTGATACATGAATTCAGCAAAGTCGCAGGATACAAAATGAATGTACAGAAATCAGTTGCATTCTTATACACTAATAATGAAGCAACAGAAAGACAAATAAAGAAACTGATCCCATTTGCAACTGCACCAAGAATCATAAAATACCAAGGAATAAACCTAACCAAAGATGTAAAAGATCTGTATGCTGAAAACTATAGAAAGCTTATGAAGGAAATTGAAGAAGATACAAAGAAATGGAAAAACATTCCGTACTCATGGATTAGTTTTTTCATTTAGTACATGACTAGCAACTTTGAGCATCGCTTCCTGGGCTTTTTAGCCACTGATATGTATTCTTTGGTGAAATATCTATTCAAATTACTTTTCCATTTAAAAATCGGGGGAGGTCTTCTAACTGTTGAGTTTTGGAACTTTTTATATAATTTTTATATTTTGGATATAAATCTTTTATCAGATATAATATTTGAGAATATTTTCTCCTAATTTGTGGCTAATCTGAAAATATCTTTAACTTTCATTTTTGAAGGGTATTTTTTGTTAGATGTGGAATTTTGGATTTACAGGTTGTTTTGTTTCGTTTTGTTTTTAAGCAGTTTGAATGTTATTGCATTGCCTCCTGCCTTCGCCAGTTTAGATAACAGGTTAGATCTTAAACGTACATTTTTTTTTTCCTCCTGAATGTAATGAGTTGCTTTCTCCTATTGCTTTCAAGTTTTTCTCTTTGTCTTCAACAATTAGACTATGATGGTTCTAAGTGTGGGTCTCTTTTTGTTTCTCATAATTGGAGTTCATGTAGCTTGTTGAATTGATAGATTAACTCTATTTTTCAACAATTTTAGCAAGTTTTTGGCTATTATTCCTTCAAATATGTTTTTTCTCCCTCTCTCTCTCCTCTCTTTCTGAAACTGTCAAGTTCCTTTCCAATATACATGACATATATATTTTTTAATGAATATTAAAGTCTCCTTGTTTACTATTGTCCTTGACTGTTCCTCTATATTAAAGGATATACCTTAATCTTGATATTTAAGATAAATTACATTAAATTCTGTTAGTACTCAAGGCACTGGTCATGAATTAATTAATGTTCAGAGTTTGTCACCCTTTGACTATTTCTATTAATAGATCATACATAGTTTATTTAGGCAGCAACAATGAAACTTCTGAGAAGTAACAGAGTTGCCAGTGTATTGAATTTTTACAAAGCAACTTGTAGTAGTATTGATAATACTGTCAAGAAAAGCAGTTTACACATACCTTATGGACTTCCATGACTTTTTTACATTAGAAATTCTGAAGGGAAGAAAGTACCATCCTTGAAACAAACATTTCAGTTAAAAGACCCCAGTTAAAATCGTAACTTGTTTACTAGTAATTTGTGTGACACAGAACAATTTATTATCTCCAGGCCTCAATTACCTCCTCTGTAATATGGAGATATTAATATCTGTATATAACACAGGATTGTTGTGAGAATTAAATGAGACAGTATTTTTAGAAGGTGAGCATAGTAGGTACTGAAAAAGTCTATGGAGAATTTTAGCCAATTATAAATGCCTTCAGATTAGAACTAGTTACATAATCCTAAAAAATATTTTAAATATAAATATATCATAGCTCAATTTATATTTACAATAAAATATTTATATTTCCAAATATAATTTGTAATCTCTATTTCCATATAAAATAGAACAAAATGCAATATAAAATTTTTAGAGATGTAAAGCAGACAAAAAATAAGTTACTTCATTAAAAAACTTTATCCTTTAAAATTAAAGACATGCAAAAGAAAACATACACACGATTTTCATAGTTTTTAAAGTCATATGATCTAACAGCTTGCAAATTTTTTGTTGATATCAGTTGGCAGACACCCATGAAATTACCCACACTTACAAAGAATAACAATTTTGGCAATTTACATAAGCTTACTTAAAATCAAAGTCTAGACTCATGGATTTTTATCTTCCATTAAAAAAAAAAAAAAACTTGTCTGTCAATTGTCAATTGCTCTGAAGCAATTCATGTTAATTTTTTCAGTGACAGACATAAAGGATTATTATTAGAGGGTTTAAAAGAAATATTTTAAACACAATAAATGTGCAGCACAGTAGAGCATATGTGTATGAAGAATACTGATGATACAATTAAGGATCCTTTATCCAGGTAATGATTCATGCTGGTACTATTACTTTAATCGTGAAGCTGTAAGTTGATATAGTTTCAAAGATGAAGAAACTTCCGATTAAATACATTAAGTGACTCACTTATGATCATGTAGCTAGTGGCATAGTCTTCACCAAGACTCGACATTTAACGACTTGCTATATGGAGATTTCCCAACTCCACCTGTCTGCTTAGCAGCCTGAAATGAATCCATATACAATTTTGATCATAGATGTTTCTGTCTCAAAAGTGGTGCAGTACAGCAGAAAAAAAAAAATAAATAAAGGATTTGGAGTTTATTCACCCACCTATTCATTCACTAACTCACTGAACATGTACTGAGTGACTATCAGGTGTCAGGCACTGGCCCGGGAACTGGGTAGAAGATCCAAGCTGGACTCCAAATTTGCCACTTATTTGTATGACTTTGGACAAAAATCTCTTTAGATCTCAGCTTCTTAATTACTAAAACAAAGATAACATCAATCTTCTTTGCAAAGTTGAAAGAGTGATGAGATCATGTACTTGGAAGTGTTGGGTAAGGCTCCCAATTTAGCTACAACCGATGTGTTATCTAAACTGCACCCTCATATAAACAATTGCCACATGAAGACCAGATCTCAAACTTAACATGTCAGGATTGAATTTATTATCTTTCCCTTTATGTAACCTCCCCTGCTCTGTACTGTCTTTCTTATTATTAGTTCCACTATCTAATAACTATTCATGAGTGCCCAAATCCTGGAATATTCTGAATATCCTCATCTCCATCAAGCTCCATGTCCAGTCAAATGCCAAGCCCTACCAGGTATCCCTCTTGAGTCCTTGCCAAACACACCCATCTCCTGCCAAGGCCTTTCTACAGAGCCTCATCATTTTTTTCCCTAAGCACTTCAATATCTTTTAGTCCCTCTAAACTAGTTGCATTACCTGACCTAGAAATAGGGAGATTCAGTAAAGATCTGCATGTGGAAAGGCCAGACTCCCCACAACCTCTATCTCTTACCAATCCCCAAATTGTGGGCAGAAAACTTAAATCCTCTGGACAAGACATTAAATAATCCTTTCCTATAGAAACCTAAGCCTCTTTCCAAGAAAAGATTCCCACATAGTGACAACTGAGGGGCTGTGAGAAAAAAGAAAAACTGGCTAGCCCACCTCAGTCACCCTACAGTGAAGCTCACCAGCCAACATTCCCTACCCAAGAACCCAGAGCTTCCAGTCAGCATATTAGTATCTCATTGTTAAATATGAGCTGATGATCAAGATCTCCAAGCAGCTGACAGATACTTCCAACAATAAACAGAACAAAACAGGGGCACCTGGGTGGCTCAGTCAGTTAAGCATTAGACTCTTGATTTCAGCTCAGGTCATGATCTCAGGGTTGAGTTCAAGCCCCACATTGGGCTCTGAGCTGGCAGTGCAGAGCCAGCTTGGGATTCTCTCTTTCTCTCCTTCTCCCCGCAACATGTGCTCTCTCCCATGCACTATCTCTCTCTCTCTCTCTCTCTCTCTCTCTCTCTCTCTCTCTCTCTCCCTCTCAAATAAATAGGGGCACCTGGGTGGCTCAGTTGTTAAGCACAGACTCTTGATTTCAACTCAGGTCATGATCACTCAGGTCGTGAGTTCAAGCCCAGTGTCGGGCTCTCTGCTGACAGTGTGGAGCCTGCTTGGGATTCTGTCTCATTCTCTCTCTGCCCCTCACCCCACCTCTCTCCCTCTCTCTCTCTCTCTCTCTTTAAAAAATTAATAAATAAATAAACATTAAAAAAGTAAAATGAATATTAAAAAAACAGAACAAAACAGATAAACAGACAAAATAAAACAGAGACAGTAACAGAAAAAAAATTCAAAGGTACTATACACTTACTTTCAAGGAGATATGAGACAAAAATTGTTTTGCTTTGTTTTGTTTGTTTGTTTTTTTTGTTTTAAATAAGCATCACACCCAGTGGGGAGCCCAACACTGGGCTTGCACTCAGGACCCTGAGATCAAGACCTGATCTGAGATGAAGAGTTGGAGCCCAAACACAGTAACTCTTGATCTTTTGCAAGTTTTGTTTGAGTTTAAAAATCATACCCTGAACTTTTAATCTTTGTTAATGTATTTTTTATTTCCAAGAAATATCCATGCTTCCTTGATTATTTCTATTTTGTGGCCTCATGTTTATATTTAATGAACGGAACAGCCCAACAATCTTATGAGGTTAGAAGTATTTTTACAGGTGGGGAAATTGAGGCACAGAAAGTTTAACAGGCTTGTTCAAAATCACACTTAGGGATGGAGGTCAAGTTTGAATCCAGGCAGTTGGGCTTCAGAGCCCAGGCTCTTAACCACAAGGTGAAATGGATTCTTGCTGGTCATTTATCCAATTGGTTAAAAACAACCTTAACAGTCAAACATGTAGCCTGAACACTACCAGCATGCAATTGAGAAATCCCTGGACAAGGTGATCTCTAAAATCTAACTTAACTTCCAAATTAGCTCATACAGGATTAATATATCTCAAACATTTTGACACAATTAGTGCCTTTAATAAATGCCCATAAAACACCAGAATTCAGAAATTTCTAAGCTGAACACAGAATTGCTGAATCCTAAGAATGATTAAGACCCTCGAAAGAGACCTCATTTAATTTGTCACCCACTGCGTAAGGTCAGATGTTGCAATAGCATAAGGAAAAGACTCAGTAAGAATTGTGGTTATAATCCGCTTATTAATCCAGTAATCATTACAAGATGGTGAACAATTCAAAACACTGACATTGATAAAATATAAACAGGGGAACAAATGGCTGCCCTGTCTCCCCCTCCCCAGCGCTGCTGTCTAAGATTATGTTCCAGGAACCCCTCTTCTCATCAGTGCCCACCTTCTTGGTTCAGTTTCTAGGAGGCCAAGTGAGAGATTCCAAGTCAAGGAAGAAGGAAGAAATGGATGTCTCCCAAAAATACATGTTTAGGAGAACCTCAAAATGTGACACTATTTGCAAATAGGACATAATTAGCTAAGTTAAGATGAAGCGATACTCCACTGGGGCAGGCGCCAAATCCAACAACTGGTGTCCTTATAAAAAGAGGAGGAGACACACAAGGAAGAAGACCATATGAAGACAGAGGCAGAAATTGTAATGATGCAGCAGCAAGGCAAGGAATATCAAGAATTGCTGGAAGCCACTGGAAGCTAGGAAGAGACACTAGCCTCCAGAACTTTGGGAGAATAAATTTCTGTTCTTCTAAGCCACTAAGTCTGTGGCAATTTATTAAGGCAGCCCTAGGAAAGTAATACAACACCTCAAACATGAAATGCAAAACGCAAAACTCATATTGATTAATTACCAACTAAATCATAACTAAAGATATTAAACCTGACGTTCAGTCTTTGCAAGCAATCATATCAGACACTTGCAAGAAAAAAAAATCGTGTGGTTAAAAAAACCCAACAAAAATAAATAAAGAGGCTGTGGTATATGACAGATGTGATGAAGAAAATCAAATAGTAGTCAAACACCAAAATTTTTAATGGCTCAATTAAAAGCAGCCTTATTTTCTTTTTCATAACTAACAAATTTCTAAAAATAATATCAATAGCTTAGATACCAAATTGGCTGTACTATAAGACTTACCAAACTTACCATACTATTAAATAAATGTATACCATATATTTAACATACCATATACATCATACATATACATTATACTATTAAAAATATTTTGGCTATATACTTAAATTACAATTATATAATTGATTGGCAATTAAAGGATCAATTATTCGTTTTCCTAGCAATTTGTTTCCAAATGAAAGAGGTTATCTTTCTTTCTTAATGCCCTCTTTGATTTTTTATCTACCTTTGCCTTCTTGAGTATCTTAATTTTTATTAGAAAACTACAATGTTTCCCTAATAGAATGGATTTTTTTTCCTCCAAGGCAAGAAATCAACTGAGGAATAAACCAAAGAAAAGATTCAGTTTCTGAAAAATGGTAAAGAGAGGAATAGAGAGAAAAGCCGAGTGAAACATATGAGAATATTCAGATGTGTATTTTAAAAAATATACACATGCAAATGATGAGTTCCATACTATATAGTTTACCATCACAGGGTTCTTTTCCTTCTGCATGCTTACATACTACTTTCCCTTAACTTACACTCATGGAGCCATTTCTGCTCTCCTGTTGTTGACCTTCCCCTGTTCTACATGGAGGCTGCTCCCCTATTGTTAATGAATAATGTGCTTTTGCTTTTATAAAAAAGCTTTTTCACTACATCCCCCCAAAAAGACTTTTGTTTACCTTAATTTAATGGCAATAAGGCAACCCTCTGCATGAAACAAAAATGAAGCATGAATTCAAATTTTCTACTTAAAATCTCTGTTTTAGAGTGTACGTTTGAGAGTGGACTCAAGTGCGACTGTCCAGGTTGAACTTTTAGTTTTACCACATACTAGCTGTGACCTTGGGCAAGTGACTTAATGTCTCCATGGCTCTCACTTTAAAATGGAAACAATGAGGGGTGCCTGGCTGGTTCAGTCGGAAGAGCATGCAACTCTTGATCTCGGAATTGTGAGTTCGAGCCCCATATTGGATCTAGAGGTTACTTTAAAAAATTAACTTAAAAATTAGAAATAATGAAAATGCACACCTTAGAGGGTTTCTGAAAACGCACACCTTAGAGGGTTTCGTGGGGATTAAATGGGACAAGGCCCTAGCTGTATATGTATAGTACATAAGCACATACTAAATATTGTCCATTGATACTGTTAGTATCTTAATTTTTGTTCTTTTAGAATATCTAGATTTCTCTTTAACATAGTTCTTGGTTAAGGAAACTATTAGATATTCAAAAATTCACAAAAGATGATAATTGGTTCCCTTACTTCCATTCTTTCTCTGGGCGAATCTAAGACAAAAAAAACCAAAACTGTTGAACATCTAGAATATAATATCACAGAGTAAGAACACAGACATTCTGAAGTTGTTTTTAAAGATGGGATATCCTAAGAGACTTATCTACTTGCTTTCAAACCATCCCAGTATCTCAGATATCCCAGTATCTCCTGACTCTATCAATACCATCAAAAACCACAATGATATCATATAAAAATAAGAAAGAGAAAAACCAGCCATTGCACTGCTGCTTAATTTTTCTTAGCTGCCATTGAAAATAGAATGAGTCTCAAAGCACCTGAACCCAAATTAAGCCAGTAAGCCCTCTAGCTCTGAGATAAAATTCAAAGTCCACCTTTGGACATAAATCCAGGTAAGATTAGAGTTGCTGACAAGTATTTCCATTTTAGGTGAAAATTATGTGTTAAAATCTAAATTCCCAGGTAAGCTTAAACGTGGCAAGCAGCCACTTGAAAACTACTTTTCTGGGCATACTGCTTTCCTACTTTGAAATCTCCCTGCTGTTGACATTTTGTGAGTGAGGAAATGGACCAAAACAGCAGAAAAGAGGCAAACTCAAATTAAAGTGCTTCATCTCAATTCAACAAGCCATGCCACACACTCATCAATGTAAAGATGTAAACATGAACATGTCCCAGACATCACTCACCATCATCCTAAATCTTTCAAGGTCTGCCACCAGATACACAGAGGAGTTATTGTGCATGAATTATTAATAGCAAAGGGGAGCAATGGTGGGGCGCCTGGGTGGCTCACGCTGTTAAGTGTCCGACTCTTGATCTCAGCTCAGGTCTTGATCTCAGGGTGGTGAGTTCAAGCCCCGCACTGGACTCTGCATGGGGTGTGAAGCCTACTCAAGAAAAAAAAAAAAAAAGGAGCAATGGTACTACTTTTTGCTTCCACACACACATAGCAGAAATAATAAGAAAAATAAGACTATGAAAGGTGGGAATGAGAAGGTAAAAGGGGAGCAAATCACCAAAACTGACTGAGCATTTACTTTTTCTTACTATAGGATCATCTCCATTAAACATCATCAAGAAATCAGATTGTATTAGGAAACTGCAAAATATTTTACTCAATGGAAAACACAATGTCGTTTTGTGATCTGTTCCTCCAGGCCTCGACAATTCTTGTGGCATTCCCTGATTTCCATGGTATTCAAAACTCTGAGTTTGGGAAATCAAAACCATAACATAGAGGGAAATGGTTCCTACTAAATGGCACAAACCAACTCCCGTATTCCACAACCAGGGTTACTGAGGCCTAAAGCCATTGCATGGTGTTATGGATGGAATTGTGTCCCCAAAATTCATATGTTGAAGTCCTAACCCAGAACCTCAGAATGTGGCTGTACTTGAATAGAGGGGGTTTTCAGATGTTATAAGTTAAAGTGAGATAATTAGAGTGGGCCCTAATCCAGTATGACTGGTGTCCTTATGAGAAAAAGAAACTGAACACAGGTACAGAGGGAAGATGATGTGAACACACAGAGAGAAGACGGCCATCTATAAGCCAAGGAGAAAGGCTTGAAACACATCCTTCCCTCATGGCTTTCTGAGAGAGGAGCCTGACACCTTGACCTCAGACTTCTAGCCCTCAGAACTATGATATAATAAATTTTTGTTGTTTAAGCAACTCAGCCTGTGGCACTTTGTTACAGGAGTCCTAGAAAGCTAATACAGGTGACTTGTCCCATATTGTCTGGTAGGTGATGAAAAACAGAGCCAGAATGAAACTCAGACTTCCAGACCTTACTCTCAATGGGGCTTTCCACCTCACTACACTCCCTTCCAACTTAACTCACTGTTTTCACTCAAAGTCCTCTCCCACAGAAATCTCATACTTATTCAGTGTGCTAAGGACCATGTTAAATATATACTGTTTATGCTGAACTCTCATGAGCTATGCTCCCACATCACCAAGAAGACATTTTCATATAGACATCTCATGAACTCAGAATGTCTAAAACCCAAATCCATTACCCAACAGAGTTAATAGGACACCATTTCGGAATCTGAGAAAGTCTAGGGACAAGATCCAACTCCTTGGACAAAGTCATCTAACCTCTCTAAGCCTCACTTCCATATTTTTACAGATTCTATGAAGAGTATAAACCCTATCCAAAAACGCTTCAATGGGCTAATGTGAAGATTACATTAGATAACAGCCCTTTCAAACTGTAAAGTGTTAAAAGCAACACTAACTATTTCTCTCTCTGGAACCTCTTTTTCTTTTTTTTTTTACTCATTCAAACTCAAAACCATTTATGTTTCCCTCTCAAATAATCTATAACCTATAATTCACCTTGCTCTGGCATTTCTTTCTCTACAAATCATTTTTTTTCAACGTTTTTAATTTATTTTTGGGACAGAGAGAGACAGAGCATGAATGGGGGAGGGGCAGAGAGAGAGGGAGACACAGAATCGGAAACAGGCTCCAGGCTCCGAGCCATCAGCCCAGAGCCTGACGCGGGGCTCGAACTCACGGACCGCGAGATCGTGACCTGGCTGAAGTCGGACGCTTAACCGACTGCGCCACCCAGGCGCCCCGTACAAATCATTTTTTTTTGTCACCACTTTCTAATGAATCCAGATCCTCATAGTTTCAAATCTGCACAACTTTGAATGGCTGATTTATCAGCGTCCAGGCTCCTCCTCATCTAATCTATACCATATCCTAATATCAGATTTATCTTCCTAATACACTCAGCTCAAAAGGCTTCAGAGGCTCTCTAATCCACAAAACAAGGTCCTAGCTACAGAGCCTCTTGCATTCTATAATAAAACAGCTTCCCAGGGCCAGTCCCCAAGCTTATCTGGGGATACCTAGGGTGGCACCAACAGCAAGTGCAGATTGGTAAATTCTAGTGTGTGCCCTATTTGTTAGGGAGCATGACGGCTGCGAGTTTCATTTTGCTCCTGCTACTTTCTTGGCCCAGCATCTCTTTGCCCCTTTACTACTCCCTAACACTCAAGGTCTACCATAGTTAAATAGTATTTCGCCTTGCCTCCCTCCAGAGGTCGGTTGGAACCATTGCTCATCTCAGGTAGACCTAGCACTCTCTTTATACAACAAATATTTTATAAAGATGCCTTTACAACTAGGAAATTAGATTCATAGATACCAGGACCTGCACACACACATGATTTTAATATTTATACATAGAATTTCTAATATACATATTGATATATCCTATTTGTAACTAGAATGCAAAAAGAGAAATAAAAACTAATTTATAATAATGTATTTAAATATATAAATAGGCATGACTATATTATAAAACATAATGAAGGACGGTGCTCACATCTATATATAGAATCAGCGGGAACACAAACAATACAAATGCAGGCTGATCAAGAGTGTGGTATTAGTGACTTAAATAACATAAGCAGTACTGTCATTAGTTACATAATTTTTCAAAATGGTGAATAAATTTGAATATAGTTTTAAACAAAGCAAAGTAGCATTTTCCTTTGATTTATACTGTAGTTATATTCCTGCAATTTTGGTACATATTAAATGTATGCAGAACATAGTTTGTGTTTACACGTGAAATAGTTGGGTTATAGCCTTAGACATATATAAACAAGTTTTCACCTGCATGAATGCTCAGTAGGACATTTAAAAGGGTAAATGAGACTTGGGACAACAGTTCACTGTATTAAAGCAGAGGCTGATAAACTCTGTAGAGAGCCAGACAGTATATGCTTTAGGTTTTGTGAACTATACACTGTTACAAACCACTTGACTCTAAGAAAGTAGATGGAGACAGTACATAAATGGGAATGCTGTGTTCAAATAAAACTTTATTTACAAAAACTGGCAGTGGGCCTCAGACTGCACTATGCCTATCTCTGTATTAGCGTGCCTATATATTGTAGAATGCCCAGCTCCTAATGCCAGGTGCACTATCCAATTACTGTGATGACAAAAACAGCCCCTATGGGACAACAACCACTCCAACCCCCCAAATGAGAACTCTTGGCCTAACTACTTCTATTCACTGCATTTGGCAAAGGCATTGAGCATTCTGGTGTCAGTTCCCTTTCTATACCTGTCTGGATTGCAACTTCTAAATCTACTCTTCACTGTTTATCTCTCTTATGCCTAGTTCAAGACCCATCTGACACCTTACCTCACTTGACTAATGGAGGAATTTCTTTAGGACTTAAAATCTTTCAAAAATGATTTGGCATTGATATCCCACAACATATTATTTCTCTACTTATATATTATCTATATGCTCTGCCTCCCAACTGGAAGGCAGATGCCTTGAGGGCAGAGACTATGTTTAACACTCAGTCATATTTGTAGACTCTAGTTTAATGATTTTCCTCAAGTCACACAATAAACGCAAAGATTACCATGCTAGATGTTGAGGATACAGCAGTGAGCAATCAGACAGGGTCCCTGATTTTACGAATATTATATACTAGCAGAAAGGAGTGAAAATAATTAATTTCATATTCCATAAGAACTATAAAGAAAATAAATACATGCTGGCATGGTGAGTAAAGAAGGGGAAGATGAAGGTCAACTGCCATTTTAGACAGGATGGTCAAAGGAAATTTCTCTGAAAAGAGGACATTACATAAGACACATGACATATGAGAAGAGCCAGGGAAGAGCATTCCAACCACAGGGAACAGCATGTTCCCTGACATAAGAAATCTTGTGGCAAGCTTGAGGGAAAAAATGGGTCATACAGTGTTTAAAACTGAGGTTTTTAAATAAGGAGTGACAACATTAATAGGATTTCAGTTTTTGAAAAGATTATACTGGTTACAGGGTAGAGAAGAGATAGTAGGAAGGTAAGAGGGTAAGTGTAGAGCACAATTAAGAAGCTACTGCAGAGGTCCAAACTAGAACTGATGATACTCAGGACTGGGAGTAGCAGTAAAAAAGAGAAAGTAGGGGTGCCTAGGTGGCTCAGGTGGTTAAGCGTCTGACTCTTGATCTTGGCTCAGGTCATGATCTCATGGTTCATGAGTTCAAGTACTGGATCAGGCTCCTTGCTGACAGCATGGAACCTGCTTGGGATTCTGTCTTTCCCTTTCTTTGTCCCTCCCCTAGTCTTTCTCTCTCAAAATAAATAAACAAACTTAAAAAAAAGAATAAGTAGACAGATTTGAGGTATCTTTTAAAGAAGTAACTTAGAGGACTCATTCTTGGACTAGATCTGTGGAGGAGGCTCACTGGGTGGTACCATTAATAATATGGAGAGAAAAATGGCTTGAGTTATGGTGGAGGTCCAAAAGTTCCATTTGGATGTGTTAACTTTGGGATGACTGTTATCCAATGATTGATTTCTAAAGGTTGAACCAGCTTTGCATTCCTGGAATAGACTTACGTGGTAGTGATATATTATCCTTCTCATATATTACTGGGTTCAAGCATAAATGTCAGGTAGGCAGATGGAAACAGAGACAGAGACAGGGTCATAGCTAAAGAGAGGCATGTATAAGACATTAGCTTATAGTTGCTATTTAAACTCATGAAGCAAATAAAACCATATGGAGAAAGAATGTTGATTAGAGAAAAGAAGGCCACTTTCCTGTTCTAAAACACCCTAATATTTGGAGAAGGAGCTAGCACAAGCGAAAGAGAGAAAGCTCCCTATCTGGAAAATCTGGTTTCACAGAAGAGAATGTATTAATCATGTAGAATCTGCTAAAATGTTGGGTAAAATCAGAGAAATGTCTGTTTGATTTTGCAACAGAAGGTCATTAATGAGCTTTACAAGAACATTTTCAGTTAAGTAGGAATGATGGAAACCAAATGCAAGTGGTATGAAAAGCAGAATGAGAGGTAAGAGAGTGAAAAAAGAGAAAGGAGGCCTCTCAAAAATAAACATAAATCATAAGGAGAGTTGTGAGAAACAAATCAGACCAGTGACAGACTACATTTAATTCATCACTACCTTAATAATACTATTGTGGTAAATTTATTTTATTTAAAATAAAAATTATTTACAATAAATTTAAAAATTTATTTATTGCAGTAAGTCACTCATAGTTATCTTGTGGACCAGGTACAGTTCCTTCAATGCAAAAAATAAAACGAAGTCTTCTGTTGAGATAATTTGTACTTTTCAAAATGTAATGGAGGTGTAGTATAATGCTAAGTGAAATAAGTCAGAGAAAGACAAATACCATATGATTTCACTTATATTTGGAATTTAAGAAAAAAATGAACAAAGAGAAACAAAACAACCCAAAAAACAGACTCTTAACTATACAGAACAAACTGATGGCTACCAGAGAGGAGATCAGTGGGGGATGGGTGAAATAGGTGAAGGAAGAGGATTAAGAATATGCTTATCATGAGGAGCACTGAGTAATGCATAGAATTGTTGAATCACTATATAATACATCTGAAACTAATATAAAACAATGTTAAGTACGCTGGAATTAAATTTTTTTTAAAGCATAGTGGGGGTAAAGCTGTTAATACCAAAAGTTCTGAAACTGAACTGAAAAGTTCCCACTAATAAAAATATATTTTATTCTCTTGAGAGTAGAGAAACTATGTACAAATGGAGCAAAATATAAAGCAATTTTATTTCATAAAAATTAAAAATATATATGCAACAAATTATATAATAAATGGAATTTTTAGAAAAATGACAGAATGAAAGAAAATATTACAAGATATATGATGCTAATATGTAAAGAGTATCTATAAATCAATAAGAAAAACCAATAGAAAATATAATAAAGGACAGGAACAAAGAAATCAAGAGAGAAAAAATACAAATGACTAATAAGATAGCATGAACCCATCATTTGTAAGCACCTTTCATAAAAGCCATGAGTATAAAGTAATGCTAGATTAATCAATGTGTAGTTTAGAAACCCTGCAAACAAAACCAGGCATATAAAATTCCTCAGTTATAGTCTCACCATCAATACACAGCAGGAGGTTTTTTCCCCTCATCTGAGTATATGGGAGGATTGTCTTATTTTATTGAACATGACTTGATACGATTGCAGGAGGTACTGATTTTTAAATTTCAGTTTATACATTCCAATGTATATCTAACCATATAATTTACAAACTCAGCATATCCAGAAGCGAGTAATATTTAAACAGCCATAAGCATCGAGCAAACACAAAAGCAAAGATAAAGAGAAAATGCCTACCTTCCCTGATAGCTGTAAAAGGTGTACCTTCTTCTTCTTGCAGCCTGATCACCTTCAGGGCTACCAACTTCCCATTTACTCTGGCAGAAACAAAAGAAAAGATGAGAAGCGAATCCGTGAAAATATGTTCCCGTTATGGCTCTAATTTCCTTACAATTTATATTTTATGCATTTTTGCACTGAAAATGTCAATGACTCAATTATTCCACCACAACAAGGTTAATTTCAGTAAGGCTGGGAATTTTATATCATCATCATAAATATTCACATTTTAAATATTCACATTTAAAATATTCACTTGCCTCGTCCAAGATTTAACCGGTTTTCTGTAATTCACTTTATGTTTCCTCCAGAATGAAACTAGTGCTTATCAAAATCATCACACTTGATCAATTATTCTCAGATTAATTAGAAATCAAGGAGTCAAAATAACTCTCTCCCGTAGTCTTTCCAATTGCTCCTTTGTTTCCTAGGCTGAAATGTCTTCATCTTCAGTCTTAAACTGAGGTCATTCAATCCCAAGGTCTGAAACTCCACACTCAGCCTTCTCTCCTCATTTCCCTCTTCCCTTTTCCCTGTTCTTTCTCTCTCTCCATATTACCCATTCCTCCCTTTCTCATTTTTTACTAGAGCCTCCTAAAATTATATTTGGTCTGATTGTGTCTTGTGATACATACAGTATATCATCAAAATAAAAGTTATGAATATTTTACTATTATAAGATTACACAAGACTTATTCAAAGCAGATGGTTCTTCCAGACGCATTCTAAATATGTAGCGACTCTAATTAAAAGTAAGAGTGCGCTAGGCAGATAACTTTTTTATCTAGTAAATTCTGTTAACAAAACCATGACTATCTATACTGGTCTTCTAGTTGAATGCTCTACTTTCTACTTTATTAGACCTAGCAGCATACGTGGTTAATAAGAATAGGGAAAACAAACACACATTTAAAGTGTAAAAGATCCAAGAAGGCATTTGATGAAAGGTAAATCTCCCTGCTACATACTCCTTCAGTCATCCAGCTCCCAGCATCTGAGGTCACCAGTTACCGTTGTTCATTTATACACACAGACACACAGACACACACACACACACACGGCAGAATGCCATACAGAATATAGTGTACATTGTTTTTAATAAATTTGGGGACTTCCTTATAAATTCATAGAGAAAATCTTCTCCCGCTTTTGAAAGACCACAGAGTACTCCTTTGTATAAATATAGTACACTTTATTTATCCCAGTCTTCCACAGATGGTCATTTAGCATATTCCCAATTTTTGCTACTAAAACAATGACGGCAATAAATATTCTTGGACATGTAATTTCACCCATGTAAAAATATATCTGTAAGATAAATTCCTAAAAGTGGAACTGCAAGATCAAAATGTAGGTGCATATCTAAATTCTAATTCTGATGAATATTGGGAAATTATCCTATGTGGAGGCTCTATCAACTGACACTTCCAATGGCAAATGATAGGCACGCCTGTTACCCCTTCACTTGTACTATGCTACCAACCACTGACTCTGTCAATCTGATAGATAAAAATGGTTTCTCATTGCAATTTAAACTGCAACAAAAAGTCTTCAGAGCCTATGAAACCAGCAAACAAGAACTCATGTGGTCCAGAGAATCCAGTGCCTAAGTCTAAAATAAGGAATGTGAATGTCTCCTTTTTAAGAACTGTATCCAATTGGTCTTTTTTTGCTAAAAAAAAAAAAAAAAAAAAAAAAAAAAACTGCTACAGACACAACTTGAAAAGTCCAAGGAATCATCACAGCCCAGCCACCTTAGCGGCATTCCTTGTCGCACTGATTATTGGAATACATTATTGGCTACAGTCATGGGATAAGGAGATCTGATTATAAAGTTCCACAGTGTGCCATCTTCTCAAGGTTAAGAGTTGTGTTTATTTTCTCTCGTCTTTCATCTAGGATGACAGGCCAACTGCTTTTCTGGCTCTGCATCTCTTCTCTCTTTGTACATTACCTTCATTTCTCCAATCCCGACTGGGCTCCAGGTACCCAGGTGCAGGCCAAAAATTGCTACGCACATGGAGTTCAACTGGAGACTGGACCTTGAGCTCTCACTTTGTCCTTTATGACTAAGGGCGGGGGGTGGGGGGTGCTTTGGCGGGGCTGGAGGCTGGGATGCAGTCAGTGCTGACATCTGCACAGATTTTTCTCAGCCCAGTTGAGCTCATCACTGGCTCCCCAGGGGAGGCAGTAACTGATTCTGGGAACTGCTTGGAACTTTCCCCTCATTTACAGATATTTTCCCCTCACCCATAAAAAAACACACACAACCTTCTTCCCACAAAGCTTTTCTATTTCCCCTGAGATCGTTAACTTATATGCACCATGAACTGAATTCTAGAATACAGGGAATTCATGTTTTTAAAGGTTATATACTTAAAACACTCTCAGATCATGAAACAATAATTCATTTCCCTATAATACACTGAAAGGAGATAAACCTTCAACTGAACCAATACTTATTCTTTAAACGCAACTAGAGACAGAACACCTTTAAATAATTTCATAGACTAATGTGCATTATTTTTGTGGTGAAAAAGATTTTGAACCTATTACTATAATAACTGCATAAAAATACAAGATCCAGGTTGATGGAATTCAGATTCTAAAGCATAATTCTCTATGAATTGAAAATCCATGCATTAATTTCTTATGATAATCATAACAGTTAAAAACACTGAGTTTTATGTATTACATCACATAACACTAAAAATTTCCTGAAATTTTATAGTAGACTATTAACTCCAGGCATGAAGTAACATTTTTCTGTTTCATTAACTGTTATGTGTCCAGTGTCTAAAACTGCTTGGTACAGAGTACACTCTCAAAAACTTTTATTGAATGAATGAATATTACTAATGTCAATATACTGATAATTCCTTTCTTATACCTGAAAGGTAACTCAAGAATAAAGTATAATAATTATTGTTTTCAAAAGTTTCAGAAATCCCAAAATTCAATAAAGTTTTCAGTATCTTCTTTCATGTCTGGTTTAAGTATTTATTTTCTTTTTTTCAAATTAAATGTGTAGTCTCTTTGATTTTGATGCATGTGGATATGATAAGTTTTCATTTCCCCAAAGTTTTAGTTTATAGAGTGCTTTGGTAGTTAATCCCTTTGCACCCAACAGCCGTGTTTCAAAACCCCACTACCCTTAAATAATCTGAGCCTGGACTACTCACCAAGTATCTCCCTTTTCTTCAGCTGCTTTAGTGGTCTCCCATTAGGAATCACATTGATTATCAAATTGCTCTTTAACCTTAGCGTCACTGTGACTTCTCTGTTCTTAATTAGTTTTTCTCTACCTGTCTGGACATTCACCAACTACTGAATCCCTCAGTTCTAAAGCCTAGTAAAAACATTAAGTCACTGGCTCCACCTTTGGGGGAAAAAAATAACATTACTAACTTTCTAATGTTTAACTTTGATGCATTTTTTTAACCTTTAGCATATAGACTAAAATACTTGAAATTCCAAGTTACTAACTCTAACAAAACGTCATTTTTTAAAGATATCAAAAGAAGATACTTGTTATTCTATGAAAATAACATCGAATAATAATGTAGAAAAGAACACGTTTGTATCTAGTAACTACCTTGTGTAGTTTAAACTATTTTATTAAAGATTCAAAACATATTCTTCAAACATTGATTTCAGTTCTATAGAATAATTACAACTCTAAATGAATCAAAAAATTAAGGCTGTTTACAGGAAAACACTGAAGATTCCTCTTTAATAAGTCTCATTAATTAAATCAAAAGCTAATGAATAGAAGGCAATCAAGGCTTGATTGGCAGTGGAGGCAATAATTCAGGTGAATAACATGGTAAAAAAAATACCTTAAATTGTGTTACTAATACTACATTCTATTGGAGATACTACCAGGTTTCATCTAGTTATCCTGAGCTATTTAAGGAGCTACTTTACTTTCAGAGATTCCTTACAATTCTCTAATATTTCCAACAACTGCTTGGCCTCGTTGTGAGGCTGACTTCAGGCCCAAGGATGAGTGACTCACTGCTTTAGTCTGCCTGTCACATGGGAAGAACCGTCGAGTGCAGGATGAGGAAAAGCCAGGGAAATTCCCAAGCACAGAGCCATCCACACACAGAGACAGAGAATACTGGGTGTCCTGACAGAGCCATGTTGAAGTGGATCCAGCTTTCAAACTGTATCTAACCACAAATCCAAATCTCTATGGACTTCGGAAACTGTCCACAGTTCTGTATGCCCTAAGGTTGTAAAAAACAAAATTCTCTTGTGAGAATAAAACAAGACCTAAGAATTTTGAAGAAGGAGCACAGCCTATTCATTTCTTCGTGCATTTGTTCATTTGTTCATTTAACATTGGTGAAACCTATACAGGAAAATGCCCCACTTAGGGTAAAATTTCCAGGTTGAAATGATGATGCACAAAAAGAACTACCTTACAAGCGAAAATTCTCGAAGGGAAGCCCTAAGGTTTTCTATTCCATTAGTTACCTCATATTCATAGGATAATTTAGTATAGTAAAACAAAATTACAAGTATTATCTAGGTCATCTTTTTTTTTTCAATATATGAAGTTTATTGTCAAATTGGTTTCCATACAACACCCAGTGCTCATCCCAAAAGGTGCCCTCCTCAATACCCATCATCCACCCTCCCCTCCCTCCCACCCCCCATCAACCCTCAGTTTGTTCTCAGTTTTTAACAGTCTCTTATGCTTTGGCTCTCTCCCACTCTAACCTCTTTTTTTTTTTTCCTTCCCCTCCCCCATGGATTTCTGTTAAGTTTCTCAGGATCCACATGAGAGTGAAAACATGTGGTATCTGTCTTTCTCTGTATGGCTTATTTCACTTAGCATCACACTCTCCAGTTCCATCCATGTTGCTACAAAGGGCCATATTTCATTCTTTCTCATTGCCACGTAGTACTCCATTGTGGATATAAACCACAATTTTTTTATCCATTCATCTGCTGATGGACATTTAGGCTCTTTCCATAGTTTGGCTATTGTTGAGAGTGCTGCTACAAACATTGGGGTACAAGTGCCCCTATGCATCAGTACTCCTGTATCCCTTGGGTAAATTCCTAGCAGTGCTATTGCTGGGTCATAGGGTAGGTCTATTTTTAATTTTTTGAGGAACCTCCACACTGTTTTCCAGAGTGGCTGTACCAGTTTGCATTCCCACCAACAGTGCAAGAGGGTTCCCGTTTCTCCACATCCTCTCCAGCATCTATAGTCTCCTGATTTGTTCATTTTGGCCACTCTGACTGGCGTGAGGTGATATCTGAGTGTGGTTTTGATTTGTATTTCCCTGATGAGGAGCGACGCAGGGCTGGTTCAACATTCGCAAATCAATCAATGTGATACATCACGTTAATAAAAGAAAAGATAAGAACCATATGATCCTGTCAATCGATGCAGAAAAGGCCTTTGACAAAATTCAGCATCCTTTCTTAATAAAAACCCTCGAGAAAGTTGGGATAGAAGGAACATACTTAAAGATCATAAAAGCCATTTATGAAAAGCCCACAGCTAACATCATCCTCAATGGGGAAAAACTGAGAGCTTTTTCCCTGAGATCAGGATCATGACAGGGATGTCCACTCTCACCGCTGTTGTTTAACATAGGTCATCTTTGAAAAGAGTGTCCATGTGCTAGCACCTTAAGAAATTATGTCTAGATGATACAAAGGAAATTAAGGCAATATACCTAAAAGAAATTTAATGTACTCTGGAAAATTTAATATATTCTGCCTCTCTTCTATTACGACTTTGTCTCAAGAGAAACTGCGAGGAAATAATACCAAGTACAGACAGATACAATGTTTGCTTCCTTACTGTATTCATCTAGAAGCAACAGAAGGCAATGTGGATACTACTCAGGAAGTGACAGTGGCAAGCTAGAGTGTATCAAGGACAATATATTGGGCTGAATTTATAAATTTTCAGCAAAGTCATTAAAAACATTTTAAAGATACTATTAATAGGGCTTCTTTTATTAATTCCCTCTTAAGACACTGATTAAAGTGCTGACTATATTGTACTACATTTATACTTCAAAAATTTACAATTTAACTAAATACTTCTCTTGCTATCTCCACCTAAATTCAATTTTTATTCAGGGGCAAATGAGAAATCATCTCAATAGTATTAAATCTTTACAATTCTGCAATATCCTAAAAGTGCTATTTACTATGTTTTGTTATGGAAAAATAAATTAGAATTTCAAGGTAAGTTGCCAGAAATTACACTTCATCCTAATCTTCATAAAAATAATAGACAGAGAAGAGGAAG
This sequence comes from Panthera tigris, assembly GCF_018350195.1. Classification (NCBI taxonomy): domain Eukaryota; kingdom Metazoa; phylum Chordata; class Mammalia; order Carnivora; family Felidae; genus Panthera; species Panthera tigris. The sequence goes on along the minus strand of NC_056661.1, from coordinate 93,572,959 downwards.
ACTAATGCTATTTCTATTAAATTAATTTCTTTTTCTTGGGGCGCCTGGGTGGCTCAGTCAGTTGAGCTACTGACTTTGGCTCAGGTCATGATCTCATGGTTTGTGAGTTTGAGCCCGACGTTGGCTCTGTGCTGACAGCTCAGAGCCTGGAGCCTGCTTCTGATTCTGTGTCTCCCATTCTCTCTCTGCCCCTGCCCCACTCATGCTCTGTCTCTCTCTGTCTCAGAAATAAACATTAAAATTTTTTAATAAATAAATAAATAAAATTAATTTCTTTTTCTAATAAAATTCAAAGATGAAAAAGAGTATAGTATAATGGCTATTTATTAGAATGAGACCAACGATGCAAAACGTCTGAGGACTTAATGCAATAAGAAAAGGGTCTGTTCAAGCAATAATTATAACCTTTTATAAAAGAATGATTGCTACTAAAGCATAATTCATCATTAGCAATGTTTCATCAAATATAAGAACTCATGATACTTTGAATCAAATTTAGAGTGACATATATTGTTCACGGGAGAAAACAGAATAATTACATTTCAACAATTTTAAGCCAGCCAACTCTGCACCTTTCCAAAAATAAAATCTGTCAACAAAGGATTTGAGAGTCATTACCTTGCAAGCAGAAGTGACCTGAATGATCATTCAGGCTCCCAAGCAAAAAGATCTTCCCTGATCTGACTGTCTCTCCTTGTCCTCACTCCCTAGAACAAAGCAGCTCCTCAAAAGACTTGATGGAACACACCTCCCCTAAAACACCCCAAATTTTTTAGTTCTTACGTTCAGCCAAAATTTGCTTCCTGTAACTTTCTCTCTCTGATTCAAGTTCTGAATCCTCAAAAACTAAACTAAATGTTCTTCCATAAAATTAATTAATTGATGTAATTAATTAAAACTTAAATAAGTTTTAATATCCTGCCCCTAACTCAACAATGATTCTGTGCTTAGGATAAAGGATGAACAACACAGACATGATCCCTGCACTTAGGTCTTACCAAGGAGACAGACATTAAGTGTCAAAGAGAAGGAGGAAGGTCTCACCCATCGAAGATGGAACAATTTAATCAACTATTATCTGTGACTGAATGTTATGAAATATGTTTAAATAAGTAAGTTAATAATGAGACAAAAAAAAATAACCATAGGAGTCTTATTTGGAGGGCACTACACAACCATATCATAGTTTCAAAACTGTTGAAGAAAAGATATCAAGCATTTGCCTTCCCTTTTCATATACGGTGTCCTTCAATCTAATCAGGTAGTTGATATGTGGAAGTTTCTGTTTATAGATGCACTGCATATAACAAATGAAGAATGATAGAATTTAACACAATTCTTTTTTTTAAGTTTATTTATTTATTTTGAGAGAGCAGGGGGGAGAAGCAGAGAGGGAGAGAGAGAAACCCAAGCAGGCTTCACACTGTCAGTGCAGAGCCTGATGCAGGGCTTGAACCCATGAACTGTGAGATCATGACCTGAACCAAAATCAAGAATCAGACACTTTTAACCGACTGAGCCACCCAGGATCCCCTTAAATAACACCATTCTTAACCATACTTACTTAATGGACTATTAATGGTTGCTAAAAACATAAAAAGAGGCTACCAGATATCATACACCTCCTGATGGAAACACTCATTCCTGCCATGGAACAGATCCCCCCTGAATGTGACCGAATCTCAATCTAACCTACTTATTTTAAGGAGATAATGTAACAAGTTAAATGATACCATTGGGACACAACAGAAAAATTTAGAATATAGGATAAAGGGAAAAGAATAAAGCAAAAATGAACCTGTCTCTTCAACAAATAAATCCAAAGGGTAAAAACAATAAGAGAGGAACCAAAAGACTAAAAGAGATGGAACGACTGTACAAAAGCTCAGAGGCAGAGAACAGGGAGTGTTAAACAAAAACATAAGAAGGAAAGAGTGACAGGAGCTGGTTAAGGAGGCACTTGGAAAGAGGAATAGAAGCGCAAGATTATGGAGGTCCTTAAGAGCCACAGAAAAGATTGATTTAAAAAACAGAAACAAAAAAGAGAGGTGCCTCAGTGGTTCAGTTGGTTAAGCGTCTTACTCAATTTCTGCTCAGGTAATGATCTTGTGGTTTGTGAGATCAAGCCCCGCATCAGGCTCTGTGCTGACAGTACAGAGCCTGCTTGGGATTCTCTCTCTCTCTCTCTCTCTCTCTCTCTCTCTCTCTCTTTCTCTCTGCCCCTCACTTGCTCTCACTCTAAATAAATAAATAAATAAATAAATAAATAAATAAATAAATAAATAAACATAAAAGAAAAGAAAATAAAACAAACAAAACACCCCAAAACACTGGGGGAATCTAAAGAAAGGAAATGTTATAATTAAATTATAAGTGAATGAACAAACACAAACAAAGTATCTGCAGCTCACTCACTATGGTGTAGAGAATGGCCTGAAGGAACACAACAGTGGGAGCAAGGGAGGGAGGTCAGGAGCTGTTGCAGTGGTCTCAGGGAAAGATGGTGGCCGCAAAAAACCAGTGTATTGATAAGAGGAATTAGAAAAGGAAAATGATACTCTGAAGAGAGAAATAACAACCTGTGAGGATAAATGGCATTGGGCATAGGGAATGGTGCAAAGGATGATTCCAAATGTTCTGACTTCAGTGTCTGGGGTGGACACAGGTACCATTTAGAATTGACGGAAACGAAAGAAGAGGAGATTGTAAACAGAGTACCAAGGCGTCTGGGAGCGCCCCCAGTGGAGACACATAGTAAGTACTGGTATTTGTGGATCTGGATCTCAGCACACAAGTCGAGACTAGACATAAATATTTGTGAATCATTTGGAGGACTTCAAGGGAAGTAATAACCTCAAGAGACAGCCAGTTTTCTGTTGAAGCAGAAGTTAAGGAAACTTCAGAAAGAGGTAAAGGATATGTTTGTTGATCAGAGGATGATGCTCTAGATCTAGAAGACAGAGGAGGATCCCGAAGGACAGGGGAAAGGGACAGTGTAAAAGATATACTGAGAAATAAAGGGGGTAAGGTCAGAGAGATAGCAGATGATCAGGGAGTTTATACCTTGGGTAGTGCCCATGGTGAGCAGTGATGCAAGCAGAGGAGACTCCATCCTGACAGTCCCTAGGAAGCAGGTGGAATGGGGGCTGCTGCTTTGGCTGCCCCTCGGCACAGCTGCCCCTCAGCCTTAGGCAAAGCATGGAGAGGGCCTGGGCCAGCCTCTGCAGCTGTGTGGAAATTAAGGCGCAAGTTCTCAATGCTGGCTACATTCTAGAATCAACTGGGCAGCTTTAAAACATATCCATGCCTGGCCCCACCCCTGATTTATTTGGGGGTGGGGTGGGGTCCTGGCATCTGTATTTTTAAAAACACCCTTGGGTGTTGAGAAACACTCTGTTAAACCTTCAAGTTCCTACATCAACTTCTCATTGCCTCTCTTCCTTTGTCTGTTCTCAAACACACTGAAGTCTCTTTTTTCACTATAAGCATTAAAAAATACTCAGCTATTTGAAATAGTTGAATAGCCCTCACAGTCTTGGTTGCAATCTTGTGAGAGGTCTCTGCTGATTAGCCCCTTTTGAAATGTGATTGCCAGGACGTACACGCTACGAGATGTGGTCTGGTAAGTGTTGAGTGGACTGGGGTAGGACCCTGCCCCGTTCCATAAACTGAACGTACTTGTGCTACTTTGGCCTAAGCATGTTTTAAACTACGGGAGCCACAAAAATCTGTAAACTCTTATTCTTGCCAACAACTAAAACCTCTGAGTTTTCATGCACCCTACAATCACACCATTTCTAACTTGCCCTATGCCTCATAATTCACTTTTTAAACATGATTTCATGAGCTTGATTTATCCCTAATAAAATTCCAACTTGTCAGCAGCAACCAACTGCTCATGCCTCTCATGTATGTTCTAAATTCCAATCCTGATTTTGATGGGCCCTAGCTGTCCAGCCTTCTCTGTGTCCTAATCTGAGGTAGGAATGAAAACACTGAACAGGATGAGGCCCAAAGCAGTGCCCTTGGACACCACACTCTTGACCCTCACCCCATCCACCTTTCTGGGGACCCAGCTTCATTAATTGTCTTCTCTTTCTTCCTCTTTCTTTCTCTCTCTCCTCCCTCTTCTTTTCACTTCCAGTCTCTCCAATGCATCTAGTCCTTCCTTTCCGTCTGTCCCAGACCACTGCACTGACCAACTACTTCTAACACTGGACTGTGCTAAAAAAATGTGCATCTGGCACACAATTAGGGCTCAGTAGTGAACAAATGAGTCAACCTCTTATCATGGAAAAGAGGTACTAGAAACCCTACTACTGTTAGGTATCCTTAACCAGCCTGTTTTAAATCCACCACCAGCAATAGCACAGCCTCAAGTGCCTATCACACTTTTATCTGTCAGAACATAAACAGCCACATTTACCCACATTTGAAAAACAAACAAATATGCAATAATCTATAGTGTTTCGCTCCACCAGCTTAACAATCTGATCAGAAAAAGGAATTAGTTATTTAGAGATAATACGATTTTTATGAACTCTAAAATCACTATTCTGTTTTCTGACTACTCAGAAACCATCCATGTGATATTCTGTCCTAAAATATCACATTGGAGAAGGGGGAATGAGAAGGGGATGTGGGGAGAAGGTCACACCATTTCCCCTGGATCTGGTTCACAGAATCCATTGTCTCCTGCGAATATGTGGACGTCTCCAGGATGGTAATGCCTCTCCAGTTTTTCATAGCTCCTCAAGGATGACAGACAGTGATGAGACAGTCTCAACGCCCTATTTCTTCCAAATTCAGTGCAACAATCATATCAAGTCTTAAATCAAAACTCCTCTGAGAACCATAGTACTATCAAACTTCCCAAGACACTTGATAATTTAATTCACTCCTGTATCTGTTCTACATCTTGGTGCTGAGAGCTAATTCACTTGGTAGCAGTGACGTTCGCAAAACAGCTGGTGAGTAACTGTGCTGTTCTCTACCACTTTTCACCCCACTGGTGTCGTCTGTGTGTCAGTTTCAGATCTTACCCCCTTCCTGGGTTTCTGATGCTTCCTCTCCTTCCTTCACTGAGCTACACCCTGTATTGTATTGATCTGGTGTGTGTTGGTTCCGTTTTGAGAGACTCTCATCATCCCTTTTGATGTTTTCACCTTTCGGAGTCCTAGGGCAATGGACTGTACCCTTCTCCATATTCTTCTGGAATACCTCCAAACGCAAAGAAACATTTTGGAGAGAGCAAGAAGGTCACATGCATGCAGCCTTTGAGGAGACTGCCTACCAGAGAAGAAATAAGACAGTATCAAGCAAATGAAATGCAAGGCGAGCAAAGGTTAACTTAAGTTGCTTAAAAAAATGAAACAAATAAAATAAAATAAAAGTAATGTAAAGGAATTAAAGACAAGGAGTGGAAGAACTGTCGACATATCAAAAAAGGGGGGGGGGCAAAGCTTGGAAAAGATGACCAGGACACCCACAGATGTAAAGGTAGTTGATTACACATACTGCTGACATTACTAGAGAGGGGCATGTTTATTTGGTGAGATGGCAGAGTTTCATAAGAACAGAAGTAAAAAATGTAGTTCATTACAAGTTTTCAGAAATTGATTTTTCACATATAGTGAGATTTGAAACTTACTGTGTTAATTAGTCCTACAAATTTTTCTCCATAACACCCACCAATTTATCTCCCTAAACATGCAACACCCATGTGTGCTCATACACACTGAAACCTAAGGATGAAGGGATGGTGTGAAGGTAAAGAAAAAAAGAAGAAGTTGGCTTTTCCCCTGTTTTTCCCTAGTCCTGCTTTCAAGCACACTTATCTGGGGAAACATATTAGTGCCGTCTTTGAAAAGGCTACGTTTTACATTTCTAGAAAACTCAAATTTTCTCCTTCTGAGGTCAAGCTGCCACTTCAAATAGATTTTTATCTTCAGAAGCTTTTTCCGATGGAAAAGCCTTCAAAAATCAGAAAAGAAATGGATATATTTTTTGATGATATCATCTTTCCCTATCTTGTATTACATTATTTTATAGCTTATGCTTATATACTATATATCATACTATATCTAAATATAAAACATTGATTCCACTCATTCATAACTTTCTTTTTAAAAAGTCTAACTACAGCACCACCATCAGAGTGAGCCATTAACATGAGCTGGGATTAAAGAAGAAGATGAAGTTTGATGCTCAACCTTAGACCACTTCAAGCTTCCCGGTTCAAAGATACGTTTAAACCATAATGTTCCCATTTCTCTAATGGAGTCAGAAGTGCTCACCATTCTCCAGTTGAGGCACACATGTTCAGCAGCATAAGAGAGAAGTCAAGCTTCCACTCTCAGGAAAAAAAGCATCTCCAAAAAAGTTAAATGAGATCCACCAAAAAGCACATCACTGATTTACCACAAGTCTTTACGGAATCCCCAAATACTCATTGCCAAGTAGTGTCAACCACAGAGATCTTGTGTTTTCCATTCAAACATAGCCATACAAAATTAAGTGACGTTTGGAACAGCAGGATAAAACAATTAAAACAGCCCTGGAGAGCCATTAAGGCAGGGGTATTCAGAGTTCAGTCTATTTCTACCCATTCTAATAAAGACACACACACACACACACACACACACACACACACACACACACACACATCCAGTTCATGTTACAACCAGCATAGCAAGCTAGTATTTTCTTTTTTTGGTTTGGCTGCAAAGGCCCATGGAGAACCAACAAAGATAATTATTAAGATAACTTGGTTAAAGGATTAAGACTTATATCAAGTCAAGGATTATACGTGATTTTTATTTTCTCCATTAAAATGTATTACTGTCATAATTATAGAAAATATGTCACTATTAAATACCTTTAAAATGAAATTTTAAAACAATATCAAGCAAAGTCAAATGTGTCTAGTTTGAATGAAGTCTTTTATGACAAAAAGGACTGGAGAAAGTGGAGAACAATGCTTAGGCATCATGAATTACTGCATCTAAATGATTATTCTAAAAATAAAAGTGGCATTAAAATGGACTGCTTTACAGGCAAGCAGGGTGCCAAAGTAAAAAAATGATTCAATTAAACATAGAGTTGAAAACAATCTACCTACACATGTTGAGGATCAGAGTTTATGTTAATTCATATATTACGAAAGAGCTGATTAAAGAAAGACATTTATAAAAATTATGTATAATTGATATATTAAGATCTATACTAGTCTTACTTCCAAAACCTAGCAATAGAGCCAGAGTACAAATTAGCCTGATTTGGAATCAAATGGTTTTATACACAGCCAGTAAGCTTAAAATCAAAATAGTTGTCTTTAAGCCAAAAACAGCACTTGTATTGAACATCACTATTGTTAAAGTACCTATAGTGTGACAGGCCCTAGGCCAAGGACTTTATTTTCACTGTCTCATTTAATCCCTATAACAAATTTGCATGATAGATACTACTGTTATTTCCACTTTATAAAGAAACTGAGGCACAGTTCCAAATCACACAACCAGAAAAGGCAGCATCAGAATTTTCAGAAGGCTGGACTTCAGAACCCATACTTATACATTCCCTATGGGGGGAGCAATAATTATAGTGTGAACCACAGAAGAAAGGTACGTACACCCTCATATTCCTCCTTCATTCTACAAAGATGCTCTGCTTACATCAGTATACTTTTTTTCAGATACTTCTGATCTAATTATTTATTGTCAAAGCAATGTCACCATTCTTTGTGTCTTCTAATAATATTTTACAAACCTCAAAATAGATCAATATATGTTAAAATGGCATTAATTAGTCTTATCTTAATTGTAAAAGTAACACGTTTAGGGCAGAATGGTTGGCAAATACAGAAAACACTTTATATCAGTGATAATCCCATTACTCAGAGGTAAATTTGTCAACATGTGCATGTATCTTCTAGACTTTTTTTTTCTGTGTGTAGATTTTTTTTTAATGGCATCCCACTTGCATATTTGGTCATTTTCTTTTTTGTTGTGGTTTAATAATATATCCTTTTACTGGATGAGATGAAACAAAAGTCCAGGAAGCCTCAAGTTCAAACAAGCTCACACTTCCCTTTTAAGGAAAATGGCCCCAGCACTTCTTTCTTTCATAACTTTCCACCACTTTCATTGTGATTTATTGGTGAAAGCAACCCTACTGGTCAAGCAATAGAGACCTGACCGAGGAAGCAAGTATAGGCCTGATGGCCACATGGGGGCAGAACCTTTGGGGCACAGTTCCTCGAGTTGTCCTGGCTGGAATTTTGTGTAATGGGAGTCCTCCACATCCAGTGACTGAAAGCAAGCAATCAAATCATCTCCAGGATAGATACACTAGAAGATTTTACTCTATGAACCCAGACCCATGACCTTAGGCTTGGAAGAATTAAGATCCATGGTAATCAAATGTGTAGTTGAAGAAGGAACTTCCTCTGCCCTGATTACAAATCTCTACTCCTAAGTGCCATCTGTCCAAATCTCTTCTCAATACTTTAAAAAGTGTGATCACAGCATCCTTAAACACTTTCCCCAATCATTACATAGTTAATGTTTATTAGTTGAGCATGTATTAATAGCACTGTGACAGGTGCTGAAGAGTAAGATATATATGTATAAGAGTACATGATATACATATGAATATAAGTTACATACTTATGAGGAAGTAAAGGACATAGAAATCAAGGCAGTAACTGAGCCATGAAAAAAAGAAAAGAAAAAATTATTCTGACATTGGTTTAAGTGGTAAGGTTTATTCAAGACTATTGTAATAGCAAAGACAGAGATAGGGCTGAAATCTGAATACAAGAACAAGAGGGGATTTATAACAAATGAGCAGGTAGAGAGCCATTTATGGGTGGATGGAAAATTACTAAGGTAACATCAAGGACAGGTGGAATTCTTCCTAAACGGATCTAACAGGATTTTTGCTAAGGGAAGGCCAGAGCAACCAGATAGAAAGGGTGGGGAGATTTTATCTAAAGGGACTTGGCAGGATTCTTGCTAAGACTAGGCGGAGAAGGCCTGGAGAGGCTTTGTGCAAGGGGTTGAGGAAGACTGTGGCAAAGCCATGGTCTAGTCAAGAAGAGGGCTTAGAGGAGCATAGCTTAAGTTTAATCAAGGACAGTGTCTTTTCAGAAGCCAGGAAAGTCTCACAGTATGAGTGGGACTTGAGTTGGACCTTCAACATAGGATAGGCTGTGGACAGGTGAAAAGGGGAGGTAAGCTACTTACACAGAGGGATCTATAAACAAAGATGCAGAAGGAGGTGGAGAGACACACTTAAAGTACAGAGAGCAAAAACTAGGAAATCAGTAGAACATAAAGAGCAGACCCAAGGTGGATGCCATGTCCACTACAGGACTGATCCAGTAATTAGATATTTGATCTTGCAGGACATCAACATTTTTATTGCCTGCTACACTTTTTTTTAGAGTAGAGCTTTCAATGAAGTAAAAGCTAGCATATCAACAACGTTCATCCAAAAAGTTAAATATACATTCCTAACCAATAAAGTCAATTTAACTAAGCTTATAAGTCTACTAAATGTACTTCATGACATATAGATTAAAACAGACTACAAAATTAATGTTTATAAATATATATTAAAATTAAAACATACTAAAAAATTTATAAAATTCTAGGATTTAAACTGTAGCTATGTATACATACTATAAAATATTTGGTGGCAAATCTTTATCGTAAAGACAAAGAAAGCCAAATACACAATCCACCTATGCTGCCTGCAGGGCTTGTAAGCAATAACATGTGTGTTTATCACCATCAAACAAGACATTAGCATCCTTTTCCTAAAGAGGATTCTTTTTGCCAAGCTTAGTGCTACAAAATAAGGAAAACTGACAAGGTCTTAACCAAAAGACTATTCAATAATGTTAAGTCTCAGCCACCAAATCTAGCTTCCAGTAAGAAATCTAATTTCTGTTCAGTGTGACAACATAATTTAGCCACTTTGAGAAGAAACCATGTTGAACGGCTTTTCCTCCTACTAAATGGCTTTTGTGGAGTCTGACTTCAACAAGCACTGCATGCATGAATGAATGATGTCAACTACTTCAAACAAGGGCTAAACCAGTAAACAGCTACAGATAGGACAGATTTCATAAGCTTTCCCTGATAGAATTATCTGTATAACTAAGGAATCACAAGTTAGCTTTCCTAAATGTCTCTCCTTTGTGTGTGTTAATCTTTTCAGACATAAACAGAAAGTTTCCCGATACGATTTTCAAGTTCAAAATGAGTGTTGGAGGATGAAGTCTCTGACTTCAGGAGCAACATATACTGGAAAGTAATTAGACACTGACTCAGTTTTCGCCTAAAATGAGGAATGGATACAAACATCATGACTCTCCCCAACTGTAGCAGATGAGAAATCTCATCCAGTTGAGGAATTCTCTTCCACAATAGCACCTTATATACAAATCTTAGTCCAGAAAAGAAATAAGACCTTAGCTAGTATAATATTTTATCTTATAATAAGTAAAAAAAGGTAATATATCTGTAAATTGGGTACATTGAATATATATCTAAATCTTTCTATGTCAAATACCTGCAAATAAAATAGTCACTTAGTATTTATTTATCATTCTCTTTTTTTCTAAGACTTATTTTATACAATTTCCTTGTTAAAAAGTGAAATGTAGTTATATATACACACATGTATACACATGTATATGTACATCTGTAGTGATATATAGTATCTATATGTGTAGTAATATAAAACTTATTACAAAAAATAAACACTATGAACCTAATGTCCTGTGTCCATGATAGATAAACATCTTTGGTTATAACACATAGGATTACTGTTCCTTATTTCTTGGTTTTTAAATACACAAATATTTAAAGAAAACACATACTTTATTTTCTTCTTTTTACTATGATCTTAAAATCCAGACCACTAATTATTCAACTGGACTCAGATTATGAATTTTGCAAAGTGAGCAAGAATGTTTAATTATGTGTCAGAGAAGCATCCAATCATTATACTACAAAAACTCACTCATTTTGAATGACTATGGGGAAAGTATGACTGAATTACAAAGAATATTTGGAAAAACAGGGAAATTTACTCATTTCAGATAGATGGAATGACTCCAACTTTGAAGTGGAATAGGAAAGTGACAGATAAAAAGTTGAGACACCCAAGTTTTTAGGGCAACAATGTTGTTACTCAGGAGTATAAACTTAGGCCCATCATTCAACCTGTCAACACTGCTCTCTCCAACTTTCAAAGACAATCTCTGTTACCTGCATTTTCTTTTACATATATACTTACATGACTATGTGCATATTCATATGTTATATGAGTATATGTAACACAAGGGAAAGTTTTTGAAAAGTAGAAAGGGAAATATAATTAGGAAGACTGATTACCAAGTGGCTACTAACATTGTCCCTATGTAGAGATCTGGCCAAGTCAGCTTCAAAAATTCCCTTTGTGATGCAGCATCATTCACATAGCTATATTTATTAGATAAAATAACCTTAAATACAGTTATTTTCTCCAGTGCTTATTAATTAAACAAGCCCTTTTACTAACAGATGGGTCAATGGTAAATTAGCTCAGGTCACACAAGCTATTAAAAAAATGATTTATAATTTAATCAAGTCATCTGAAAGTTTATGTGAATAGATTACATACAGACAATATAAATGCACCTGCTTAGACACCAGTACATAAGGAAGTGACTAAAAAGAACAAAGAAAAATTAACAAGAAAATCTGGCAAGACTTTCAAAGGCCACAACAGGTAGAATAATTTTCCCCTCTTAATTCAATTTTAAATGCTTAACTGCATTCACAGCTAGTGCTGGGAATATACTTTGGGTGGGGGCTCAAGGGTGCTGAATTTCTGATTTGCTCAAAAATCTATTTGAAATAATTGTTTATTCAAGGTACATCTATCACTATAATAGTAGTTCCTCCTTTATGAGAAAGACAAACGTTGTAAATGTGCTGGCAGGTCAGGAGTTATATTTGCCACATGAGTAGAATAAAAAAGGAGTAAGAGAAATAGGTATCATCAAATCTTGGGCTGATGTCCATAATGAGAAGGCAGCAATGGAATGGAAAACCCCGTCCAAAATAACTGTATCCAAAGAAAGGAAAAGGGAAGCAGTGAGTGTTCTATTCCACGCAGCCCCTTCTATGTGGAAAGCCACAAATCACCTGCGTGAAATGAGTGGAAACAGCTATGCTGTCACTGTGGAGTTGCCTGGAACAGTGGGGAATGTGGATGGCAAATGACTAAAGAGAAACGGCAACAGAGGTACAGAGGGAAGATACAAGAATCATAGGAGTAATTGACTCTGTACCCTATGGTTGATCATTAACAAAAGGGTAGAGTAAGCACAGATTTTAATTTTTTTCTCAAAATAAATAAGTAACAAAATAAAAGGAGATAAAAATTAAGAACTCAGCTCTAGAGGTGGGCTGACTGGGTCTGAGTCCTGGCTCTGCCACTTAGCTATGGGATTGTGGGCAAGTTACTCAATCTTTATCAGTTTCTGTATCTGTGAAAAGGGGGAAATAATCTCCTTTCAAAACTTTTCTAGAACTGTTATAAGAAACAAAGAAAAAGATCATAGCCAGCATTCATTTCACATCTACTACATTCGAAACCATGTTCTAAACACTCCAAATGCATTCATTCATATATATTCTTCACAGCTGTATGAAATCAATTCTAATATTTGCCCTATTTTCATAGGTGACAAGATGAAGCTTAGCCAAGTGTTCCATAATATCAGCTTAACTTCATGACCCTAAATTACAAAAAGAAAGGTAGTACTGAGAGAGAGAGAGAGAGAGAGAGAGAGAGAGAGAGAGAGAGATTCACAAAAATACAGTCATTAAAAAATCACAACTAGTATCAATGAAGAGAAAGGGGCCAAACAGAGAAACCCATGTGCTACACAGAGAGCTCAATGATGTAATTAGATTTTTTAAAAACACAAAAACTAAAAAGATACTTAACAATAATAATACTTTTATAGGTCTAAGTCCTCCATGAGATGAAACTGGCAATAAAAACAACTATTTCAGGAGCGCCTTGGTGGCTCAGTTGGTTAAGCATCTGACTTTGGCTCAGGTTATGATCTCACGGGTCATGAGTTTGAGCCTTGCGTTGGGCTCTGTGCCGACAGCTCAGAGCCTAGAGCCTGCTTTGGATTCTACGTCTCCCGCCCCTGCTCGCTCTCTGTGTCTGTCTCTCTCTCAAAAATGAAAAAATGTTAAAATATATATATAAAGCAACTATTTCAGATTGACATATTGTTAAAACATTAAAGAGGGAGACCCGTTATCAAAGACGTGTAATAAAGTTCAAACAACAGAGAAAATAGAGTTCTTCAAATTTCCTCATCAAGAATATACTTCAGAATATATATTCCTCATCAAGAATACACCTGGGTGGCTCAGTTGGTTAAGCATCTGACTTTTTTTTTCAAGCTTATTTATTTAATTTAAGAGAGACAGAGACAGCATGAGCTGGGGAAAGGGGCAGAGAGAGAGGGAGAGAGAGAATCCCAAGCAGGCTCCACACAGCCAGCACAGAGCCTGATGTGGGGCCTAAACTCACCAACCATGAGATCTTGACCTGAGCTTAAATAGAGAGTTGGCCGCTTAACTGACTGAGCCACCCAGGTGCCCTAAGATGCTGATTCTTGATTTCAGCTCAGGTCATGATCCCAGGGTCAGGGGATGGAGCCCCCATGTTGAGCTCCAAGCTGGACATGGAGACTGCTTAAGATTCTCTCTCCCTCTGCCCCTCCCCACCCCCACCGTGTATGCATGGGTACTCTCTCACAGAAAGAAAGAAAAGAAAAGAAAAGAAAAGAAAAGAAAAGAAAAGAAAAGAAAAGAAAAGAAAAGAAAAGAAAAGAAAAGAAAAGAAAGAAAGAAAGAAAGAAAGAAAGAAAGAAAGAAAGAAAGAAAAAGTATATTTCATGTTTTTCCTTGGTCATTTTCTCTCTCTCTTTCACTGATGCCTGGGTCCTAATCTATATACATACCAGATTCTTTCCCATCTGTTTTAAAACTAAAATGACATCCTCTCCAGCATCTATAGTCTCCTGATTTGTTCATTTTGGCCACTCTGACTGGCGTGAGGTGATATCTGAGTGTGGTTTTGATTTGTATTTCCCTGATAAGGAGTGACGTTGAACATCTTTTCATGTGCCTGTTGGCCATCCGGATGTCTTCTTTAGAGAAGTGTCTATTCATGTTTTCTGCCCATTTCTTTACTGGGTTATTTGTTTTTCGGGGGTGGAGTTTGGTGAGCTCTTTATAGATTTTGGATACTAGCCCTTTGTCCGATATGTCATTTGCAAATATCTTTTCCCATTCCGTTGGCTGCCTTTTAGTTGTGTTGGTTGTTTCCTTTGCTGTGCAGCCGCTCTGGAAAGCAGTGTGGAGGTTCCTCAGAAAATTAAAAATAGACCTACCCTATGACCCAGCAATAGCACTGCTAGGAATTTATCCAAGGGATACAGGAGTACTGATGCATAGGGGCACTTGTACCCCAATGTTTATAGCAGCACTCTCAACAATAGCCAAATTATGGCAAGAGCCTAAATGTCCATCAACTGATGAATGGATAAAGAAATTGTGGTTTATATACACAATGGAGTACTACGTGGCAATGAGAAAGAATGAAATATGGCCCTTTGTAGCAACGTGGATGGAACTGGAGAGTGTGATGCTAAGTGAAATAAGCCATACAGAGAAAGACAGATACCATATGGTTTCACTCTTATGTGGATCCTGAGAAACTTAACAGAAATCCATGGGGGAGGGGAAGGAAAAAAAAAAAAAAGAGGTTAGAGTGGGAGAGAGCCAAAGCATAAGAGACTCTTAAAAACTGAGAACAAACTGAGGGTTGATGGGGGGTGGGAGGGAGGGGGGGGTGGGTGATGGGTATTGAGGAGGGCACCTTTTGGGATGAGCACTGGGTGTTGTATGGAAACCAATTTGACAATAAATTTCATATATTAAAAAAAAAAGAAAAGAAATAAAAAGAATAAATAAATAAAAGACTGAAATTACTCAGAAAAAAAAAAAACAACTAAAATGACGAAAAATACTTCTGTCCTTTCTTCTTTTCCTTCCCTTTGCTCCCCTGGTCCCTGCATTTCAGCCTCCATTCTTCCCCTCTCTTTAATCCAAAGCAATTAGGTCTCTATTCCCACTGGTCCCCTACACATACCAAACAAAAACTTTCGTAACTGCAAGTTTAGTGGATTCTTTTCAGAACTGCTCTTTTCAGGACCTGGCTGAGTTTTTCACATTATCACCCATATTCCTCTGCAACTCTCTGCCTTCCTCAGCATCTGGCTGGTCTTCTGGCTACCCCTCCAGTCAATCCTTCTCATATTCTTTGGTTCCTCTTTTATCCAACTCTAACTATTGGTATTCTATTATTTCACCTCTTCTATTTCATTCAGAGATGAGATACATTCTATTTTAATAATCCTCCAAGCTTTACTTTGGGCACAGTCCCAGGTGCCCTCAACTCTCCAGATCTTAGCACTAAAACCTTCCTGGGGACATAAGGCAAACAAAGACAACAAAAACAAAAACAAATACTCCCACTTAACTGTCACTCTGTTTAACCCAGCCCATTGCTTTCTCATTAGGAATTCAGCTTCCTCTGGAATCCCCAATAGGCCTTGTTCATAACATTTATTTGGTTTTTCAGTATCTCCATTTCCCTCTTACTTCTCCTAAGGGGTTTGATCATACAAAAAGCCTTTGGTTGCTTTTCTGTTTCCTCAGGGGCTTTTTTGTCTGTCTGTACCTGTGCTCGTTGCTAAGCTGCTTCAGAATTCACTCTCTTGTCTCACGCATCAGGCCAATAAGGAATGACTTCTATCTTATTCTCTGTTGAGTTACAACAGGGCTTTCAACTATTCATCTGAAGTTCCTTGTGTTTTACAATTTCCCCTCAACTCAGATAATGCTGGTGGATCTGTAGGATCATTGATTTAAATCCCTGAAAAGACAGACCGTTACAAATACAGCAATCCCAAGGAGACCATTTTGAACCAGAGACAGAATTATTTTTCAAATTTGCAAAAATTTGTTTATACAGGGAAATGTATGTTTGTTTACTCGAATCCCAGAAGAAAGAGAGCACATATTTGCTTGGTAATCAACCATTAAGCATGAAAAAAGTTTCATGTCTAAAATCTTTAAATTTCCTTTCTGTCTTGAGATTTTTTTTTTTAAGCTCAGATATGTTTCTGCATAAAAGTCACTGAACGAGTAATAATTGTTTTTCCATTTTCAGATTCTACTGACAAACGTAGATATCACTCTCCATCCAGTTCATTATAATGAGGCAACAAACGAGAGCCTGAAGTTGAAATTCCCAGGAAACCCAAACATACTTAAGGAAAGAATAAGATCAAGCCTCACTCCTTTCTCCAAAGCCTTCTTTTCTGATCTTGGCCTACCAGATGTCATATTCCTCAAAAATCACCCTAAAATCAACAGTGTCTACTATCCAAATTTTGCACTTGATTACTTTACGTAGTTTATCATTCTAGATTTTTCAAGTACTTGCCATCTCTCCATTATTATAATAGTATAGTATACTCCTTTTGTATGCATCGATGCTAAATAAATTATAAGCATCTGACTAAAACTCACTGATGCTTTGAGCTCTAACAGCACTTGATTTCACCCAAGTCTTAGCTTCCTCATTAATTCCTATTTCAAATTTCCAGCATTTCCACTATCTTGAATTACTCTGAGCTATCATCTATATTATGAGCAGTAAGGGATCTGAGTAGGTCATTTGAATTTTAGAATGATGTTTCTATTTCACAAAAATCATGACATCTAAACTCCTTTCCTTGCTGTTCAAGAGAATGTGCTGTACCTAAAGGTTATTAATCAGCCATGAAACTTCTTAAATTAATTGACAAATCCTTCATTAGAGATTCAATGACAATTACAAACAAATTTTAAAAAGCTCCCTAAGGTTCATGGAAATTAACATTTCTAATTACTCAGTTGAATTTCATAATAAAATACCTTAAACAAATTATGGTTTTTTTGGCAAAATGCTTTATCAAGTCTCTAGAGGAATAAAGCATTATATAAGTAAGGTGATCGTATATTTTATCATCCAAATGGAGACACTAAATGGTAAAAACATTGAATTTGTAAAAAGAAATGCTATTAATAACAACACAAAGACAACAAGCAAAAACCAGGACTGTTCTAGGCAAACCAGGACATAAGGTCCCCTCTATACATGGCACCTAAACACCAAACTGAGTCCTTGTTCTCAAGAATATGTCTAAAATTTAGTGAGTTTAATACAAAAAGGTGTCAGAGAATATGTGGTCAGAAAAGATAACTGGAAGAACTCTGTGCAAAGGTGAGAGCAAAGATGTAACTCTAGACTAAAATGACACCCAAATTGTATTATGCGGTATTAAAACATAGCCCCACATTCTCTGATATTCCTCGTTGAGAGGTACAGTCTATGTTTCCCACTCTTGAATCTGGTCTCTCAGAACACTGGATCAATAAAGTAGGTGAAAGTGACACTGCCCCAGCTCTGGGCACTGGCCTTAACATGTCGGCAGCTTCCACTTGCTGTATCTCGGTAGTGCTGTTTAGATCACCTATTCCTCACTGATCTCTTTGCCCGTTTGATCCATCAGTTACTGACACAAGGGAGTTAAATGGATTTGTCCACTTCTCCTTTCAGTTCTATCAGCTTTTGCCTCCCATAGTTTGACATACATTAAGAATCATTATGTCTTCTTGTGAAATTAATACCTCTATCATTATATGATACCTCTTTTTATCCTCATGGGCTTCTGAATCATCAGGAAGTGTCTACTCAGTCTGAAATTAATATAACTACTCCAGCTTTCTTTCAAATAGTGTTAGTATGGCATTTTTTTTCCTATATCAATTTACCTTTAATCCAAGTCTTTATATTTAAGGTAGGTTTCTTATAAACAACATAGAGTTGGGTCTTGTTTTTTAATCCACACTGACAATCTCTGCCTTTTAATGGTTGTATTTAGACCAACTATACCCTAAGTGATTTGGACATAGGTATATTAATATCTACCTTGTTTGTAACTGTTTTTATTGTATTTGTCCTTTTTTTGTTTATTCCTTTTCTGCTTCCTGATTTTAACTGAGCATTTTATATGATTCTATTTTATATCTTCTTAGCATATCAATTTTATTTTTTGAAATCTTCACAGTGGTTGTCCTTCACAGTTGCACATTTCTAAGTCTAGTTTCAAATAATACTGTATCAGTCATGTGTAACTTTGTACCTTCTAACAGAGTGCTCTCCTTGCCATCACTCACCCCGTGTGATACTGCTGTCACAGATTTCACTTACCCAGATGCTATAATCACCCAATACATTGTTGCTATTATTGCTTTAAATACACATTGCATTTCTACTTCGACTAGATGAGAATAAAAGATTGTACGTTACGTTTCTTTACTCCTTCTCAGACACTCTTTATAAAGATCCAAGTTTCTAACCTGTATCATTTTCATTTTGCTTAAAGTATTTTTAAAATTTCTTAAAAAAACAAGTCTACTGCCAATGAATTCTCTTCAGTTTTTATTTGAGAAGACTTCTATTTCTCCTTCACCTTTGAAAGGCATTTATTGGATATAGAATTCTAAATTGGTGATTTTAAAAACTATTTTCTTAAGTATTTCACACCATTCCCTTCTTGATTTCATGGTTTCAGATGAGAAGTCTGATGTAATTCTTATCCTTGCTCCTCTGTAGGTAAAGTATTTTTTCTTCTAGCTTCATTCAAGATTTTCTCTTTGCCTCTGTTTCTCTGCAGACTGAATAGGATATGGCTAGGTGTAGGGGGATTTTATTTTTGTTTTTCAGTTTTGTTTACACATAAGTATATACTTGGTGTGCTCTGAGTTTCATGGGTCTGTGGTGTGGTGTCTGTCATAAATTCTGGAAAAGTCTTCTGCTATTTTTACCTTAAATACTTCTGCTCGATTCTTCTGCTGGTATTCCAATTATGCATGTCTTACACTTTTTGATATTATCCCACAGTTCTCAGATGTTCTATTTTCTTTTATATAAATTTATTTATTTATTTTTAGAGAGAGACAGTGAGTGGGGGAAGGGAAGAGAGAGAGGGAGAGGAAGAATCCCAAGCAGGCTCCATGCTGTCAGCACAGAGCCCTCTGCAGGACTCCATCCCATGAACCATAAGATCACGATCTGAACCAAAATCAAGAGTCAGATGCTTTAACCAACTGAGCCACCCAGGCGCCTCTCAGATGTTCTGTTTTTCTTTTTCTTCTTCTTCCTTCTCGCATTTCAGCTGAGGAGGTTTTTGCTGACCTGTATTCACGTTCTTTGACCCTTTCTTCAGCTGCGTCTACTGAGTACATCAAAAGCATCTTTCATTTCCGTTATAGCAGTTTTTTTTTAATTCTCTTTTGATTCTTTCTTAGATTCTTTCTCATTTTTCTGTTTACATTACCCATCTTTTCTTGCATTTTGTCTACTTTTTCCACTTGAACTCTAAATATATTAATCACAGTTATTTTAAATTCCCTCTCTGATAATTCCAACATCTGTGCCATATCCGAGGCTGGTTGTGATGACTGTGTTGCCTCTCCAGGCTGTATTTTTTTCTAACCTTTTGGAATGCCCTATAACTTTGTGCTAAAAGCCAAACATGAGGATTTATGTTAACCCGGCTAAGAGTTATGCTGTGTTTACTGTTCACTGTAACAATAGGTACCAGAGACTTCAAATTATTCTAGTGTTGCTGTTTTTTTACTCCTCCTGACTTGAGGTTTCCATTAGTACTCCTCTTCACGGAGAGTCTGTGTCTTGCAACTCTCAGCTATCACCTGCTGTTATTATGCTGGAACCCTGTTGGCATTGTGGTAATGTATGAGGGAGTGTGAACGTTCTCCAATCTTCTGAGTGAGTCTGATTTCTTTTAGTGAGCCTGCATCATGGGATGTGACCTTCACAAGCGTTTCTCCAGTGGCATAGCTCTTTTTTCCCTTTCAACCCCCTACTTCCTTCCCTGACTGCAGTGTTCCCAATCTACTTCCTTGAGGCCCTGACCATTACTGACTCTGGTTTTCCCCACTTATGTGAGGCAGAAAGGCTGGAAAGAGTCTGAGTGGGAGAGACTCCCTTCCACCACCTTGGATAAGGATTCTAGCAAAGATTTTTCCCCACAGAACAGGTTTCTGTGATGGATAACACTCTGGATGTTATCTGATGGTGATTATTCTTCCTCTTCCCATACCAGAGCAACAAGGGGATTTTCCATGATTTCCACTGTGAGAACCCTATGGGGGTTCCTGGAGGCAAAGCCCAAGAAAGTGTGGGGACATCCCTAAGACTATGGCCCCCAAGAGTTTTCACCCTCATGCTAGACCACACCCATTCCCCATCAACGCATAAAAATTACCAAGTATCCTTCCCAGTTTATGGCTCCACCAGCTTGTGCTCCACTGAGGATATCTGGGCTATGTCTATCTGGATATGTCTGTCTCTCCAGAGTTTAGTACAGCAGTTTGCCCTGTGGCCTCCATTCTCTGATGAACTGAACCAAAGTTGCTGACGTTCAGCTCACCTAGTCCTTTCTCCTTGTAAGAATGGGAGCATCAGCTTCCAAGCTCTTTATATGTTGGAACTGAAGCTAAAAGTCTCACTTCCTATGTTCTGGGATGCTCACTCAGAGAACCCAGAGAACTCTAAGAGAGCCCAAGCCACATGAAGAGTCAGCACCAACTTGCCAGCCATGTAAGCCATGCTGGCAACGGATCCCTTGCATCTCATTCAACTGCACAAAATGATAGCAAATGAAGAAGAAACAAACTTTTCCCACCCTTCTCCAATTGCAGATTCATAAGCAAAATAAATGATAGCTGCTGTCTTAAGTCTCTAAGTTTTGGGGTGATTCCTTTTGCAATAATATATAAGCAGAACATTCCTAACATGATCTTCAAGGCCTTGCAGATTTCTCAAAATTCAATTCACACCAATCTCCCCTGAACATACCCCATGTCACATGGGGCTCTTGGCATCTGTACAACACACCAAGCTTTCCTTGGGGTCTGTCCCTACACTTTACCTGGTTGGTCACATATTATTCAGATCTAAGAGTAAATGTCCCCTCCTCAGCAAGGCTGCCACTGTCCATCCATATAAAGCAGGCTTATTGCTCACCCCTCCTTCTCATGCAAATTACCCACCACTCTCTATCTTAATTCTTTCTCATAGCTCTCTTTTCTTTTATGCAATTTAAATTACAGATGTGTCTGCTGACTTAATTAGTTTTTTTCTCCCCTACTAAGCAGCATAGGCAGCATAAAAAGAAGAACTTAGTTTTGCTTACCATTACATATCAATTCCCTGGCCCAGTACACAGAACACACCAGGGTCTTGGTAAATGCCTCTAAAGGAGGAAGCTCTTTTACTAGGCATGGAAGGGAGGAAGGAAGGAAGGAAGGAAGGAAGGAAGGAAGGAAGGAAGGAAGGAAGGAAAAGGGAGGGAGTGAGGGAGGGAGAGAGAGAGGAAGAAAGAGAGAGGGAAGGGAAGGGAAAAAAGGAAGGAAGGAAGGAAGGAAGGAAGGAAGGAAGGAAGGAAGAGGGAGGGAGGGAGGGAGAGAGAGAGGAAGAAAGAGAGAGGGAAGGGAAGGGAAAAAAGGGAGGAAGGAAGGAAGGAAGGAAGGAAGGAAGGAAGGAAGGAAGAGGAAGGGAGGGAAAGGGAGGGAGGGAGAGAGAGAGAGGAAGAAAGAGGGAGGGAAAGGAAGGGAAAAAAGGAAGGAAGGAAGGGAAAGGGAGGGAGAGAGAGAGGAAGAAAGAGGGAGGGAAGGGAAGGGAAGGGAAGGGAAGGGAAGGGAAGGGAAGGGAAGGGAAGGGAAAAAAGGAAGGAAGGAAGGAGGGAAGGAAGAGAGAGGGAGGGAGGGAGGAAGAGAGAAAGAGGGAGGGAAGAGAAGGGAAAAAAGGAAGGAAGGAAGGAAGGAAGGAAGGAAGGAAGGAAGGAAAAAGGAAGAAAAACATGAACTGACTCTATGCACTCCTTGTTCAGACCATGGCTTCTCGACCTTGGCCCTATTGACACTTTGAGCCAAACAATTATTTCTTGTGAGAGGCTGTCCTATTCATTTGTAGGACATTTCACAGCATCCCCTGCCTCTTGATGCCAGTAACACCACCACCACTCCCTCAGTTGTGAAAAACAAAACTGTTTCCAGATGTTTCAAATGTCTCCTGGGGAGCAAAATCAAGAACCAGTTGAGAACCACTGATTTAGAATGGAAAGATGCTACTTTCCCAGCATCCCGGTTGAAACTAAAAGAATCACGATAATAATGAAGCAACTCAGGGATGTGGATATGCTTTAAACTGAAACCAATCTTATCCATATATCCTTCTCCTGGCCCTCCTCAGAAACCACTTAAACTGAACCATAGGGGCGATATCCAAGATGCCTGGACATTACAATAATTGGAAATTCCACACTTTTTCAAAAAATTCCTCCACTAACCAAAAAAATGCTTCAATTTTCACCAGCTGGGCATGTCTGATATATGACCACAATTCTGAAGACATCAAATATCACAGATTCTTTTGAGGGTCTCCAAATCAAATGATCAAAGAACTCTGATAATAAAAATGGCTAACAGAGACCAATACATTTAAACATTGTCTAATAGGAAAGTTATTCCTATACCATTTAGTCTAGTAATTGAAATCATACTTCTCGCCTAAACAGTATCCCCATTGTCACTTTTGTCAAAAAGATTAGGCATTGTTTGTTTATCTGCTGCAAACTAAATGAAACCAGCTGTGCCAATGAACCAGACTCCAATGCCTTGTCTTCTTCCTCTAAAGGAAGTCAGAGCTGAATCTGCAATAAGAAGAGACTTTAGGGTTTTTAGAATTAGTAGATGTGGTGGGTGGGCTATTATCCTCCTTGGCTTAGGTAAGGATAAGAATTCTACTTTTTCAACTTTCACCTAGACACAAAGAACCCTGGATCTGAAAGGTAAAAGGAATAAACTCATTTACTTCCTTAGCTTTTTTCTTTTTAATCCAGTTCCTCTAGTCGTACATACGTTGTAACGCTGTATTTTGTGCCTTAAATTATAAGCTAACACTGACAACATTATCATACTATGATGCCATTTTCATACCCTGTGATTAATAATGTGGACACAGGCTCGATCTTTAATGCAAATGGTGATAATAAGATTTGGCCTGTGGACTCAAAGTCTAAAAGAAAATCAGAGCAGGCCTAATGAGAAACAGAGACTGGGCCTCGGGAGCATCCTGCAGCAGAGCTCATAAAATGTAATCAGATTTGTCTCTTTTGTACAGAGTTCCCATTTGTGGGTAGGCAGCCTCTCAGGATGCTAGAAATCAGCATGACAATCCAGGTGTCAACACTTAAGATGGAAACTTCAGTGAACCCGGAGTTCAGTGTTTTCCATCTGGGGATTTCTGATTTTTAGAATTCTTCAAACTCCTCCTGATAGTGTTTCAATGGAGTTGACCTTCAGGGCAAGCAGTAAGAGCCACCTCTTTAATCTCACATATTCTGAAAAGGTGGTTAACTGCCACAGCCTTTCTTCTTGCTGCTGCTTGTTTTAATTAACAGCATTTCTTCCCCCTAT
Organism: Panthera tigris; assembly: GCF_018350195.1. NCBI lineage: Eukaryota > Metazoa > Chordata > Mammalia > Carnivora > Felidae > Panthera > Panthera tigris. The sequence goes on along the minus strand of NC_056661.1, from coordinate 93,549,257 downwards.
TTCTCCTGGGGCTTTCAAGAGCTCTTTGAAATGTGTTTAGTATAGTTCAGTCTTGGTTTGGCATAGTCTCTCAATTTATGAGGTCGTTTCATTCAAGTTCAATTATTCAGCACAAATTGGCAGAATGAAATGCTAAAAGAAGATTGGCACTTTCAATCACATAAATCTCATGTTACATAAAGTGAGCAAATTCCTCCATTGTTCTTATTGACCTCTGAGATAACAATTTACGGCTGGCACAAACCAGTGTGGGCAGGCTTCTCTGCTTAGCAGGCTCCCGCAGGAGTAAGGCTTTGGCAACATCACCTCAACAGAAACTGAAGATAAGCAGAAAAAAATGACCAGAAATCAGGACCATCTGTAGGCTGACTTGGTCTAAATAAGTCCAATGCTCTAATTCCAGAGATGGAACAAAGACCTGGCTTTTCCTTTTCTAAGTGACATGAAGTATGGGAAAATCAAAAGCCTCACATCCTCTCTAGATAAGTAGGAAAGAAAGGAGAGGACTCTGTTCTAGACAAAAGGAAAGGTTCATAACTTCTCAGCACTCGTGGCAGGTGCAGAAACCTGAGACGGGGGGCGGGGGGAGGTGGAGAGCTCAGGTGTCTAAGAGAGACTTGGGTGTACTCTGCCTACAGATTCCAGTTCATTGAGGAGCGTGTGGTCCCCACCACATCTCAAGACTGAGGTGCTGTGGTCACAGCTCTTATCTACATCAGCCAGGTATTTATGGGGACTCACACAGAAACGATCCACCAACCCTGACCAATTACATTGCTTAAAGCCAATTCCACTTTGGGGCACCTGGGTGGCTCAGACTCTTGATTTTGGCTCAGATCATGATCTCAGGATCAAGCCCCGCATATGATTCTGTGCAGACAGTCTGCTTGGGATTTCCTCTCTCTCTCTCTCTCTCAAAATAAATAAGCTTAAAAAAAAACCAGTTCAACACGTAAACATAATATTTTTTGCTTAATCAAAATTTGCACAATAATCCAAATGAATCAGTTTGCTTTTACTTTAACAAATTCAGTGGAAAGTCTGACAACAAAGGGTGAAAGTCTCACTATATTTGCTTGGAGACCACAGCCCAAGACAACTGTCCCAAGGATTCCTATGAATACACGCAGTGATGAGGGAGGCTTGATTTAAAAGCAATGAGGCTTAGCATTATCCTCTGCAGTTCCATCCATGCCATTGCAAATGGCAAGATTTCATTCTTTTTTATGCAAAGCAAGTCAAAGAAAGACAAATACCATATGATTTCACTCATATGTGGAATTTAAGAAACCAAACAAATGAGCAAAGGAAAAAAAGTAAGCGAGATTGAGAGAGAGAAAAATCAAGAAACAGACTCTTAATTATAGAGAACAAACTGATGGTTACCAGAGGGGAGGTGGCTGGGGGGATGGGCTAAGCAGGTGATGGGGATGAAAGGAGAGTACTTGTCTTGATGAGGACTGGGTGATGTATGGGAGTGGTGAATTACTATATTGTATACCTGAAAAGAACATAACCCTGTATGCTACCTGGAATTAAAATAATTTTTTTTAATTAAAAAAAAAATAAAAGCACATGAGACTGTGAGTTTGATCAGTCACCCCTGGAGAGAACATATTTTAAATGCTTTAGTCAACATCATCCTCTCTTTCTTCCTTTTGAAAACCCCATGCCATTTTACCTGGGCCTTTTGTTACTGTATTCTAGCTCATATCAAATATACTACATTCTAACTTCTATAGAGTTAGGTATGTGGACCATCTGCCTTCAAGACTGTGGAGTCTCCTAAGGTTAGAATCCACATGTGATTCATCTCTTCTTCACCTACAGTATAAAAAGGGCATAAAAACAACATAATAAACACTTGTCATTGGTTGAATAAGCTCAAAAAAATGTTAACAAGTCTCTTAATATATACAAGTCCCTGGGATAGGGAGCCTGAATGGTTCAGTCGGTTGAGTGTCCGACTCTTGGTTAAGGCTCAGGTCATGGTCTCACAACTCATGAGTTTGAGCCTCAAGTCACACTCCACATTGATGGCTTGGAGCCTGCTTGGGATTCTCCGTCTTCCTCTTTCTCTGCCCCTCTCCTGCTCATGCTCACGTGCACACGCTCTCTCTCTCTCTCTCTCTCTCTCAAAATTAAATAAATAGACATTTTAAAAAAATCCCTTCAAAGGTCCTTGAAAGCTAAAAAGATGATTTTGAGGTTCTAAAGACAATTTTAAATGCAAAATATTATACAATGCATAATTTCTTTAATCTTATATTAAATGTTACAGGGATTTAAAAGAGAGAACATAATCAGGAAACCAAACCAGGATAGAGATCAGTAGTCAGAGTGATGATAAAATGTCTCCCTTCCTCAAATATGAACACACACACACACACACACACACACACACACACACACACAGAGAGAGAGAGAGAGAGAGAAAGCATCTTCAAATGGAAGAACACTGGTTTAAAAAAAACAATCTCTACTCAAATATGAAAATGTGGGAAGTCCAAAGCTTTTATTAAAAAAATTAAAAAGCTTAGTTGTGAGTGTTGTATGTTGACATGATTGCAGTACCAGTCATATTCTTTAGAACCAAGCTCATTATCAACAGGGCTACACAGTATAGAAATCTTAGTCAATTTCTCCCCAACCTATATGTCTCTACAAGAATAAGAAGCTGAAAACAATTCAAGGTAATAAAAAGCCTCTCTATTCCTTCTGAATTTTCAAAACTATAGCTAACAGCAACTCCATCTAAGTCAACAAGTACACAAACTTTTTGGGGGTGGAGAGGACAATATCTTTTGATTGTATTATTTAAAGAAGAACTATGAAATAAAAGATGACATAATATATACCATAAGTAGTAAAAAAAAAAAAATACACATACTGTCATAAATTTAGTGCCAAATTAGTGAGGTTTGAAATGCACAAGTGTTATGGATTATGTCCTCCAAAAAAGGTATATTGGAGTTTTAGTCTCTAATACCTCAGAATGTGATGTAAGTTCTTTGGAAATAGGGTCTTTACAGAGGTAATCGAGTTACAATGAAGTCATTAGGGTGGGCCCTAATCCAATATGATCTCTGTCCTTACAAAAAGGGAAAATTTGGATACAGACACACACACACACACACACACACACACACACACACACACACAACATCATGGGAACATGAAGGCAGAGATTGAGGTGATGCACCCACAAGCTAGAAGTGCCAAAGATTGCCAGCACACTGCAGAGACTAGGAGAGAAACAGGGAACAGATTCTCCCCTACAGAACCAACCCTCAGAAGGCACTAACTCTGCCGACACTTTGGTCTTAGACTTTTAGCTTCCAGAACTGTTAAAATACAAGTTTTTGTTGTTTAAGCCACCCTATATGTGGTACTTTGTTTGGGCAGCCCCAGCAAATTAATACAATGAGGTTCATGGCAAAATCCAAACTTGACACGTGTAAATCAAGGCATATATGTAAAATGCTCACAGACTAAAAAATAGTGAGATCCCTACAAATGCCAGGCAGTTTTACCCCAAGACAATGATAGCTGCTCTCAGAGAAGATGCAAAAGATAACGTTTAAAGATAGAGGCAGGGGTGCAGACATTGCTGGGAGAATGGTGAGGAGCCACAACACTTGGCTGGCTATTTAAATTACAGCAGTTCAGGGGACACATCAAACAAACTCAGCTCTCAAGCCTTACTAGAGGCACCTAACTATTGTGCTCTGGCCTAACCCCACCACCTTCAAGCAAGCAAGCACAGACAGCCTGTCATCTCTTAAAGCAGGTGAGTGGTCAATGGCTTTCATCTCCAGCTGGAGGAAATTAAATGCTGCATGTGACCAGCAGCCTTGAAACTGCTTGAGAAATGCTGACGAGATATATTTAGGCCTGCTGGAGTGAAGAGTATTAACTGTCCAGAACTGTCCTTCTCAAAGATTGCAGATACTTAAAAGGCAGTCTTTTCTTTTATTCAAGCATAATAAATGAAGGATTTTTCAACTATCTCTAAGATTTTGACATCAATCTTACAGTTAAACATTTAATAGAGTTATTAACTTACACTTGGATATCAGCTGAGTATATCTTTTTTGGGAAGGCACTTCAAAGTAATTGGTGTGTTTCCTTATAATGAAATAATATGTTTGCTTCTATTTGATTCATGATTACCACAAGCCAGAGCATATGTGAGAACCATCTGGAATATTCAACAAGGACCAAGGCTTTCCAAGGCAGGCCTTATACTGTTGAAGCAGTGTTGTGTAATGGTTGGAAAAGAATGGCTTCAAACCAGAGAGACGTGAGACAAAAAAAAAACTTTGCCACTAACCAACTGTACACACTTGGACAAGTAGCTAAAACCCGTCACGCACCAGGATTCCTAGTCAAATGGAGATGATAATAATAGGAACTATCTTATAGGACATCGTGAGGAATAAGTAAGAGAATGGATATGATATATAATGATATACATTACACAGAATAATTGCTTAATCCAGTGTAGTTATCCTTATATTATAGACATTAAATGTAAGTAGTTTTTATAAATTAGAGAAATCAGTATTTTTCCTTAAGAAAGAATATAAAGTTTGACATAAAACTTCTATTGAAATTTGCTCAACAATAGTCAATAATGCTCAAGCACCCTAGTTAAGTCATTGACAGCCCTCTAGACTTGGTTTGGTTTTTTATTCCCCATCATGTTGATTTTTCATTCAAATTTTTTAAAAAGACTTTTTTTGCAAATATCTAAAATCCCAAAGTTAATACTACTATTTTTGACTTCTATTATTCCTGCATCCTTACTTACATATCTTCCTTTGTCAGAAGTATTTCTTCATCCTCTTAAAAACCATAAGCAAAGGTATAAGACTACATTCCAGAAAAGCCAAAGATTAACAAAATTGCCAAAATTTCTAATTATATGTTTAGAATGATCCTTCATTCTATGTAATTAATTAGGTTAAAGTTTCCTATCTTCCATAATAACTTAAAAGGGACAAAAACAGGGATGGTTCAGAAAATTATTTTTCAACATTATTTGGTAATAAGGTTATTAAGGTAAAACAAGGCTTGAATCTCCTACAGTTGTTTGAAAAATAGCATTATATTTCTACATGCCACTGAATACAGTAACTCTGTGCTCTTAATCAATAAGAGAGAGGGAGGAGGCCTATCAGAAACATAGAGGGTAAGCTCTTTAAGAATACAAATTTGTGCCTGACCTCAGGATAGCATGAGGGTGGGGGTGGAAGACAAGAACAGGAGGGAAGGGTTGTTTCTCCAAAGTGAAAACTATATGTAGCATGATGCCAAAGTACACAGGTAGGAAAAAAGAAAAAGTTTGTGTTTCTTTTAAATTTAGTGACTTCTGAAAGATGAAGTAAAAGTTCAATCTAAAAAGACACAAGGATGGCTAATACATTTAGCTTTGTCAAATCAGTACTCTTCTTCATAAGCAAACATTAAATCACCAAGAGAAATTAATCGTATCATTCACCTGGAAATGAATTCTCATTCTAGGGTTTCGGCTCCAATGTCAGGGGGGGAGGGTAGGACAGAAAAGATAAATTGGACAAGTCTGCAAACTGTTTGCTAGCAGAGAAAACCAATTCTGCTGACTTTTACACTTCCTAAAACAACAACAACAAAAGCTGAGAGGGGAAAATCTATTGTCATTTTAAATGAGAATTAATTAAATAAATTATTTAATATTATTAACTATTAATAATTAGTATTGAGAGAGCAGGTACATTTTAAATGTGAAATATTCAAAAACGAATGAACTTACTTGCTTTTTCCTTTGTAAACTGTAGCATAAGATCCTTCCCCTAGTTTTTCCAGTTTTTCGTATGAGTCAGCTTTTCCAAATTTGGGGCTGGTTGGCTAAAAATGGAGCAGAGGGTAAACAAAACAGATTGTATCAAACTAATTAACAATAAATAGGCCAATTTTGCTAAAAATGTACAGATTCTGACTCTGTAAATAACTTTTTTCTAAGAATACTTATTCTAAAAAACAACATAACATCTATTCAGGATACAAAACTCAGAAGATGCAGGTGAACAGAACATAGGGTAGAAAGTTTAAATAAGCTATCCACCAAGACAGAACCACTGTTAATATTTTGACATCTCTCCACGTTGCTGCAAATGGCAGGATTTCACAGGAGGGCACTTGTTGGGATGAGCACTGGGTGTTGTATGTAAGTGATGAATCACGGGAATCTGCCCCCAAAACCAAGAGCACACTGTATACACTGTATATTAGCCAACTTGACAACAAATTATATCAATATATATATATATATATATCGATATATAGATATATATATATTTTTTGATATATATATATATATATATTTTTTTTTTTTGGGGGGACAGAGAGAGACAGAGCATGAACGGGGGAGGGGCAGAGAGAGAGGGAGACACAGAATCGGAAACAGGCTCCAGGCTCCGAGCCATCAGCCCAGAGCCATCAGCCCAGAGCCTGACGCGGGGCTCGAACTCACGGACCGCGAGATCGTGACCTGGCTGAAGTCGGACGCTTAACCGACTGCGCCACCCAGGCGCCCCTATATATATATTTTTTTGATACCTCTTCTTCCAGCACTATGTGCTAAAGACTGCTTTATTACATAAAAGTAGGATTACACTATACATACTGAGTGTAATCTGCTGTTTTTTCCACTCGATATATTATGAGTATTTTCCATGTCATTATATAATCTTCTAAATTAGGGCTGGCTAATCCAACCTACCACCTGTTTATCTCACAAACTTAGAAAAGTTTCTACTTTTTAATGGGGGGTGGTGGTCAAAAGAAGAATAAAATTTCATAGCATGAGAAGACTACATATGAAAATCAAATTTTAATGTCCACAAAGTTTATTAGAGTGCATTCATGCATGTTCATATACACATAGTCTTATGACTTGCAAGCTATTACAGAGTCGCAGCTGCAACAGAGATGATATAGCCAACAAAACTGACACTATTTACTATCTGACCCCTGTTGCAAATCATGACTGTATAATATGCAGCCATTTAAAGGCTCCTCCAATATCTCTTAGCAATAATGCAAACAGATAATCAAAGACATATGAATCAGATATTACTCATTAACACAAAAGGAACTGTCTTATGTATTATAAACCAGTCTTTAAGGTTTAGCTGCAGCAAAATAATTCTTCCTCAAGACATGGTACATCCCATCAAGACCATAAAAGTGCTGAGTGAGTAATCTCACTCTTACTGTCCCCAGCTCCTGCCTCAACTTTCACCAGACAGCAAGAAATGGGGAGTGTTGTCCTCCACGGGGCAAGTTATCAATTATTTTAATATCACTATAAAAAGGTAATATCAAAACATATCAGAAAATGATAATTATAAAAGGAATTAAAAGCACCTTAAGGGGATTATCGAATCTCAGAAATTTGCACAGAGGAGACAGCTGAGAGTGTGGGTATTTGGGCTAGAAAGGCAGAGAGAGTACTGAAGAAGCCATTACCCAGAGAAAGGATGGCAATCTCCCCCATCCCCAAGCTATAATCCCTGTCTCTCTCATACAATCACTAGAGATGATTTACAGGAAACAGAACAAACTGATAGCAATTCTCAAACACAAAAATGAGCATATAATCCAAAATCACAAATCATTTCAGGAAAACCAACACCTTGGAAAAAAAAGGTATAAAATTCAATGGGCAGATAAAGTAAAACCCTGATATTATAGTTGACATTGCAAAGAATAACTCTGAGTAAAAATAACCAGTATCATCAAAGAGATTTCAGAAGCTATCATATCCTTTAAGAAGAAATAATTAGAGATTTATTTAATGAATGAATTAAAATATTCAATGGGCAGTGAATAAAAGAACCAACATACATGAAAAGTGATATGAAGTGTTTGAACAGAATTCTCCCAGAAATGTTTAGGGGGAGGTGACATCTAAATAGAAAATTTATCCAACCAGGATATTTTAACACACAATAATGAACAAAAATACAATTAAGCAACATTTTCAAAATAAACAGTGAAAATGATTTTGAATCACTAACAATATACTCAAAATAGTCTTCTCAGTGGGATGGAAAAGCTGCAATTTTACCACTTACAGAAAAAAAATCTAGATATAAAATTCTGTATTATCTCAATATAAGACATAGTTGGAATGATGGGGGAAGTGCAGAAAGGCAAGGAACACTAGGGAAAAAAAGAAGCATCAGCAGGTTGAGATTTCTTGAATTGGACAGACTGCAGATACTGAGTAATGCCAAATGCATATGTTTTGGTATGTTTCTTAACTCTTAAAAGATAATCACAAAAATAACATGAATAAGACCTACAAGTCCCAAACAAATTAGGGACAAATGAATGGAAGAACACAATGTAATGAGGAGGAGGAGGAGAGTAAAAAGTGGAAAGTTAGAGGAGGGGGATGCTCAAGAACAAAACACGTTAAGTAAAAATTCATAAAATAAGGTTAAGTCTAAACATATCAATCACATCAACCAATAACCTTGATTACAATAAACATAAATGAACAAATTTCTTCTCTTAATACAAACTTTTCAGACCAAAAAAACAAAGAAAGTCTAGCAATATGCTCTCCAGAAGAGACAGAATTAAAATAAGTAAACCTGAACATAAAGGAGTAAAGGGAAAATACAGCAAAAAAAAAAAAAAAAAGTAATTTTACAAAATAGTGCATTAAAGCAATAATGAAGACAAACAAGATAGAATTCATAAAACAACAAATAGATTAAAGTTGTATACCCCATAAAAATGTATATTAGAATCCACAAAGAAATTTAATAATCATGAAGGAGTATGAGTCAATTAACATAGTTTTGGAATGTATCAAACAGCTGCTAATAGCAATAAAATGAGAAATTGTCAAATTCACAGTGATAATTGGCAACAAACATACATCACTCAGACATCAACAAAGCAAGCAAACAAATGAAGGATTTATAAGCTTGAATATTAGAATTACCACTTTAATCTAATACACATATTAATATATATTCCTTTCAAGCACACATTTTAATTCATAAAAAAATGACCATAGATTAAGCCACAAAGAAAATATCAATAGTCAAAACTGCAGGAACATTTTAAGTTACTTTTTCTAAACACAATGCAATAAAATTAGCAATTAAGAACAAAGGGAAACATATATTTTAGGCATGTGAGTTAAAAAGAAAATCAAAATTGAAAATTCATAAATAAATATGTGGCACTTAGGACATGACATTTTAAAGCCCAGGGAATACAGCCAAATCAATACGTACAAGAAAATGTACATATATATGAACATACAAGAAGAAAGGTTGAAAGTAATATGAATTAGACATAATAGGAGAAGATTAATAAAGACAACGGACCACGTATTCTTTTCTTCAAGAAACTTGTAAGGTATAAACATGTGTTGAGCTGAATCAAGTAAAACTTAATGGAAAATTACATTCAAAATCGCCTGACTAGTCCTGTGTGGGTTATGTTCTCATGCATTTTTCATCACCGGGAAACAGCTTGCGAATGTCACACTTTACCATCACCCTTCTGAGCCCAAGTTTTAAATAGAAATTTTAAAACCTATATTAAACTTCAGTATAAAATGATCTTCAATGGGGAAAATATTGTGTTCACAGTTCCACTCTAAATTATTTAAAATTAGAATGAAAAGTCTGTGTTTGCTTTTGTGCTCCTTTAAGAATAAATCTAATCTAAGTTAAAGAAAAAAGCAGCAGCAGAAAATTACCTCTTTACTATTAGGAGATAAACCGCTAATGCGTACTTATAGCAAGTACAAGACATAGTCACATAAAACTGGTACAAGAATGTGAAGTCAGTATTTTCTCTTCCTGAAAAGGCACAAATAATTTTCTAAAAATGATATATTTGATTCTTCATAAACTGTCTTATATATTAGAGCTGGTGTAATTGTTTTAGGATACAGATCACACTAAATGTACTACTTAAAGAAAGTGAATTGAGGAAATTAGAAAAACAAAGAGAATACACTTTCAAAAAAAAAAAAAATGAACACCCTCATTTGTCCATAAGAAAAATCAAGTAAAAGAAGATGCTAAATGGCACAAAGTGGTCTATTTATTTAATTAAATGGATTTGGATGCATTAACTGCCATGGTGAAAGTATACCCTATTAATACTGTGATGGCAGAAAATTAATATTTGCCACATTGGATGGTAAGACAATCAATGTTATTTTCCCTGTGAAACTGATGGATAGATTGTGGAAATACACTATAATCTAAGATCAATCATGCTAGCTTCATAGCTCCATTCACATGTAATGTCTCTCTAAACATTTCTATCTTCAAAAGAACGGGTCTATGGAATAGGCCATGTCTATGAGATAGTCTGAGCTTTAGTCTTGTAAAGTCAATCCCCTATTTTAAGTAAACAGAACCGTTCTGATCTCTAATTAGTATGCATAGAAATAAGGAATCCAACTGCTAAGTCATCAACGAGGCCAATAATAAAATACTTCCCATCAAATGAGTGAAATTAAGAATAATTCTGAAGGAACGGTCTTATTTTATTTGATAATTAAAGTTCAAGCCTTTGGTTTGTCTATTTTTTTCTTGCAACTTTTTAAAATCATATTTAAGTAAAGATGCTAGATCAAACCAATATGTAGTTAGTACTAAATATTATCTTTGGCTCTTTGCTGTCAGGTGCATGAGTGGATTAGAAACAATTTTATGGGGCAACTATTCTCTGTTTATCACATCCTTAGAGTGCAGGCCTGAGATAGCACTTTAGAGAATTGGAAATACAGAGGGCTAATCAGCAATTACCAACCAATACTAACTTCACAGAGATGTGGAATTTAGTGAAATAATATAAATACATTTTTTTTAACAGAATAAAGGTACAGAGACCATCAATTGTCTGGACCAGTGGAGGGGAACATTGGCACAGATAATGAAAAAATGAAGATAATATTCCAGCTGAATGGTGTCTGCCACCCTGCCATGAAGGACATGCTCATGGCCCTTGTTAGCTCTAGTTCATGGTTTGTGTAATTTACAGTGACAGCTAGTTAATATCAAGTGTTTGCTATGTGCCTGGCTTTGAGCTAATCACTTCAAATACATTATCCAACTTTAATTCCTAGAACACCACCCTGAGGTTGGTTCTGTTAGTATCCTCACTTGAACATGAGCAATTTAAAGACTGGAGAAGTAAAATAATTCATCTAACATCCTGTAGCTAATGGCAGAGCTAGAATTCAAACCAAGTTAATTAGAATCAAGAACCTATTTTCTTTACCACTACTGCACTGGAAGAATCTTCCCATGGAGACCTAACTCTCATGGAAGAGGCATTAAATTCTTCTTGAATTTATCATCTACTGAAACCCCATTCCTAGAAGCAGGGATGTGTTTTTTAACTATATTTTTATAAACCGCATGAGAATACTTCAATGTTCATTCTAACGACACCATGACACGGCTATAACAATGTCTGGAATTTCATACTGAATTCACTGAAAATGATTTTAACCTTCATAAATAACCCCTTGCTTAGCATTACTGATGATGCCCTAAATTGCAGGCAAACCACAATAACAATCACTGCACTACTACTGTATTATACTATAATTTTGAGAGTGGATGTGAGGGTAAGGTGGGAAGGATTCAATCAGAACCACGTAGCCTTGTTAAATGAGAATTTCAAGTGAAATATGCCTTTGCTCATTTTTTTTCTGCCTTTGATTTCAGAAAGAGGCTCTATCATCCTGTATTTCTAGCCCTATTACACAGTCACACTAAAGTAATCCACACTTGATGGATAACTTGGTTACAAAATAGATCTAGATGCCACACAGAGAGATAGATCCAAGCACCACAGGTGGTTACATCATGACAAGGGGGCTTGGTTCTATCTGGAAATGTTCAAGTCCCCACAAGAAGAAGGCAATGCCAAGATAAGACCCACCCCCGCTCCCCCCAAGGATAAACACCTGAGAACTAAAGTAGGACTCTCATGTTTCTCATGTTTGCACCTTCTTCCCCTCTCTTCAGATTGGGCCTGACTATCATGGGATATAGATTTTTCTGGAGATGGGAGGAGACAAATTTGGAGGACTTGGTGGAACATAAAGAGGACCTTAATCTAAATATGAATTTCTGAAAATATGTTCTCTTTAAGCTTAGCTTATGATAACACAGCTTAATGAAATCCCTTCTAAATTGGGCTAGCAAGAAAGGCAATGTCCCATAGCACTTCCAATAGCTCTAGCCATTGAGGAGCACAGCTGGGTTGGAGGAGGTGGGAGGAAAAGGGGAAGGAAAGCTTGTCTTGTCAGTGACAGTATTAAATGCTACCCAGGGACTAGACCCAGGAAGAGTGGGCACTCAAGATTAATGTCTGAAATAAATAAAATCTGTCAAATTACCTCTTGAAAGATACCAATTCAATTAAAATCACATTCTTTAGATCCTGCCTGAATTTTAAAGTGCCACTATCTAGACAAATTCAGGAAGTACAGGTGAATGTGATGGTCTCCGTGATCAAGGTCCTCTTGGCTTCTTGATGTCAGTCATGATTCCTAACATAGACAATGACCAGTAATGTCAGTGCAGAGATATATACCCAGTTGGGAAGACGTGGCATTACACAATATATCTACCACAGTATTTCCAAGAGACAGGAATGGTACCCTGTTTTCCTCACTAAAATACAGGCTCAGCACCATGCCACTTCTGTTCACTTTCTCCCTCGTTCTCAACTGTGCCCTTGAGGCCTATTCAAGATAACTAATACATCAAAAAATAACAATAAAATAAAGATATGGCATTAAACCTGCTGGCTCTTGGGTAAAGGGAGTGTTCTGATGCCTATCAGCCTTTACAAATCTTTATAATAATATCTGTCCTAAAACCCATGCCAGTGGGTGTGAAACAATCAAACCCATACACTATCAGATGGCATATAAAGTGGCAAAACACAAAAATTGTTACTGCCTCCATTTTCTGCCCAATGAAGAAGAATCCAAAGGAAAATAGTCTTTCCATTTAAAAGAGAGAGAGAGAGAGAGAGAGAGAGAGAGAGAGAGAGAGAGAGACAGTATCATAAAATACCCTCTTCCATCGCAATAGGGGAGAGAACAAAAAGGTTGTAGGTAAAAAGGACTCCGAATAAAACAGAATATTACAGCATCATTCTAAAGAGGAAAAGAAACCATTTCCAGCTTGAGGAGAAAAGAACAAAGACATTTTTTCCAAGGCATATTGAATGGAGGCAAAAACCCCTATAAAGAAAAGAAGCAAAGCAGTTTCCACACAAAGTAAGTGGCCTGATATATAAGAAAGACTTCCCAGGGAAGAACAGGAAAGGGTAAGCCCAGTAAGAAACTCAGGAAAGAGAATCTAAACGAAGTTAACAATAGGAGAGAATCAGTATAAATTTCTAGTTAAACATAGTAGTTTTAACACAGGTATTAATCTCTCCCCCTCACCAATCTGTACTAAATTGACAGTCAAGTTATAACTCACAAGGGCAAACAGAATAGTAAGAAGAAGATTGCAGACAAGATAGATACAAACAAAAATTAGGAGACTGGAGGCAAATGGATGGTAGGTCACTGACTAGGACGATGACCAAAGGCGTAAACCAATTAAGAACAAACTCAGTTCATACTCCAGAATTCCAGAAACACTCAAGAATTAGAAGCTGAACTTTAACGAGGGGCCAAAAACAAAGTGCTTAGTTGGAATGAGTTTAAGAAACAGGTCCTTTCCCAGGAACTTGACTTTCTGGATCAGGTGTCTGCCCTTCCCTGATCCCTGCAGAGGCTTATTCTCTGAAAAGGGTGAACCAGACAGGCTCAGAACTGGGACAGACACCAAGCACAGTGGAAATCAGGATGAAGAGCCATACTGAATGAAAACAAAGCACAAGACAGCCTGTGCAGAACTGGGAGACACTGGGAGACACTTGAACATCTCAGAAAAATAGCAGTTAGGCTTTTGTATCCTAAAAAATAGATCTGTAAGTTTACTCAGCCAAGGAAAAAGATGGATTGATCCTGACATGTGATAGCCTTCCTATGAAATGACTAGGTCTTTACTGCTATTGCCTATGCTGAGCCCTGCCTGTTGACAAGCACTGATGGCACAAAGAACTTCCTATCAACTTGTTTGTACATTACTCATAATATGAACTCAGCCAACAGTTCTATCCAAAGGCATGATCTAGACTCACCAAAATTAAAAATCTTAACAGGCAAGGCAGAGACCAAAACAAACAAACAGAAACAAAGAACTCAAAGGAAACTGGAGATAATTCAGGAAGTATAGTAAAATAATTCCTCAAAATTTCTCTAAGCTATGTTTAGTATCTTCAAAAACATATGAGGCAACATATTATTCATTGAAAAAGAACAGATTCATTAAAAAATTTTTTTTAATGTTTGTATATTTTTCAGAGAGAAAGAGACAGAGTATGAGAGGGGGAGGGGCAGAGACAGGGGGTGACACAGAATCCAAAGCAGGCTCCAGGCTCTGAGCTGTCAGCACAGAGCCCAATGCAGGGCTCGAACCCATGAACTGTGAGATGACCAGAGCCAAAGTTGGATGTTTAACTAAGCCACCCAGATGCCGCTGAACAGGTTGATTTTAAAAAGAACTTAGGAATAAGAAAGAGCTTCTGGAAGTAAATGTCAGCAACAATTAAAAATTTAACTGAAGTGTTAAAATTTTTTTAAATATCCATAAAGCAGAGGAAATCAAAAAGAAAATGAATATACAATAAAACAATATTTTCTGAAATTGAAAGAAATTAATTTCAAAATTGAAAAGATCCCCTAAGTCCCAAGAAAAAGGTACACATCAGGGATGAAAGGAAAGTCTTAGAAGTTTCCATAAAGAAAAAAAGCAGATCACAAAGAATGAATTAGGAATCAGAATAGTCTATGGCTTTAAATAACAATATAGGGACAAAGCAATGTCTTCAAAAGGCTATGAAAAAATTTATTTTCTAAGCTAGAATCCTAAACACAGATTATTAATCAAGTTGCCAAGTATGAATAAAAGCATAGGTGTATGGCAATGACATAAACCAAGAACAAGACATATAACCCAGAGCTTAGGTATTTAACACAAAAATGATGGAAAAGAAACTTCTCAAGAAGATGGTGAAGGGAAGCCTCAGGACAGCAGGCTTGGAGATCAACTAGTCCAGACTGGATTAGAAGGAATGACAACATCAAGGACAATCTCAGGGGGAAGAAAAACTGACAGGTTCCTTGATTCTGATTTGTTTCAGAAGTTTTATAATGTTACCAGATAGTCTGGAACCTCAATTTGTGATTGTAATTATAATAATTCATAGGAGGCAATTATGACTAAGAAAATCTAAAAGTTATCCAAAGAAGGATAGAGTTGTTGAATCACTTTGTTGTACACCTAAAACTAATGTAACATTGTGTGAACAACTATATGTCAAGAAAAAATAAATTTTAAAAAGTTATTCATGGAACAGCGTGGCTGGGTGGCTCAGTTGGATGAGCGTCCCGTTCTTAATTTCAGCTCAGGTCATGATCACATGTATGGTAAGACTGAACCCTGAGTCAGGCTCTGCACTAACAGCATGAAGCCTGCTTGGGACTCTGCCTCTCCCCCTCTTGCTTTCTCTCTCTCTCACTCAGAATAAATAAACTTTAAAAAAAAGTTATTCAAGGGTCACCTAGGGTGCTCAGTAGGTTGAGCATCCTACTTTGGCTCAGGTCATGATCTCAGGGTTCATGAATTCAAGCCTCACTCACATCAGACTCACTGCTGTCAGCGCAGAGCCCACTTTGGATTCTCTATCCCCTGTTTCTGCCCATCCCCCACTTGCACTCTCTCAAAAATAAACATTAAAAAAAAAGGTATTCAAGGAAGGAAATTTAATCATAGTATATCATGTTGTCTTGCTATGAACAGCATTTATAGCATCATAAGATGGCAGATACTACTTATTAAAAGCCAAAAAGTAGAGGAAATATATTTGGGGATAAGACATAGCAGAGAAAATCCTCTCCCAAATCTAGAGGCTTGTTCAGATTCAGGTTTAATTTTGTTGGTGTTTTGTGTTAACTTCCACTAGGACATCATAATGTTTGGCTGTCTCTCTTTTGGTGATGTTAGTAGGTATTGACAATCATTACCTATATATATTAACTTGTCAGGGATTACCAAATTGTGATTCCTAAAGACACGATCCTTTCTTTATTTATTAGTGGGATTATTTCTAAAAGAGAAATTCACCCTCCCCCATCAAAACTAGGTAAATCTGAGGTAAATTTTATATAGGAATCACAGAAAATAAATGCTTAGTCATTTGCTTTTTTACCAGTTTTCAACAATGATTCTTGTTTTTATAAAGATTTCTCTTGGGTTTCGTATGTTAATTTATAACATCATATCTCTAATTTTTCCAATTGCTTAGAGTATTTCCATTGATTCCTTTGGACTTTCCAGATATGTCATCAAAAATCTGCAAATAAAGATAATTTCACCTCCTAGGTTGCTTTCATTATCTTTAAACATGCTACTCTGCTCTTTTTTCTTTTTTTTTTTTTCATAGTTTTGTATGGGATTTAACCAATAATTTTTCTATTGGCTAGTTTTAGCAAAATGAACTATTCAGTAGTTTAAGATAGGGGTGTGGCCAAGATACCTTTTCTAGCTTCCTAGAATAAAGTTCTTTCATCTTTTTCATGAAGTTAAAAAAATTAAGAAAATCTAGCACACACTCTTCCCCCATCTGTTTTGCCCCAACACTTCGTTCTGGATCATCCATTTCCTCTGTCCCTGTTGAACGTGACCTGCACAGAAGTCTACTTCAACACTTCTATTCAGTACAGGGATCTGTCCTGGAAAGGTGCTTCAATTTGGCTTTCTAGAGAAGTCACAAAAAGGCCAGCAGACCACTCTAATATCAGTAGACCACCATGGTCTCCTTGCATTCATCTACTCACAGAAGCAATCCAAGTCCCTCCCAGTTGCTGCTATCACTGTCCTAAGAATGACCCAACAAGCTGCAGTGTGTACCTGATCATAACGGTAATGGGGGCTTTCTCTGACACAGCTTTCCCTGAGCTTCCAATCTCACACTTTCTGATACCACGCAGTTCTGAAAACTATTAATGTGTTCCCCTCACTCCTATTTTAAGGTTCATGAGTTACATTTTCACCTGTATTTGTTGTCATTATCCACTGGTTTTGGTTTTACTCTACTCGTTGTTCCAATCACAAGAGGAGTTCAAAATCTATTCCACTGCAATACTCCCAGACTCCTCTATTTGATCTTCTAAGCTATGTTCAAGCATTACTTTAATAAAGATAAAATTTAGCTTTAGAGAGAAAGAGATACCAGAAGCATTAAGCAAGACTCAACTTTCCTTAATAAGAATTGAAATTAATTCCTTATTAAATATTAAAAATATTGAAACCCCATTGTTATCATTCATAGTGCAACAGACACAATGACTTTTAAAACCACATGACCCCTAGTAGCAACAAGCATACCCAGCACCCACATCTTGGTTTCTAAATACCACTTTCCAGTAAAAGGAACTGAGATTCTTTGGAGAATGGCTAGTTTTAGGTCTGGGGCTGGGAAAATACAACATAAGTCAAAAGTGTCTTGTAGGATCAGAAAGTAAGGAAGTACTCAAAAAACAGAGGGATGAAGACATCTCAAAAGGACACAGGACCCAACCTAAATGAGTTCCCAATGACTAAAGTAGGAAGAATCTAAGCAACAAAAGAAGTAACTTACCAGTAGATTATAACTAGTATTACAGATAAAATACAGGACAACTAGTTAAATTTAAATTTCAGGTAAACAGGAAATAATTTTTTAGTATAAATATGCCACATTGTAATATCTAAAAATGCCAGTTTCTATGCACCATTTAAAGGCTGACATATAATAATACTTTTTAATGCTTATTTATATATTTTGAAAGAGAACACACATGAGTGGGGGAGAAACAGAGAGAGAGAGGAAGAGAGAGAATCTCAAGCAGGCTCCGTGTTGAGAGTGCGGAGCCTGACACAGGACTCAATCTCACAAATCATGAGATCACAACCAGAGCTGAAATCAAGAGGCGGATGTTTAACTGACTGAGCCACCCAGGTGCCCTGACATGTAATAGCATGAAGATAACTATAGAGTAAAACACATATAATTCTCTTTCCATAACATAGGCTTAATCATTTTCAACAACTTCTTTCATTCCTTCTAAATGCCACTAAAAGTTCTCCCAGGAGTTAGGGATATATCTATGACCTAGATAGATGTTACCTTGCACTCACAGGCCAGTTTGAGGAAAAAAAACAAACAAACAAACAGATAATCAGTGATCCTAACAAATGCTGCATTGATAGTATTTATTTCAGCTTCATTAACACAAAATGTGACAAGATTTGTGCAGTGTCACACAAGTGTCAATACTTTCCTAGCAGTTGACATTTCTGGCTCTGTTTTACCCTCATCAAATTTAATATTTAATATTTGTGAAATGGCATGGTTCTTAGCAAGATAATAGAATCAAAATTCTCTTAGCATTCTCCTCTTAGCTTTTAAACTGTTAGAACATCACTCAAAGGTTCTTAACTGTAAGTTAAATTTGAAAATTAATTTTTAAAATTTTTTGATATTTATTTAGAGAGGGAGGGAGGGAGGGAGCACAAGTGGAGGAGGGACAGAGAGAGAGGAAAAGAGAGAATCCCAAGTGGGCTCTGCACTGCCAGCACAGAGCCTGACATGGGTCTCGAACTCACAAACTGAGATCATAACCTGAGACGAAACCAAGAATAGGACGCTTAGTCAACTAAGCCACTCATGCACACCTGAAAACTACTTAATTTTAAAAGATCATAAGGTTTTTTAGAAGGTTAAACACAGGCCAGTTTTGGGAATATAAGTTTCAGTAAATATTTTACAGTCAAAAAGCAGCATTCACCTCAAAACATTATACCTCCTTAAGTCTAAAGGCAGGACTTGCCTTAATACAGTGTGAGTTTAGAAAATTTCAATATGATGAATAGGATTTCTCTTTAAGAAGATCAATTTTGGGGTGTTGGGGGGCTCAGTTGGTTAAATGCCCGACTCCTGATTTAGGCTCAGGTTGTGATCTCACAGTTTGTAAGACAGAGCCCCACATCGGGCTCTGTGCTGACAGAGTGAAGCCTGCTTGGGATTCTCTCTCCCTCTCTCTCTCCCCTTCCCTCTGCTAGTGCCCTCTCTCTTTGTGTCTCTCAAAATAAACATTTTTTTTAAAAGATCAATTTCAACATCTACCTCTTAAATTTTAAAATATTTGCACTGAAAACAAACTCGTATAAGACAAGTGAACAAAATTTAACACGAATTCTGAAGTGACATTCTTTGTCATTTGTGAATTTGCCAAACTTAAATCTATCTTTACTGCCCACAAAAACAGGGAAGTTCAATATCCTTTGCAAGGGTTTGAAATAGCAAAGGATCTTTAATTACAAATTCCTCTACCTGGAAACAACTAGGAAAAAAAAAAGAATTTTCCAAAAATAAGTTGAATCATCTGTCATTTGCCTGCTGGGTCCTTATGAATAAAGAGTCTGTATATAGATTGCGTGCTCTCTCTCTCCCCCAAAACATTAAACCACCCTGTGAGAGAATGCATAATCATGCACTGATAAAGCCTCTTGCCCTCTTCCAGCACAGCAAGGTACAACTCTAAGACGGATACTGCGGTTTCCCTGCTGATAAAGAAGACTGTACTTACCGAGCTGGGGCTGGAGTGCCGCCTAACTTTTGGTGACTCTTTGCCAGTGGAGGAGGACTTGAAGTTAATGCAAGCATTGTTCTCGGAATGCACCCTCTTTACTTGATTAGCTGGTTTCTCAAATGGGTCAAAGGTGCTCTGTGTCCTCTGAACCCTGACTTTTTTATCCTCAGGAATTGTGTCCAGGGGTTTGATCACTGAGTCCATTCCCTGGCAGTTCCGTGTAGACATCTTTGTGACACATATCTAGGAAAGAAGAAAAACAAATTCAGAACTCTCCACTGAAATTTTAATATCACTGAACACGCAATTTATTATTCTAGAAAGCATGCCAATTTCCATTTCAGGAAATACCCAGAAAGGCCACATTCTAAAAACTATACCAGCTTAAATCCCAATATGAAAAATTCTTCATAATCATTATGCTTATATTCATTTAGGGCAGACACTAAAAACGCTATCCATAAAATAAGAAGCTTAAGGTTCAGACTACTAGTGACCTAAGAAGGTTCTTGAACCCCATCACATGTTTTACCATCTGCCTGCAAGTGGGATTACTCTGAATCATTAGGAAGTTGGACAACTTGCCTTAATAATAATTGTTTTTTAAAAAAATCAGTTGAGCGAAGTTAGATGGGCATTTTAACTGATGGGTCATCATAGAAGCAGCTAACACAGCTAGAGAAAAAGGTCATCATGTTTTTCAAAAGTACATCTGTCCCCATCCTAAATTCATCTCCAAACTGGAATCTAAAACTTGAGCATATAAAAGAACTAATGGTTAGAGATGTTGAAAAATTGAAAACAGTGTTTTTTTTCTAATATCAAAACTAATGGATGCAAAGAAATAATACTGTAAAAGAGATACACGGAATAACTTTCATTTCAAAATCCACAAGACCCCTACTTGCTTCCCAACTTCCCTCACTCTCTTCCTACCCTGCCTGCCCTACTCTCTCAATTTATTTTAGTTTCTCTAACTTTTGCCCCATTGTTTTCCACTTTATGTTCTAAACCTTTTATTCTTCCTATACTCTGAAGACTTTGTTGTTCTTATTAAATAACTTTATGGCTTCTGGCTTGTTTGTGAAGCTAGGTAAACTCTCTTGTTCTCTCTAGAGAAAAGGCAACTCTGAAACTGCTTTTAAAGGTTTTTTTTTTCTTGCTGTGAAAAGTCTCCATGTCTTTATTTTAAAAATCAAGAAAACAGAAGACATTTAAGAAAACCCTGGACAATTAAAAAGAAAAATTCAAAGTATTTGAGTGTTATATATAGGATGATTCCATATGAGGAGCACATGTGTCTAGTGTGTGAATAGATACAGATAGATACAGATACAGATATATATGAAGACACACAAGTACAGATCTAGATACAAATATATGTATATGTATGTATGAGCACAGTAAAGGGTACAGAAGAAAACACCAAAACTGTTAACATAAGATACCTCTAGACATATGGAACTAAATTGGTAAAGGGTAAGATTACTAATTATTTATAGACCCTGTACTGTTTGAATTGCATAATAAACATATCTGGCAATGTAATTTTTGAAAACTGCTAAAGTAGGAAGGTATGTTTAACTAAATTATGCCCTTTCTTAAAATTTTTTAAACAAACAAAAAAAAAGTTTAATTAAATCTTAAGCAGCAGCTCTATCCTACAAGTATATTTCAACTGCAAAGCACAGGTTGAATTTTAATTAAGTCAAATGAGAAGGATATCATCATAAAACTGTTGAAGATGTCTTAGAAAGACTTAAGACAGATTTAGTGATAATTCTGACAAAATGTGTGCAGGATCTATATACAGAACTTACAAAACATGGCTGAGAGGAGTAAAGAAAAAAGGAAAAGAAACCAATTCATGGGTCTTTCAACTGACTGTGACACTTTCAGGAAGAAGCTAATCTCTGTTTCAGCCATAAAATATTACCAGTTTCTTACTTAACTTAAAAGGAGATTTACATATGCATATATAAAGCAAATGAGGTAAGGAATGTATATAAAATGATAATATAAAAAGATGTACATGTGGACTGAATTGATACACGGATAACAGGAAAATGGTGACTATATTTGAACTCCAACTCTATCCTTGAAGATAGCACTAGGAAGCAGAATGCCACAGAAACATCTCCTACTTTTGCAAAAGGAGACTACAGAGTTCACCCTGCATTCCATTTAACCCAATATTCTACTTTTTATTCAAGGTCCTTGAACTATCTTAGTAAAATATATTTTATCACATAGAATATTAGCTTTTCTCTATATAGGAAAATATGTGAAAACCTTTTTCTAGATATAGGGGGGAACTTTATGCTGTAAAAATTGGTAACACATGGAGACCAACACAGCCACAGCAACAAATATTAGCAAAGGCTAAATGACAAATGTCACTTCATCATGTCAGCAGAAGAAAGAAGAGTTCTAAGGGCACCATCAAAGTTGAAAGAATAAACTTAATTCTTAACAAGTTCATGAAACTGCATAAACTCATATAAACCTGTCATTTGCTGCTCTTTGTGCTACCAGTTCTCACAAAGCTAAGACTCACAAGATTACTTGTGAAGTTTAGGAGACAGAGGGACTCCGACTGGAAATCTCGATAAATTCTCTGAGTCTATACAATTTAAATAAGAGAAATTGTTAGAGAATCTACTGCAAGTAAGGTCTTATCTCCTTCCTCATATTTTATATCAAGGGTCCTACATTTATTTATATGTTCAGTCAGGTAGCCTCTCATTTTATAGATATAACTATAACATACTTGATAATTGTAAACATCAGTGTGACCTATGCCCCTAGGAAAACCAGCCTCTCTAAAGTATTCTACCATTAAAACCAAAGAGTGGCAGCCTTTTCCTAATTTTTAAGATGAAAAAGTATTCCTTTTTTAAGTTTATTTATTTATCTTGAAAGAAAGAGAGAGAGAGAGAGAGAGAGAGAGAGAGAGAGGGAGAGAGAGAGAGGCAAGTGGGAAAGGGGCAGAGAAAGAGGGAGAGAGAATCCCAAGCAGTCTCCATGCTGTCAGAGCCTGACATGGGACTTGATCTCAATAACCCAGAGATCACTTTCTGAGTCACAATCACTGAGCCACCCACGTGCCCCAAGGAAAAAGCTATTTCAACAAAATTTTCTGAACTGAAATATTTCCCACATTCTTAAGCACTTCACATTTATCATTTTTGTCATCTACTAACAAACAACAAAATACAAGTAGAAACTATCATTAACATAAAATAAACTACTTGGAAATAGTATACTTATGTGGAAACATGCCTATGGTTGTGATTTTATTTACTACATTCATAATATAATTTCTTGCTAGTTAGTTTGTAGTTCATATGATAATTTTAAATATTTCAGTATCCCATCGCGGTTTGCAGAGTACCATATTTTCCAGGTATCCCATCAGCAGAACACACTTGAGGCTCACTATCTTCTTATCCAGTTCCATGCAGGCAAGAATGTTGTCTACATTACTGCACCCTTTTCCTACAGTGCCTCACCTGGTGCCTGGCCCACAAGAAAGCTCAATAAGGTTCTGTCTAATTATCATCAGATCTAAGAAAGTTGAGTCAAAGAAATAGTCTGGCTCTGTTGCTAAAAGTACCGAATCTCTGAAACGTTTATTATTTAAAAGCTATTGTCAGAAAGACAGCAGTCCTGACAGGAAAAATAATAAACATACATGTATATGCATAAAATGTATTAACAAAAGATTTTTTTAACTACAAGCTCATTGTGACAGAATTTTAAAATGACACTTAATGTCCCTCACCTTTGGAAGGCAGCTATGCTCATGACTATACCCTAAATGCAATGTCTCTCACCTTTGAATAATCCCCTCCCTTTTGAGTGTGAATATGATGAGATCACTCCCATGATTATATTGTGTGATATGGCAAATGAGAGATTATCCTGAGTGGGCCTGACCTAGTGAGGCAAGCTCTTTAAAAGCAGAGAGTTTTCGGGGCGCCTGGGTGGCTCAGTCGGTTGAGCATCCGGCTTCGGCTCAGGTCATGATCTCACAGTCTGTGAGTTCAAGCCCCGCGTCGGGCTCTGGGCTGACAGCTCAGAGGCTGGAGCCTGCTTCTGATTCTGTGTCTCCCTCTCTCTCTGCCCCTCCCCTGCTCATGCTCTGCCTCTCTCTGTCTCAAAAATAAATAAAAACATTAAAAAAAATTTTTTTTAAAGCAGAGAGTTTTCTCCAGCTAGTCGCCGAAGAAAAAGAGAGATGTGACGTGGGCATCCTGGAAGAAAGCAAACATTTCATGCCGTGAACTGAAACGGAGACCACACGGCACAGCACTGTGAGCAGCCTCTAAGAGCTGAGAGTGCTCGCTGGCTAACAACTAGCAGGAAAATGGGGACTGTGCTCCTGTTATAACCACAAGAAAATTATTTCTGCCAACAACAGTGATTGAGAGGATCGTGAGCCCCAGGTAAGAACTACAACCATGCCCAACATCTTGATTTTGAGTGAGCCCAAGGGCAGAAAAACCAGCCGTGTTGCTCCTGGACTACAGAAACTGAGCTAAGAAGGTAGTAAGTTTGTGGTGATATGTTACACAGCATTAGAAAACTAATATGCTTACTTTACTGAAATTGTTTAAAGTACTTTGATATTTGAGCAGAATGTTCTTAGGAACATGTCGCAGATACCATTTCCTGAATTTGATATACTGTATCAGATTCAGGAGAAAATAAGTGATGATTCTTATGACTACTATCAGTAAATGACCATATATCACGAGTTTTCTGCAGGATGTAACTCCATCAGCATTATAACATCCACAAACAAGTTCTCTACATAATTAAGTTTATACACAATTAATCTTGGTCTCCATTTTGCCTGGGGTTGATGTGAATAACATCACTATCAGCACCTGCTTTGTACATGTATCTTCATCCAGGAAAGTAATCTATACTTGAATTTTCCACATAGGGCAGAGTGACCGCTCTGGAAAAGTTTCAAGTTTCCAACATTTGGGACAAACAACTTAAACGTGATCTAGCTACCTCTGTTAACCACAAGCAGAAAAGAAAGTAGGATCCAGATCCTTCATAAAGATATAGGGAACCAGCCTTGTTGACCTCATGAGCTTGTCAGGCGACTCACCCTGCAGACCCCCAAAAGAGGAAAGGGTTAGGTCTAGAGAAAGGTGCAGGCAAGATGAACTAAGAATAGTACTCATTTCCCCTAGAAAGCTGCAATTTCTGGCAGCTCATTGAATAAAATTATTGAAGAACCCCAGGTTATGTGAAGAGAAGAGTACTAGCAATGAAAGAACATTCTAGAAGTCAGATTATACACAGGTGCTACTGCGCAAGTCTTCATCTGATTCCTTCTACAGCCTCTCAGCAATCTAAATAAACATTCCCCCTACCAAATAGAATCACTTTGTTCCCTCAACAAAATGCTTATGGTCAGTGCAGTAGAAAGTCTTGATGATACACATAATCTGACACTATAACAAAAATCAAGGACAGAAGCATGATAGGTCAAATTGGGAAAAATCAATGGGAACTGTTCCATAACCTCAAAAAGGCAGAGTTTTCCGAAGGCTTACTAACTTTCATGTGTACCCCCCCTGGTGTCCAGATTTTGGTCTATGTTCCAATTCTTCACTATGAAAAAAGAGGAATCCTTGAAAGTAACCTGACTCTAGTTCACAGGGTAGGAAACACAAAACAGCTGTGAAATATCCAGCTGTTACCAGAAAACTAGGATCCTTTTAGAAATGTCATGGGCAATGCTAGAAGGGACAAAGGAGTCTGCCTATAGGGATTCCTAATAGCCAAATGGTGGTTATGTATTTGCCCAGCACCAGAAAAATAAAATTATGGTTAAGTGGAACAAGCTGAGTTATTGGAAGACCATGAGTTCAATATGATTTCAAAAGAGGGAAGTTAATATAAAGGGCAAAGGGCAGTTATAAAATAAAAGAAGCATGAATATAATAGGATATGGTTGGTTTTAATACATGGAACTGCATTAAGGAGTAAGGCAACTGGTGCTAGAAAAAGTAGGAACTGTACCCCAAAAACAGGAATGATTGGCCAGGGTCTGTGGAGCCCTAGGCAGCACAAGTGTAGAAAGAGCAGCAACACAGCATGCTCTAATAACAGACCAAAGAGTATGTGATGTTGCCTAAGCAATGTTTTACAAAGAATATGTCTAGTGGAGAGACACCAGACTACAAAGAAAACTTATGTGAAACTGAAGTGGGAGGCATTTTTTGGAAATGAGTTAAATTGTAATAACTAAGTGAAATTTAACCCTTCAAAAGAAGACTCAACTGACTGCTAACCAGTGACTCAGATCTGAATCACTCTGGAAAAAGCAACCAAGACCCCAATGTTGTTACTCAGATCCTATAACCTCTGCTATCTAAGAAGGCTCTGTTTTATTTGTGGATCTGTAAAGATTACACCACCCCAAGAAGAGTCAAAAAATAGTACTGAAACCCCTTGGAAATAATTTAAATAAGTGGATCTATAACCCTATAGAAGGTATAGAGAAGGTATAAAAAGACACACAGAAATAATAAAATTAATTAAACCCACAATGTTGGTGTTTTAAATAGGATGAGTAGAAGTAGAGTAATATAATTTGCAATAATCATATTTGTGCTTGTTTTCTTTAAGGTATCTGAATTATGTTAAAATAATCAGTCACAGTAAATTAGTGTTTGAAATTAAGGGAATTTAATTAAGTCAGTAATCCATGCTTAACTGTACTGAGACAAATTGCTTTTCAAAATTGCATTTATCAGCTATACATTTTTTAAGAACATAGGCACTTGTCTAAGTACGAAGGCCATAGGATGTTCCAGGCACAGAAGACCCTTGGACATTCTGTAACCATCAGCTTTCACTGTCCTTACATATACTTTGTTAGTGCCCTCCACATAGGGCACACCAAATCATAGAATTCCTCCCACACCAAGCCATGTTCCCACTATATTATTGTTCAAGATTCCTTTTTCGCATGTGGCTGTCAAGTGTTCCCAGCCCCACTTATTAAACAGACTTTTTCCCATTGTATATTCCTGCCTCCATTGTCATAGATTAACTAACCATATAAATGGGCATTTATTTCTGGGCTATTACATTTTATTGATCTATATATCTGGTTTTGTGCCAGTCCTGTACTGTTTTAATTACTATAGCTTTGTAGTATAGCTTGAAATCTAGGAGTGTGAAACCTCCAGCTTTGTTCTCCTTTCTCAAAATGGTTTTGGTTATTTCGGGTCATATATGGTTCCATACAAATTTTAGTATTATTTATTCTAGTACTATGAAAAATGCCATTGACATTTTGATAGAGATTTTGCTGAACCTGTAGATTGCTTTGAGTAGTATAGACATTTTAACAACATTAATACTTCCAATCCATGAGCACTGTATATCTTTCCATTTATTTGCATCATCTTCAATTTCTTTCATCAATGTCTTACTGTTTTTAGAGTATTAGGTCTTTCACTTCCTTGGTTAAGTTTATTCCTAGTTATTTTATTGGGGTTTTTTTGACACAAATGTAAATGGGACTGTTTTCTTAAATTCTCTTTCTGATAGTTATTAGTGTATACAAACACAACACATTTCTGTATACTGATTTTGTATCCTGAAAATTTACAAAATTCATTTATCAGTTCTAATAGATTTTTGGTGGAAGGTTTAGGATTTTCTATATATAGTATCATGTCATCTCTAAATAGTTACGGTTTTACTTCTTATTTTCCAATTTGGATGCCTTTTATTTCTTTTTCTTGCCTAATTGTTATGGCCAGGACTTCCAATACTGTTAAATAAAAGTGGCAAGAGTGGGCATCCTTGTTTTGTTTCTTCTTTTTTTTTTTAATTCATGCTAGTTAAAATACAGTGTAGTCTTGGGTTCAGGAATAGAACCCAGTGATTTATCTCTTACATATGACACCCAGTGCTCATCCCAAAAAGTGCCCTCCATAATGACCATCACTGATTTAACCCATCCCCCCACCCACCACCCCTCCAGCAACCTTTAGCTTGTTCTCTGTAGTTGAGAGTCTCTTATGGTTTGCCTCCCTCTCTTTATTTATTTTTTCTTCCCTTCCCCTACATTATTTATTTTGTTTCTCAAATTCCACATATGAGTGAAATTATGTATTTGTCTTTCTCTGACTAACTTATTTCACTTAGCATAATACCCTCTAGTTCCATCCACGTTGTTGTAAATGGCAAGATTAACTCTTTTTCATCGCCACGTAGTATTCCTGTGTGTGTGTGTGTGTGTGTGTGTGTGTGTGTGTGTGTGTACACATACATACATACATACATACCACATCTTTATCCATTCATCAGGCAATGGACATTTGGGCTCTTTCCATAATTTGGCTATTGTTGGTAGTGCTGCTATAAACACAGGGGTGCATGTGCCCCTCAAGTCAGCATTTTTTGTATCTTTGTCTCGTTTCTCATCTTAAAGGAAAAGCTTTCAGCTTTTCACCTTGAGTATGACGTTAGCTGTGGGTCTGTCATACATTGCTTTTATTACGTTGAGGTAATTCCCTCTGTACCCACTTGTTTAAGAATTTTTATCTTAAATGGGTGTTGAATTTTGTCAAAGGCTTTTCCTGCAGCTGAGATGCATCATATGATTTTTATGCTTTGTTCTGTTAATGTGACAGATCTGTTTCCACAGGCAAGAACAAAAGTGGCAACAAATGAAATTACATCAAACTAAAAAGCTATTATACCATCAACAAATAAAAAGATAACCTACTAAA
The DNA here is from genome assembly GCF_018350195.1 of Panthera tigris. NCBI lineage: Eukaryota > Metazoa > Chordata > Mammalia > Carnivora > Felidae > Panthera > Panthera tigris. The sequence goes on along the minus strand of NC_056661.1, from coordinate 93,520,685 downwards.
TGGGAGAAGATATTTACAAATGATATATCCAATAAGGGATTAACATCCAAAATACATCTTTATAGAACTCATATAACCCAATATAAAAACCAAAGACAATTTGAATAAAATATGGGTTAATAAACCCATTAATAAACTGAATAAACATTTTTCCAAAGAAGACATAGAAACAGCCTACAGGTACATGAAAAGGGAAATGCAAATCAAAACCACAATGAGATAGCACTTCTTCCCTGTCAGAATGGCTATTATCCAAAAGACAAGAAATAACAAGTGTTGGTGAGAATGTGTAGAAAAGGGAACTCTTGTCCACTGCTGGTGGGAATGTTAATTTGTTGAAGCCATTGTGGAATACAGTTTAGAGATTACTCAGAAAATTAAAACTATAAATACCATATGATCCAGCAAGGCCACTTCCAGGTATTTATCCAAAGAAAACAAAAACACTAGTCTAAAAAGACATATGCACACCATATATATCAAAGCATTATTTACAATAGCCAAGAGACATAAACAACCTAAATCTCCTTCAGTAGATGAGTGGATAAAGAGGGTGTTTTATATATAGTGTAAGTATATAAATATCATGGAATATTATTCAGCCATACAAAAGAAGGAAATCTGGCTATCTGCAACAATATGAGTCAATCTAGAGGGTATTATGCTAAGTGGAATAAGTCAGACAGGGAAAGACAAACACCGTCTGTTTTCACTTATATGTGGGATCTAAAAAACAAAACAAAGGAACAAATGAAATAGAAACAGATTCACAGATACAAAAGACAAACAGATGGTTGCCAGAAAGGAAGCGGGTAGGGGGATGGACAAACTAGGTAAAGGGAATTAAGAGGTACAATCTTTTAATTATAAAATAAGACATGGGGATGTACAGCATAGGGAATATAGTCAATAATATTGTAGCAACTTTGTATGGTGACAGATGGTGACTAAAATTATTGTGGTGACCATTTCATTGTATATATACATATCAAATCACTATGTTATTCACCTAAAACTAATACAAAATTATATGTCAATTCTTCTTCATTTAAAGAAGGCTCTTCTCAAAAATTACCTTTGCTCAGACGCTCCTGTTGATTAGATCCCACTCACCATTTAGTTTGCTCCAATATTTTACATACCCTGGATTATAATTATTCTTTTTGTGATACTTTAACCTCAAGAACTTGACCATCTTCTCCAATTGGCAAAGACTGTGTTTTCTATTTATTTTATAGCCCTAGAGCACCTTTACCTTCAAATCTCCAATTGAAGGGTCTAGCAAAGGTTTTTGGCTAATTCAGGGAAAGTAACAGTTTTACATAAATTAAGAGTGGTTTTCTCAATTCACAGGGCCACAAGAAGACACCTTTGGTATCCATTCCCAAGGCCCATCACAGGAAATAGTTGTGCTATCAGTACTGCCTGGAAATAACAGACATTCCAATATTAACAGGAATAAGGCTTTGTCTTCTCTATGACTGCATTTTTGTTCCTTGGTCTTGTTGATGAGAAAACTAAAGTGACAAAATTTACATAAGCAGGGACGTTTCAAGGTAGTAGTAGATAGAGAAAAAAGAAGAAATCATCACAAATACCCAAATAAACTTCTGTTCTTTTATTTTTTTCCAGTAAATTCAATAGAACCTGGAATTCAAACAAGGTTAGAGATGTATCCACAAATTTGGGTGTTCATTGGAATCAATTATTTTAGTTCACATGTCATTAACAGGGGTTTGAACATAAGCTGTCAGACTCAAAACTCAGTAAAAATGGTCAGAAATTAAAATAGTGTTGGAGGCTCCAAAAGTCACAGTTTGACCTATGATTTTAGCTTGGAGCTATGTAAAATCCAGACAACTGTCTACCAAACTCACAGCAGTGGATCTGAAAGAGCACAACTTAATTCAGTTAAGGTTGGCATTCATTTCAAGTGAATTCATTCAGGCTGAAAATTGTCCCCTTGAATCAACCATTTTCTGGTGATCGGTATTTTACTCAGTTCATGGTGTGATCTTGTCCACTTCTTCACCACACACTCTTCATGAAGACAGACATTAGGGTAAGAACTGGTTTAAAGGACTCCAAGCTAACCCACAGCAAATACTGTATTATGCATCAGGCAATAAAATAGGTCATGGTCTTTTGACACTCATGATAGAAACATCCATGACAGGTCCAATACAAAACTGGCAAATATAAATAGGCAAAAATCTTGATACTAAAACAACCTCTTATATTTGTTTACCCCCTCATCCACTACCCTGTGAGAGTCTGATGGGCTTCTCCTATTCCCTGTCTCCTCTCAAAATCTCCCAAGAATAATTAAAAAAAAAAAGCTATCATCAGTCATCTACAAGTTTTTGAACACTTAAACCAAAATATAACCTCTCCCAGAATTACTTAAACTTTAAGCATTATAGAATAAAAAGCTTCATTCCCTTTTAAAAGGAATTTCAGCTATGGAGGCATAGGTGGGCAAGGTATTCTGGTGGGCAGGGAGCTAGTGAGGTGAGTAGGAAGAATTTCTAATGCTACTGGAATCATAACCCTTGACAGCTGCCTTCATCTCTAACCTAACTTGCAATATCTACAAGTATGTTCACTCTCTTTGACTGTGGCCATCTTTTTCTCACATGTGTGCATGTCCATGTGTGTATGTGTGTGTGTGTGTGTGTGGGTGGGTGTGTGTGTGTGTGTGTGGGTGTGGGTGTAAAGGTGGCAGTGTGGTTACATGAAGATATGGGATGGGTTACCTATATGTACATAAAGGGATATATGCATGAATGTATTTTTACATACAGCTATGTTTTATTGGAACCAAGCTCTTGCCTAAAATCACCTTCAGAACATTAGCAAACATACAGGCAAGCCTGCTGCCCACATAAGTCACATAGCGACTTAGATTAAGTCGCTTAAACTCTCTGAATCTCAGTCTTCTCGTCTGTAAAATGATACAGCTGGCGTAAATAGCTCTTAATACCTTCTAAAACTTGACTGTTCTATTATAAACTCTAGGCAGCAGTTTATAGCTGAAAATGATTTTAAATAGATCAACTAGGCCAGACACATAAATTCACTTCTTTGTGCTTCCTTTTATGTTCCATTTCCCTTAAGATTTTAGGTTTAGCAAGCAGGCAGCCAGGTTCACACCACGAACACTTCTCCTGATCTCTCCAGTCTCTGTGGGTCTCCCTTCACTCCAAAATCCTGGCATTGTTTCTCAGTGATGGCATCCTGGGCCTTTGGCTGACAAATTATTTGCAAGCAGCATGATGCAGCAGGTCACATGGTAGGATGTTTGGCAACCCTCGCTCTGTCTACTAAATGCCAGTCGCGTCCTTATGTCACTGACACAACCAAAAATGCCCACACAAAAGAACATCGTCATCTTTAGATTGTACTTCATAATCTGTCACTTAAATATATGCTGTTTTACATGCTTTCATATAAACCACTGTGTAACTTATTTTCATGTGTTCGGTTTATTCTGCTGGGATGGGAGGAGGTCTTTGTTTTGCTCTATTATGTGTTCATTATATTTCTGTGACCAGACTGTAAACACCTTGAACACAGAAATCATTATCTTCCTTTCCTTTAAATATTGGGCTCCCCAAAGCCCAAAAGATGGCATGAAATGGGTATTCTGTTAATATTTACTCAAAGATGGAATGTTTTCCTTACTATGAGCTGTCCCCTTTAACTAAACATAGGCCAGTTAAAAAATTAGTCCTACCTACATAACAATGAGGCACCTTCTGAGCCTAGATCTCTTCCAGTCAATGAAAAGGCTTTCACCAGTTGTTCCTACTCACCAGAATTCAATGTCTATTACTGTGATTTAATTTAAAAATGCTTATTTTTCTACTGACTTCTTTGGGGTCTGACCTAATTTCATTTAAATCCTGAATCCACTGGCTAACGGACACAGTTGAATGGACGATTCTTGAAGACACTACATTCCTTTATGTCACTTCAGTGACTATAGTTTTGTTATGACCCTTACTGGGCTTCAAGGCTTACCACCAAGAGGCTTGATAATTGTTTTGCTAGTTTTATCATGAAATATTCACGTGGTCTTCTCAGCACCTTAACCTTTAATATATATTACTAAAATAATTTGTTAGTTGCTTTCCCTTCTGTTATAATTATATTCCTGACTTAGATACACATGATACAGTCTGCTTACAGGTTTGCAAAGATAGATGCTTTTATTTACTAACTTCCAGGTTCTTGATTTCATCCAAACCATAATGATGGATTTAACATAAAGTTTAATGAACTGTGTGAACACACACAGTAAGGACAAAAATGCCCTCTTGATTGTTGGCTGTGGCCTATATAGATAGGTTTTTTGGAATGTAGCTACCTTTGGGAATCAGGATTTTATCTGGAATATTGTCTAATATTCTGCAGTGGACCAGCAGCACTGGCAATGCCTGGGATCTCAGCCCACCCCCCTTAAGTCCTACTGAGTCAGAACCTGTGTTTTAACAAAATCCCCAGGGGATTGGTGTGTATGTAAAAAGTTTGAGGTGCAGTGCTCTAAACCATAAAATGATAGATTCTGCTGGTATGGCCAAATAAGAGATTGAGATTGTGAGAGAGGTCAGGAGTTTTAGAAGCTAAATTTGTTTCAAACTCTCAGTACCACAAGTGATAATCATTTCAATATTCCTTGTGTAAGATTTTTACTCAAACTTCCCGCAAAAGATCGTGGCAATTTCAGCTAATCCTTTAATATAAATTTGAACTCTAAAATAAAATTGTCCAATAAGGTATACCCAACTTATTTATAAAATTTTTTAAAGTAATGGGATCAGGGGCACGTGGGTGGCTCAGTCATTTTAGCGTCTGACTTCGGCTCAGGTCATGATCTTACGGTTTGTGAGTTCGAGCCCTGCATCAGGCTCTGTGCTGACAGCTCAGAGTCTGGAGCCTGCTTCAGATTCTGTGTCTCATTCTCTCTCTGCCCCTCCTCCACTTGTGTTCTGCCTCTCTCTGTCTCTCAAAAATAAATAAATGTAAAAAAAATCTTTTTAAAGCAATGGGATCAGAGTAAGCAATAAGCATAGAATAAAGAATATACATGGGTCACAACAGCATACTTAACGTCACCTCCTGTGTAGAAATTTGTGAATTTACGTATTTCTAATACAGAAGCACTGTTTTGCCACTGGCTACCATATCTATGAAAAAACATTGCCACAAAATTATTCTAAGGAGATTTAAACCCAGAATATTACTTTGCTCTTTATTTACCAGAGTTTATTTGGTAGCTTTAAAAAACAGAAACAAAATTTTTAAAGGAACCTAACATTTGCAAAGAGTACCACATAGCCTAAAGGTCCTCCCCTGGGAGGAAAAAAAAGACCAGCCCTTTGCCTATATGAAATACTAAACACGTCCTACCTCAGACTGGACAAGGGACATGAACTCCTATTCACAAGCAGAAGGGCACAGCAATTCTGCAGAAGTTTGGGTGTCACTGTTTCCACTAAAAACATACTAAATATTCCAAAAGGGTCAAGAGGAGGAAAAAAAAAAGGTATGTGAATTTTCTTTTTTTTTTTTTTTTTAATGTCTATTTATTTATTTTGAGAGGGAGCATGAATGGGGAAGGGAGAGAGAGAATCCCAAGCAGGCTCCACGATGTCAGCACAGAGACTGATACAGGATTTGATCTCATGAATGATGAGATCATGACCTGAGCTGAAATCAAGAGTCGGAAGCTTAACCAACTGAGCCACCCAGGCACGCTGGATATGTGAATTTTCTGACTGTCATGTGACATTCATAATTATAAGCTGGTTAAAATTCCATCATGGAAAAAAACATAGCATTCATATCATATGGCCAAATGAATACATTGGGAGGTGAAATATTAGAATTGATATCAATATTACCTAATATCTACCCTCTCCCATTTATAGCCAGAGGGCTCAGAAAGGGGGCACATGATATGAGAATCCCCATAACGCAGTAAGGGAGTGGCTTTGTTGAGATTCCGCAAAGCAAAAGCCTATTCCAACCTACAAAATTCCCACAGCTGCAGTGAGGAATTAGAATACCCATTCTCGACAAAACAGAAGAATCAAGCTACACAAAGTGGCTCACAACGCATGGCTAATTAGTGTCTTCATCAAGACACTATTCCCTTACAGCTCTTATTCTAGAAAAGAAAAAGTCTGGTCTGCAAATAGGGACCTTTTTCCCCCTCTCTCATAGAATGTACAGGTTTAAATATAGCTTTTCTTCTTATTCTGGTTTGTCCTGGGTCCTAACCTCAGAAAGGGAAACCAGAATGTGTTTTCAAAGGACCCCACATCATGCAGAGTTATGAGATTACCTGGCAAGAAGGAGTAATATTACCTACAGCAATTTAAAAATATCTACCATGGCAGAAGTACTAATAATCAGAAAACAGATCAGGCTGAACTCAGATTCACAGTTGTCTGAAATGATTAACATGGTCCAGGATGCTTTCCACCTATATACATACGCTCACTGTTTGAGGGTTTTTGGGATTTGTTTGTTTGTTTCATATCATGAGGACCAGAGAAACTGTCATTTGTCTCATTGTGCACATGATAGTCTCAGGTATTTTCTGAATTCTGTTTTGTTTCTCTTCTGACTTTCATTGCACCATCCATAGCTTCTTTGTACTAAGCCAGGCTGGTTCTTCCTTTATATGTATACCTTTCAAATATCTGTAGCTCGCTATTCTGTCCCTCATGTAAGATAAAGCATCCAGAAGGCATAATAACATTAAAAATGGAAACTGAAAAAACACACTACTGGAGGTGCTGACTGATCCATTAGGGCCTGAATTTCTTTCCCCTGGTAACCATATGAACAGCGTTTAAAAATAAAGATTATAAATATTTTTAAATTCCTTCCCTGGAGGAAAAATAAAATTGTGTACTATCTTTTTACTCTAAAACAGATGGCTATATAAATAAGTACAACTTCTATCTCCTCACCTACGATACCCATCTTTTTAATAAAATTTAGATTATTAATGCTTTAATAATAATTTAGTGACTCATGTCAAGAGTGATGTTATAAAGTTTAAAAGTTTAATGTTTTTATTCTAATAAAATAAATTGCGATGCAAACCTGACCAAAGAATTCAGAAAAATATAGGGCATCACTCAATATAGGATTGACTTTTGAAGCGCCTCAGATTTTCAGAGAATCATATGTGGGTCACTAACCACACAGAGCTTATGAAGAGAAACACAGGGAACAATGACCCTTTGGGGAGAAAATGGAAGTATCTTTCAATGCAGCTTTAACAAGTGGTCCATCTATTGTAAAGAGTTAAAATTTCAGCAATAATAAATCTGACAGCAATCCATTAATAATAAAGTCCTAACTGATTTCATGACAACCGGTTCTGTAAATCTTTCCTATGACTGACAAAAGTCAATAGTGACTCCGAACAGAGAGAGTGAAGGTGAATAGAACAGACTAGTTGGATACACATATCCTGCTGCTTGGCTGCCACCTAAAAATAAGCACTAATGCTTCCAGAAACATGCCACTGTCCTCTTTGTATTCTAGCTAGACCTCATTTAGCTTAGGAGTAAGCCACAGGGGCAAACTTATCTCAGTTAGGCGGAAGAGGAAGTTTATGGAACATATACCTTTCTAAAAAACCTACCAGATGATCAATGGATAAATCTTCTTTTTATCCACTCAAACATAAGAACACTAAGAATTGCCAAATATGCTCAATAATCAAACGAACTGGAAAAGGATCTTGGGCAAGATAAATGCAAGTTGATTGAAAAGAGAGATGGCAATTAAGGATTTCTAGATGACAATGATAATGATGAGGGTTATTATTGAGCTCTTATTATATGACAGCTACTATGAAAGATGCTTTATAAGTAGTTCCTAAATCTCTACAACCAACCCATGAGGTATGATTACTATTCCAATTTTACAGATGAGTAAATTGAGGCACACAAGAATTAAGTAGCATGTCCAATACCATGAAGAGAGTAAGCACTGGAAATGAGATTTATTCCAAGACTCTGACTACAAAGCCCAACCTCTTGACCACTGGGTTGTCTTCCTTACATGTTCCCTGGGATTTGCATTTTGAGAGAAATAAGTAAAGAACAGACCTTGTCTGTAACACTTTTCTCTTTCTCCCTTTTCCTGGTGCAAAAGAATGTACTTTTAAAGCTGAGTAGAATAGGTGCTCTGTGGTTTAAGGCTTTCTGACCCATTCTCCCCTCATCTCTCACTATTTCTACCACCACCACCCAAACTTAACATGCCTTTAACTACACTGATTCTGAATCAGCCTCACATCAAAAGTCAAGGCTGAACAGCAAGGTAGTTAGGGGGCGAAAGCATTAAGATCATTAAAAAGGACAGGCTGATGGGAAAGATGGAATAACTTAGGCATTAGACATTGCCATATTGAATCTTCCTCTCCCATATACGTTTGTGTTTCCTGAATAGTATGTTAAAGGCATGGACATAAACCGCTGATCTAATTTATGAATCATCAAATCAGTTGATGGCAGATAAATGGATAGCTCTGGGAGCCTTAACTTGTTTTCTAAAAAGGATTCTTTATCAAACAAACAAACAAACAAAAACAACCCATCTGGATTTAAGATAAGAAGTATCAGGGAGAAATCTGAGAAAGAGAATGCTACATTGATAAAACCAGGTTTACCCTATCCAATGGAAAACTGCTGAATATGGCAAAAAGTTTACACTCTCTCCTATCCCTCTCTGCCCAACTCAGAAGACACATGTTTTTAGATGGAGTGTCCACTGAAAGAAGGCTTGCAGTATGTATCAGGAAACTGAGTAAAGTCTCACTTTCCCATTGGTTGAATGAATGGTGATGAGCCAATTAGACAACACACTTGCTGAAGAACCTTCCAATTCTAAGAGTCTTCCAATTCTATAAGAGGACCTCAACATGATCAGATAGAATAAGGGAAATGAAGCAGAGTGGGTGAAATCTGAATGTCAATAATGGCAAAAGCCACAGTCCAGCCTTCCATTGAATATATCAGCTGTCTGTTGTTCTCTATCACCAAAGAACTGACATGAAAATCTAAGTAGCCCAATTACCATGCTCAATTACCAGGCCAAGTAAAGAATCCAAATGTAATACCCTCAGTATTACATAGATCATACCTTCAGTGCATTTCTGTTCTTCATTCCTTGCTCCTCCCCATAGGCTTTTAGTTTTAGCATACCTAAAGTACCTACTATGGTGCCCAAATGGAAACTTGCTGTAGTGAAATCATATCAGGGGTAGGGAATTCTGGTGTTTCCCATGTAAAAAAGCATATATTAAAAAGTAATGAAATTCTGGCACAGGCTACAACACAGACAAACCCTGAAAGTATGCTAAGTGAAATCAACCAAACATAAAAGGATAAGTACTATACGATTCAACTTGATGAGGTATGTAGAATAGGCAAATTCATAGACACAGAAAATAGGCTAGAGAATACCAGGGATGGAGGGAGAGAAAATAGGGAGTTACTATTTAATGGGTACAGAGTTTTTCTGTATGGGATGATAGAAAAAGTTCTGGAAATGGATAGCAGTGATGGTAGGAAAACATTGTGAAAGTACTTATTGCCAATGAATTGTACACTTGAAAATGGTTAAAAAGATAAGTTTTGTGTTATGCGCATTTTATACCATAATCAAAAATGAAAAAAAAAAACCTGCTCTAAAATTTCTCCTTGAAATATTTTTAAAAAGAGTACATGGTAAGTTCCATGAGGACAGGCACTAGATATTTTTTATTCACATGACAGAGTAGCTATACTGTCACACAGTAGACTCTCCATAAATGTTTGTTTAACAAATAAGTGATGAAAAGAAAATAGAAGGAGTCTCCTAAGGAGAAAATATAATATTTAAAAAGCATCAAATTTACTTATTCATGAGAAAGAATAAAAAGCATATTCCAGAGAAAAATACTAATGCCACTCTATCTAATCTCCCTCAGGGAAGGGAGAGTATCACTTCATTGGTACTTCCTCACAGCAGGTCTTACAATGTTTTATACATAGTAGATGGCTAATAAATGTTTGCAGAATGAAGAATTAAAAAGTACATGATTGTAAAATCAATGTTATTTAACAGCCCTCCCTTCCCCTTTTTAAAAATTACTTACTTTTTACAAATACAATTTCTTCTGTAATAGGGTGAAAAAACAAACCTCATGGCTTATACAAAGTAAAGGTAAAAATATAAACAGCTAGAACATATCACTCTCAGAAAAACAACAATAACAACAAACACAGAGCACATCATCTGAACAGAAGAAAAGTTTTTTTTAGGAAAAGAACAACTGAAGTATGGAAAAGAACAGCTTATAGTCCATATTGACTTTTTAGAAAGTAATAAATAGTTAAAATACAAGAAAACTTAAATTATCTTTGGAAGAAATCCAAACATTCACTTCCAGAAAGCAACGCCCCACCTTTACAATAAATAGTTGAGTAAACGTAGAAGGATATTTAAGGCTCCTAGTTGCCCGCCCCCTACCAAAAAAAAAAAAAAAAAAAAAATTCTCTCACTTGTCTATCAAGTAATCAGGTGTTCTTTCTTAAAAATACTAATGTCACAAAATTATATACAACTGGCTTATGGCCAGCATGCTACAGCAAGTTACTGATGATTTTCTCAACTGATATTCACTATTTACATCATTTACATTTTACATGATTTGCTGAGTTAAAGTATACATAAGTGGAATATTTTTAAAGCAAAAAAAATCAAATGCTGACCCCCTTAGCATTCAGCATCTATATAGGACATGGATCCTAATAAATTCACCAGAACCCTGTAAGGTAGTAGTCTCACATTGAACAATATTATAAAAACATGTTCTTCAACTTCAACTGTCCCCCACCCCCAATACTGTGTGCCAATTAACAAAGGAAATAGAAATTCAACCCCTGTAGATATCAAGGTTTACATTTCTGTCTCTCAACTGTTATCTTCATCATAAGCAGGTAAGCATCATTTTGGAGTCGCCTGCCTGCTGTCCTAGTCCTTCATGCATGCAGGGGTTCTGCATTAGCATCCAAAATGCCAGCGGTCTACTATTAAAGCCAGCACTTCAAGCAGAACTGTATGAAGGATTATCGCTTCCGTACATGAAAGCATAACCACTACAGGTGTAATGATGCAAAATACCAGCACACTGACCTCTGCCAGGCAGCACAGACTTAAAGCAGGTACATTTCTGTGCTCCAGAAGGGAAGGGGGTGGAATGAGCAAGGAGGAAACCCCCTATCCCTAATATATTAGAGATGCTTATTCCACTCAGATCCTATCCAACAAATTCATGGACATCAGTTTACCCAAATGAAAGAAGTGGTCTCCCGTCCTTCACTGGCTTGAATCAGAGGGCATTCAGCCAAGCAAAGCCAGGCAAAACAATCTGTAAGATCTCTTTAAGCTGTAATAAATAAGACGAGTTTCAGAAGAAATAACACTCAGCTATGGCAAAGAAGCACAGACGCTAAACCTTTCCCTCATCTTATCACTGCTACCGGTGTTTACAAACTACAAGCAGTAGCCTTGGGAGCCTCAAGAGACTCTCCATGAGTAACCTCCTGTCAGATCCCTAATTTAAATACCCCCTTGATCAATCTGTGATGTTTCTGGCGGTTAAATAGAAGGGGGTGAGTAAAATGACATGCATAAAATGAATCCTTTTCAAGTTGTAAATGAGTGAGTCAGGATTCAGACTCGCCGAGATGCTCCAAATTAAAACCCCTGCTCTAATTTTAAGCATGCTCCGTCTTACCGTTCTGCTGTTGTCTCTCGCAGGCTGGATTCACCTGGAACTCTTTAACATGTCTCTAGCAATGTGTTTGCACCAGGCCAGGCTCACACAGCAACTGAATTCACATCTTTCTGCACTAGCAAGCTGAAATGGTACGGCCGTACTACAACCAAGAAAGGGGGAAGCAAAAGCAAAAAAAAAAAAAAAAAAAGAAAAAAGAAAAGAAAAAAACCACACACACACACACACACACACACACACACAAAACAGAAATCACCTAAGAGAAGCTAATCTCAGTGGAATAAGACCAAAAATAGTTAAGAAGTATACAAAGGACATGCTAACATTTCAGTATCAATAGCTTTAACAGTTCATTTTTCCCAAAAAACCTAGTTGTGTTTTTTTTTTCTCCAAACACGATGGACTTGCCTGTGGAGTTCCCAGGAAGGCAGAGTAACCAGGCTCTGCAGCAGCATTGCAGCCAAAGTAACCGTGCATATGCTGTCCAGGCAATTCACAACACACTGTCTCTTCAGAAAGATATTGATTTGCAATGCAGGGATGCTTCAAACAAATACAGAATGGGAGCCAAACAGCTAATGGTGATTGCATAGGAGGAAAAACATTTAATCAAGGGGATGTACCTCATCATACTCAATTCAATTTTTTAAAAGCATTGGAGGAAGCCAGTAAGTATCCTGAGTGACAATCCTATTAAACAATAATCTGAGGTCCTATAGAAGGCCAATGAAGGCTACCATCATTCGTACTGAAAAAGCCACTAAAATAGTTTAATGTGTCTATGTGTATATATTTTTCATATGCAAATGGAGCATAATGAAAAATCTAAAATAACCATGCACCAAATAAATGAGGTTAAAAATGCACAGGTGTAGCACTTACAAACCCAAAGTGATAAAATACATAGTTATGTGCCTACAGAATTCTTGGTTAGAAGGGTTAGAGCTTATACCACTCTCAAAAGTAAAATGCCAACACAAACCAGATCTCACAATCCTTAGGTTAATTGTGTCAAGTCATACCACACAGTGCTGGGTGCTGGGTGGCAAGGAAGAATGCCAGAATGCTACTCTTATAGCGACCCCTACAGGATTGAGGTTGATCTACAATCCGTCTTTGTTGAAAGAACTTCTAGCCTCAGAAAATAGAATTACAAAATAGAATTATAAATTAGGTAAGACACAAAGATACAACTGAGATATACTTTAGGCAAGAAATTTTAAAAGTCAAGTGTGAAATCTGACCTCACAGATATTTACTTAATTAAGAGATTAAAGTACAGAGGAGGAAACTGCTGTGTCAATGGTGAGTAGGCCATATTCTCACAGCCCACAAGACTGGGTGCACTTACAGTCAGAGATCTCGGGGAAAAGCGTTTTCCTCTCACACCCTAATTGATTTAAAGAAATCATTTCCCACATCCCCCATTTACAAACCATCTTCATCTTTATCCTTTTGAATAACACTGTGAACATACTGAACTTTACTTTTTTCTGCAACACAAAAGCTCATTCAAAAATCTCACAAAAAGTTCTTCAAACACAACTATTATGAACCTCCTTTTTCAACAAAGCCAAGAGAGAAAGCTACCTCCTTGCTATCTGAAAACCACTGAGTTACATGAGCATCATTTCTGCAGAAGGGACTTCATTCCAATAAATATTTCAAGAATCTGAGGTTTTGTTTGTGATTGCTCTACCCTCCAGCCCACAAAGACTCTCCTTCTTCAGAACCAACAGCACTTCTTCTTTAAATCATTTAAGAGCTAATCATATGCTTTCTCAAAACTCTTGTTCACATTTCCCCCCATTTTAAGGTCCTTGAGGAACAAACTCTATCAACTGCTCCTTTTTTTTATTGCCCAACGGCATATAACACAATGCTAGCCATCTAGAAAATACTAAATAAATATTTAAAATAATTAATAAATTTACCAACTCCATATTTTAGGGCTTAGATAATCTATCCCCTTCCCCCATTACTCCCTGAAAAATATCCATATTAGAAGTGTTATCTTCAGTCACTTGGTCTAAGCAGTGCCTATAACTTTTTTCCTATAGAGTTGGCAGCTAAGGGCATTTATAATGTTCATGTTCATGAAGCTATCCTGTATAAGAACGAACAAACTTAACATAATAAAGTTTCTCCTTTATTTTTTCATGTATTCACTTATTAAACATATGCTGATACACACAGCAATGTGAACAGCCATGTTTTCTCTGCATTCAAGGAACCCAGTGAGTGGTTAAAAATAAAACAAGTGATTATAATATACTGAAATGTGTGTTTTGAGAGGACTCAGCTGGGTACAAATAAGGGTGGCTCAGAGAAGACTTCACTGAGGAGGCAGCATGAAGCTCAGTCTTCTAGGCACTGTCCAGGCACTAAGCAACAGCAGGACAGGACAAAAGGATCAGGGCCTGAAACTGGAAGCTGTCCAAGGAAACCACCAAGCAGTAAGTAGAGTGATGGCAGCTGTGAAGGCTGAGGGAAAGATGGAGCAATACCACAGCATGACAGACCTGTATGCCATGCTGAGAAGTTGGGGATCTTATCTTACAAGAAGTTGCCATTTAATCCAACAGGAAGGTGCTAAAGGACTATAAACAGAATAGCAGCTAGATGGGATTTTTCATTTTACGACAGGGTAATAGTATTGAATGGTCTAGAGGGGTACAGGGGAGGCTACTCAGAAGACTAAGACAATAGTTCAGTCAAGGTCCTGAACCAAAGCAATAAAAATGGAGGTGGAAAGACAAAGGAGGTGAGAGACATTCACTATGCATTACTTGTTGCATGACTGGACAGGAGGTCTAATGGAAAAGGAATATCCAGCATGGCCCTGAATTCTTAGTACAATTAGGTGAAAGGTGGAATCATAAACTAAAGAAATGGATACAGAAAGAACAAAAGCTTGAGGAGGAGGGAAAATTATCACGATTTCAATTTTTACATGTTGAGTTTTAGGTACCTTTGGAACATCCAAGTGGACATGCTTAGTGGGCAACTACATAAGGGTATGGAGCCAAGAAAAAAATGGTCAAAAGCTCAGTTATGTGTCTTTGGTTAGGGTCTCCTAGAAATAGAACTGAGCCAGGATTATTGTTCACCTAATTTACTGAGGACAAGCTCAGAGAAAAGGAGTGAGGAGTCGGACAGGCAGGATGGGAGAAAGCAAGGAAGTGTGGTGTCAGAGGAAACAACCACAGCCAACGTTAGTCCCACCTGAAGCAAGACGGCTGGCCTTGTGTGACTCTGGACTGGTCATCACTGACTGAGGCCTGGACAGGAAGGGCTTCTGTTTCACCTGGGTACCCACTGACCAAGCAGATCTGGGCAGGGTACCCTCAGCGTTCACCACTCTATGTTTCAGCCACAATGGATAATTTTTTTCTTTTCCTTGAAGGTGATTCCTCAGGAAACTGTGCTGCTCTCACTACCTAGAATGTTCTTCCTCAGATAATCCTGGCTGACTCCCTCTCATTACTCAGTTGGTTTTCAGTAATCTCCTCAGAGGCCTTCCCTGGCTTCCTCCTTCTGTCATTGCTCCTCCCTCACCATCACCCTGCACTGTTTTTGTTCCACTGTCTCATTTATTTATTTGTCTTCTGCCCCCACTAGCATATAAATGGCTCCAGAGCATGGACTTGTACTCATTTCCTCTCTGCACCTCCCTAGCCCTTAGGAGAGCACTCAGTACCTGTTGAATAAATATTAGGAAGAGCTGCTGCTGATGACAGTCGTTCAGACAAATTCTGTGGGCTCTCGTAGAGCGGAAACGGATGGGGGGCCTTGAGGAATGTATGGGAAGAATTTGTGGGGAAAATACAGTTTCACATATGTATATTGCTCTACAAGTTTGGCCATACAGCAGAAGTGAAAATAGAGGCTAGAAGGCAAAGCTGCAGGAAATTAATCATTGTGTTCATGTCATACAGGATTCACAATCCACTACTATTAAGAATATCTTTATTATAGGACATTGAAATGTATGTGAAACCACACTGTGGAAGAACAGTAATAGAGGCTAAAATAAAAGGTCTATCTACAAAAGTCTTTTGTGAAAACATCATGTCAGTGGATATACAGGAAAAATATAAACAAAAACTGATGCGGGAGGGGGGGGCGGAAAGCTAGAATCTGACCTCTATTTGTTTAGGTCATTTCTGCAGGAAAACAAAAATTGATCCCTCGAACTATCTGCCTTTATATGTGATTTTTTAAAATTAAAAAATGTTTTGCACTTCCTTGACTTTTCAAATGAAATATAACAAACCCAGTCCAATCTTCAACTGATGATTGGGTCAATTATGAACATTAGTGACAGCCATCAGGGTTTAACAGAGAGTCTACAGGGACCTTGGCTCTTGCTCTCAAGACCTGACATCTGTGCATTCCTCTGCTTCATTTTTATGGTTCACTCCCTCTTTGCCATCAGGCTCTCCTTCTTAAGATTCTGAATGTGCCACCTCTTGCTAACACTACCACACTCTTCTCAGTTTTGCCACAGTTCCTCAACTATCCCTACACTTGGACAACTAGTTAAACAGGCTTACCAGAACACTGTGAATAGAGGTTTTAATCAATAGGCAGCTAAAAAGCAGGACTAGGAATTTTCTCCTGAGTTGAAAAGTACTAGTCTAGTCACCCACCAACTGCAGGCTGTACACAATAGGCTCTGTGGTACATCTCACCTGGGTAGAAGCTCTTGTTTCGTATCAACCTACCTGGAGCCATCTCAGATAGGAGAGGCTGTCAGATGCCTGACCTTCACATAAGTACAGTCTTAAAGACAGATTGTCTCCCAACCCAAAAAAAGAATGTGGACAAAAGATGTAACTGAAAAAGCCTTATTTTTAACCAAAAAAGGAAAAAGAAACATTAAATAAGGAAACTTTTTAAATATTAGGAAAGGGGAAAGAGAAAAGTCTACTTTATACATATAAGTCTAATAAAATAAGTTTATCTTATGAATTAATTTCAATAAAATTTTAAGTCTAAAGGAAGAGAAAATAATTTATTATGAAAAGTGATTGAGAAAAGACAGAGATTTCCCAAAAAAGAGGTTGAATTTCAAATTATTATAGTTCCATGTAACCCTAGCAATTTCTTTCTATTGTAAATTTTTACAGTGGAAGTTCATGTTATGATTGATTTTTATTTTTTTTTTTTTATAAATTTCAGGTCTTTATTGTTTAAATGTCCCCTTGCCATAGTTGTTTCTTCATGTTTTTTGATAAGCCCCAGTGAGTCCCCTTGACAGATGAGCTACTGAGTTCTTTTTTTTTTTTTTTTTTTGCTAATTTTTTTTTTATTTATTTATTTTTTTTTTATTTTTTAATATATGAAATTTACTGTCAAATTGGTTTCCATACAACACCCAGTGCTCATCCCAAAAGGTGCCCTCCTCAATACCCATCACCCACCCTGCCCTCCCTCCCACCCTGCCCTCCCTCCCACCCCCCATCAACCCTCAGTTTGTCATGTTATGATTGATTTTTAAATGTTCATGAGGTTTTTAGTAAACCCAAACCTTATTTTTGTAATAAGCTCTGAATATGTCATGACTTAATTCTTCTCTACTAATGCCAGGCATTGCTTAGACTTCCATATATTCAGAGAAGTGTTATTTATTTAAAATACTTTTTAGGGGTACCTGGGTGGCTCAGTCGGTTAAGTGACTGACCGGCTCAGGTCACGATCTCACAGTTCATGAGTTCAACCCCCACATCTGACTCTGTGCTGACAGCTCAGAGCTTAGAACCTGCTTTGGATTCTGTGTCTCCCTCTCTCTTTCTGCCCCTCCCCTGCTCTGGCTCTGTCTCAAAAATAAATAAACATTAAAAATATAAAATAAAAGACTTTCTAAATATCTAAAATATCCATACATCATTCATGGCATTTCATGGAAACTTTAGGAATTTCTTCCTAATATTTACACAACTTTAAGTGATTCTGGAGGAGGGAAAAAATGAACTAATTTTACTTGTAAATACAGGTAATTCTACCACAACGCAATAAATCTGTTCCTGAAAAATGTTGCATCCTGTTTAATTGAACCCTAAAAATATGAGAGCTTATGGGAAAAATAAAATTCAGGGCAGACCATTCGAAATCCACACATCCAGAGCAAAAATAAAAATGAAATAACCCTAACACATACACACACACACACACACACACACACTCACAGGCCATATCCTCATCTGTGCCTACTCTAGAGTGCTGACACTGGTTTTTGTAGACAACAGATATTCCATATTTGTTTCTTGGCTAGAGATAAATCCTACGCTGGTCACTATGAACTGCAGAAAATATGTCTAGGTGAAAAAAAGTTCAGTTATGAACATCATCTACATTGGAAATTAAAAGCCCAAAGAGACCTATAGCAGGGAAACTTTAGATTATGTGTGTTAAAAAGCAGCACGGAAGGCTGACTATCATGAGTCTAATAACAGAAACAGGTAGATACAGATTACAATAATAAAAAGGCAAGCCTTATTTTTGCCTCTATTTTAAAAATCTGATGTCTGGGGCACCAGGGTGGCTCAGTTGGTTGAGTGTTCGACTTCAGCTCAGGTCATGATCTCACAGTTCTGGGATTTGAGCCCCACGTCGGGCTCTGTGCCGATACCTCAGAGCCTGGAGCCTGCTTCAGATTCTGTCTCCCTCTCTCTCTGCCCATCCCCTGCTCACACACACACACACACACACACACACACACTCTCTCTCTCTCTCTCTCTCTCTCTCTCTCTCAAAATAAATAAACATTAAAAAAAATTTTTTTAATCTGATGTCTGATCACAGTTCTGCTTGTAACCAAGGGTTCAGTCTACTCCTTCTTAGGGAACAATTTTTCTCCTTCCTGTATGTTGTATTTTCTGGTTGTATATCCTCAATTACCCTGGATAACAACTTGCCTACAACTCAGTCTTTGCTTCTCAGTTAAAGTTTTAAGCCTTGGCACATAAGATTTGCATCTGCATTAAAACAATATGGTTTCTATATATATACCTACACATATAAAAAATATGATTTCTATATACATGCCTACATATATTTATGTATTTATTATTTATTCAAGTAACATATAAAATGCCTAGGTATTCACATGGCCTAGTGTAGTTTTTCCTACTCTCGCCCTTGCAAAATCAATCAGAGTTTTGATGTGCTACCACGCCCCAAGTATGTGAAAAGGAGCAGAATACCCAGGTGTAAAAGTGATCTTACTATGACCATATTAAACGGAAGAACAGTATCAGAGAGTTCTAGATGTGTAGCACTAATATGATCTTACAAATGTGAATTAAATTATAAGATTTCAGTGGCAGACACAAAATCCTCAGGTAGAAGCAAGAAGAAAGGCAAAAAGCATTGAGAAAAGATGTGAGGATTTTCTCTCTTCCTGATGTCAGGATGCCAGTATGAAGAGGCTACAAATCCAGGACCATCAAAAAGCTGCTTAAGGAGCGAAGCCTCTCTTTAAAAAAAAAAAAAGGTACTTAAGTTTTTTATGTTAACTATGAAAAGGGAAGAAAAAGTTTTCTAGTTCAGGGTTATGTCAGCTTTACTGCTTTTAGGAACTTTAGACCAGCTTTCTAAAATTCTACTTACAGAAAATCAGGAAAATCCCAAAGGAAGAAAACTTTTTAACTGAGCCTGCCAAAAAGACACACAGAAATAATTTTAAATCATCTTTGACATTTTTTAATCTAGAAATTCCTTGCCACTGATCTAGTATATACTGTAAATATCAAAATAAGAAGGATTTATTAAATAATTTTCTTCCTTTGTCTCACTCTATACCCCTAAAAAATAAAATAGGAAGCAGAGCCATAGAAAAGAATGGATAACAATGCTGTACGTTCAACAATAAGCATGATAAGGAAAAGATAACCAACTGAAAAAACTCAAGACTGAAATTAAAATATGTGCTCCTATGTAATTTAATTAAGTTTCCTTTGGCCAATGTCTTGTTATTTGCCTTTTCAAGCTAATGCTGGTATAATTTAGATCATTCTGTGGTTTTCTTTTCCAGCTTTAAAATTTATTTATTTATTTTAAACATTTTTTAAACATATAATTTATTGTCAAGTTAGGTAACCTAAAGTATATACACGGTATATATACTATATAGTATAGTATATACTTTTATATATATACTATATATATACTATATAGTATATACTTTTACATATATACTATTTTATATATACAGTATATATAGTATATATACAGTGTATATACTATATACTGTATAGTACAGTGGCTTCGGAAGTAGATATCCATGATTCATCACTTAACATACAATATCCAGTGCTCCTCCCAACAAGTGCCCTCCTTAATGCCCATCACCCATTTTCCCACCCCCCAACTCCCCACCCCATCAACCCTCAGTTTGCTCTCTGTACTTAAGAGTCTCTTATGGTTTGCCTCCCTCTCCATTTGAAACCACATGCACATCACCTTCAAAGAACTGAAAGCAAACCAAAGTAATCATTTGTCTAAGGAAGCACTGTCATATGATCATATAACCAGTCCAAACTCACTAGTGTAACAGAGGATGAGGTTCAAGGAAAAATGTACAAGAGACAGGGATATTAACAGTTGTGAAATGCTTTCACTCCTACATTCTTTTCGGATCCAGTAAAACACCAAGAACAGCAGCATTCAAATACTGTTTGAATCCTTTCAGCTACTCCTTGTGGAATGCATTACTTGAATGATTATTTTAAAAAGCTGGTTCCTGGAGTGCCCCCCCAACCCGACACCATCCGCTACAGTCTAGGGCGGGCTATGCCCTATCCAGGACCAGACCAGGGACCCAATCTAAGCCCGTTGTTCCCTGGGACTCTTCCAACCAGAGTGATTGGACGCTACCACTCTACTCCTGATGGTGGCAAAGCAGAGAAAGCAACATCTTAGAAGCTACTAGTCAGTGTCAGTGTCTCCAGCCCTAGAGAAGATGGACTGAAATCCTGAAACTACCAAGTAGTAAAAGTAGAGAATAAGGGCAAGAGACAACACTGATAACATGGAAGCCCTGGTCCCCACCACTGAAGTCCCTGCCACCACCTGACTCTTTCTTTTCCTTTTATTTGTCTATTATTTATTTTTTATTTTTATTTTTTAATGAAATTTATTGTCAAATTGGTTTCCATACAACACCCAGTGCTCATCCCAACAGGTGCCCTCCTCAATACCCATCACCCACCCTCCCCTCCCTCCCTTCATGCCCATTGCAGAGCCCAATGCAAAGCTCGAACTCATGACCCTGAGATTAAGACCTGAGCTGAGATAAAGAGTCGGATACTTAACTGACTTAGCCACTCAGGCGCCCCTACCTTTCTAAAATGTGACTGTTCAGCCCTTGCTTCTGTCCTGCCACACTATCCTCCCCATAAATCCTATTTTTCCCTCCAATCACTTCCACTTGATTTTCAGTTGCTCGTAAGGAAGAGTACTTGTGCACGTGGAAATACACATACAAAAGGATGGGGAGTTACTGTGAAGCACTAACGCTGGAGCAAGAGCTAAGAAACTTAATAGACATGCTGCTTTAAACTCCAGGAAAAGGAGATTTAAGGTTGATGACTCATATGATGGTAGGAAAGGACAGGTTTAATAGCAGCCAACTGTTTTTACAAAGCTACTTCACATACCTATTGCACAAACTAATAATTCTATAAACTTGTACTAAATTATCACATATATTCAATTTTTAAATTTGTTCTTATAACTTACAGGAGAAGTTGTATAACTGCCATAAGATATTGAGTATTACCCACTAATCAGGTATCTGCACCTGTAGAAAGCCTAAATACTTAGATCAATTGGTTTAACTAGGCATACAAGTTGCCGTGACAGCACGTATTTAATTTTAGGCACAATACATAAATGATACTAAACTGATTTGGCCTTGCACATACCATTTATAAACTGCTGGTAAATATCATTACCAATATGTAGCAAAGAAATGTCACTGGAATTACAGAAAGGAAATCAGTTCGTTACACCAACCCTAGGCTTTAAAGGCTTTCTGGCCATGAAGGAAAGAGAGTTATTAAAAATTAAACAAGTAACAACAAGGGAACTTTAGAAAAAGTCACAAAAGTACACTAGGGACTTGTGGAGTATGTAAAGAAAGTGTCAAGAAGACATAGAGTAGACTATGCTTTCTGCATTTCATTACCAAATGATTTTTTTCACGTTCTATTCATTTACCAACCATTTATTGAGCTTTGTATTAAGCACTATAGGTGGTATAAAGATGAATGAGACACAATTGCTATTCTCACAGACACTTATACACATTAAGTATAATACAAGAAATAATTGCTATCGAAGACATAAAAGAAAATACTACAGGAACTCAGAATGAGGGAAGCCTCACAGATAAAGCAAAACTGTCAGATTTTCACTTTAGGTAATCAAGTTCTGAATACCAAAGTCACAAAGAATTCAATAGGTAAGATGTCCAAGGGAAAAACGTATACCTAAAAACTAGCTATGATCACTCTTAGCACAGAATTGTTATCTCTGTCTGGATGTAATTTGATAATTTAACAAAGAACCTCTGTAATATCAAAGAAGTACAGCCTAGAAGAGCTGAATAATTTCCATGATTTGAACCCTCATGAACAATGGTTCTTTTCTCCCCTTTGGCGGAAGATTATTTGGATGGACTCCAGGGACTCCAAGTACACTGCCTGCCCATCTGGTTCAAAGATGTGTTTTTTCCTAGTCACCCACAAGGCAGACAACCAAACTCTTTTTCTATATTCCTTACAGAAAATTGAGTTTTGAGAATTGTTACAGCAGCTAGTCTTGGGCAACTTGGAGACCATCCTTAGCTCTCATTCTTCTTCCCAGTTTTGATTCTTATTTAGGGAAGTTGATGGTTTACTGATCACAACACAAAGGGCCAGACTGATTAAATTGATTTTATCCATCCTCCACGGCAGCACCTGATTCCCTATATAGTCACTGTTTCTTCTAACCATTCAAAGAAGCTTCAATTCATATAAAAGTTCACATAAAACAAAACTCATACTTCCTGAAGGACCCCAACACAACCAGTTCCTTCTATGGGCACACAGTAACTACAGCCTTAGGAAGACCACCTGACTTCAAGGAACCCCAACTGGGTACAGAACTTGAGCAAGATACCTAACTTATGGGAATAATAATAATAAGAAGAAGAAGAAGAAGAATAAATAATAATTCAATACCTTAGAGGGTTGTTGTGAGGCTAAATGGTATATAAACTGCTTAGAACAGCGTTCAGTAAAACAAAGGCTTTTATAACCCAGTGATAAGCATAATGCATACTGACGAGAGTTCAGACACTAAGGCTTTAGGCACCTCAGACACTCCTGGGGCTCATACTTCTGCATGAGGTCTGGTACTGGTCTGGGTTCTCTTGGTTCAGATCAGCCTGGGCAATTCCTACTGTAGCAGCTGTGGGCTGTCATGTTCATTTTTTCAGTCACTCTTTATGTCCATCAATTCCTATTGATTCTTCTCCAGTATCTATATTTCTATTTCTATTGCAATTGCTATTGCACTGTGCTTTTGTACCATCCATTAAATTCAACTACTTTTTTAACAGCAATATGTACTACCCTACAGCCTTTCTTGGTATTTCCTTTGGCTAAAGGTTGAAGGAGCTATATATAGTTCTCTATGAGTTTTAATGAGAAAGCTTAGCTCACTCTCATTCCTCCTCCTTACTCCCCATTCCCCACTCCCCTCCCCCTCCAGACTTTCTTCCTTCTCTATCATGTTTCTCCATTATAACTACAAAGCTGCAGCTTAAGAGTCAACTTAAAACTGACAACCCATGGTTAAATAATGAAACTTCAAAGACAAGGCTTAACGAACAGATTAGAATGATAGCAAGAGATTTTTACCACCATCAGGACACACAAGGGAAATTTAGTGAATATCAAATGCTAGAAGAGGTAAACTTTACATTTTCCAACAGGAAAATCAGCCACATAATGTATTCATACCTGGCTGCCACCGGAAACTCTGGACAAGAGAAAATTAGAAAGCAAAAACTCATCAAGAATCAATTTTGCAAGGAGCAACCAAGCAACTTTTCAAATAAACAGCTCTAAATTGGCAGGCACACATTTCCAAAAGAATTGGGGGTGTTTTTAGATAATTGTTGCCAATCAGGAAGCAAGACTCTGTATTCTGAGACTGCACTAAACAAAATGTTCTACCTGATCAAAGAAGGAATAAAATTCTGAGGCATCAGCTTTCAAAACATACACAAATAATTTGCTCTCTTATTAAAATTAAAATCTATGATGATATCTAGAAGCAGAGTCTACCCACATGTGCTAAACCTCAGTCAGAAGAACTCACCACCTTCCTTCTCTTTCTCTCATTTATCAAAGTATTTTACTTCTATGTGCAAGTAGCATAAAGTAATAGAACAAAGAAGATTCATCTTAATAGTAGGTAAGATAATTTATAGGCAAACTTCATTACTGTGTTATCATTGCAATTAGCACGAAATTAAATAAAAAATATAAACAGTAACAAAAAGTAATTAGTGTTAGATACAAGCACAAGTGAAAATACCACCACCACAGGACTCTGAAGATGAGTCCTTCTCCAAGATATTCCCCCCACACACTGAAAATATAAGGTAAGCAAATTACTGCAAGGACAATTAATTTTAACTAAAACTAACCTTACCTATCAGAACAAGCATCAAGTAGCCATGTATTAGCTAATTTTCTTCAAGTATTATATAAGAACTTTTTTTTTTTAACACTCGGCATGTCTATCCAACACTTCTTTTTACTGGGAACATGTTTGATTCTTTCAACTCCATTTAGATATTCTAAAAGAATTGGAATCCTGTAACTGCCATCAATTTTGCTTCAGACATACAGGTCCTCTTTAAAATTTTTACTCTGAAATTACTTGTAGGTTTATAGAAAGGTCTCACACAGGGAAGTTCAGCTTTATATCAGTTCAAAGACACCATCTAACACCTGAAAAGTTAAAAGAAAAAAGTCATTGTAACTGTACCAAAATCTGATACCTTAAAAAAAGATTTTAATACCATAGAGAATGTAATAAGCCCTATCTTTTTCAATGAAAATTTTCTCATGTTTATAGGGACTATAGATATTAGAGCTAAGAACTGCTTCAGCTAAAGTATGTCTTCTTGTTTCACAAAAAGAGGGGAGAGGAATGAAACTACCATTATTCACAAAGTTACCATCTACCTTAAATCTGTCTTGACCCTGCAGCACCCCCTAGCTATAAGCTTCATTACTCTGTTCCCCATTAGCCAGAAATCTTCAAAAATAGTTAACCCCAATTAGCTCAGCTACATCCCTTGCTTTCATTATTCTGCTAAAAAAACAAAAACAAAAACAAAAACAAAACCTGAGTATAACTGACATATAACATTGTAGTAGTTCTAGGTTTGCAACATCATGATTTGACATGTTTATATTGGAAAACGAAAGCCACCCATCAGACATGGCAATGATTTTCTGAGGCACCAAAAGCAAAAACTGACTTTCATTCTTAAATTTAATCAGGCTTCTGTCCTCTCCACTCCAACAATGGTCAGCAGACCTCACCTGAACCTCTTAAGCAGCAACTGACATAACTGATCACCTCCTCCTTCCTGAAACTCTCTTCACTTGGGCTCCATGTCTAACTTTCTTCCTGCTTCATTGGCTCTGCTTCTACATCTCCTTTGCTGGAGGTTCCTTTTCTTCCCAGCTTCTAAAGATGAAGGTGTCCCAAGACTGGGATTTGGATCTCTTTTCATCTCTGTCTCTACTCCCTCCTTAGGGGATCTTAAATGTCATGGTTTAAATGTCATCGATACACTAAAAGTTCCCCAAATTATCTCTCTAGGCATACCTCTCCCTTGTCCCAGACTCATATATTCAGTTGTTTATATGACAATTCCTTTTGGATATCTAATATGAATCTCACACTTACCAGGTCCAAAACCAAATTCCTGATCTCATACCCTTCCAACCCCAATAGCCTACATCTCAGTAAACGGCCCTACCATTAATACAACTTGATTTCTCTAGTCACAAATCTGCGATACTTTGCTCTCTTTGATATCCTACACCCAATCCAACAGCTAGTTCTCTTGGTGCTATTTTCAGAACGTATTCTAAATGTGACAATTTCTCAGCACCACCACTACTTCCATCCCAGTCTAAGCCACCAAGTATCTCTGGATGATCACAGCAGCCTTGTAACTTGTCTTTATGCTGCTATTCTGGTATTCTTCCTCCTGCCCTAGTCTAGACAGACAACCAGGGTTTTAGAAAGTATTACTGTCCCTCTCAAAACCTAAGTGTTTCTAACTTAGAATAAAATGCTACCCCTGAACCGTGACTGGCAAGGTGCTGCTTTTCTGACCTTCTCACCAGTCCCCTTGTTCTCTGTACTCCAGCCACCCAAAGCTTGTTCTTGTTTCTTAAGAGCATGAAGCCCCTCTATATCTCAAAGCCATTGCACTCTCTTGTTCCAGATATTCTCCCAGTTTGCTCCCTTCCTTCTTTTAGATCCACACTCAAACGTCACCCTCAAAAATGCTTTCCCTGACCACTTCATTAACACTTCTCCTCATGTGTCTTTTTCCCCTTTCCTTGCTTTGCTTCACATTCCTTAAACCTCTTCCTGACCACTTTACTTCTGCTTATTATCTTCCTGTCATCCCCACTAAAGTAAATAAATGTTTCGTGGTGGCAGGGAGTTCTCTGCCTTGCTTACTCTTAAATCTCTAGGGCCAAACACAGTACCTGGCAAATAGGTGCTCAATACATATTTGTTGGATGAATACATGAATAATCATTTCTATACTCTTACTCACTGCTTATGAGGATAGAGAATATATATTTCAATTGTTTATTATTTAATATATATGGTATAATGCCAAAAGGAGCCACTAAATATTTCCCAAGTTATATGTTTAGAGCCTCATAATGTTGGCTGGGGGATGTTTAGACAGAAAGAACAGCATGGGCACAACAAATGAGGTAGGAAATATTTTAACATATTTATAGAACTATGGGTAGTTCCCTACAGGAAATCTGAGGAGAGAAGGGGAGAAGGAAGTAGGATTGGTGAAGGATGAGGCTTGGGATAAGACTGAAAGCAGACAACGGACAATCGTGAAGGGTCTTGTGTGCCAGCCTGAGTTTTAGGTGTTATCTTGTAAGCAACAAGGAGTCATGAACAAGGAAACAGCAGTTTTATTTGGGACAAATTATTCTGGCCACATGAGATTATATATCCCACATAACCATGTCTCCTCATAGTTGAAATAGCAACTTATCTGCTCAAGGTCTGCATAGAAATAAGACATACCACACAAGTCTTAAATGATTATTTAACCCCTTATCATTCAAACCCAAAAGGTACTCATAGTTTGCTCACAAACCTTTAACTAATTATCTCAATGAGACATTTCTCGGCACGTTCCTACCTTTAATTTTCCCAATGAAACATTTCTCAGCATGTTCCTATTTGAATATTTTCCACTTTTAATCAATTAGCTCTTCAATTCAAGAACATTTACACGATAGTCTTTAATTAATGCACACAGATTCTCACATATACACAGTAAATCCATTAACTTACTTATAATACTAAAAGTTAATACTACATTGGGTGGTGAAATATTCAACAAGAAAGTTCAATGATTTTTTTTCTAATTAGTAAAAACTGGCATCTGATCAGCTACCAGAATAGTCTAGAGTCTGCCCAATACAAACTTCAAATCAGTTGGTCCAGATATAAAAAGTCCTATATTTTTAAGGTTAAAAACATAAGTATGATTTTCATATTTAATATTTGCTTGTATAGGAAAATTAATACAGAATAAGTATTATCAGTCCACTGAGTTTCTTTTTTAATAAGATGTAATTAATGTTAAATGGGTTTGTTTTCATTGGTTTTTTAAATCATTGTTTGCCTTCTATTCCTCCTGGCTTTCTATGTATCCTTAGTGTTTGTAATGTAATCGCTAGTTTCCCTCTTTTCCTAGATCTTACTCTCAACATCTCGTTTAACAGTTACTCCATCTTTGCTTCAAAAAACATATACCCAACTGCCATTACAGGTCTGGCATGGTGCCAAGCACTAAGATGCAAAAGTGAAGAGATAAGAGCTCCACCCTGAAGCAGATTCTGATGACAGCGATCTATTCTTCCTTCCTTGCCACCCTTTGGCCATCCTTTTGGTGTGAACTATGGCTTTAATTTATATGACTCACCTGTGTCTGCCCTTACTTCCTGAGGCAAATGACTTAATTCCAATGACACATTTGTTCTGCCTCAATGATCTTTCTTACATTAGCATCCTTACATTACACGTCCATTTTAAAAGGAAGTAAAATCACTCAGGTAAATGAACAATGTGTGATATCAGAGCCAGCTTAAACAACTTCTCTCCACTCACTAAGCAGGTTTATGATTAATGTCAAGTCAGAGAGGAACTAGAAAGGGGGATCATAAAGAAGGATGAATAAAGGCAGGGGACCTAAAGTCAACAACCAAGTAGATGTTTTCTCACTGGACTTCATTTCTTGTGTGCCTGGGACGTCCACTGAATTGACTCTTGGGATAAACACAGCACAATTACACTGTAGCACAAACTAGTTCAATTTCTGCTCTTCTGGTCCACATCCCTGATGAGCCCTTCCTGGAAGTTCCCTACCAACGCAACTTGAGTGTACAGTGTTACAGAGACAGCCAAAAAGAACAGTATCTGCACAAGACTTCATTACAAAGATTCAACATAGGGGAGAATGGGGAAACTTCTGAAGACGTCTGCCCCCAGGTAGGAACACATACAAAGTGGGTTCTAGTCTTGGCCTGTTTCCTCCAAGTGTGTGGGCATCACAGACTAGGGTCCACTTAGGATCTATTACAGGACTCACCACCAGCGTATATATAACTTACACAACTTCTGCTCAATAAATATTTAAGTATGAAAGAGTGCCAATGTTTTAAATTTCAAAAACGACCTTTAGACATCAACCTTAATATTTACATTCAACAGAAGTCGTCACATTTTAAATACCTGTGGGAAGAATACACAGAACAACCATTTCAAAATGGAAAAAAAGCAAATATGTACAAAATCTGAAATACTTCCTATAACAATATGAAAAAGAAATCTGGCTTTTCACACATAGGCTAAATGAACTATTCTTTCGTTCATATGTTTCACATTTTTATGCACCTTTTCCTACTACACCCTACAAGCTACAGAACCCTGCTGGCAAAATGCTTCTCTCTGGGGAAAATCTTTTTTTTTTTAACTTGATAGAAGAAATGCCGTGAATTCAAAGCAGGTTTTCTTTCTCATCATAGCAGTGCAGTGGCCTCTATGTAAAATATAATGAAAAATGCAAGTCAATGCTATAAGGTAGAAAATGAAACTGGGTTTGTATCTACAAAGATATCAGATCTATAACTTTAGAGATCACACAAGTGAAACAAAGAAAATATAAAATAATCTCATGCATTTAGAAACCTCTCCCAATAATCATAATTTTCAAGGACCAAGATACTACTGGGAAGCCAATTCTGAAAACCTGCCTTCTTCCCAAATTTCCAAATTGTCAAAGCAGATATATAGAAATGCTGGTATAACAAAAATACGATAAAAAATAACTAGTATATAGACTCTACTTGATATCGCATCCCCAAAGATTTGTAAGCCACAGTAAATTCAGAAATTACTTCCACAAAAAGGGCATCAGACTGAGACTCAAAAAGAGCAACTCCAGTCTAATTTGCTAAATTTGTGAAGAGTATTCTATAGTTAGTGACTTGACTACAGAGCTGTATGATCATGGGTAGGAGAGTTCTCAAGATCATCACCTCTCCTTCATAAAACTGGCCAACGTAGCAGTGTGGAATGGACAGTGGTTGACTTCATGATCGAAGATGTAGCAAGGAAGCATAACCCTTTGTCCCTGTCTCCAAGGTTGTGAATGGTAGCCTTTAAGAACTAAAAGTAACCACCTGGGACTTAAACCCAAAGAGAAAAATCTTTTCCTGTAACTATGAGAAGGATCATCTTTATCCTGAAGGCTATGAGGAACACTGAAAGGGATTTAGCAGTGAGGAGTATGGTCACATTTGAGTTTTAAAAAGATCAATAGCAAGAATTTTGAGGATGGATTTTAGAGGTATCGGATGAGTCACTGAAGCCAAATAGGGCACTACCGTGCAAGTATAGGTTAGAGAAGAAAAATAAAACTGAGGTGACAGGAATAGAAAAGAAATTTGGACACACTTAGGATATGAAATCAATAAGATGAGTATGTGAAGGAGAGGAAGATGCTGCTGCTGATGATGATCATGACAGCAACTAATACTATTATCACTAAAAGGTACTCAGTGCTTCAGTGTGCCTGTCATTATACTAAATGCTTGCTCATATTATCTCATTTAATCCCACTCACTCTCCTAGGAGGTGTGTACTATTATTCTCATTTTCCATAGGAGAAAAATGAAGCCTAAAGAGGTTGGGCAGCATGTCCAAGGTCACATAAGTAGTTCAACCAGGATTCAAGCCTGAGTCTGCTGATGCCAAAGCCTGTTGCCAAATTGTTTCTTACACACCAAATCTCCCAGAATTCTGAATTCATGGGTAATTGGAAAGCAATATTTACCTACAAGTACCTAGTTTTTATTATCAGACACTTTAATGCCATATTATTCCTCATATTCTGGTTTCTGTGATGGTGCAATCTTTCAGTCATGTTAGTCTCCTTAACACAACACATGGTGGGCGCCATGTTGTCATCAGACACAAAAAGGGATATTCTGTGCTTTTATCTGAGCTCTGTGGACTTGTAGCTGCTCTGGGATTAAATAGTATAGAGTCATCAATCCAGCTCTCTCATCTTCTAAGGCAGGAACGAGATAATCTGCACTCCATTGCCTCAAAGGCTTCTCATCTTTTCCCAAGTTGATTCTAGATCTGAGTAATTCTGGTATTTATCCACTGACCTCCGAATGTGGGAAGGCTCACCATCACACTGTCTATCAAAGTCTAATATCCATTGTGCATATGTGAGAACCTCACAAAGAGAAAAAATATGGCTATTCCAAGTTGAAGACATGAAAATTTATTTTACCACTTCTGAAAATGGGCCTTCCAACCCAGCCTCTCATAGTCCTACAATGTGTGTAGTTATAGAGAGAAAAGGGTATAACCCTGTGCTGGAGGAATCCGTTAGGTTTTGGTCAATAATGCATACCTTTGAGACATTTAAGGTATTGTATCTCCTGCCTTCTCTGTGGTTCTCTGGCTATAGGGGGATTATAAAATCTCCTAGGTTACTACCAAATCAGATTGATTTTATCTGCCTTTAAGACATTCAAAGGCCCTCAATAATGCCAGAGGGAGTCCTATTTCCATGAGTACTAGCTGAAAACCTTTAATGTCTATCCTGGTTTAGGTAAAGACTGAAGGGGAGCTGTCAGAGCTTCATGCTGAGGCACAGCAATCACTCTGGTAGGAGTTACTATTTTAAGTCATGGTGGTGAAAATGATGGGCTCAGGATCTAGACTGCCTGTGTTCACAGCATGACTCCACTATTCACCAGCTGTGTGACTTCCAACAAATTCCTTCACTTCTCTGAGGTTTCCTCACCAGAATATGGGGACAATAACAGCACCAACCTCAGATGATTGTTGTGAGAATTAAATTAGTTGATCTTTGTGAAGGATTTAAGACAGTGCCTTGCACACAGCAAATACTACACATGCATTTACTGCATACAGTAAAAATTTAAAAAATAAAAACAATTCTGTACTTTTGCCAATTCAGAAACAGTGAGATAAAAAAAACAATTAAACTGTGTTCAAAAGTTAATTAACCTTCAAATACAATGGTTTATACCTATATATCAATATAAGAAATATACTACAGCAAAGAAACTGCTTTTATATAAATGCATTATTCCTTGTTTAGGAGAGATATACAAAAATGTGCTAAATCTATATCTTATATAGAAAACAAATATAAGGAGGAGTTGGTCTATTTTTTATTAGGCTCCAAATAAGAAGATAACCTCAAATACCCGACTTAGCCAAACAAAAATATAAAATGGTCCTTCTGTATTTTCACCTGCCTACATAGATTTAAGTCACATGACCACCATAGATTAAACTTATCTTTAAAAATTCATAGGGTAATAATTGTGAACTTTCATGGAACTTTCATGGAATAGTTCCCTCATACAGAAAAACACATACTGATCAAACCTATAAGCTATAAAATTGATCTTTAGTAATAGAATCTATAAAAAAAAATTATGGTGGTCAGCAAGAATCGCATAGCCATTTTTCAAGATGCCCACATCTCTAAAGTATTCATTAGGCAGTGAAAGAGAGGTAGTAAAGGAGACAAAATATGCCTGAGGGTATACTCTATTATTTTTTGCCGTTTTTTTCCTTTCTTTTTTTTTGTTTTCTTTTTTTGTTTGTTCTTTGTTTTTTGTTTGTTTGTTTGTTTTAGGGGGAAGATAATCCAGGTAGAGAGAATGGTGATTATATACTTCCGACATCTAAAAATGCAAAGGTTGTCTTTAAACACACTAAATTCTAATCACTATTCCACTATTTAAGGTTTCATTAACTTTCAATTCTGTGTCCTGCTATATACTGCAGTTTTGTATGCACACACAGCACCATCTTTCAAAACATTTTATGCCCAGACTATTCCAGATGTGATTTTTAAGGTGAAAGGTGAAAAGTGAAATACCTATGATATAGCAAGATAAAAAAAAAAAAATTCAAACAGCTGAAGGGGACATCTGGTTAAACATGGCAGATTAACCACTCAGACCTTTTTGTTTCCTTTCCTCTAAAAATACATGCCCGTAAAGGAATAAAAAGGATATAAACCTACCAGGACAAAGAGAAAGTTAGGAACATTTCAACAGTGCTGGAGGAGCAATTACTGGTTTGACAGAGCAGAGAAAGCTGCTGGTCAAGTGCCTGTCAAGGGGTTACCAATGAGATGTGAGCCAATTCATGCACAAAACTCAGGCCAAGTAAACCAAGGACAGAGAGTGAGGAACAGAACCATAAACAAGGAAGCTGGCTGAATTCACTCTACGGTGCAACTGAAACTCCTAGGCCTCTGCAAGGCAGCCAGGTTATTCTCTGGAGAAACTGATCTTTGGGGGCATAAGGATCAGAGTTACCACCAAGGGAAAGTAGATTGAGAATCAAGACAACCCAGAAGGACTAAGTAAGAATTTGCCAAGTGAAAAATAGTAGGACTCATAGATCTACTCCCTGATCTGCTCCCACAAAGAGGGTTCAATTTTCCCAACCAAGAGGTTAAGAGTCTCCTCTGAAAAATTAACTTCTCTACAAAGAAAAACTTCACATTTAAAAATACCCTTGACGAAACAACTGCTTGCTACTTCAACACCAGACAAACAAAACAACCTATCAATAAGCTACACACAGAGAGAGGTGCTAATCAACATGTCAGGACTCACTCTTAAAAAACACTTGACAGAAAATGATAACCACATATTTAAGAACAGCCTCCAATATAAAGAGCAACATACCAAAATAATCAGGGGGAAAAAGGGAGGGGGTGTCCAGATATAACACAAACATTGCATAGAACAGAATACTTTAAAAAGAACCATTCTATTTTTTAAGCCATATTTAATATCACCTAGAGAATAATAATTTCAATACAATAGAATCTATAATTAGTATCTTCAGAGAAAGATTATCACATACACAAAATAAGAACAGAATCTATGTAAAGTACATCATCAGTAATCAAGAAAGAGATCTCTGACATTAAAAAATTGAAGTATGGAGTTGGTTGGACCCACAATTATATGGTCAACTCATCTTTGACAAAGCAAGAAAGAATATCCAATGGAAAAAAGACAGTCTCTTCAACAAATGGTTTGGGGAAAGTGGATGGCAACATAAAGAATGAAACTGGACCACTTTCTTATACCATACACAAAAATAAATTCAAAAATGATGAGAAACCTAAATGTGAGAGAGGAAACCATCAAAATCCTAGAGAACACAGTCAACAACCTCTTTGACCTTGGCTGCAGCAACTTCTCACTAGCCACATTGTCAAAGGCAAGGGAAACAAAAGCAAACAGGAACTACTGGGAATTCATCAAGATAAAAAGCTTCTGCAAAGCAAAGGAAACAATCGGCAAAACTAAAAGGCAGACTATGCAATGGGAGAAGATATTTACAAATGGCATATCTGATGAAGGGTTAGTATCCAAAATCTATAAAGAACTTATCAAACTCAGCACCCAAAAAACAAACAACCCAGTTAAGAAATGGGCAGAAGACATGAATAGACACTTTCCCAAAGACATCCAGATGGCTAACAGACACATGAAAAGGTGTTCAACATCACTCACCATCAACAAAATACATATCAAGACCACAATATCATCTCATACCTGTCAGAATGGCTAAAATTAACAACACAAGAAACAACAGGTGTTGGTAAGGATGCAGAGAAAGGGGAACCCTCTTGCACTTTTGGGTGGGAATGCAAACTGGTACAGCCACTCTAAAAAACAGTATGAAAGTTCCTCAGAAATCTAAAAATAGATCTACTCTATGATCCAGCAAGTGCACTATTAAGTATTTACCCAAAGGATTCAAAAATACACATTCATAGGGATACATGCACCCCAATGTTTATAGCAGCATTGTCAATAATAGTCAAACTATGGAAAGAGTCCAAATGTCCATCAACTGATGAAGGGATAAAGAAGAAGTGGTGTGTGTGTGTGTGTGTGTGTGTGTGTGTGTGTGATAGAATATTACTCAGCCATCAAAAAGAATTATTCCATTTGGAATTATTCCATTTGCAATAATGTGTATGGAGCTAGAATGTATTATGCTAAGCGAAATAAGTCAATCAGAGAAAGATAAACACCATATGATTTCACACATATGTGGAATTTAAGAAACAAAACAGATGAACACGTGGGACGGGGTGGGGAGATTGGGAGAAGAGAGGGCAACAAACCACAAGAGACTCTTAACTACAGAGAACAAACTAAAAGTTGACAGAGGGAGGTAGGTGGGAGATGGGATAGATGCATGATGGGTATTAAGAAGGGCATTTGTCGTGACAAGCACTGAGTACTGTATATAAGTGATGAGTCACTGAATTCTATTCCTGAAACCAATATTGCACTGTATGTTAACTAACTAAAATTTAAATAAAGCATGGAGTTGGAAAACTAAGTCAAGGAAACCTCCTAGAGAACAGAAACAAAAGACCGAAGGATGGGAAATGCAAGTGAACAAATAAGAATATTAAAATACCACTCCCATAATCGAGAAGATTCCAAATCTAACTAACAGGAGTTTCAGAAAGTATAGGGAAAAGATAAAGAGAAGTGATTACAAAGTAACAAAACCAGAAAATTTCCCAGAACAAAAAGACAAAACGTCTCCAGGATTCATCCCAGAACCAAAGGCTACAAAAGTCTTCAGATTCAAAAAATCCATCAAGTGCACAGCCCAATGAATGAAAGAGAGAGAGAAAAGGAGTCTTATTATAAGGCAAACTATTATGAAATTGCATCACATCAGAAATAATAATATATAAAATATCCAAAAAAAAATTTTTAAGATACATATACACATAATATAAATTAGCAATTACAATGGCAAAGAGTTTTTGAAAGTGAGAATGGAATCTAGAAAACAATATAGAGCATTTATTTTTAAAATCTAGGGGAAAAAAGTATTTTAAACATAGAATTCTATACCCAGCCAAGCTATCATTCAATTGTGAGAACAGAAATAAAGGCAGCTTCAGCCATGAAAGGAACAAAAATTTAGCAACCCATATTCTTTTCCTTAGGAAACTACTGATTGAATGTTCTATCAAACAGGAAGCAGAAGGCATGGAATCTTCATTCTGGCAACCCAACATGATGGAGCACTGAGGGAAGTCCCATGATAATGGAGATTCTACAAGCCTAGAATAAGCCATGTAGCCTGGAGCTAGAAAAGTGGAAGCTATGAGACAGATATCTCCAAAAGCATTTAGTCATTTAAAAGATTGCCAGTACATCTGTGTGCTCGCTTCGGCAGCACATATATTAAAAGATTGCCAGTACATCTGGGAGGGAAAAAAAAAGGATAGGGAATTTAGAAAAGTAAGCAAATGGGGAACAAGTATTAAATTAATCATTAACTCAATTTAAAACAAAAAGTTCTACACAAGTGGCAAAACACAATACTTATAGTAAACACGGATGTCTTTATAATGAATAATACACACTACTTATTTTAATAAGAATGGTGATAAAACCTAGAAATACTAGAGAAACAGTAAAAAAAAACAGTTGAATGGTATTGTCTACATAGATTAGGGCTGGTAGAGGGAGACAAGAAACTGAGGGTATTCATGGGAAATAAGAAACTCCCATGCTTTTTTCTTTTTTCTTTTTCACAATCATCCATTTAGCATGATTGGCCATTTTATTTTATTTTTACTTTTATTTACCTATTTATTGAGTATATCTTTTTTTTAATTTAAATCCAAGTTAGTTAACATATAGTGTAATAATTGTTTCAAGCATAGAATTCAGTGATTCATTACTTACATAACACCCCATGCTCATCCCAACAAGTGCCCTCCTTAATGCCCATCACCCATCTAACCCATCCCTACACCTAACACCCCTCCAGCAACCCTCAGTCTGTGATTTGACATTTTAATGCTCTATATTTTTGTGTTAGATTTTTTAAAGATGATCTTTAAAAATAAGTGTATGAGAGGGATGCTGTTCAATAGGCATAGAATTTGCTTTGCAGGATGAGAGTTCTAGAGATCTGTTGCACAACAATGTGAATATAGCTAACACAACTGGACTATACTCTTCAAAACAGTTAAGATGGTAAGTTTTATGCTATGTGGGTTTTTTTACAATTAAAAAAAATAAGGTGAAAAAAATTAAGTCAAAGGAAAAGCATTTCACATTTGGTAAACAAGTTCAAATTTAACTGTAAGCCTCTTAGTTGCCATGATAAATGACATGATTGAGCATTCATAAAAATTTTAAAAATAAAGTCAATAAGCCATTATCCTCAAGAGAAGTGCAACAAATCCTGATCTGAGAAACAAGAAAAATTTGTGACAAGGACTTCTCTAAAATGATACTATATAATTAAAGAATATCCCTTTTTAGCAAGTACAGCAATATCTAATTAACTTTCAAAGTATCTATTGGGAGTGAATAGATTTTTGATATACAATATTTCAGACAAATAAAAAGGCCCCCCACTTCCTGAGGTTTGGGAGGCGAGAACAGTCACGGTGCCAGGCAGTCCAGGCAGGAGGCAGAGGACAGTACGGGCCCAGTGCCTTCTCCCCAGCACAGTCTCCAGCAGGCAGAGCCCTCATGTACTCTCATTAGTCCACATCATTAGTCTACTGATGAGTGAAAGACTAAACTTGGCACATGAAAAGTTGTTGGCTCTTAAGGAGTATCAATGTACAATGTGCCAAAGGTGAGGTTGAATGAAAGTCAATGTCTAAAAATTGAAAATCCCTTCAAGACTAATTTTCCTGAGTGGCTTATAAGCTAGTTTTGAATTAATATAAAAACAGAATTACAAACAAACAAACAAAAATTGAGCAACTGTGGCATCATTTTGGGATAAACACATAGCTATCCAATGTAGATAATACTTGAAATATAAGTCCCTAACAGATAGATATGTATGGAATGTCTGGGTATATTTATCTAAAACCAAACCAATAAAACAAACAAAAACACACCCTCTTGGCTTATAGAGAAAAAAGCGTTAGCTGGAACAATGACATAAGGAAGCAAGCCAGAAATATGAGTTTCTAAATATTTGCCATCATGCGAATCTTGAAAATACTTCTAGGGGTGCCTGGATGGCTCATTCGGTTGAGCGTCAGACTCTTGGGTTTTGGCTCGGGTCATGATCTCACAATTTGTGAGATCAAGCCCTGCATGGGGCTCTATGCTGACAGCATGGAATCTGCTTGGGATTCTCTCACTCTCTCTCTCTCTCTCTCTCCCTCTCTCTTCCTGCTCCTCCACTTCTCCCATGCACACACACTCTCTCTTGCTCTCAAAATAAATAAGTTTTTAAAAAATAATAATAATAATTCCAGTGGTGCCTGCGTGGCTCAGTCGGTTAAGGGTCCGACTCTTGGTTTCAGCTCAGGTCATGATCTCACGGTTTCATGAATTCAAGCCCAGGGTCGGGCTCAGCACTGGCAACATGGGGCCTACATGGGATTCTCTCTCTCTCTCTCTCTCTCTCTCTCTCTCTCTCTCTCTCTCACTCTCTGCACCTCCCCCACACATGCTGTCTCTCTCTCAGAATGAACAAACTTAAAATGAATGAGTGAATGAATGAATGAATGAATGAATAAATAAATAAATAAATGTAATCATTCCAAATATAAAATGCATGTATTTCACAAACTGGAGCAGTCCATGACTCATTTTTCTTTATTTTTTATATATTTAAGTAACACACACGTTCTCATGGGATTATACAAAGAAATGTGCACCTTTTCCCTCAAACTCAACACATTTGAATCCTGGAACACAACAATCCTGGCACAGACTCCTTCAACAGTCTCCTCAAAGGTAACTTGATTGTGACTCTATCATTCAAGTTATTCAGACCCAAAACCTTAACAATTCTAATTTGATATCCAATATGTTAGCAAATCATGTTGACTCTACCATCAAAGTAAATTAGGACTCCAACCACTCCCCAGTCTCTCCAGAGCACCCACTCTAGTTGGATGGTGATCAGATCCACCAACATCTTATAGATTACTGTAGGAACCTCTTAACTGGTCTCCTGCTGCTCCCTACTGTCTTTTGTCAGAATAGCTAATGAAATGGTTCTTTTAAAATGGAAAGCAAATCACTTCACTCTGCTCAAAAACTTCCAATGGCTTCCCATTTCATTAAGAATATAAGTGGCCCACAAGGCCCTATATGATGTTGTTTGCTTCTGACTTTATTTCTACTACTCCTCTTTGTTCACTCTGTTTCGCCCACAAGGACTTCCTTGCTGCTGCTTCTAACTGAAATATTCTTCCCCCATCCAACCACATGGCTCACTCCTTCATGGCCTCCAAGTCTACTCAAAAGTTTCATTTCCTGTCAAGTCTTCTCTGACTATCCTATTTAAACTTGCAAATCTTCCTATGTATTCTCTTGCCTTATTTTTCCCCACAGTACTTACCAATGTCAGACAAATAAAGTTCACCTATGTGTTTATTACCTGCCTACTGTCCTAATTAAGTTCGATGGCAGGGATTTTTTTCTGTTTTTGTTCACTGCTGTATCCTCATGGTTCAGAATTGAGATAAACACATACTAGATATTCAGTATGTATTTGTAAATGAAGTGATTTCTATCTGCAAATTACGAAACTGCATGTGACCAAATAGTACAATTTTAGAGCTTTCCAAGAAACGTTTTCAATTATAATTATTACCAAAAATTAAAATGAAATAGAAAATCACAACACAGAGTACAGTGAAAACTTAAATCTGAGTATTGAGACAATTGTAGTCACACTTATAATTAAACTTACAGGCTTTTTCTGTTTTATTTTTATTTATTTACTTTCTAACTAATCTATGTCGAAATAAGTCCTTACAGGAGTAATTATTGTAATGCATCTTTTTGATGCTCTTAAGGTATATAGATGCAAAAATAATCTCTTACAACTGAGTGGAAAATTCTATATAGTTACCATATATCAATTTTTAATTCCATGTTAATTTCTTTTTAAAATAATGTATGTGATTGCTCCAAAAATGACACACAGCTAAAGGATTCTTTATTCTGTAGCTAGAGAACGCCATCTGGCTCAATATGAGAGAAACCACACTATTATATTGAATACTGTTACAAATAGGAGTATTTAGTGTTTCTAACGGAATTTCCTTCATAGATGAAATAAAGGTGTGGTATTTAATTAAATTCATTTAAGAAACACTTCCTAAATAGAAAACTGCATAGACCTAGTGAAATAAGTTAATAATAATGTTAATAATAACAACACTAGGTAGCTCTGTTTTACATGAATTGCTGTATTTAATCTGTACACAAATCCCTTAAGGTTGGTAGATACTGCTGTTATTCCCATTTTGCAGGTGAGGAAAACTAGAGCACTGAGAAAGTAAGCCACTTAATAGGAATCCTAGTAAAGCTGGAATTCAAACTGGAACACACCGTATCAAAACCACATGCTTAAGTGTTATACTATCTGCCTCTTCCAAGACAGCAAATGCCAAGAAAACCCACCTTGCATGCCTGTCACAACATTAAAAATAGGCTGATATCTGCCCAGAGAATTTACAGTCTAAAGATGTGGGCCCTCAATTTTGACAGTACACCACTTTATTAAAAATGAAGATGCTCAGGGGCACCTGGATGGCTCAATCAGTTGAGCGACCAACTTCGGCTCAGGTCATGATCTCACAGCTCATGTGTTCGAGCCCCGCGTCAGGCTCTTTGCTGACAGCTCGGAGCCTGGAGCCTGGAGCCTGCTTTGAATTCTGTGTCTCCCTCTCTCTCTGCCCCTAACCCATTTGCATTCTGTCTCTGTCTCCCTCAAAAATAAACATTAAAAAAATTTTTTAAATAAAGATGCTCAGAATAATCAGGTTCATCTAATGCAGTTTCATATGTATCCATAATAAAGTGCATCAACTTTAGAAATTTTATGTATCTTAATTTTTTTAAAGATTTTATTTTTAAGTAATTTCTACACTCAAGGTGGGGATTGAACTTACATATGATCAAGAGTTGTATGCTCTACCAAGTGAGCCAGCCAGGTACCCCTAACTTTATATATTTTAAATAAAACCTAAAAATGTAAGTTCAAGCATCACTTAACTACATGAGTCTAAGAGACTCAATCAATCATGCATGTTGAAATTCTATAAAAATTGTTTCAAAGAAGACCCAAAGTTTCTCTTCTTATGGATCATCAAAGGATGATTTCCATGTGATTTAAAACCTATTAGCAACTTTCAAATTCTTCCATCCACTCAGCAAACAATGATTAAGTGCCTAGAACCTATGTAGGGAGGGATCCAAAAATAGATAAGGTAGATTTCATGTCTTCAAACTAACTGAGAAAATTTCATGGATTTTCAAATATTATTTTGAGGTAAAATCCCTCAGTTAGGGAACCCCAGTATATAAACACTGAATATCCACAAGCAGTCTGTCCCCAAGAACCACAGATCTGCTGCTCTTCCCCAAGGAAGAGTCTTCTAGTCAGCAACTAAACTACCCTGTGTTAGCATCTTCCCCTGGTGACCGGTACAGGAAAATCTAAATTGTTAAAATGCCTTCAGTCTTTCTCCTCATGGGAGACCAAGGATTCACAGACTATACGTCACTTAATCATGTGTTTTTATTTTCTTTCCTGCATACCCTCCCGACTTTAATCCTTTCCTCCATTTTCTGTCCCTTCTTGCTGAACAACTTAAAGAAATTCTCTACCCACACCCAGCCTCCCTAAACATCCCTTCAGTCCACATATAAAATAACAAATAATTCTGATAATAGATAAACATAAAGGTAGTGTTTAATCTGTACCAGTGCCAAATTTTTTTAAACCATAAATTTGAGGTAAGTCATTAAAATCGGCACCACCATCTTCTATGGCTCCTGAAAACAACCACAGATCCCTTTAAGAACACCACATGTCTCTTTCTACCTTTTCAACCACATTTCCCCATATCTGCTTCTCCTGGAGTGCCAGGATTCAAGATAATCATAGAAATGACTCCAACAATCATATGAGCACTGTATCGTAACTGTCTGTTCAACCTGTCTGAAAATCAGGGCGCTGACAGTGCAGAGCAGAGTTCAAGCTCCGAAAGGTAAACACGATGGGAGGGCAAGAGACTGACTTCTCTGCCTTGTTAATTTAGGTTTGCAGGGTGCCTTGGAGGCTCAGTGGGTTAAGCATCCGACTTTGACTCAGGTCATGAACTTACAGCTCACCCATGAGTTCGAGCCCCACATCAGGCTCTGCGCTGACAGCTCAGAGCCTGGAGCTTGCTTTGGATGATATGTCTCCCTTTCTCTCTGCCCCTCCCCCCTGCTCATGCTCTGTCTCTCTCTCAAAAATAAATAAACATTTAAAAAAAGCAATTAATTTAATGTTGCAACCCTGAACACATTGTCTGGTAGATTTTAGGAGCACAGTCATTTTGGTGGGTGGGATGGAGGAAAGAAAAGAAGGAAGGAGAAAGGAAAAGGAAGAAAAGAACTCTGCAAATTCATTAAGATTTATGAGTTGGTGCTGTAATCTAATCACATTGTAAATATTGTTTCTACACATGAGTGCCATTTGAAACTGTCTCTGAAGTCAGGCAGATTTTAGTGTCTGCTATCAGAAAAATTCTGTCTTAGGACAGCCACCCTCTAGGTCATTATGTATTATCATTTTTATTACGATAATAATTTTCAATATATCATGTTTACTTGCAATATACTGTGTTCTCCCATGTACTTTTGCAATAACCAGCTGGCAGTTAGTATTTTGTTAATAGCTGTTACTTTCATTGCACGTGAATTATTGACTTAATGCTTTAGCACGTGTGATTGTTATGCCATTTCCATGTGCTATATAAACAATGAAAAAACAATTATTTATAAAGCAGAAATTAAAGAGATTTTTAATTAAATAATTTAATAGTAGACACATGGTAATGGTTAATTATGACTTAAGTAAAAAAAAATAAATAAGTCTTCATGTTAGGTTTTTAAACATGATCACAAGGTGACATATTATTTCTATTTCTATTCCCATTTCTTCTTTATTTTCTCAGGTGCCATTGCTGACTTCCATTATAAATCTGTATACACTGATCTATGACTGATCCCAGGTGTCAAAAACAGATACTGGATGTCTACAGGAAACCTATGAAGCAATAATTTTATTCAGTTCATTTTAGATGCAGGAAAGGGTCATAGGACCGTGTTGTACATGTGTATTCTGACTGCTCTGTGATTACCACAATCCAACCTGGATTTTCTGAACTCCCCTCTTCATAGTTTCCTTATGGTCTGAGCTTTTTAACTTTATACTTTGTCATTCTAATATTGTTGGTATTGATTTAGGTGACACTGGGAAAAAAGGAATCATAATTCTAAGTCACATTTCTCGGTTGTCAAATCTGGTGACTTAAATCAAGTATTTACTGGCAGTCTTTTCTGTCCTTTTACTGCTTTCAGATGCAGCAACTGTTCCTACTTGTTTTAGATCATCAGCAAAAGACGCCACAATTTCACAGTTTTATCAGAGTATCTCAGAAATTAAGATCCATGTTAAGTTTCCTCACTCCAGACAAATAATGTCTTTCTCCTTCAAATTCCTTTGTAAAAAGTGAATTCGTTCTTAAAGGTAAAATGCTATGTTTTAAATACCTGCCTAAATCCTTCCTTGGGGCATGGGCAGGACTGTGGCCCAAAGCACTCAGAGGTAAAGCCCTTTCTAGTTATCAAGACATTCCAAAAACCTAGCACACTGCTTCCCTATTTCCCCATCTCACTACACATTTAGTCATTAATATGCATCTAGATCAGTTCTTGCCCTCATGCCCCATAATTATTCCTATTTTCAGTACCACCACTCCCACCTTTTCCCTGTGCCTTCCTTTTTCACCTTCCTCCCAAACCCTGTTCACCCATCAGAACCCAAATTAAATCCCACCTCCTAAAGTAAAGCCCTTTTCCTCACAGTCTTATTTTCATCAGTGTCCCTCAACCCAAAAGTCCAGTAGCCCAAAGCTTCTTCTTACCCAGGCTGACTTTCAAACCAGCTTTAAACAGACCCTTAACATTGGTTGATTAATGTAAGAGACCCATATTGAAGATGATATTTTAGGTTTCAAGGGGGAAAAACGAACATATTTCACTAGCCATTCCTTAAATCTTTCTACTTCTCATGTTTACATGGGGTTTGCAGCCCACCCAGATCATGGCTTAAGAAATACTGAAATGTCGTTTTCAATAAATTAGCCCACCTGCCCTGATGTGAATGGTTCGATCTAGCTGCAAGTTAACATTTCTAAATTGCGTAAGTCACAGCTGTTGCTTTAAAAAAGAAAAAAAAAAATTCATTCACCATTAGATCATGCTGTCACTCATTAGAGGCTGCCATGATAAATGGGTTTTAAAGTCTTTCTTCCTCCCTGGTCTTTAGTTCATGAACAATTTGCTATTTGGGTAGAATTTTCATTTTCTTTTGTTCATACAATATAATGAAGCCACATTACTCACTTAAAATTCACTTTAAGCACAACATATTATTTAATATATGGAAGATTTTAATTAAAGGCAAAATAATCTACTGACTTCAACAAATCTCTATCTCAGGGTTGGTAGCCACTAGTAGCAATTTGGACTTATCACTTTCACCACAGCATCTTAATTTTAGAAAATAATGACAGGGGCACCTGGGTGACTCAGTTGGTTAAGCATCTGACTTCGGCTCCGGTCATGATCTCAGTTTGTGAGTTCAAGCTCTGCATTGGGTTATCTACTGTCAGCACCGAGCCCACCTTGGATCCTCTGTCCCCTCCTGTCTCTCTGCCCCTTCCCCCTCTCAAAAATAAACATTAAAAAAAAGAAGAATGACAGAAATACTGTTAATATCATCTTGTGCACTCCACAT
This sequence comes from Panthera tigris, assembly GCF_018350195.1. Classification (NCBI taxonomy): domain Eukaryota; kingdom Metazoa; phylum Chordata; class Mammalia; order Carnivora; family Felidae; genus Panthera; species Panthera tigris. The sequence goes on along the minus strand of NC_056661.1, from coordinate 93,476,110 downwards.
AACAGTTTTTGGGTATTCCATTTAGTTGACAATATTTACTAGTACTTATACAGGGAGATGGGATACACTGAAGAACAAGAGAGACTCCTCTTTTAATAGGATAACTCTGACTTCAGGTCCTAATGAGGATACTCCACACAACACACCTTTCTTACAGACCATGTCTTCCAAGAGAGTCTCAAAAAAATAAAGAACACCATACTATATATAATTCATTTTTCACAAGTTCATTCCCTAAATTCATTTACATTAGGATATGGTTGACATTTTGATCAATAAGTCAAAAGCTGCTGAAAATGGTAATGATCCAAGACACTTTTTCCCTGAATTAAACTGCTTTTCCAAAAGGCACTTTGAAATTTTACCCAATTGGAAAGAGAAGGCAAAATATTTATTTAGAGGTGAATGACTGAATATTTGGAAATTATAGAGAATAAACTGAAAAAATCTACTGGTAACAAAAAATACAGTACAAAAACATGTCAAAAACTAAAAGTCATATTTATAATGGCAATTAACATTTGTTGAGAACTATGCACTAATTCCTTTACAATACCACCTTATTTAAATTCTAAATAATCCCCATGAGACAGCTACAACTATTATCTCCTTAGAGATGAGAAAGTTGGGGCAAGCAATGTGCCCAAAGACACACACTATGCTACATGGTTTGTTAAAGTTAGTATGTAGACTACAACAGCTTTCTTCAACTGTTAAAACAAACAGAAAATATAGTTGAATAAGACATATAATCAAAATATCAAGAAAAGAAATAAAATATCAGGAAATAAATAATATAAAGAAATCCATAGTACCTATACAAGGAAAACTAGAAAATGCAAATAAGAAACAGAGACAAAAACAAATAACTGAAGACACACTTTGAAGAAAGACTTAAATATACTACAAATATCAATTCTTCCTTAATTAATTTTAAATACAATGTCATGCTAGTGGAAAAAAAATCTCAACACGAAATGATCCTAATTTTAAAAAGAAAGTCTAATATTTATTGGAAGACTAAATGTATGGTAAGTGTATTATCATGCTTTGGTAATTAAAAGAAAGTGGTACTGACACAGGAAAAGAAAGACAAATCAATGTAGTATTATCCTCTAGATACAGGCCCAAGTACTTATTGAGAATTCATTTGCGATAATGGTGGCACTTCAAAGCAGTGGGGAAAAGATGGATCATTCAATAAATGTCATTGAGACAACTGAAAAGCAATTTAAAAGAAAGGGAAAGATGTGTTCCCTACTCAGACCTTATACTAAAATAAACTTTAGATAATTAAAAAGTATAAATGCAAAAAAAATGAAACTATAGAAAGACAATATGTGAGTATTTTTCTCATATTAGTATGGGGAAAACTTTTATAGACACAGTCCCAGTCAAAGATTTGCTACCCTGAAAATAAAGAGAAATCATTGTGTATATTCGAAAGAAAAATAACAAGGTGGAAAAAAAAAAACTATTTGCTATTTAGATATGGAAAGCAAAGATTACTGTGCCTAGAAATGCAATTAACTCTTAAAATAATAAGAAAAAAAATTACTCCCCCAATGGAAAAATTGGCAAAGGATAGGAACACACATACACACACAAAAAAGCAAATGACAAGCAAATGAAAATACTTCAACTTTATTAGAAATCAAAGTAATACAAATAAAATCAAAATATTTTCATCCCATCAATATAAGTAAAAGCTAAGAAGATCCAGAAATTGCAATGGTATGGGGCTCTCATACAAATAGCTTGGTACAATCCTTCTGGAGAATAGTTTGGCATTTTCCATTAAAACATAATTTCACATTGACTTAGAAATCCTCCCAAAATATATTCTGAGGGATGAAACATGTATAAAGATATACATACATGGACGTAAATCACAGCCTTGACTTTAATACAAGAAAAACAAAAGGAATCTGTCTATAACCAGGGACTTAGCTAAATAAATAATGATGCATCACAACTGGGATCTTAAAATCATGTATTTAATGGTTTTAAAAGATATTCATAACAGGGGTTCCTGGATGGCTCAGTCAGTTGAAGCATCCTTAAGCCTCTGACTCTTGTTTTCAGCTCAGGTCATGATCTCATAGTTTGTGAGTTGAGCCCCACATTTAGCTCTGCATTGAAAATGTGAATGCTTGGGATTCTCTCTCTCTCTTGCTCTCTCTGCCCCTCCCTCTCTCTCTCTCTCTCTCCTCTCTCTCTCTCTAAAAATAAATAAATAAACTTAAAAAAAAAAGATGTTCATAACATTTTTTGACAAAACAACAGATCTCTATCATATAAAATTCACCCCAAAACAAGTAGGTGGAAGAATTATGGAAGAAAAAAGAAAAAAACAGAAACAGAAATTAATTGAGTTTGAGTGGGAAATAAAAATAGAAACCTCAGGACTGAGCATTTGGAGGGAGGAAGAAGATTAAATGGAGGACTTTCTAAGACTATAAATTGCCAGAATTAATGCTAAAGATGTAGCAAAGCTGATAGATACCATGTAAGAAATTTAAGTCATCAAAGATCTATCTTCCCAAAAGGTACAAGACTCAGTGGCTTTGGGGCAAGTGCTACTGAATCTTCATGAAACAGATAATTCCTTAATCATTGGCATAGCCCTCTTACCCAAACGTAATGCAAATTTTAGAATCCTAAATCAGTTTCATTTATGAATATGAATATAAAATTCCTAAAAACACTGGCAAATGAAATTTAAGATGAAATAGGATGTATTCCAAGACTGTAAGGCTGTCCAACATTAGGAAATATATGAAACTAACATATCAACACTAATGGGTCCAATGAATATCAAAGAAGATCTATAACAATTTAAAAAAATGGTAACTTTTAAGATAGTCCTGCTACTTTAAAAACCAGCCAACTATTAATAAAAAGAAAAGTATTTAACATGATGAAAAGACTCAAAAGAACAGCAAACACTGCTTAAAGATGATAGCAGAACAAAGTTTTTGTATAGGAATGCTAGTTCCTTGGGACTTTATTAAAAAGTTAAGGGTGGGGCACCTGGGTAGCTCAGTCTGTTAGGCGTCCGACTTCACCTCAGGTCATGATCTCACAGTTTGTGAGTTTGAGCCCCATATCAGGCTCTGTGCTCACAGCTTAAAGCCTGGAGCCTGCTTCAGATTCTATGTCTCCCTCCCTCTCTGCCCCTCTCATCCTCATGCTCTCTCTCTCTCTCTCTCAAAAATAAATAAATATTTTTTAAAAATAAAAACAATAAAAACAATAAATAAAAAGTTAAGGGTGGAAATAGGGGGAAAGTTTCTCAGACACTTTAATATGCTCATGTGCACAGCATATTATAATTGGAAAAGGTCAGTATTAGACAACCTCCTTTCTGTTATCAGGCACAAATGGCCTCATTGGGAGTGTATGACTGGAATCTGAAATTAAACATGTGTATGTACACTAGACAGGTTTTAAAGAACCATAAACATGACACGGTGGTGATAAAATATGTCTCCCAGTTCTTCCATTCACTTCCCTTCAAAAGATGGATTCTCATTCCCTTTCTCTTCAGTGTGGGCAAAACAAGGAAGATGGATGATTGCCCATATAGGGTTTAGGAGTAGGAATAGGGTGGAAAGGACATTAGAAGGAGTGATACTTTTCTGAGTATATCTTTTTCTGTAGTTTTAACTTTTGGAAGCATATAAATGTTACTAATATTCAAAAAATAGAATTAAATAAACAAGGCAAGGAGAGAGGACTAAAACTGAAAGCAAACTGAAACATATCATCACCCCAAATTGTATTTTAAATAAATGATATAACCACATTGCAACATCAGAAAGATGGAGGAAGAGGACAAGGGGGAGGTGAACGGGGAGAACGACTCACACAATTTATGAACACTGTTCTTGGTTGGAAAGAGGGAAGGGGCAGAGAACTGTAAACAACCATAAGTTCATTTTATTAGGTTTGATATAGTGACAGGGAAAAACAATTCTGAAACTTCAGATATATTACAGATTTTAGCAAATGAGTACATATACAAAAGTCCTTGGGAGCTAGGGTTCTTACCATGGAAGAAGAGAGATACAAATATGAAGTGAAGAAACACAAAGAAAGACTCTATGAGTATGGGTTAGAACTTGGGTTTGGTGTGAACTCAAGATTTCTATATGCATATATGGATTGTGAATTACATATGCATGTAGATATAACACATGCATGTAAATCTTCTCTACCTCTGTCTGCTCAAAAGGCTGAAAAGCAGATTCCCCAGAAGAAATGAACACATCACCCACAATCTGGGTTTCTAACACCATTTGCCACTCAAAAAGAATTGAGGGCTCCTTGGGGAAATGCTGGAGCAGAAAGGCATAAAATGAGCCCTTAACACCTAGTTGCATCAGAAAGTCAGAAAGAGCTAGAATGAAATGGCTGGCATATCACAAAGGCACAGGAGCCAGCTTGAAGAGGTTCCCACTACCGACTCAGACAATTTGAGCACCAAAATAACTTCTGAAATAGTAATGAATTATAAACCATAGAGGGATAGAGGGAGAAATGGTAAACTATGAGTTCACACCAATAATAAGTAGATAAAGAAACAAAAGAGAAAAGAGGGAGGGCTCTTGCTTACACAAGAAGGCCCAGTGCTGATGGGTCAGCACAAAGGGAAAATCATCATTCTGCAATCACCACAGTAAAGAATGATCAGTGGATACTAAGTCTAGGGAGAGATATTTTGATGAAGAACAAGATCTTTGCATGAAAAGAACATGTCTCCTCACATATTGCCTATTAGTAGGAAGGGAAAAAATAATATTTAGAAATCAGCTAACACCTTGAGTGGATGATCAAAATTAACATCAAAACTGAGAAGCAGATGGACATCATGTGCCTCCAGATGTGAAACCCTGAGGACACATCATTAGTTATGAAATATTCCAGCAGGGAACGCATAGCATAACCTGAATCTCAGCGAGGAGAAACATCACACAAACATAACATGAGGGATGTTCCATTTTTTAAAAAAGAAATAAAAAGCTATATTTAAAAATATCAATGTCATAAAATATGAATTGTTCCAAATTTAAAAGGACTAAAAAAACATGACAACTAATTGCAAACTGTGACTCTAGGCTTGGTACTGCACTGGAGGAGGGGGGAAAATGCCATAAAAAGAGGTAATTAGATCAAGTGTTGAAACTGGAAAATAGACCATAGATTATATCTAAAGTATTGTGTCAATGTTAAACATACTGAAGTTGATAACTGCATTTGTGGTAATGTAAGAAAACATTCTTATTCTTTGGAAATATATACTATCTTACATGCAACTTAGTCTCAAATAGTTCAGAAAAAAACTGTGTGTGTGTGTGTGTGGGTGGGTATGTGCGCGCGTGCGTGTGTACAAGAGAGGGAGAGAGAGAAAGAGAGAGAGAATCTATATTTATCTATCTGTACACACACATTAGATAGTTAACTAGACAGGCAGACAGGACAAATAACAAAGCAAATGGTAAAGGATATTTTAAAGTTCTTGTACTAATTCTTAACTTTTATGTTAAGTTCAAATTATTTCCAAATAAAAAGGTTAAAAATGTATTTAGCTTGCTTCTACATATAAAAGAAATGCCTTCTTTTAGATACTTACACATTCTTCCTGAAAGCTTTTTTTGGTTATTACTGTTTTGTAGATATTTTCTTATTAGGTAATGAATATGTAAACACTAATAGTCAGGGACTCTATCTGAATTAAAAATAATAAAGTAATGAAGCTCAAATATAACTAAGTACATAAAAAAATACAAGTAAGTTAATGTAAAATGTAAATTAATAAGTTACCCCCTGATACCACTACTAAATGAACCAGGCAAAAAAATGTTATTTAAGGTAACGATTCACACACACACACACACACACACACACACACACACACACACAAAGCATAATGTATTCCTTAAATATTTTACTTAATTCTTATAAATGACCATTCACACAGGTACCTTTTGAAATAAAATGAAGAATTTTTCTTTGAAGATGGTCCAGGAATTCAGTCTCTTCTCTTCCCCACATTAACTTAACCATTGAACAACATTTACAAATTCCACTACTGAATTTCATAAGGGAAAGACTTAAAGACACTTGAGCTAAAGTCTTCTAAATTTGTACACTCTTTAGAGCTATCTCTCCTATACCCAAGTCAATGGGGAAAAAAATAAATGTTTAGAACATGCCCTGTATCATATCTTTCAACACATTTAACTTACTTTTCATAGCAACACCCACATTCTTTCTTTATGCACTTATATTTTACCAGTTTATTGTTACATAATTATATTATATTAGAAACACAAGTACAATTATCAAAAATATGCAGGTAACCAATGAGCAGTGATGTGTGGGCATCCTAGAAAGTAAAGTAACAGAGCACTGCCAGTCAGTATGTCTCAGAAGGAGTGAAGGGGTTGAGGGGGAGGGACTCTGCTAATCTCTGAGTCTATTAAGTGGAGATCAGTTATGAGAATGTCTGGTAGATACGCAAATGGAGTCACCTCTACCAAGCATGTAATGAAAATATTTGCCTCAAACAACAGAACTTAGCACTTCATGAATAGTTCTTAGTTTGCCAGGAGTGCACAGGGATTAAAGTGACATTTGATTGAGTTTATAGGCAAGTAGGCTCAGTTTAAGAGCCTCCCTGTTTTCTTACAGACCAGCAATATAAGAGAACAGAAATGTCTGATGCTAGATAATATACAATCATTTGAAATTTGTGCTCCAAGTAGTCAAATTTTAAAGTACTTCATAAATATATATATACTAAAAGGGAATAACAAGAGCATAGGACAAGAGGGGAATTAAAACTGTGACTCTGGTCCTCTCCCATAAAATAAATCCAAGCATCCATACTTTCAAACATGTACACTGTGCCCAAATGTAGGTATTAGTCTCTGCATGGAAACTATAAAAAGGATTTTAATTTTCCAACAAAGTTTTGGAGAAAATGTGTTAACTGTGTAGACAGTTATATTCTCAAGGACAACAGCCAGGCAAAGCTGAAATATGGTTTGCCCCACAAAGTTTTAAACCATGAAAAATGAGTTATTCGGTCTTCTAATTTGTGGTCACAATTGCATCTCCTATTAGAAATACGTTCCTATAAGACAATGAGAATTCAGGGTACCCAGAACTAATTTCTATCACCCACCTCTTGTCTACCTTCAAGGACTCAAGGGGATAAAAATGTCCAAGCACTCCAGCAGCTGGTCTGAATCAGGACATGTTATGCACATGTGATATGTGACAATGACACAGGCAACTTAATGTGCTGCCCTGTTATGTATGAACTGCCTATAGAGGGAATTTGATTAATTTGCCCAATAGATTTCCAACACACAGCAGACTCTTTGAAAGCAAGACAAATAGAAACTCATTCTGTCTGACTCCAGGGTCTCATCTGGCTTCTTCTACACCATGATTTTAAATTTATTATTCATGCTATATTTTATTCTTCCAATCAATGAAAGAATGGTGTTCTTCTATCCACATTGTTTATGGATAAAGAAATTCAATTATATTAAATAATATTTGACAACCTAAGATAACAAAATAAACTGTATTTTTTAATCAGACCTTATAAAATATGTCTAATGATGCAAGAAAATTCAAGTTCACCTCAAAAGAGGCTGTCATAAAATTCAAAGCAGATATAAACTGATGTCCTTCATGAATATCATTAGTTGAACTAATATTTCACAATATAAGGAAATTCAGATGCTACACATGACTAGACATTTTCTTATTCAGTTCTCAAATTATCATATGTACATGTATGTATATGTTTTATGTATGCATAGACATTAAATATGTAAATCTCTGTATACATGCATACACAAATATACATATATGTGCGTAAAGTATGTATAAGCTAATAGGTATACAAATATATATAAACAAAAATTATATATATACACAAAAGGAAGATGCTAATGCTACTCTCATTACTCAACTTACCCAGAATCATTTTTAATCACATCTAAAGCACTAGGAGAAAGATAATGAAGATAACGGCCTCTGAGAGCCACAGCACATTTCTGACGTGCAGACATCCATCCTCCACAGTCTGAGGCAGCCTCTTCAATAGCCTATGGTGGCTATGAATCTATATATCAAAGATTACCTAAAAATTCATTCTTAAAAATGAGAGATTCAATGATTTATACAGCAAATCATGTAACATAGCTGCACTATGCCAACAAACGTAGATTGACTTGTAAAAAGGAAAACTACCTCCTCTGATTCAATAAATCTACTGGGGTCATTAAGAGCATTTCTTGCACATCCACAATGTGCAGACTATTTTAAGAGGTTGAAAAAATTATACAGGTTAGATCTTTCTTCATTCTTTGCAATATGACCTATAACTCTCTTAAACACCAGTGTTTCTGGAAGGACCTGGTGTTTCTAGAGGTCCTTGGAAGGAATAAACCATTAGACAAAACGTACATTTATTCAGTTTGAGGTAATTCCCATTTTGGGCTATTAAAGAGACAATATATTACCTAACTTAATAAGGCATTAGTATTATTATAAAACACAAATGGAAATATTTTGCACATATTATCAGAAAAATTAATCTTAAGTAACAAGCTTTAAAATGTTGTTTGAATATGGAACTGAAAGTATTTTTTTAATTCAAGTTAATTCAGTTAATACATTTTAAGCTGACCACACAATATTATCTCTGAGCTAGCTTTCTTAAGAATCGTTCCCAACTCTCTTCGCAGCTCTTCCTAATACAATTCCTTGGGAAACAATTTAGGTGAATGATCAGTCTCTTGTTCTTTGTATTTCAAATACAGAAATCTGTGAGCTCTTTCTTAAATGACTGATGATGTTGTGTTTTGCATCCCCAGAATCTGACACATGATAAGTAGTGCCCAGTGTATGTCTGATGAATAAATGAATGGATAATGAATGAATGAATGAATGAACCGATGTACAACGAACCAATGATTATTTCTGCATTTATATGAAGATGACCCTGCTCTCTGCTCTTATGTAATCCTTCTTCATTAAATCCCACACCTCTAAAAGGAAGAAAAGTGATGTTATATACTACGGGCTCCTCAAAATATATCTGAATAGCAAGTTACCCTCAAACTGAAGAGGTTAAAAAAATGACATTAAAAAAAGAAATTCATCTGACCCATCAGTTCATTCCAATAAACAGTGGTGACATAAAATGGCTAAGCATAAATGCAACCCTCAAAACATCCATAATCTAGTGGGGAAGATATAAACATAAATAATAATGCAAGCAGTAATTATTCCCCTGGTTCTTGCTATTACTCTTCCCTCTCTAAAGCTCCAGGCCAGGTTTATTTGCTCATGTACCAATTAATGAGACTGTGAAAGGTCTCAGCAACCAATAGCTTGCTTTTACCCCAAGCACTGGCCAAGAGTACCAGGCAAACCACTTCCACTTTCTCCCCTCTGCTAGTCCCTCTGCCCAGCCTTATAGAATCCACCAAGCGCCTGTTTTCCAAAGCTGTGGCTCCATTTCAGATTCTGAACCTAAGTGACCTCCCTTAAAGCCACCACATCACATGCTTCTAACAGTGCTGTTCTCCAACAAAAACCATCCCTTTGCTCCACTTCACTCTTACATCAGCTAATAACCAGAGACCAGAAGCTCTGCTCCTAATCATTCAAACTCAACAATGTTTACACTCATCACTGAGTCACAGCCTTTCTGACCCAACTGTTGACTCTGCCAAAGAGGCACCTCCGCGGTCCAGCTGCTTGCCAGGCACACAGCTGGCACCACTGGGCATCTTCCTAATCCATTCCCCTGACAGCCTAAAGAAACAACATGCCCTGGAGTGGGGCCACGAATGCATCAACCAAAGAGACCTGACATTCATTACACTTGCCCCCCCATCTCCCTTTCCATAAACAAAGTGATAAAAATCACAAATGTCACTAAAATGGAAAAACCAAGTCATCTTAGGCACCAACATCGACTTCAGAGGAAACAGGCTTGATTATACATGCATCAGGGCACAGATGGTGGACTTCCCTCCTCCTATTCACAAGAAGAAAAGAACAGCTTCCAAGAAAATATATTATGTATTCTTCTCCATCACCTCGAAAAGGCAGAGTGATTTGGTGTTTTTCTCTTTCATGAGTACACAGAAGAGACCTCAGTAAAATGATTACCCGGTTAGACTTCCGGGACAGAACTGAAGCCATGATTTTATGAAGATCATTGTATTTTCTTTAAATAACAAACTGCCGACAACACCCTAAGTGCGAAAATGACTACAGGTTTTCAGTGGCATGATTTTAAGACACCTTTGTCTGGGAAAAAGAAAAGTATAAAATTAATCTGAAGTCGACTATTTTGAACATCTCAAGTTTCACAGTAAGTTTTATAGAAGCCCATAAATCTAGGGGGAAATTGGCAGGTAGGTGAATGACAGGAAATTATATTTCAGGGATCATTATTTGCAACTCTGACTGTGTAAACAAGATTACAAACCACAGAGTTCACAGGCTGATAGCACAATATTCTCTTAGTGTGTATTTGTCTAAGTATTTATAATGCCAAGTGGATCTGGAGAGGTCAGAATTTTCTTGTTTGTTTCTAAAATAAACAGTAACATGCCAAATTTAGAAGTATAGCCTAAAATGTTTGCTAGAATTTCCCCCACTGGTCTATGTCCAGGTAAATAAAAACAAAATGTACACTGGTACCTATATACACCATTTCTTCTCATTCTTCAAGGTGTTGCAAACTCAGAGCACATAAAAAACCTGGTATAAAACTGAATAAAAATCAGACAGCATGTATGGCTAGTTTCTTTGGTTCTATTTGTGGCCCTGCCCTTTTTTATTTGAAGAGCCGTAAAGCATTTAGGACAAGCACACCAGGGCCCCTGCACTAGCTGTTGCCTCTGTCAGCACTTCTTTTTCTGACATCCCCTGACCACTCCTGCATGGTCTTCTGGTCATTTTTCCAAAGTCAGTTTCTCAGAAAAGTACCCCCTGACCACTCCATCAAAAAGGTAAGTTTCCCTCCCACCACCAACAGAAACACCTCCTATCTCCCTTCCAAACATAATTTCCTTTACTTATTAGCAAGTGCTACCATCACACATAACCACATATATTGTATATTTTGTTTATTGTTTATTGCTTCTCTACTAAAATTTAAGCTCTATGAGGGCTGGGTTTGCATATGATTTGCTACTACATTTCCAATGCCTAAAAGAGTGACAGACAGACACTAGGTGTTCAACAACACATATTTCCTGAATAAGTGAATGAATCTACAAAGATTGTTCTTAGACTGGTCTCCCAGTTTTCCTTCTGGACAAGCTGTGCATTCTGCTAACCTTACCTTCCAGGACCTTTGCCTCACCAAAAGTTCTTAGCATATAGCCTCACCACCTACTTTTCTTCTTTGTGCATTCATTGTTTTAGGTCTTATTAAAAATGGACTTTTATTAAAGCAATCTGAAATGTTTGTGAAAACAAGCAGAATGTAAAGAAATTAATAACTATAGAAACGAGATCACGGTTGCTGTGATAGGTTCGCTTTCTCTGTTTTGCATCTTTCTGCAATCTCTGAATCATGTTATAAGCTCCCAGAGAAGTTGCTGATACTTAACCCATACAGAAAATAACCAATTTGTGTATCTCCTTGCATACACAAAAAAAGAGAACAAATTATGTTGGTGTATTCAATTGGTTCTATTTCTGAGTATAATTCAAGAAGATGCTATTTAAAAGTTAAGTATATAAACCCTTTAATAGAGTTACAGTTGACTGGTTATTTTACAGAGCCAGTCCTTTCCTATCAACTTCATGATACCTCCTAATTAACTACTGTTACTTTGCTAGCAACAGCCAAATTAACATTTCAAGAAAAAAGTTATAAATAGTCTATGCCAACATTGGGAGTAGGGGTGGGGGAGGGAGAGGGGTTATATTCAGACTGTAAAAGCAAAGCATCCAAACAGAAGAAAATAAAAGAAGTTTGAAAACAGAATTAAAGGCCAGACTAGCCACACCAAGAATTAGAAAGTGTTACAATGCCTATAATAAATAAAAAAGCAGTTTTGGCAAAAGAATACACACACAGATCAATGGAAGATAACACCTCAAGAAAAGAAATGCTACTATATATAAAAGGTTAGTATGTGGAAAAGGAAGGTTGAATGGGCAGGATTCCGGGCTTTCTGATCCTCAAAACCCTCGCCAACCCCATCTCAGTAGTAATGAGATCCATGATATGGATAAGCCCATATGGTTACCCCCACCATAGCCAAATACTACGTAATGAGAATAAACTGTACTCAATAAATGGGGCTCCTAAAATCAACTACTGGGGAGAAGCAGTACCATTTAAAACTTCTTCTATGCCATGTACCAAAATAAATCCCAGATGGACAGGACTGGGTTCTACCTTCAAACTGGAGTGGAATGCCCTTCTAGGCAGGGAAGGAGAGTTTAGTGAAGTACCTGGCTTGGTCCCTCAGCTAGAATGGGGGTGCTGAGAGCGGTCTTGGGTTTTCTAGGAGGTCTGGAGCTGCCAATGTGCAGGGGAGGGGGAGGGGCAGTGCTTCCTAGGGGAGGCAAAGGTGTAACTATGGTTTCTATTCACCATTTGTAAAACTGCCTAGATGAAATGTTTTGGGAAAAGATGCTTGCACAGACCACAATTATGCATTTTATGATATTTTTTTAGCCCTCTGAGAAGAGAATCATCCCTAAAACATCTAAATCTAAAAGTTTAAATTTGTTTTACCATCCCATTTCCAAGTATAATTATGGAAGCAAATTAAGCTGCTGAAGTTAGTCTAAAGCTCATTTCTCTTCTCACCTTGAACATCTCTACAACCACAGAAATTCACCTTTTATATTATTCTAGAGGAATTTGTGGTTCGACCTTTCCTACCTGATTGTCTTTCTCAAGCTATGACTATGATCTGTCTAGACTGATAGGATTTGTTCAGGTTGAAACCTCCAATCTAAACTGACAATCCCACCAAGTGATCCTAGCCACCTCCACCAGCCAGAGACCCAACTCTGCCCACTCTACGTCATGATCCCACCCTGGCGGACCCACAGTCTGATAATGAACACATGGCTTTGTTTTAAAGGCTGTACTTTTCTTCTTGCTATAGATAACCACATTCTTAAAAATACTGTTCTATCTTTGGAAACAGCCTTTTCATAAGCCTCATTCAAAATTTCCTTGCAATTTTAGAGCCCTCTTCATTATGAACAATAGACTTTCTCACTATAGAACGAAGGTCCAAGACAGCCAACTTAGTTAAATGCCCAAATGTCAGAGTGTCTCCATAATAAAGCATTCATTCCAATGCAATCAGCATGACTGAACAGTCTATAAAAAACCATAGTGGTGTATATATGGAGTGACAAACAAGTTGTTAATACAGTTTATTAGATCCCTGATATCTATAAAAATAAGTTTTAATTTTGATATAGACTCAGTGGATATCAAATACTTAAAACACATCAATTATAGTATTCCATTATTTTATTGGTGCAATCAGTAGTAACTATGAAAGCAAAGCAACCATGTGTTACATGACAAATAAGGACTGATGTTTACAGTTTTGTGATTTATGAAAGATGGACTTGTGGTTATTTACATACAATTTTTTTCCAGTGTGGTGACGTATGTTGGAATAATCATCATGCTGAAGCCAGAGACTTCTAGAAAAAATCTTGTCAACAAGCACCATCTACTGTGTCCCTCTGGGCAATGGACTAATCAATTTTAAGAGTTTCTTCCAAATTCTATAGCTTTAGTATGATGAAGTAAGCAATTTTCATAACGTCTATAATAAGACAATAATTAATTCATGTTCACTAAACAGTAACCTGTCATTTAAAATGTCATGTGCAGGGGCACCTGGGTGGCTCAGTTGGTTAAGCATCCAAATCTTGATTCCAGCTTAAGTCATGATCTCATGGTTGTGAGATCAAAGACCCTCTTTGAGCCCCTCTTCGAGCCCTGTGGTGGATTCCACACTTGGCTTGGAGCCTGCTTAAGATTCTCTGTCCCCCTCTTCCTCTCTGCCCCTCCCCTGCTCACATTCCCTCTCTTTCTCTCTCAAAAATAATAATAATAATAATAATAATAATAATAATAATAAAATATCATTTGTATAGTGAAAGTATACTGAGAAAACTTGTGTAAAAATCTGCATTAATGGTAACACTAGAACTAAGATTTTAAACTCTAGTAAAATATATTATTTCAACACCAAGAACTTCATCTTTCCACATAAAGTTCCACCTATTCCACTCCAGGTTTTCTGTTTCGTAGTTGGTTAACAAAATGAAAAAGCTAGTCAAAATATAAATACAAAATAGCTCAGAAGACAGCAGCAATAATATAAGTTCATAGAAAAAAATTTAATTCTGTTCAACTGACAAGATTTAGTAGTTTGTTGTGTAAACATTATTTTATATTGCTTCTCTAATCAAAAGGGGAATGGGTGGCATTAAAAATAATACACAGATTCACATCGAGTACTAAACAATAGTGATTATGATGGTAACAAAAAATCAGTGAGCAAAAATTTAAACTATTTTATAATGTGGCAAAAATCCAGGCTCACATTTTCTAAAAACTCAAATTTGAGTGTGACATCTGTGAAGTCTTTACTGACCCTTCCAGGACAAGGGCATCATCCCCCCTTCTTTCTCTAATCACTGGTACCCCATGATGGTATTTAACACACTGCTAATTTCATCTACTTACTGCCCCTCCTTCCTCCTTGCAAATCACTAGCACAGAGCCTCACAGTGTCTGAGGGAAGAATGTCTTTTCCCCGAGGCACAGTGAGGTGATAAGAGTGTGGGAACCACTGTCTTGGACAGAGCTGTGTATAAGGAAATGAGGAATTCCTCAGAATGGAACCACTTTAAGTTCCAGCTCCATAACTTGAAATAAAATCAGTTTCCTGAATTTTATATCTACTCCTTAGAAGTAAATCACAGTTGGGGCGCCTGGGTGGCTCAGTCGGTTGAGCGTCCGACTTCAGCTCGGGTCACGATCTCGCGGTTTGTGAGTTCGAGCCCCGCGTCAGGCTCTGGGCTGATGGCTCAGAGCCTGGAGCCTGCTTCCGATTCTGTGTCTCCCTCTCTCTCTGCCCCTCCCCCATTCATGCTCTGTCTCTCTCTGTCTCAAAAATAAATAAACATTAAAAAAAAAAATTAAAAAAAAAAAGAAGTAAATCACAGTTTTTGTGGTATAAAAGGTCAACCAGCATGGAAACTATGGCAAATTAAATGTTTCTGACATTTTGGCTGGAATAGTTTCCCACTGACTTGTTATTACATCCATGCAAGAATAAAACGTATACACAAATGCATTCCGAATAGCCAAGAGGTGAAACCAACACAAATGCATATCAACTGATGAATGGATAAACAAAATATGATATATCCATACAATGAAACACCATTTGGCCATAAAAAGGAATGCATGGCACAAAAACAGACCCTCAGATCAATGGAACAGAATAGAGAACCCAAAAATGGACCCACAAACGTATGGCCAACTAACCTTTGACAATTCAGGAAAGAATATCCAGTGGAATAAAGATAGTCTCTTCAGCAAGTGGTGCTGAGAAAACTTGGACAGCAACATGCAGGAAAAGGAACCTGGGCCACTTTCTTACACCATACACAAAAATAAACTCAAAATGGGTGAAAGACCTAAGCCTAAGACAGGAAGCCATCAAAATCCTCGAGAAGAAAGCAGGCAAAAACCTCTTCAACCCTGGCCACAGCAACTTCTTACTCAACATGTCTCCAGAAGCAAGGGAAACAAAAGCAAAAATGAATTATTGGGACCTCATCAAAAAAAAGCTTCTGCACAGCGAAGGAAACAATCAGCAAAACTAAAAGGCAAACGACAGAATGGGAGAAGATATTTGCAAATGACGTATCAGATAAAGGGTTAGTATCAAAAATCTATAAAGAACTTATGAAACTGAACGCCCCCCAAAAAACAAATAATCCAGTGAAAAATGAGCAAAAGACAGGAATAGACACTTCTCCAAAGAAGACATCCAGATGGTCAACTGACACATGAAAAAATGCTCAACATCACTCATCATCTGGAAAATAAAAATCAAAACCACAATGAGATACCACCTCACGTCTGTGAGAATGGCTAAAATTAACAACTCAGGCAACAACAGATGTTGGTGAGGATGCGGAGAAAGAGGATCTCTTTTGTACTGCTGGTAGGAATGCAAACTGGTGCAGCCACTCTGGAAAACAGTATGGAGGTTCCTCAAAAATTTAATAATTGAACTACCCTATGACCCAACAATTGCACTACTAGGTATTTATCCATGGGATACAGCTGAGCTGTTTCAAAGGGGCACATGTACCCCAATGTTTATAGCAGCACTATCAACAATAACCAAAGTATGAAAGAGCCCAAATGTCCAACATGGATGAATGGATAAAGAAGATGAGGTATACACACACACACACACACACACACACACACACACACAATGGACTATTACTCGGCAATCCAAAAGAATGAAATCTTGCCATCTGCAACTACAAAATGGATGTAACTAGAGAGTATTATGCTAAGCAAAATTAGTAAGAGAAAGACAAATATCATATGACTTCACTCATATGAGGACTTCAAGAAACAAAACAGATGAATATAGGGTAAAAAAGGAAAAATAATATAAAAACAGGGAGAGGGATGAAACATAAAAGACTCTTGAATATGGAGAACAAACAGAGGGTTACTGGAAGGACTGTGGGAGGGGGATGGGCTAAATGGGTAAGGGGCATTAAGGAATCTACTCCTGAAATCATTGTTGCACTACATGCTAACTAACTTGGATGTAAATTTAAAAAATAAATTAAATAAAAGTAAAAATAAAGGAATGCAATACTGATACATGCTGCAACATGAAGGAAGCTTGTAAACATTATGTTAAATGAAAGAAGATATACACAAAAGGCCACATATTGCAACTATATGATTCCATTTATATAAAAGTGTCCAGGGGGCGCCTGGGTGGCTCAGTCGGTTAAGCATCTGACTTCAGCTCAGGTCATGATCTCGCGGTCCATGGGTTCGAGCCCCGCGTCGGGCTCTGTGCTGACAGCTCAGAGCCTGGAGCCTGTTTCAGATTCTGTGTCTCCCTCTTTCTCTGACCCTCCCCTGTTCATGCTCTCTCTCTCTCTCTCTCTCTCTCTGTCTCAAAAATAAAAAATAAATGTTAAAAAAATTTTTTTTAAAAAAAAGTGTCCAGAATAGCAAGCCTAGAGAGACAGAAAGTATCTTAGAGGTTGCTTAGGCCTTAGGGGAGGGGAGGAGGCAAAGACCAATTGAGATGTGATGGTAAAACACACGAAGTTTCTTTTTGAGGTGCAATATTCTAAAATTTATTGGAGTAATGGTTGCACAACTCTGTGAATATGCTAAAATCCACTCACTGTATCCTTGAAATGGATGAATTACAAAGTATGTGAATTATACCTGAATAAATGATTTTCTATATTCCTATACTCTTATGTCCCTGCTTTATTCAGATTTCACCTCTTCCAGTCACCTTTTCACGCAAGGTCCAAGTAATTCGAAAAGTTACCTTTTCCTCCCACTTATCTCCCAAAATAAACTACATTCGACATGAGGATAACTGACAGCCTATTCTATTCTCAAAGCTCTGACAAATAGCTCCTGGACACCAAAGAGAACAGAATAATCTACAGCCGAGCTTCAACACAGTTGTCCTTTTGTGTCATCCTCAGTTTTAGACAGCAAACCTTTAGTGAGCACGTGTCATGCTGATTTAGTTTTTGTTTTTACATACCACTAGTAAATGTGCCAAAGGAACTCCTGATTTGTTAGGCAAGTTTCATAACCACAAGAATGGCAAGCTCATTATAAACAATGCCACTGAGCATTGGGAAAGATCCGAGAAATAAGCAGTGGTGGTACATACCAAAGTTGCCCAGAGAAGAGGGAGGAAAGAACATTACCCTTCCTCCCACAGCTCCATCAGCTAGCCCCCCTTTCATCACCCCAAATAATGTACAAAGCGAGAAAATGTAGTCTTGCTCTCCAAATGAAACTTCAAGAGAAGTCATCCTGATTGCCACATAGATTTCCCCTTCTGAGCCTCTTCTGTATAAAGATTTTAAGTGCCCACCACTGGACAGCACCAAATATTAGCCTCAATTTTTTTCTTAAGAAAAAAAAAATTTTAACTTTTCTTTTTTATTATGTTTGCTTAAATCTTAACCTTCCCATACGTACTTCTGATAATCTCATTCAAAGCTACAGTGAGTCTGTAAAACCTTCTAATTACGGAGATTGCAGAGGAGAAAAAATGGTAGCTCAGTAAAGAAAATTAAAAAAAAAAAATCTCCTAAGAGGCAGAAAAAAAGAATCTGTGACTCTAATAATTGCTTCATCTCAAATTCAGTATGCTGGAAATCCTGTGTGCTGCAAATAGGTGTGCTGCCAATCTACACAAGGACCACAACTTCCCGCCTGACTTAACAGGCACAGGGAGGACCATCTGGATGAAAAATGGCAGCCATCCAGCCATTCCAGTGGAGTCCGAGTACCAAACTCAAATGATGAAAACATCCAGCTGGCAATTTGCTAAACAAAAAGCTCATGCACATAAATTCTCCCCTATTCTTTACATTTTCCTCGAGAATTTTACTGCAAACCGACCAGCTTTTGTTAAGAAAGGAGTTGTTTCTTAGCAACAAGCCTCAACAGAAGATATGAAATACCAAAAAGACTATCTCCCTTCCAGGTTGGCAAGTTCATGAAAGCAGGAAGTATCTTCAGCTTCTAGCATTCTGTCTATAACAACCACAACTCCTTCAGCTGCAAACTCAAGAGGAGTATACAGACTCATGTATCTGAAAGCTTCAGGCAAAGTTATATTCAGCTGTTCAATGAGGGTTAAGAAGCCATCTCTCAGCTCACCTTTCCATTCATGCTGCCTTTACAAACAGGCAGACCTCTTTCTGGCAATAAGATGGTGCAACTTGCCAGTTATACCAGCTTTCTTTCCCACTACATTACAGGTATCTCAATCATGACCTTTTTTGGGTCTGTTTCCATTTCTGAACCAAGTCAGCACAATTTTCCCACTTCTTGAACAGGAGTATATGTTGTAAGGTCAGCCTATAGACAGATACTGTCTGTCTATAAGTGAGGAGGGGACTCCACAAAGTGTCATTTCCAGAAAAACAGAAAGAGTAGGCAAGAAAAGCAAAAACAGCAGATGTCCATTACAACGTGGTTGTTTGCTTAATTAAATGTAATCACATGTGCAATAGAGACTTTGTCCTCTCATAGACTCTGATTATACTACTCCATAGTATACAAATGGATTCTAATGAATTATGTCATGATAGGTAAGGACGGAGAAGTTGGAATGGAGGGTGGGGCACACAAGGAGATGGCGACAAAGGGAAAATAACTATCTTCTTAGGTCACTCTGAAGGCTGAAACTAACATTTAACTCTTAAGAGTATGGTCCCTTCCCTACCTTATATACAAAAATTAGCTAGAAATGTATCAAAGACCTAAGTATAAGAGCTAAAACTGTAAAATTCTCAGGAAAAGTCATAGGCATAAACCTACATGACCTTGGATTAAACAATGGTTTCTTAAGTGTGATACCAAAACCACAAGCAACAAAAGGAAAAAAATAGGTAAACTGGGCTTGATTAAAATTTAAAAATTTTGTGCTTCAAAGGACACTATCAAGAAAGTGAAATGATACCAAAGAATGGCATAAAATATTTGCAACCAATATATCTGATAAAGGACTAGTACTCAGGATATACAAAGAATTCTTGCAACCCAATAACAAAAAGACAAACCGCCCGCTTAAAAACTATGAAAGGATTTGAATACCTATTTCTCCAAAGAAGATATACAAATGATCAATATCCAGATGAAAAGGTGCTCAACATCATTATTCATTAGGGAAATACAAACCAAAGCCACAATGGAGATACACTTCACATCCACTCAAATGGCTAAAACCTAACAGACAGTAACATGTTATCAGTGAGGATGTGGACAACTGGAATCCTCACATACTGCTGGTAGGAATGTAAAATGTTGCCATCACTTTGCAAAACAGTTTGGCAGTTCCTCAAAAATTATACATACAGTTACCATATGACCCAGCAATTCCATTCTTAGGGATATACAGAAGAGAAACGAAAACATATCGGCACAAAAACTTTTGCATGAATATCCATAAGAGCATTTTTTTTTGGTAATAACCAAAAAGTGGAAACATCCCAAATCCACTCACAGAAGACCACCTAGTGCCCAAAACAGGCAAAATCTAGAGAGAGAAATTAGGTTAGTGGGGAGAGGAGAAAATGGAGAGTGACTGCTAATGTACAGGTTTCTTTTGGACGGTGATAAAAATGTTCTGGAATTAGATAGTGGTGATTATTGCATAACTTTGTGAATATCCTAAAAACCACTGACTTGTACATTGAAGAGTGAATTTTATGGTATAGTGAATTATACCTTGATTTTTTTTAAGTTTGAACACAGACTGGATATTAGACATTACCAAAGAATTATTACAATTTTCATAAGTGCAACAATATTATTGTGGTGATATAAGGCAACATTCCCTTTTATGAAGATGCACACTGAAGAGTGTAAAAGTGAAATGACATGATGTCTTGGACATGCTTTAGAATAGTTCAGCAAAAAAAAGAGGGTAGATGATAAAGAATAAAAGTCACAAAATATTAGTAACTGTTGAAGCTGGATAATAGGTATATGTGGGTTCAACATACCCTCCTCTTTATTTTTATGTGTTTGAAATTTTTCAAAGAAAAATTGTTAAGAGATTGTAATATAAACTGCAATTTTTGTTTTTGGACACTATGTGACAATTAGGCCAGCCACAGCTCTAAAGGGTCTCCATTGATAATGTAAGTATTGACATACTCAAACCAAGTCATGAAATCCATTCAAAGAAATGGACAAAATCTTTCTGATGTTTCCATTACTTCTAGGACATTCCTTCCTAAGATACTTCCTCTTATTAACCAAAACCATACTTTAAGGCACTATTTTCCAAAACTATACTCCCAAACAGGCATTCCTCAAAACAGGAACAGATGTTCTCAAACAAAAGGGTTCCATTATCAAATAAGTTTGAGAAACACTGGGTCAAACAAAGTTAAACATTTGCTACACTAATTCTCAAAGTCGTTAAAATGTCCATGTGTACTATGAGTCATCCAAAATGGGCTACAATATGCTTAATTTGGGAGACTCATGTAAATCCACTTATTTATACAGCAACCCTTGGCAAAGAATCAGAATCACTTCTGAGCCTGACGTTAATACAATTTTTGTCTGTTTTTTAAGATCCACCCTGAACTACAGCTTATGAAATGCTGACTTAAGAGATAAGAAATATTTTGCTTACGAAAATCTATTTGAGCTGAATCTGGAAATCAGAGAAGCTAACCAGACAACACTATATTCAAGGCAGGAATAACAGATACAGGGATGCAAAAGCAAAGGGACCCATAAAGCATTTGGGAACTGAAGGTAGCCCCTATTATTGAAAGACAGGAATACATGAGGCCATGAGGGTTGGCAGAAGATGAGGCCGAAGGGGCAGGAAGGGGTCAGAAAGAGAAGGACTTTGCTGGGCTACTAAGTTTGGAAAGCCACCAAAGGACTAAACAGAGGAGTTATGTAGTCAAGCTGGTACTTCCTTTAGCTTTCCCTGAGTAGATACACATCTACGCTGAAGCATGATGATATGCTCTGGATAAGTCACATGTGCACATCAGATCTGATTTGCTAAATGAAGCAGCTTCCTCTTCCACATTTATAATGATTTGAAATTTAGCCCAGGTGTAATTCACTAGAGCAGTATTACTACTATTCCAACTCAGCCTACCATCAGCTAAAAATGCAGAAATCTTCAAATGTTCAATTCTCCTATAATGCACACATGGGAAACACCTCTGCAGAATCTCTTGTTTTCCCTCTGATGCTTGGATGTCTAGAAAGAAGAGAAAGCTTCCAGGGTATACTGCTACTTGAAGAATGTCCCCTCGTTACTTAAAAGCTACTCTGTCGTCATTTCCCGTCTTGGACTTTCAATTATCAACCTTGAGTGCAGCTGAGGTTAAAAATGGTCCCCTTGCTGCCTGACTAGAGATTTTCTTTTTAACTGGTTTGTTTGTCATCCATTGTGCCCTTACAAGAAAAAATAAATTAATTAGTTAAGAATATCCAAAAATCTACTGAGTTAACATAAAGTCTGAATTTCTTGATTTCCTAGATATTTGTAAAGATCTGACAATACTGAGCTCAGATTTTTGTACAATATAAACAGCTAGAAATGAAAAATAACAGCACCCCCTCCCCTTAGATGAGCCTTCCAAATACATCAAGCAATCCACTCACCCTGCACTTTGTGCATTTACATTCAGGCAATGTGGACTATGATGCCTGGTTTTACTTTTACTGAGTAGGATTATGCTGATCTAAATATCATCCCCCAAAATGTATCCAGTCTATCAAGTTAAATACATAACACAGGATAATTAACAATAAAAACAATATCCACCAATTAAAAAGAACAAGCAAATAGATTCTCCAGGCATCTGGTGGATGTAATTATATAAAATGCAGTAATTGCTGCAGTTGAATCATGACCTTGCCTAAGTAAAATACGACTTCGGATTCTTTTTCCTTGAGTAAAAATTTTAGGATTCCAAGACAGAGCTAAGCTGATCAACTGAGATTTATCAGAATTTACTCTCAAAAGTAAAGTTCCCTCAGATCTGTACAATTTCTCTCAAGCACAGAACAGACTGTATTGCTATGATCTTGCAATGGGTTATCAATCTGATCCATGGAGGTAATGTCCAATTGAAGATAAAGGCCGTAAAAACATTTACGAGTGATAAACTTTATCAAATGTATTAAGTTCTTACCTCTTTCAAAAAGGGCAAAGAAAACATTTTATACTGGATGTGAGTATGGCTTTCATAATATCATCCAGCTATAGAGAAACAAGGGGGACTTGAGGAGATTATTTGCTTGTTCTTTTTTGCCTTCAGGTGGGGGATTATCTGTGACAATCCAATGTCATAATTATCAGATAAATATCTAACACAGAGTAAAGGCATTCAAAATTTCATCTAACTGTGGAGTTGTCCATTTTCTAATGGAAAGAGAAGAGTCACCCTGTCTTTGCTTGTGATCTTAAGTTCTAGAAACATGCTTTTTCCTTTCCTTTGATTTGCTGCACACTGAAGTTCAACCACTATGCTCCATGGGGTTAAATCTGCCACAGATTCGGATGGCTGCAGAAAAATATCTAAGATCCTTCGAGTTCTGTGCCACATAAAGTTTGGAGAAATAAATCATTACAGTCCTTGCAAAAGTAAACAATCATAGAGGAAAAAATACATGTGTCTTGACCTGTCTTCACAGCATCTTGAACATTTTTTCTTTAATATTCATTAGTTCAGAACTAGTACACTTTAGCAACTTCCGCTGACCTTAACCATTCCTTACCCACACCCAGACCATTTTTTCCTACTTTCAATTAGACTTTAAGCTACTTAAGGGTTAAAACCAAATTTCGGCCATTCACTATGTTCCCAGAACCTAGCATAGCACCTGCCACAATGTGTAATAAATAGTGAATGAATGAATGGTCTTTAAATACTATTAACAACATAATTTTAAGCAACAGAGAAAAATTCATTTAGAAAGTTTTGACACAGAATGTGAAAAATAAGAAACTGTTACATGTGTTACAAAACACATATTACAAAATATTATATTTTAAAGCCCTCCGGATAGTGTAAACAATTTTCACTGGTTTTAGACTATATAACTGTAAAAACTAAAGATTTCTTTAAAAGCAATTTCTATTCTGTGGAGAAAAGTACTATAAAATGCAAGCATTATCAAGGAGCTCTTGAACCATGAAAATGACAGAAATTTGTTTTCGCTTTATTAAAGGTGATTGAAGGTTGTAATGAATTTTTAGAGATACTCTGAATGAAAGAATATGACCAGAAATCTTAAGCAGAAATTCCGCTAATAAAAATTCAAGGACTGGGATATCTCTAGTTCTTACGCTACAACAACAGAGATGAAGGAACAATGGCTTTCCCTCAGAGATCAGAGGCAGAAAGCATTAACACAGTGGTGCTAGCTGAGATTAAAACCAGTGAATGAGAAAAAGAGAGATGAAGACACTGGCAGGTGTTTGGATAAACTGTGGTTACCTGGATAAACCGTGGCAAGAGCTGATTCAGGTCAAACAACGACAAAGAACAGGAGCCCAGATCCAAACTATGATTATCTGGTGCCAAAGTCTCTCCATTTTTCAAACTCTTAATATAAGCAAAATCACAAGATGACTGTTTAAACCTCTCTATGGATGCCACCTCTCCTACACTTGGGTTTTAAAAAATTAAAAGGCCACTTCCAGCACACAATCCTAACCACTCATGGTCACATAGCACCTGTTGTGTTTCAAACACTGTATAGTGAGTGTTTTGTTAAGTATTAGCTCATAGCATCCTTGAGTTTGCATGCGGAGTAAATGCGATTTTACTGTTTGGGAAACTGAGGCATGGAGAGGTTAAGTAACTGCAGGATCACTCTTCTAGTAGGTCGTAGGGTCTTTTATAACCATTCCTCCATATCATTCAAATCAAGTGTTGAAATGAGAATCACCTCAGTTGCACAGATGGGTTCTTTAAATGCCCAGGCAGGTCCCTGGCTTCTTCAAGGGCATCCGACATGGGGAGACAAGGGAGTATGACTCATGTTTCACTGACACAGAATGGCATGGGTGCTGGTCAGATTTGACCACCCATCTGCTCTGTCACTTTGCACAAGTCATCTAGTTTCTCAGGGTCTCAGCTTGGACACCTATAAAATGAGTAGCTTGTGAAAAAATGGTATCAGAATTTCTTCCAGTTCTAGATGTCTGTGGTTTAAATCAACAGGCTTGCACAACAATACTCCTAAACTACAAAACATGTAGGGGGGTGGGGTGGAAATCTGGGCATGAACAGTGATCTAATTTGTTGATTAGTAAATATAAATTAATAGTAACCTATATGAGTAAAATATATCACCCTAGTTCCAATTATCCAGAAGTTAATAGCTATTTTTCAAATTTCCCAAAGTTAGAATTACAAGCTCAGTGTATTCCTCAAAGTACCTACAAAATTGGTCAGAATAAAGAGCATGAACTTTTTGCACCAAGTGAGGTGACCTCATGGAGATCAGTGCCAATTTTTCTTACTCCTTTGTTGAAATACAATTTTGTTTTTCTTTCCTGGAAGTGTTCTAAGACTCTTGCCAGACACAGCTCTAGCAAATAGCATATTTAATCCTACTGTAATGCAGGAGAGTGCTTTGATGACTCCTGGGGCAGCTGGTGCAGTAGCTCCAGACCCCAAGACCCCGCCTCAAGCAGCTGGAAGGCCAGTCAGTCTTGCAGGAGGAGATAGAGCAGCCTCTTGTATAAAAGCATCAATACATTTATAACCCCCAGACTTTCAAGTGACAACAGAAGGTTCAATCCCAGCAACAGTGGCTGTGGTTACAAAAATCAGGATTAAAAGTAAAGAATGCTTAGTAAAGTCCCAGAGCACAAGGGTTAGAAATCCTTTAAACCAGTCACCAGATGACTTACAGTGATAAGGCATGTCATACTAACCTGGGTAATAATAGCAAGAGTTCGGGTGAATGCCACCAGACACAGAAGGCATGCAGTTAAATACAAGGGTTATCTGAGTATTTAGAGTTCAAGACCTTGTCCACTTAAAGGCCCAATTTCACCCATAAAACCAGCACACATTCCAAAGAACTTGTAACAACAGGTTCTCAGGATAAGACTAAGCCAAGTTCAGCACTAGGATCTCCGAGTACAGCTGTGCATGCCATGCACTGCACAATTCCAGGGGGTACATAAACTATGAATATTGCCCCCTGGAGTTATGCACTACAGTGACCCTCAGCACACTTTTAAAATAACAACAAAGCTAGAAAAGGAGCAACAGTAGCTACAAGTACCCTTTGCCAAGAGAAACTGCAAAATATATTAGTTTTTTTAAGTAGAGCTTGCTCAAAGAGCAAATCTCAGCCTCTCAAAAGTTTTCACAGGACTCCTATAGCAGACATAGAATTTAACTCACCTGTGTCTTAACATTTTCTTGGGAAAGGATTCAGAGTCACTGAGAAATGACCCAATGACCAACATCTGTTCAATCTCTGGGTACCAAGTGATATGGCTGAGGGCAACGCATGCAGTAGCTTCACCCCATGGGTTTGCCAGTTTCTGCCTCCTTAGACTCAGGAACCAATGTTTTGCAGCTGGGCTATAAGAAAATATTCAAGAAAAGGAGCATTTTCTCCTAATAGGTACATTCACCAGATACGTGAGGGTAAAGGTTAGTGCACATTTCCCCAGGGGACTTAGTCAAATTTCACTAAATTAACCCAACTAAGAAAGGTCATTCAGAACTTATGAGAAAGTCTAAACAGCAGAGCATGTTAAATGGAAGGTTGTTACTTTTCTGTTATCTGAAGAGATTCAAGCTAGGTCTTTGAAAGTCCACTGAACTGATTACAGATTTTAGATCACAACTAGAAAGAAAATATGCACTTATCTGAGTTATATTACACTGAAGTTGTATGTATATTATATATCAATACATGTTATTTTACCTGCTAAAGATTTTTGACACCAGAAATTCTCTTACACCTCTCCACGGCACTTAGCACAGTGCTAGGAACACCTTATCACTTAATACTTATCAGGTACCAAACATGAATCTAAGTAGTTTATATGTACTAATGCATACAATCATCACAGCAATGCTATGAAGTAGGCATTATTATTATTCCCATATTAAAAAGAAGAAAGTGAGGCTCAGAGAGGTTGAATAACTCAGCTGAGACACTGAGCTAGTAAATAATACAGCCAATACTTGATTGACCCTTCTAGGAAGTCTGATGTTTGAATCTGTGCTCTTTGCCACTGCATTGTTCTTTATCAACATTCTACACACTCAATAAATGTTGCTGGAATGTTTACACATGGCTCCTTCATTACAAAAGTACTCTGAACCATTATCTTTCCCTAAATAGAGGGACATTTACTTTATGTCTCTGATGCCATTAATTTACTTTTTGTCATTGATGCTTTAATAGCAAGAATTTAATATTCTTGAAAAATTGTATGAAAGCTCAATCATTACCCAATATTTCACAAAAATTTCCCAATTAGTGGAGCCCAAGTTAATATGGTTGTACTTTTACTGTAAGGAGCCAATTAACAGCTCATCTTTGGTGAAAAATGTACCACTCTGGTGAGTGATTTTGATAAGAAGGGAGGCCATCTATGATGTGTGAGGGCAGAGGGTATATGTGAAATCTCTGTATCTTCCTCTCAATTGTACTGTAAACCTGAAACTATTCTAAATAAAAAGTCTTAAAATAAAACATCAAGGAGTCAATCCAAAAGATTTACACACACACACTCGCACATGCAATCCCAAGCTCCAGGATTCCACCCCATCGGAGGACCCCAGCCTGCAGAGTTCTTTCTGAACCACGTGAAACATTCCACATCCCTTTGTATCATTCTTGGAACCCTTTCCTTCATTTCTGCTTTATATCATCATTTGCATAAGCTCCTTAAAGACAAGAATAACATACATATGTTTATGATTTTCTTAGCACCTAGCACAGAAAATGCACAATCGGAAATACCTATATTCAACAGGGGAAATTAGGAAAAGTTCACAAGTGTGGAGATTCTTACCTCAGGATTGTTGCTTCCTTTTTAAATTGACTACACTATAATTCAGAGTTATATTCTTGTAGGCCAAAGTACATCATAACCTTATTTTAATAAGATCATTTCTGGCAACATTCACAGAGTTAAACTATGCATATTTTCAAAAAGTAGTTTCAGACTTCTGTCATCTCAGCAAGAAATGTCTACTTACTGAAAAAAAAAAAAAGCTTACATTGCCTTAAAATTCTGCTGTTTCTTACACACAGATCAGCAGAGAGGCATGTAGCCCAAACCTTTAGGGTCTGAACACAGTAAAAGCCTAGAAAAGTGTCATAAACCAACAGAAACTTTCCTGTATCAAGTTCATAAATTTTCCCTACAGCTATCTCTAATACTTACTCAAAAGTAAAAATTCATATTTCAACTGATATTCTACCAACAATCTATAGACTCCTACTATCCACACTGTATTGGGAATAGAGCTTAAATAACTACCAATCTATATATTTTTTTCAAACAAAAGTATGAAGAAAGTTATAAGAGGAAGAGTGTCATCCATTTGTTTAATCCCAAATGTATGTGCAGAAATGTGAAAACATGTATTGATTATTTTTTTTAATGTTTTATGTGATACTAAAGGAGGGTACCAGATACATTATTACTGTTATCTTGAATCTACACTCCACTGCAACCCTAATTCGCTAGTGGACAGAAACCATAAGAAAAAACAGAGAACAACCACATTTATCAAAAAATAACTACCCCTGCCTCAGAAATGCTAAACATAGAGTAACCACAGGACCCAGCAACTCCACTCCTAAGTATGTACTCAAGCAAAATGAAAGCATATGTCCCCACAAAAACTTGTACATGAATGTTTACAGCAGCATTATTCATAATAACTAAGAAGTGGTCACAATCCACGTCTCCACCAACTGATGTATGTGTAAACAAAATGTGGCATATCCATGTAATGTAGTATTATTCAACCATAAAAAGGAATGAAGTACTGATATATACTTCAACAAGGATGAACCTTGAAAACATTATCTTAAATGAAAGAAGCCAATCACCAAGACCATATAGTAGCGTATGATTACATTTATGTGAAATATTCAGAATAGGGAAATCTATGGAGAAAGAAATATGGTTGGCAGGGGCTGGAGGGAAACTGCTGGTGGGCATGGAGTTCCATTTTGGGGTGATGAAAATATTATAAAACTTTGATATAATCAGAAGAAAACATCAGACAAACCCAAATAGAGGTGTTCTACAAAATAAATTGTCACAATTTGAACCAAAATTACATCCTGTGACAAAACAGAAAGAGCAAGGGTGGAATATCTCTATGACCTTGGTTGAGTTACTTATGCTCCCTGGGCCTTGGGCCCCTCCCAGTAAAAGAGGAGCTCACAGAGTTGTTATAGATTATAAAAATTAAATATCAGTGAAATCTCTAGCACAAAGTAAACAAATGGGTCAATTTTTACTTGTGTTGTTTTGCTACATCTGCCAGAACATTAAGATAAAATTTAAGGCAAGCCTTTAGTAACCAAATGACTCACTTGTGTTGTGCTACCCACATATCCATGTTGTTATTTAAATTTAAATTTATTAAAATTAAGAATTTAGTTTCTCAGTCCCATAACCCACATTTCACACACTTAATAGTCACTAGCATCTAGTAACTATAGTATTAGCACAGATCCAGAAAAATACCAGAAGAATGAATTTCTGTAGGTCTAGATTTTTCCCATCCCTTCACTAGAGACCTAAAGATGCTCAAAAGAACTATCACGTGTTAAACTTTATATCCAGTTTTAAACTTCTACATCTAACTTAAGAAACTGCTAGCATCAACTACTGAAAGTTCTGTCATGACAGTAATAAGATGGAGGAAAAAATGAAATCACTGAAAATTTACAAAATATATTTCAAACAAGAAGAAACAAAAATGAATCAAACTGCAAATAAGGTCCTTATCACAGTGAATGGTCTGGGCTATCAAATAAGAGCTTTCAAAGTGTAAAACTATGATAATCTATTACTACAGAACAAAAAAGAGAAGGAATTAAGTAAATGAGCAACAGTGATCTCTGCAATCAGCCAAATATTTGTGACACCAATTTCTCCCCCATAAATTATTTTTTTTAGAAAATAGTTTAAAATACCTATTTCTCAGAGAAATATCATATGACTTCACTCATATGAGGACGATAAGATACAAAACAGATGAACATAAGGGAAGGGAAACAAAAATAATATAAAAACAGGGAGGGGGACAAAACATAAGAGACTCTTAAATATGGAGAACAGAGGGTTACTGGAGGGGGTGCGGGAGGGGGGATGGGCTAAATGGGTAAGGGGCATTAAGGAGTCTACTCCCGAAATCATTGTTGCACTACATGCTAACTAACTTGGATGTAAATTAAAAAATAAATAATTTTTTTAAAGGAGAAAAATGAAAATATCTGCTTCTCTGCACCTATTTCCAATTCACACATTATCTGTTGATGTCAACACAGGAGGCTTAAATCTCCAAGAGCAGTGAAACGTTGTGTGTTATTTTAACCGTTAACTTTCTATGAAACAAAAAAAAAAATATTTTATAAATATAAACAATCTTCTTGTTTATGATTTTTATTAATAATTGTAAGAAATTAGAAAGCCATTCCTCAATGTGTCTCACTTTTATCACATTGGATGCTCTGAACTACATGCAGAATGTTGCAGGCTGGAATAGTTCCAGTAAACAGGAAAAACTGGATCAAGAAGCTTAGTGTAAGTGCTCTTCAGAAATATGGAGAAGCACCTGTCCACTTTCATTTAGGCTAAGGAAGATTCTGAGCCACTGTGTATGATGTCTGTATATCATACAAAATGATACAAAATGTTCAGATACAAAATGATAATGAGTCCAAATCTATGATGGAATATTGAATAATAATGCAAATATCCCCCTCTACAACTCAAATGCTTTCACATACAAGACACATTACCTCTACAAAGGAGCTAAATGGAGTTCTCAAAAGAAAAGGGTGAGCATTTGGCTTTAAAGTGAGTGTACTTTGCTTGCCTTATTCCAGCTGGAATACAGCCAGCAATTATGCCTGCAAGTTGCAAGGCACTTTCCCCTGGGAAGCTTTAAGTGCTTTAAAAACATAGGCTAATCCACCTTTATAATATCCCCAGGCAGCAGAGATAGGCTTGGTACTCTCTAAAACACAAAAGTTGAAGTGATTTTCTTGAAGTTACACCACTCAGGAGTTTTGAGATGGGAATTTGTATGTTCTGGCTCAGCACCCACATACACTGAACCAGAAGATTTAAACAGACCACTAGAAACCATGAGGGTGTTTCAGCGTGAGTCAGTCTCCGAAGAAAGGCTGGCAAATTCCCAGGATGTCAGACCCCTTGGCAGAATTATTGGTGGCCACAGGAAGTGTTGAAAGAATGGCTCTTTGCTTACTCAAAAGCAAGGAAGAGCCACATTAACATCCCAAAGATGTGTTCATACACGAGATATGCATTTGTAATGTGTTTACTCTCTTCAATTTGAAAGAAGTCATCATGTAAATTGCTCATATAAAATTACAAAACAGATAAGTATTTTATACTTGATTTAGTATATCAGGCATTCAGTTTGTATTTCAACTCTAATTCTCAGGTTCTACATAAAAGTATGTGATTAATTAGGTGATTAATTCAGCCTCAGTGTGTCTGGCAAGGAAGCCAGTATGTGACCTTGGTTCTGACTAGTTCAAAGAAACCCCTTTCAGGATTAGAGACTGGACTTCACATATGAGAATGTGCAGTTTACTCCAGAAATACTTCCTTTTCCTGTATTATCTTTTGATGTTATGTACTTGCCTCAGCGCTCATCTAATTAACCACACCATTATAACAGGGTGAGAACCGAACATCGGCAGAGACAAAAACTACACTTTCCTAGCTGTTAAAAACAAAAACAAAAACAAAAAAACAAGCAAACAAAAAACCTAGCTTGATAGACCTCTCCAATGTCCACTTACCTCTTAAATTCTGAGACACCAGTCCAAGACTTATATTCACACAAAAACCTGCACACAAATGTTTACAGCAGCTTTATTCATAGTTGCCAACATCTGAAAGCAAGATATCCTTCAGTAGATAAATGGATAAACTGTGGTACATCAGTACAATGGAATATTACTCAGCAATAAAAAGAAATGAGCTATCAAGACACAAAAATACAGGAAGAAACCTAAAATGCATATTGCCAAGTAAAAGAAGCTGATCTGAAGACAGAATATATATATATATACTATATGATTCTAACTATGTAAGATTCTGGAAAAGGCAAAACTATGGAGACAGTAAAAAGATGAATGGTTAGCAGGAGTTCAGGGGTTAGGGAGAAGGGATGAACAGGTGGAGCACAGAGGATTTTTAAGCCAATGAAACTATTCTGTATGATGCTGTAACAGTGGACACATGTCATCATACATTTGTCAAAACTCATATAGCAGACAACACAGTGAACCCTAATGTAAACTACAGACTTCAGTTAACAGTAATGAATTAATATTGGCCCATCAATTGTAACAAATGTTCTGCGCTAAATGCAAGATGTTAAAAACAGGGGAAGCTGGAGGGGCAAATAGAGGGTGTTGTGAGGTGATACAAGAACTAATTTCTGTTCAATTTTTCTATAAACCTGAAATTGCTCCAAAAAAAAAAACCAGTTTCTTAATTAAAAAAAAAAAAACTGATATACCTTCCCAAACTTCATATGCATCTTAAATCCAGGGATACATGTAGAGAAGTTATTTTATTGACAACACCTATGGTAAATTTACCTTTTTGGTGAATATGATGAGTTCTAAACAGCACACTTCCAGTCATTTACTCTTTAAAAAAGACTTTACACCGTCTTTGATGTTGTTTTACTAAAGATGAGATTTCAAACTTCTGGCCTGGGGACAAAGCTAATGGACAAGTAGGAAGAATAAGCAACAAATCTGTGAACTGCCTACATTTCACATTGAGTAATCAACCCACTGCATGCACCAGATTCTCTCTTCAGTGACACTGTTTCTCATAGACGTTGTTAGTTTTCATTTCCGTTATTATTAAATTTTAAGCCATATTGTAAGTTCCCTGAGAGCAGAGTCCAGGTCTGGGCTATTTCTTATCTTCTATGTAGAACACACTGTTAAAGAAAGCAAGGAAAGCAGGGAGGGAAGGAAGAAGGGAGGAAAGGAGGGAAGAGGGAGGGAGGAAGGAAGGAAAGAAGAAAGGAAAAAAGAATGGATGGAAGGAAGGAAGGGAAAGGAGGAAGGCCTTACAAGTATTTTCTCACATCAGTCTCAACAGGAAACACAAGATACACTCAAAATGGGTGCAATACATTCAAACTGAGTTTGATCAAGAGACAACTATTAAAGCCGAGGAGGAGGATTAGTGCTATTAAGTGGGGAATCCCTACTCATCTGTGCTGGAAGGGTCAAGGAGTGAGGTGACTCTTGGAATTTGGAGACAGAGATGGAGACAGAGAGGGGACAGAGGGAGGATGGGAGGAGAGGCGGGTGCTATGGAGCCAATAGGAGACTTAGTGGAGAAGAGCTGGAGGACTAAACACCCAGCATCATTCTCCACTGCCCTCAGATTTCCTGAGTTCTCCCCATCAGTCGAATCTGTCTGCAAGCCAAAGGGCAAGGGTGTTCACTGGTGTAATCCATACAAGTCACCCACTCAGGGCATAGAGTAGGCTGGAGAAGAATGGACAGGGATCCAGGGGAGTAAACAGAAGGCATCTGGCATATCTTAGAACACAAATGCACACAAGCACAACACAAGTGCACACAACTTTCACTTCCACCCATTATACTCTTTATTTGGTGGTGGGGGGGTGGTTTGCAAGCGAGCAAGAGGCAAAGAGAGAGAGGGAGGGAGAGAGGGAGGGAGGGAGGGAGAGAGAGAGAGAGAGAGAGAGAGAGAGAAAGAGAGAAGCAGGGCTCACCCAAAGTGGGGCTTGTGTTTTACCTAAAGCAGGGCTCAGCGGGGCTCACCCAATGAGGGGCTCGAGCTCACCTGATGTGGGACTCGAACCCACGAACTGTGAGATCATTACCTGAGCCGGAGTCAGATGCTTAATGAATGAACCAATGAGGCACTCCTACCCATTACAGCCTTTAGATTCACCCTCTGTAGGTGTTTATCCTCATACTTCTAAGTCTCAGATTCACCACTTGCCAAATAGGACTAACTAGAGGAACTGCTTAAGATTTGTAAGGATTAAATGAGACAACATGAAGTGCTTAGTGTCTGTATACCGGAAGCCCTGTTTTTACATGCCCCACTACACACACTTAAGTACAGTTTTTATCACATCATCTTACACTTATTTTGCTCCCATAGCTGTTTAGTGTATGTGTTCTATCTCCTGAGGTACATAGTATAGTCTTTCAAGACAGACAAGAGCTGGGTCATTTCACTCTTTTGCTGTCTCCCCATGCACCTACCTAATCTAGTGCTGTGTAAACAGAGCAACAAGATAAATGTTTACTAAAACAAACAAACCACAAAACCCCTCTAATAAAAGTATAAAGGTTTAGTGAATTTGTTCACCTGCAAAACAGAAGTATCACTAATGAAATCACTAGCTGTTTTCCTCTGGTCTAGAAAATGCTCACATGATTCATAAGTTAATATAATTATGCTTCCTCATGCAGAAATCCTCCTGATATAAAATTCAAGTAATTCAGCAGATACACCTTTTCAGCTAGTGCTTCCAATTTTAATATGTACAAACTATAAAGCATTCCCACTGGGGATAATAAGAAAAAGAGAAAACTGCGGAGTTGGGAGAAGGGAAAGAAAGGAGAGAGCAGAGCAGGAATAAAAATCTCCGGAAAGAGAAAGGAAGAGGGAAAGTAAGTGCAGGTCCAACAGCCGCCCACCAGTGGGCAGTGTCTATGAGGTCAGAGGCTCAAAATGCAGGTGCTTAGGAAAGCCCCAGGTAGAGCCAACGACAGAAGTTATACTCCCTTGTACTGGGAATGAATGAAGAAAGTACTGTTTTTAAGTAGATTGAAGAAAATTGATTAGGCATCTCAGATAACATGCATCTCTAAGACCACTATCGAAACATGCAAGTAGGGATCCTGGAGGCCTGTTCATGAGTACAGATCCATAAAACGAAGTTAACAACTATGAGCACTAACAATCAGAAAAGCCCTAAACATCTGGACAGAGAACCAGATGAAGGACCGTGACCTCTAGCTATGACCTTGCAAGAAAGAAAATTTAACCATGAACAAGTAACAGTAATTATGAGGGATGACACATCCAGAAACCCAAATAACTCTTTCAATCAGTGGGAACACAGAAATCTGAGACATAAGGTATTTTAAATGGCAGACCTTTAATAGAAGAAAGTGATTACACAGGTGCTGGGAGACAGAATGAGTAAAGCAGAAACAGAGACATAACCCCAATATTAGTAACTGTTAGAAACAGCTACAACCTTGGGACTGAAGAAATAAAAGGGAAGATGCGGGGCTATCAGAGCCTGGGTGCTCAGAGTAGGAACTGGTAAGAGGACTGTAAGGAGGGTAGGGGGAACAGGACACAGTATAACTGACATTTGGACCTTGGTTGGGGCCATGGCAAAGTTGATACTAAAAATGCCTAAGAGCGGGCACCTGAGAGGCTCAATCAGTTGAGTGCCTGACTCTTGGTTTCAGCTCGGGTCATGATCCCAGGGTGGTGAGAGCAAGCCCCATATTGGGCTCTGTGCTGGGCATGGAGGCTGCTTGGCATTCTCTTTCCGTCTCTCTCTCTCTCTCTCTCTCTCTCTCTCTCTCTCTCTCTTAAAAAAAAAAAATCCTAAAGAAACTATTAGCTGGCCACAAGAGAAAGGCTGCTGACAGGAGAGGAAAACAGCAAAATCCTCCCCACCCCCCTACATTTCAATCTCCAACCAGTGTCTCCTACTGCCAGAAACCAACAGGAATCCAGCTGGCAAAGGGAAATCTGGGAAGTGGATTTCACAGAGCTTCAGACCCAGCCTTACAAAACAAAGTAGAAAATGGTGGGCTTGATGCTGAAGACACAAATAAATAGCCAGCACAATTTGATATCTATATTTTCCCTATTTGGTTTCAAGTTCCTCAATCTGAGAGCTCTCCAGTATGTGTTTTCCAAGAACCTAACTCTGATTTCTGAGTGTTAATGTCATGAAGGTTTTGTGACTAAGAACAAGTTGAAGTATTTCACTAGAACTCCATTCCTCTGTCAGGATTATAAATCTATTTCCTATTTATTTGGGCCAGAATTTTCATACAGAAATAGTGTTTTAATTGAGAACACCGCCCAAATACAACAATTTCTTCCAACAAAGAAAAATTCTTAATAAATTCTTAGCATGTCCAAAATCTGTTTAAATATCTCTTAATTCTCTGACACAAAGAACTGGCTTCTTTACTGTAATGAGATTTGGGGCCCCTGAGAGAAGCGTATTTTGTTTTGCAGGTAAGAGAGATGTGAATCTTTGGGGGCTAGAGGGTAGTCGCTCTCCAAGAAAGCACCCAATGATCCCTGCCGCCTACTAGTCACACTCTTGTGTAGTCCCCTCCCATGCTAAATAGGGCTGACCTGTGTAACTGACAGGATATTGCAGAAATGACCATGTGTGACTTCTGAGGTCATAAAAGACACTACAGATGCCATCTTGCTTTCTCTTCCATTACGCACCCTGGGCTGCCAGAACTTGAAGACATTCTCTGTAGCTCTACACAGATGTTCATGTGGCAATAAACCGAGGCCTTCTGCCATCAGCCATGTGAGCAAGCCATGGTGCAAGCACACCAGGCCAGTCCAGCCTTCAGATGACTGCAGCTCCCAGCAACATCTTGACTATAACCTCCAAGACACCCACAGCCAGAACCACCCAGCTAGGCTGCTCCAAATTCCTGACCAAAAGAAACTCTAATTTACTCTAATTAAACCTTAATTAACAGATGTTTATTGTTGTTTTAAGGCATATATTTACAGATAACTTATTGTACAGCAATAACAAACATCCCCTCAAAAAGCCCTCCTTGGTTATGTTCTCTCATTCCTTAGTCAGATGGACAAGATTCACTTAACATGCCTTGCTCCTGGTCCCCTCATTGGGCCTAAAGGAATCTTCCAGCCTCATTAATGTGGTTTATTTAAAGAGTCCAGCTGCTCCCACCCTCTCTATCTATTCCACTACTCTTTTAACATATCTTGAATTTTCTGTCAACCAAAGCCAACAGAGGAATTAGATGCCCATGAGGTTTTAAGCCCCCTAATACTGGAAGCATTCAAGCAGATGATCAAAGATTACAAAAAAAAAAAATTACACCAATTGGAAGGTGGGACTGTATGACCTCCAAGGTCTCTAATAACACAAGTCTCTGTGTGTCCCCAACCCCAACCAAACCATGCAGCAATTATCATCAAGTATAGCTAAGTATTGAAAGTAGCCTGGAGTTCACAGAAAAAAGAAAAAAAGAGAGAGAGAATAGCTCATAAACTTAAGATGCTCAACCTAACTAATAATTAAAGTAATGCAGATTTAAAAAACCCAGGAAAGCATTAATTTTCGTGGGTCAGGCTGAAAAAATCTGTAAGTTTTAGGAAACACATCAGGGCAAAGAATAGAGACACAGACATGATAGGTGAGAGTGTGGATCAGGGCATATGCTCTTTGAAAGGTAACTTGGCAAAATATATTATACCTTTAACTGTCCATAGCCTATGTGACTCGGCACTCCCAGGTGTGAACAAAACTATCTGGTCACCTCTGTTTGTAAGGATAAAATTCTCTAAGTGGCCTAAATGTTCATCAATTTTAAAAATGGGTAAATAAATTGTAGTGCAGCATTACAATAAAGAGCATGCAACTTATAAACAGAATTAGTTGGATCTACATATGGGCAAATATGAAACTCCCTCAAAAGAAACTGTAAGGGAGAAAAACAAAATATGTCCCAACTGCATAAAAATAACGAGGGGCATATAAACATAGAAAATGTCAGAAAGGAGTTTTAAAAATGCTGTTCACAGACGCCTCTAGGGAGGAGTACTAGGGACCTGGGAGGAGAAAAACATGCTACTGTTATTCTCTTTTGTACTGCATGCATATATTCCTTTTTTTTTTTTTTAAGTAAGGGGAAGAGCTTGGGTGGGGGGGGAGCGGGGGGTGGAGAGAGAAGAAAAGAATAAAAGGTTTAAGTTATAGCTATTTTCAACTAATTTTATAATGCAGTCCAAAGTAGCCAGAGTCTGCCTTTGGGCTTAAAACACTCAACATGCACATTCAACCGTTAAAAATCATCTCCAGGAGAAAAAGGTCCTTCACACTGTCAAGTGTGCCTCCCACTAATTAGAGAATGAAAGCTCTTTTGCCATCTTAATGCAAACCACTAACTCAAGGACTGGAGGCATCCCCAAGATGAACATCCTCCTGCTGTAAGCTTTGTGACTCATGAACTGTGATAGAATTGCCTTTCTTTGAATGTTTAGGCAAAGAGTGGCAAGGTTAAAGAAATAAAAAGAAGTCAGCATTCATCTTACTAACCGGTGGGAGTCATCCAGAGCACATAACTGCTGTCAAAAAGCTGGCTGCTCCTGCCTACTGCCTCTACCCATAAATGTCAGATGTGATTTTCTTCTCCATTGACCAAACCCTTTCTGAGACTAAGTGACCACTTCCCAGACCAGTGATCTGCTTAAAAGAAGTCTAGTAAGTAGCTGTTAATTATTCTGTGTGTGACATAGAAGGGAAACCGATGTAAGACAACATGCTTCCAAAAAGTACATTCCTTTTCTTTTCTGGCAAATACGTTAAAGATGAGAACTTTATGTCTTAAAATGGGCTTGTATTTGCTAACAGGTGAGGGCACTTTCGTTCATCTAACTACAAATAAATTATAGCTGTTTAAAAACATTCATTTAAGTGATATCAAATGTGTTATAACCTATTTAAAAAGGAGGAAAATACCCAAAATTTTCCTAATAAATTATTTAAGCAATGCTATCATGAGACTCGATAGAAAACCCCCTAAACAACCTTACCAACACCTCCCAGATGTTGAGATTCTTTCCCAACTCACACCTGGCAAATCACTAGAATTTTAGAATTCCTTTTGAGTTACAGAAAAAAAGGGGAGAAGGTGGGCTGCAGAACCAGTCTAACCAGTTTCTTTTGGAGCTTTTAAATCATTTTAAGGTTGTTAAAAAGGGAATTTTTTTTTAATAATTAAAAATGAGATTTATTTATAGACTCATACATTGTAAATCAAAGATAGGCCCAAAGTTAGTTTCCACAGTCAAAACACTAATGGCCTGAAAAAACTGAGGAGTTGCTTAAGAAAAGGCCAAGTGTCCAAAGTAATAACATTTAGAAAACCTTCCAACTATCATAATTTGTACGGACATACATAAACATGTTGAAAAGGACACATGTAACCCCTAATCTCCACAAGTCTATATAATGTAAATTCTGAGACTGGGACCCTCATCCTTTCCTATAAAATGCCTGCCACAGGGCAGGTGCTCACTAAAATCAAAGGAGCTCATTTTGACAAAGGTATCTACTTTCTTAGAGGTAAGATGTCTAAAGTTCGTAACTATCTACCTTGTTTTTGTTTTTTTTTTGTCTAACCTTTAGCAAAAATAAAAGCTAAATGAACAGAATGTTTTGAAATAACATGAACATATAGTCTCATTACATTTTTTAATTCAATAAATTATAATAAGCATCAATCCATGCTCGTTGAATGTTTAAGTATAAATTATAAATTAAACTGGCCTTTGGTGGCCACTGCAGGAATGTGATGACCTCTGGGCTGTACTGCCCAAATGGGTGTCCAAGAAATGATGTTCCATGGCAAATCACTTGGGTTGCCCCTGGGAAATGATTTGAGAAACATGAAGGTAAGTTAAACAAGTTTCTTCACTGAAGGATTTCTGAAACTTAAGTATTAAATGTGCAACCGCCAAGAAGAGGATATAAGTTTGCCAAGCTTATTTGAGCAGAAAAACACTTTGTAATCTACACATGTGGTTACTGTTGGGTCTTTACCCCCATTACAATTTGTAAATGAACTACATAGAGCTGTTGCCTCAAATTGGACATAAGCTCAACAGGGATTTATAGACTCCCTTCCCAGCACTGAAACCTGAGGCAAGTTACTTAATCATCAGATTCCTTACTTGTAAAATGGAAATAAAGATATGACTTAACTCACACTTCGAAGAAAAGAAACCCAAAACTGATATATATTAAGCAGTCAATAATTGCTGTATTATCATTATGCTTGTCTTAGACTGCTCAGGCTGTCACAACAAAAACATAGACTGGGCGACTTAAACAA
The DNA here is from genome assembly GCF_018350195.1 of Panthera tigris. Taxonomy (NCBI): domain Eukaryota; kingdom Metazoa; phylum Chordata; class Mammalia; order Carnivora; family Felidae; genus Panthera; species Panthera tigris. The sequence continues at coordinate 93,435,846 of NC_056661.1, read as the reverse complement.
CAGTTCTGGAGGCTGGAAGTCCAAGACCAAACTCTGGCAAGGTTCAGTTTCCAGTGAGGACTCCCTTCTTGGCTTGCAGATGACCACCACCTTCTCACTGTGTCCTCACATTGGAGGGAGGGAGAGAGGGGGAAGAGAGAGAGAGAGAGAGAGAGAGAGAGAGAGAGAGAGAGAGAGAGAGAAAGCTGTCCAGCGTGTCGTCCAATAATAACACTAACCCTGTCCGAGCAGAGCCCCCCTTTTTGCTTCATTTAACTTTATTTCCATAAAGGCCCTATCTCCAAATACAGTCACATTGAGGATTAAGGCTTCAGCACAGGAGTTTGGGGGGACCATAATTCAGTCCATAGCAAGTCCGTTCCCATTTGAGTTCCAGTCTTCTCACTTCTTAGTATCAACTCTATTGCTGAAAGAATAAAAATCTCAGGCTGTTGAGATGTGAACACATTTGTCCCTTTACTGGCACCAGAGATCCATGGAGCATAATATTGTTTGTTTGGTTCTGGGTCAAATAAATTAAGCCACTTTACCTTGAGAAGATGGGAAAGAAAAGGGATATGATTTCCTGGTTTCCTGACTCAGGCATCAGAATACCAGGCTGTATCATCATAAAGGGGTCAGACAAAAAAAAAGAGCATAGGTGTGGGAAATATGGGCTCCACATATATTTCACAACTCTTCTCATCACACAGTGGAAAACCACTTTCAGAAACAAGATTTGGCTACTGTTGGATCAGCCAAATCTATAACTTTATGAATTAAGAAATTTCCATATGACGCACATCAAAACAAGTAATCATAATCCTATGTGATGAGAATGTAAAAGATGAAAAGCAACTAAAATTTATAAAGTCAAAGAACAGACTAAAATAAAGTGTTTGTCTTAAACATGACAAAAATTAACACTTATGTTAATATTTGATAGAATACAAAGAGTGGAAGCATATTTAAAATCAACAACAACTGCATGTACTAGTGAATAAACAGGAAATGCAAAGGAGCTGACCAGGGAACTTCTGGAGACTTCTTGCTCACCCCATTCAGAATGCCCTCTCTCTGCCCCTCATCTCTCCTCCAAGCAAAGGATGGTTCACCTTCCAAGCTGCACACATATACCACCTCCCCTCCTACACTGGCCCATCTCCCAGGTTCCTCCTCAAACACCTTTTTATACTGTGATTGAAGCCCTCATTTTACCTACTGTAATTATCTCCCTCTGAGAGACAAAATTTTCTGGAATGCACAGGCTAAATAATTAGTCTTTTTCATCTTTGTATCTCCAGTAACTAGCCCAAGTCCTGACACAGAGTGGGTATTCAGAAAATGCGCTCTCAATAAATAAAATGCTTATCTTTCATGAGGTAATAATAAGAAACAAACACAGGTTTCAAAACAGCTTAGTCAAAGAAATATAATGGAAAGCAACTTTTCCTACAATAAGGAACATTACATATTTAGCACAAGGGTAAAATTTTATCTTAAACGACAAAAAAATGCTTCAATCTTTCAGGAAAGTGACATGGCGATACCTATTAAAATCTCAACAATCTATTCATTCCAGAGAGTCAGCTAGGATTATTTTCCAAAGGAAACAGCCAAAAGAAAAAAAATAAATAAACTACTAAAGTGTCACAGAAACTTTCATTATTTAAAATATCAAAATATAAGAAAGCCCTTAAATAGGAGGAGAATGAGCAAAGTATCATGCATTAACTCAGTGAAATATTATACAACCAAAGAACTGATACTTTAAGACTACAGAAATTTGGTGCACTATTTTTTTTTTAACTTTTTAAGGTTACATTTGGAACACTTCATCATTAATTTATTTAAATTTTTTTTTAACGTTTATTTATTTTTGAGACAGAGACAGAGCATGAACAGGGGAGGAGCAGAGAGAGAGGGAGACACAGAATCTGAAACAGGCTCCATCATTAATTTATTTAAATGGTGCAAAGTACATATGTCACTTCTGGCATATTGAAAACATGGACATTTTAAAAATAAAACTATTACATTATTTCTTTAAACAGTTCTACTGAAGTGCAATTCACATTCATACAATTTACCCATTTAAAGTATATGGTTCAGTGGTTTTTAGTATATTCACAAAGTTGTGCAAACATCAACACAATCAATTTTGAGCATTTTCATTACCACAAAAAGAAAGCTCACATTTCATGGTTGTCAGTCCCCAATCCTCTCATGGCCCTCCCACCCAGTCCTTCACAACCATCAATCTACTTCCTGTCTCCATAGAGTTGCCTATTTCGGACATGCTTTTGAGCGGAATCATACAATATGTACTCCCCTGTGACTAGCGTATGTGATTAGCATAGTGTTATCAAGGTTTATTCACGTCATTTCATTTATCAGTATTTCATTTCTTTTTATTAACTAATAATATACTACATTTTACTTATCAAGTCACCAGTTGATGGACATGTGAACTGTTCTCACTTTGGGGCTATTATGAATAATGCTGCTCTGAACATTTATAAAGAAGCTTTTGTGTGGACATGTTCTTATTTCTCTTGGGTATATACTTAGGGGTAGAATTACTGGATCAAATCATAACTCTATGTTTAACTATTTGAGGAACTACAGACTATTTTCCAAAGCAGCTAAACCATACAAATCCTCACCAAAACTTGTCATTGTCTTTTTTATTCTGGTCATCTGAGTAGGTATGAGGTAGTACTTACTGTGGTTTGGACTTGCAATTCTCTGATAGCTAATGATGCTGAGCATCTTTTCATATGTTTATTGGTCACCTGCATATCTTCTTTGGAAAAATGTCTACTCAGATCCTTTGTCAATTTTTAATTGGATTGTCTTTTTATTATTGAGACGTAGTACTTCTTTATGCAATCTGGATACTAGTCCCTTATAAGATATACAATGCATAAAAATGTTCACTCATTCTGTGGGCCATCTTTTCAATTTCTTAACATTATTCTTTTAAATGTGTCCAGAGAAGCCTAAATACCATGGAGATTTCATTCTTAGCATAATCCATATAAAACATACATGAACAAGTACTAACAAAATTTACACCACTCCCTTTTCCCCTTGAAATTGTATTTCATTCCTCTTTTCCCTCAGAACTTCATCCTAATATATTTATGCTTGGAAGTCTTTTATTGATTTATGAATACTCTACACACTTCTCTGCAACAAAAAGTTTCATACATATTTCAGAATTTTTAAATGCCTTTGACTTCCTGTGAAAACATAACTCTAAGCTTTAATATTTTTCTTATGGATTCAGTTAATATAATTCTTTTTCTATTTTTTAATTTTTCTATTTTTATTATAAATTATGATAATTATTAATATGGATACAATACATATGATGTTTACTGTGACAAACAGTTGTTAATCAGAAGGAATACATTTATTTGGCAATGCATTGCTTAATAGGATGGATGGGGTAAGGGATGGTTAAGAGGCCTTAAGATTCGTCTGACTCAAAACTATGAAATGGTCTGTCCTTCATTTGATGATCAGGGCTTTGGAAACCTGGGGCCAATATGCCACAGCGAGGTTACAGATGGAGGAGAATGGGGGTTTTTTGTAAAACAGGAAAAGTCTATGGTAGAAGGGAACATGGGAAAGGAGAATCTGCATGATGCCCAGATGTAGGTGTGTTTTCAGGGAGATGAATTTTCAGAAAGAATACCTCAAAAGTTAAGGACCTGAAAAGAGATTCTCTTAAAACTATCTAGACTACCTATCTCTTGGAAAGTCTCTTTGCACTCGCCCAAGTGTACATGTTCCCCAACGGAAGATAGCTGCATTAGAGGGTCTTATACTCCCTGAAATGAATATGTATAATGAATACTTGTTTTAGGACACAAAGTCTCTCTTTAAAAAATTTTTTAAGGTTTATTTATTTTTGACAGAGAGAGCGAGAGAGACAGAGCATGAGTGGGGGAGGGGCAGAGAGAGAGGGAGACAGAATCCGAAGCAGGCTCCAGGCTCCGAGCTGTCAGCACAGAGCTCCACACGGGGCTCGAACTCACAGACCACGAGACCATGACCTGAGCCAAAGTCAGACGCTCAACCAACTGGGCCACCTAGGCGCCCCCAAAGTCTCTCTTTGATAACACCTCTATCTAAAAAAGACAGAGTGTTATCTTGGGTGGAGAAAGCAACTTACTTTCTCCAATATCTCATAATAAAACAGGATGGGTCAAAGCAGTAGTCGAGACATTTCAAATAACAAAGAAGGTTTGTGTTCAGCAGTTGATAACAAGAGATCTAACTGTGTATTAAATTTATGTCATTTTCTTTTACCCTAAAAGTTTGATGGCTTCAAGTCACTTGCTACACTAGACAACAATATACAAACAAACCTAAAATAGCTACTTTTAAAATCATACTTAAATTTGACAAGAGCTAATGCCTGAGTTAATACTGCTTATACTCGTCTAAATGTCACTTTGACAAACTACATGTTTGCCTTGATGACATCTCCCCCTAGGCATATTATGGTGCTTCCATTAACTCCGGTGTTATCTTTGTAGCAGGAGAATATGCCTAATTGTTTTCAGAATATTCATAATTTACAAGGCTTCTCTCTTTGGTCTTGATTCAGAATCACTCATAACATTGAGGGGAAAGATCCCTGCACAGATGCTATCCAGTGTGTGTGTGTGTGTGTGTGTGTGTAATTATTATTAATTTCAAAGAACAAAGTGTTCTCTTTGAAGCAAATGTTTAATAGTTATGATCCAAATTTTAGGTGAAAATGTTACCTTATGAAGTATACAATAAAAAAGATGTTACAACAACCTTGGGCAACATGGAAAAACTTTGCAAATACGCAATCATGGAAGACTATAAACTCAACAATTCCATTCAACAGCATTTATTAAAAACTTACCTTGAATAAGACTCTGTGATAGACATATGGAGGAAAAACACACTTCAGCCCTTGATTCTAACGCCAAACTGGCATCACAAAATACACAAAGAATCTGAGAGTTACCAAGGAACTTGTGACCCAAATATTTATCCCCAAACTTAGGTCGTCAGAATTCAAAAATATTCTCTGGGGAACCAATGACTTAAACAATCAGTTCTATAGTCAAATATTCCTCCCTATCTGCTCTTCCTGCCAGTGGCATGAAAATTCAAACAAATCAGCTACAAATCTTGCAAAACAGACAATATTTTATGAGAATAATATAAGTGACTTTTGGAAAACTGCTTTTCACATACAAGACCACAGAAAATGAGGATCTCAGGATCCTCTTTATAATTAACAATTAAAGATGTAAACAATCTATAATTTTATTTATGCTTTCAAAGAGAATGAAATGATTTACAAATTTTTTAAGTCTCTTGGAAAAATAAAAATAAATACAAAGGATCTTCTTTATAATTATGCTTAAACAAGGGGCAATGTATGTCTTATCATAAAATTTCAGAATATCAAAAAAAACACTTTATTTTTTCCTAAAAAGTAGCACATAGTTGCAAATAAAACCCAGGAACAAACTTTATTTTCATGATTATTAGTTTGTTTTCTATAAGACCAAATTCCAATTAAACCCTCAATGCCTATGAGACATGAATCCATCTTAAAAGGATTCACCTTTAGTGAACTTTTTCTAGTGCCAATTACCCTTGAGCCAGCCTCCTATATCTTTCTAGTTCCAGTTAATGAGGAACATTCTAGCCAGCTAAGCCAACTGGAATTATTTGTGTTCGAAGGGGCTTTCTGCTGTGGAACGTACCGCCATCTTTCTCCAACTAAGTCCCAGGAGCCTTTCCTGGCACCACGTATACACTGTGTGCTCCCCTGCAGCCTTTGTGCCTCATAGCCCATCCAAGCCAACTGCTGAGAAAGACACACAATCTCCCCAGTTTGTGGGTCTTAATGGTTTTTTTTTTTAATGTTTATTTACTTATTTTTGAGACAGAGAAAGAGTGCATGCATACACAAGCGGGGGAGGGGCAGAGAGGGAGGGAGACACAAAATCCAAAGCAGGCTCCAGGCTCTAAGCTGTCAGCACACAGCCTGACGCAGGGCTTGAACTCACAAACCGAGAGATCATGACCTGAGCTGAAGTTATATGCTTAATCGACAGGGCCACCCAGGTGCTCAGTGGGTTTTACTGTTAATCACTCTCTAACAGACAAATATGTAAGTGTCCAAAAACTCTCAAAATAATGGCCCCTGGTCTAAGTATCTGAAATTCTTCTTGGAAAGCTAAAGCATAATCCACTTTTATTCACTCGACAAACTTGAACTTTAACTCATTAAAACATCACCACTACCACTACCAGCACTCCCCATATCCTATCACATGTCAGCATTTGGCAAATCCCTTCCTCCATGAGGGTCTGTCTTCCCAGACTGAAAATGCAAGGGAACCGCAACAGTGGCTCTCAGGTGAGCAGTCTGCCTTTCTCAGGGGTTCTGGACAGACAATTACCAAGTCAGCTAGGGCGTTTCACCGCGCGTTCTGTCATTCACGAAACATGACAACTTGTATGATGTACATCACCCAGCGAATTCAGAGACATTAAATGAGTGGTTTGGAGAAATCAGCCGAAGCCAGAATGCAAGAATGCTGGATTCCATGATGCTCCATAAGGACAGGGGTTTTCAGCTCTATCAGATCAGTGCCACCCTTTGACAGCAAACGTTTGAAATCCAGAGATAGTGATTACACACATAGACAGAAAATTGTAATATAAAGGGGAGTAATTTTCACTGTCATTCAAGTGTGTAAACTATATGTATGCACATGTATATATACTTTAATATGTAAACAAACTTAACTACAATAAATAATTTAATGAAGTGGTAGGACGCCTGCAACTACTTTTAATGATTAAATTTGATTTTAAAAGACATTCATCTGTGGGAGTGCAAACTGGTGCAGCCACTCTGGAAAACAGTATGGAGGTTCCTCAAAAAACTAAAAATAGAACTACCCTACAACCCAGCAATTGCACTACTAGGCATTTATCCACGGGATACAGGTGTGCTGTTTTGAAGGGACACATGCACCCCCATGTTTATAGCAGCACTATCAACAATAGCCAAAGTATGGAAAGAGCCCAAATGTCCATCAATGGATGAATGGATAAAGAAGATGTGGTATATATATACAATGGAGTATTACTCAGCAATCAAAAAGAATGAAATCTTGCCATTTGCAACTACGTGGATGGAACTGGAGGGTATTATACTAAGTGAAATTAGTCAGAGAAAGACAAAAATCATATGACTTCACACATATGAGGACTTTAAGAGACAAAACAGATGAACTTAAGGGAAGGGAAACAAAAATCATCAAAACAGGGAGGGGAAAAAACATAAGAGACTCTTAATATGGAGAACAAACAGAGGGTTACTGGAGGGGTTGTGGGAGGGGAGATGGGCTAAATGGGTAAGGGGCACTAAGGAATCTACTCCTGAAATTATTGTTGCACTATATGCTAACTAATTTGGATGCAAATTTTAAAAAATAAAAAATAAAACAAGTTAAAATTAAAAAAAAAAAGACATTCATCTGAATATTTTCAATATTCTGTAAAGGACATTTTAAAATAAGGGCTGAATATGTATGTGTGTACGTGTATGTATATCCATATTATCACACTACCCACAAATGTGTACTGGTACAATTTAAATACCAGAAACAGCACTGCTACTGGTGATGGGATTTGTCACAATGGTGGACCTGTCCATGGGATAGCACCAAAAACTCAAGCACAACTTCTGACATACTTAGAAATTACATTCCCGAAATTTTCAGAATATATTAAAACTGGGCCCCCAAAAAGGTTTTGTTTCATATGTTGCACAGGGTTAGGTTTTTCATCAACTGAATCTCCAATAGGGACATTCTAAAATTATGCAGAATGCATAGAATAAGCTTTCACTGGATGGCTGTTTTTTGTATACTCTCCAGAATCCTCTGATCCTCCACCCATGAAACACCAGTAGCACATTCCATTATTTTGAACAACCAAAGTTAGTTCCCACCAGTTTCCAAAACACTCCCTGAGGAGGGGCAGTACCACTCTCACTAAGACCCACTGAATAAGACTTTCCCAAAACCACTGACTGCGGCCTAACAGGGTATCAGACACAGTGCTAGGCAGTAGGGAGAAATATACGGCTTAGAGCACAGTGGGGAAAGTGGCATTAAACAACTATCCAAGTAATTCTATCAATACAAAATACTGTGAGTGCTATAAAAGAAAATTATAAACTGATAATTTAGGTGGTGGAGTAGCATCAGACTTTAGTAGTTTGTGGATCAGTAAAATTGTTTCTTTAATTAGCTTGGAGACATAAATAGGTTTGTCAGTGTTTTAATTTTGCAATGAAAGTTTTTTTTTTTAATGATAACTACCATTTACAATCACCATGGTAACAAGAAGGAAAGAAATTATTTTTGAATTTATAAAAACATAAAAGAAAAGCGGTGGAAAATCTCATTTTACTACATTATGATTTTTCTCTTTTGCTGAAGTTTGATAAAAACTTATCAAAGATTGGCATTTTTGTTACCATAATATAAGATCATTACGACTCAAGTGTGGTCTGTGGACCAGCAGCAACAGAATCACCTGAGAATTTTTGAAAAATGCAAAGTCACAGGCCCCACTTCATTCCTATGCATCAAAATCCCACTTTAATAAGATCCCCAGGTGATTCTCATCCACATTGAAGTTTGAGAAACACTGTACTAGAATAGATTATACTGATCTTCCCAATGGCTGAAATTCAGCCATAACCATCTACATTTCAGACTCAGTAATGGTCTTTAACACTCAATAACCATTTTCTCAAAGAAGCTAATTAACGGGTCCTGGAAAAATGAGGACACAAGATGAAGCATCAAGCATATGAGCCGGCATCCTAAACATCAATCACCTTTCACCCTTTAAACTTCATGACCTTGAAAAGTCATGGGGGATGAGGAGCACAGAAAGACAGTGAAGTGTCAATCACAAACAGCATTCCCAGCTTTGCAGTAGCCTTCAGCAGCATAAAACTGAGTTCCACAGCTTCTAGGTGAGAGAATGCATCCAGGGACTGTGCTAAATGCTGAGTCTTGTTCTGAGTGCTAAGTACTGCCATAAGACAGAGCAATTTTTATCACTAGCAGTCAGTAAGTCAGCCCACTGTTTAGAGGACTTGACACATGCTGCTTTGAACTCATGTTTTACGATATTTCATCCCACAATAGTTTTTCTAACAAAGGAAATCTCTCTAGATACATGTTAATTATGGGCAAAGACATGAGGTACAGATTCATGCCTGTTTTCTAAGCCACTGTGATGGGGAAATAACTGCCAGTACAATGCAATGCCCCTCTGAGGCAGAAGAAAAGTTCCAGTATAGATCCGTGGTGACATATGACATATGGCCACATATGGCTACTGACCACATGAATGTGGTTACTCCAAACAGATAAGCTGTAAGTATAAAATATACAAATAGATTTTGCAAACTTAGTACAAAAAATTATAAAATATATCAATAATTTTATATTGATTACATGCCCAAATTATAATATTTTGATATGTTGGGCTAAATCATACATACTAAAATTAAAATAACCGATTTCTTTTACTTCTGTAATATGACTACTACAAAACTTTTAATTGTATGTGACTTGCATTAGTTCTGTTGGACAGTGCTAGTCTAGCTCATTAGAATGATACATGCATCAACCATAACTTAAAAAAAATTATGTAGACAGTTATATCCTAAATCTTAGAGGATACCTGAGGAAAACATGTACTTAGGCAGCACCCAAATACAAAGGCGCCAGAAGAGGTATTCAGATTTTTTTTTAACAAATGCTGATAAACGGACCTCTTTCTGAAATGTCTGCATGGGGGGGTAGGGAGTATGAATTTGTATCCAAAAAGAGAGAAATATCAAGCGTTTAATAAAAATAGACAAAGGAAAGGAGTTGTAGAAATTGAAGTGCACTGAAGTGCAATCGTAGTGGTGATGACTTCTCTCAGAGACTAGGAATGCAGAGGAGTGGAAAAGATAAACAAATTCCACTGACAATAGCCAATAATTTCCTGGCCTAAGCCAGTCAGATAACTAAGCCTTCCCAACGCTCTATAAAATGGGGAAGGTGAAACCACAGTCTTAGCACTTGAGTCAGATCAAGAAAGGTGCTACACTTGGAAAACAGCCAGAGGCGGACCATATTGATTTGGAGGGAGGGAAGTATAAATTAAAATGAACTCACAGCTCAACTCACAGCTCATCTTCCAGGGTACAGAGAAACACAGAAAAACTTCCATGGAATTAAACAATAGATTCAAAAATCATTTCTTTTAATACGAAGACCTCCACACACACAGCGGTGTTAAAACAATATCTCCACACTGGAAAATGGTGCTGGGTCAGTTTGGGAAGGAGACTATGAATATGAAGCAAGCAAAGTAGCCAAAGCCATCTCCAATCTGGGCAGATTCCTCTCATTCCTGGCCCCTGGAACAATCCCATCACTTAGGAAATCTGGATCTCTGCCAACACGCTGCTTCTGCAGGCTGCTGGGGGATGGGTGAGGAGGGTGGAAATGTCTGGGCAGCTGGCTTTTATCACAAAGCCTTCTCTCTTCGAAAGGCTTATAATGAATTTCCTAGACATGATATAACACAGTATTTTAAGTGATTAACAGTACAAAAAGATCACATTTAATAAAAATAAATATCTAAGGTGTAAGGGGCCAATAACTACATGAATGAAATCTGATGAAATACGAAAACATTATATGCTAGTGATTTTTAAATGCCTTTCATTAGCCTTAATCTTAACAAATCTATATAGAAGAAAAAGAAAATAACATGTTGAGCACTTAACAGAGGCACCAGGCACTTCCCTACCCTTAACTCACTTAAAAATAACTAACTTCTAATAGGGAATTCACTGTGAGCCATTCACTGTTCTAAGGAGTTTACGTGTATTAAAACTCATGTGATTCTAACAACCCTACAAGGCAGGTATTAGTATTATACCCCTGTTCTAGATGCACAGGGAGGTCAGGTATCACACAGTCCAGAAGTGCTGGAGCCTGGACATGACTGCGGGTTTATGACACCTGGCTGCTCGGCTGGAGCACCCCGACTTCTCACCCAATCTATGAAGCTGCCTCACAGCCTCTACTCTCAGATAACGATACTCAGACACTGGGATCCAGAGACTTATTGTTCATCATGACAAAGCTACTAAGTGGCAGAACATGGATTCAAATCCATATCCAACACTAACTTCTTCCTATCAACAGCTTCCTGTTTTCACCAAAGCCTTGCCGGGGTTTATAATGCTGTCCAAAATATCGTACTGTCTTCTTATTCTCTAGAGGATTGTTGCTAGCCACTTCTCCTTTCTTCCCTCTTAGCCAAGCTGTCAATATTCGTACCATAGTTTGAGCTGTTGACTCTTGAGGCATCTGAAGAATACAAAATAGGATTTATGCTCTTCACAGCTATGTAAATTCAAGCATTCAGGTCTGTAAGTCTGTCACGGAATATATGGAAAGTAAAAAGCATTTGTCTGAATGGACAAATTAGTGGGTACCTTGTATTATTTGTCAGTAATGCTAAAATACTGAGGAAATAACTATCATTTTGAAATCCATATTTCTAGGGTATTTAGGCCACAACCTCCCCTAGTCTGATCCTGAATGCAATGCCCTTAAATCCTGACTTCATCAGGTGAAGCAGAATAATGAGGTGAAGGTAGGAGGGCAGTAAACCTGGTCTCCAGACCCAGCTCCACTGTGAGAACAGAAAATTGTGGCCTGGGGCACAGTGCTCACCTTCTTGGAACACAATTTCCTCCTCTACAAAACAGGGATGAAAATACTTATCCACTGCTTCACAGGGTTGTTGCAAGAATTTTCTGAAATAACATACGAAATTGTTTTGTGAACTCTGAAGCCCTATAAAATCTACTATGATTATGCAGTGCCACTCTTGCCTGCAGGAGCCAGCATGCATAGGGGCTTCAGGACTTCTGATGACGGCAAAGAGGGAGACAGAGGTCCGTCCCTCTAACACCACATACTCAGTAACTCAACCCTCTAGGTGAAATCATCACTGGATTTCAAGGTGCAGGAGTTGTGTTTTTAAACAAGATAAAAGATAATAAGCACTGATTTAAATAAAAAGCTTGAAAACTCCAGGAAGACATAATCACCACCGTAACTGCCATCCTAATCAAGTCTCCAAGGGACAGCTGAGAATGCTCTGGGGGAACTTTCATTGCTAGACCTTCTGATCAAGTGCAAGATACTGGAAATTTTACCTTCAAATCATTTTAAAAAGAATTGACATGCACAATGCTTAGCTGTTTTACTATTTTTTAAGAATCTGGTGGGGGGGGAGACTCAAGAAAACAAACCTAACACCTTAAAATCTAATGTTCAGAACATTTCAGATTTTCCTTTTCAGACTTTTTTTTCCCTCCTTTTTTCACACTATCAACACGCCAGTATCTGGGTCTGCAATCAACTCCGCCAAAAAGATGCATTTATGGAGAACAGCTCTTTAAAGAGAGGAGCAAAATAACTAAAGATCTTCGAATTCAACTACAGTAACAGCTGCCCCTCTTTTAAAATAAAAGATGTCTAATTATTAGTATTCATGCGGTCAGACTATACCCTCAGAAGGCACAGATCCACTCTTTCAGTCCACAACAGAAATCCTTTTAAGCCATTCGACATCCTGCACTGTGCAGTTTTAGACCTGCACATATGTCTCAGTTTGGGGGGGCAGGGGATTCATATGATTACAAACTCTAGAAAAAAAATTAAGAAGACAAAGAAAGATGGCAAAATTAAAAAGTGAATAAAAGAAACAATTTAAAATGTGTGTGTGTGTGTGTGTGTGTGTGTGTGTGTATTACAAGGAAGCCAGTAAGCTGACAAATGGCACGCTACTACATTAATAATGGTAAGTATGAATATTCATTACACAATAGTCATAAATAGAATGAAGGAAAACCAGAGTGCAGACGGGACAAAAACTCAGAAAGCTTTTTAAAGAGAAGGAAAGACAAAGAATGAAGGAAGCAAAGAAAACACACACAACCTCGGAGAACACTATTTAAGTAAGGGTCTCTGGGTAGAAACTTTGATCTAAGATAAGATAGGACAGTAAAGAAGGAATTTCCTTAAACAAAGGTAAATAAATAAACAGTATAAACTACCCAGAAAGACAGGAAGTGCTTTCAGTAAAAACAGTCAGGGTAGTCTTTGCTTAGGACGTTAAGGATTAGAATAATACATCTCCCAAACCACTGATAAAGTTGCTGAAACTGCCCTACCCCACCATACCTTCACTCCCCGCTTAGAGGAGGGACAGCCCCAGGTGAAAACCCAATGCGCTAACGTGCAATCTCCAACACTTGATTGTTATATATCTTGAGAACAAGGAGGAAAAAATCAAAGCCACAAAGAGAATTAACCCCTAAACATGTGCTCATGGACCACAGCTTGATTTTCCCCTCCCATTACAAGCTAGAGACTTCTTGAAAAGGCCACCACAGTGAGTCTGTTTTTTCTAGAAGATAGTTTCAAGATAAGTACAGAAAATCCTTAAAGTACTAAATGAGTAAAAACACTGCCACAAAAATGAACAGTCACTCTATGTTCTTTAAAAACATGCTGATTATTCTAAACTGTTTCCAAAAAAACAATAGGGGCAAAAAAGGCACGGGTACGAAATTACTGACACCACACAACATCTGGCCTGTAGTTTTTAATTAGACAAGAAAGAATCCTGGAGGCAAATGCCACAAGATTGATAGAAGTGGAGTGAGCACCTACTCTAAGTAGGAAAATCAATTTATTTGCAGCACTCTCATTTTGTTTCTCAATTAGTCCTGAGGCCAAGGGCTACCCTAACACACTCTTAGCATTAATTTGCAACTTAAAAGTTACACAATTCAGCAATAAATGTAATGCAATCATCATTTAAATGCAAGGAACTTTCAAGGCTCCTTTTAAAAGGCCACAGTCCAGGGGTCACCCCCCACCAACTTTAGCTGGGGGCCAGGGGGCTGTCCAGGTTCCCCCAAGTTTCATTACTTCACTAGCCCTGTGACCCTTATCGGTTGCTTCACTGCTCAAGATCTCACTTTCCCCATCGGTAAAAGGAGAAATAATAATGCCAACATTATTGGGAAGATTAAATAATGTGTTATTTTATTTTATTTTATTTTATTTATATTTAAGGGTTTTTTTAATGTGTTTAAGAGGATTTTTTATTATTCATTTAAATCCAAGTTAGTTAACATATAGTGTAATAATGATTTCAGGAACAGAATTTAGTGATTCATCACTTACATAAAACAAACACCCAGTTCTCATCCCAACAAGTGTCCTCCTTAATGCCCATCACCATTTAGCCCATCCCCCCACCCAACACCCCACTAGCAACCCTCAGTTTGCTCTCTGTATTTAAGAGTCTCTTATGGTTTGTCTCCCTCTCTGTTTTTATCTTGTTTTTGCTTCCCTTCCCTTATGTTCATCTGTTGTACTTCTTAAATTACACATGGATGAAATTATATATTTGTCTTTCTCTGACTTATTTTCCTTAGCATAATACACTCTAGTTCCATCCATGTTGTTGCAAATGGCAAGATTTCATTCTTCTTGATCACTGAGTAATACTCCATTGTAGATATATACCACATCTTTATCCATTCATCAGTCAATGGACATTGGGCTGTCTCTATACTTTGGCTATTGTCAACAGTGCTGTTATAAACATTGGGGTGCACGTGCCCCTTTGAATCAGCATTTTTGTATCCTCTGGATAAATACCTAATAGTGCAATTGCTACGTTGTAGGTAGTTCTTAATTTTTTGAGGAACCTCAAAACACTCTGCTGTTCTCCAGAGTGGCTACACCAGTTTGTATTTTATATTTAAGGGGTTTTTTTCAATGTCACTATTAATAAACGATTGTTGAATTTCTACAGCATTGTGAAAAATAAAGAAGAAAGAAATCCTATATCTGAATTATGGAAATAAACTTAATCAAAAACTATTGTCCATTTATTCTTTCAGGCAACACTTACTCAGCACATACCAGGTCCAAAGCACTATGTTGAACAAATGAGATACAGAGGGAGGTAGAAATGCACCTCTGCCCCCCAGAACCACATGCTCCCATAGGGGAAAAAAGAGGTGACTGCAAGGATGCAAATATCTGCTCAGACAACACGTCCCAAGATCTTGATAATACATGCCAATGAGGGGAGAACATCCTAAGAGAAAATACCCCAATTCATCAACTCATGGACAGCGAATACAGAATAGGGACAAAAGGGCTAGCCTTGCCAAGACCATGATTAGGTTCCAGTGAAAATGTTGGTAACCAACAAAGAGAACCACGGAGACATCATCAGAGCCTACAGAAAAGGCACTGACCTAGAAATGGGAAAGCATGGGAAGATATTCCTCCCTCTGTACATAGGGTAATCACAGATCTTTCTGGAAATTCCTGTCACCAAATGCACACTGTAGATGTGACATGTGTGAGTGCTGTCTGCTACTAAAGCATTGGTTAATAATGTTCACAAATGCAGAGCTTCGATCTTCCAGGATATAAAATCCTATCCACCAAAGCCCATCTGGTTGACAAACGCCACCAGTAGAGATTACTTTCTGCCAGATCCAGTCAGCACATGGTCATGGCACGGCCACTATGGTAGAGGAGGAAGGGAATAGTGGCAGAAGGAAGCTAAGTTTGGATTTCAAAGCCTCAGTTTCTCCCATCTTTAAAATGAGGAGGTTCCCAAAATTAGATCACTAGTGTCCCACGATAAAACTAGGCAGGCACCATGTGACCCTCAACTTGAGGGAAAAAGAAGGATGACAGAAATATCACCACGTGTGATGGAAGTCATGAGTGGCACAATCAAGTTGTATGAAGGAGAGTACCTGCTATGTGCCAAGACCTGTTAAAGAATTTATAGGCGTTATTTGATTAAACTTCACAATAACCCCACCAGGTAGAGATTATGATCCTTGTACAGTGAAGGAAAAGGAGGCGCCTAGATTGTCCATAGGGGAAGGGGACAACCCAGCTGGAAGATGGTGGAGCAAGAGCCCAAAGCTCCTCCTGTGATTCCTACTCACCACCCTCAGGGGGAGTGCAGGGTGGAAAGGCGTGGGTTCACAGCCTGGTAGAAGACACAGAGCACAACCACAGACAGCCAGCACCAATCAGTTAATCACTCAAAAATAAATGAACTCTTGAAGAAAAACACCCGGTCCACCAAACACTGAATCAGTGTTTGTGTGTTCCTGTGACTCATCTCCAAACAGGTGATCCTCACTGATCCTCGAAATAGTGGTAGATGTCCCACTACAAGTTCATAAACATTTTTCAGGTTTCTGACTAGATAAGAATACCATGCACTAATTGCACCATCTTGCAGGACACACCTGTGGGTTTCACCACAGAAATATTTAATATACAGACTTTTAAGAGAAAAGGCACGTCAAAAAGATACTAAAGAGGCATACAGTATCTCTTTTTTAAAAACATATAAATTTAAACATTCCTCAAAACAACCTTCAAGCAATTAAACCTAATCGTCAGTTCTCTCTGACACAGATTGCTTTAAAAACTCAGCAACAAAACTTACTCTACCCTTTGGTTATTAAATGTCTAGAGAAGTTGAAAAAATCAATATTTTACGTTCATTAAAATTTTTTATGTTGAAAAACACTCATCTGAGACCTAAAGAAAAATAACAGCTTTCATTTAGAAACTTACAAGCATCAGGAGAAAAGAACTAATAGAAGAAAGGAAGAGATTAAAAAATCGTTTGCAGATGACATGATTACATACCTAGAAAACCCAAAGGAAACCCCTGAAAAATACTGGAACCAACAGAGCTTAATAAAATAGCAAAACAGAAAAGAAATACATAAAATTCTACAGGAACAAGAACAAAAAAAATTTATTCTCATTCTTAATTAGCAATTTATTTTTAAGAGAGGTCTAGAAATAACATGAATGACAAAAAAATCAAGGCACAAAGATTAAGAAAACTATAATGTACTTTATGAAAAGATCTTTATTTAAAAAAGAAAAAACTTGGACAGTAGTGGGACAAACCATGTTCCTACATAGAAAAAAAATGTAAACTGAAAAGGATATTCTGTTAAAAGTATTGCAAAGAAGTTTTTTAATAAATATAAAGTTTTTCAGGGTGCCTGGATGGCTCAGTCAGTTAAGCAACCGACTCTTGATTTTGGCTCAGGTCATGGTCTCACAGTTTGTGGGCTTGGGCCCTGTGTCAGGCTCTGCACTGACAGTGTGGGGGTTGCTTGGGATTCTCTCTCTCTCTGTGCCTCCCCTGATCATGTGGTCTCTCTCTCTTCAAAACAAGTAAACTTTTTTTAACTTTTTAAAAAATAAATTGAAATTTAATTTTTCAAAATTTTCAATTTTTTATATGATCTGTATTTTTTTATCTTTTCATTAATGACCAGATGTTATTTTATATGTAAAAATATAACAGTATTATAATTAAGAACAATAAAAATAAAAAAGTAAATGTAATCTTTGAGTTTCAAGGCTACATTTCAATCAAATTTCCAGTTTTCATAAATCTCCAATGTGTCAGCTGAGTTACTGAAAGTAAGTTTAACAAAATTGAGCAGTAAACACAGAGAAACAGGAAAAAAAACTGACAACTTCATTTTTTTTACCTTCCTTTATTCTCAAAATAAATGTAATTTGAAGTAAAACAGACAAACAAACAAAACAGGTGTTATGACTGAGATCAGCAGCATATCATACCTGCCACTGGCCTCAGAGACAAAATGCCCAAATGGAAGTGGAAACTAGACACAGGCTCTCCCATGTAAGTTAAATGCTCCCCAAACAAATAGCAGGAAGGGCTGGCAAATACATTCATTTTTAAAGTAAATATTAACTTTAATGAGCTTGGTGACTGGCAAACTGATTCTGCTCTCTTGATATTTTCACTTCCCTGATCCTTCTCATCAAAAAGAAAAAGAAAACACTAAAAAGGCACAAACTCTCCTACTTCTGAGCCCAATGTGTACCAGAGAAGAATCTAAAATTACTCTATATGTTTCTGCCCTCAAGTCTTCCTTATTCTACCAGCGGTAAAAAAAAAAAAAAAAAAAAAAAAAAAAAAAAAAAAAAAAAAAAAAAAAAAAAAAAAAAAAAAAAAAAAAGACAGTGTAAATGAAACAATATATGTGCCAGAACTAGTCCACGAAATGCAGCGGGGGTCATAATACTGGTAATTGTAGAACTGGGGCCAATCACTATCCAACATCAGCATCTCCTGCCTGCCTGCTGCTTTGCTCTTCTTCTTCCCTTGCCCGCATCCACCAGTCATGAACCAGAAAAAGAACTGTGCCTGTCCCAGTTGGGAAAGATGGCGCAAGCGGCCAAAAGGTCATCGACAACCTGGACCCTCTGCCCTGGCTGCCAAAGGGTTCAGGGCAAAAGAAGCATGGTGGCTGGTGGCTGAACTATTTGCTTCAGACAAGATGGAGCTAACTGTCCCCACCAAGACCAAGCAGTCTCAGGGAGAAAAAAAAGGAAAGAAGAAACCCCAGTGATGTTAGAAGTATAGGAAAAAAGAGACAGAAAAAACTGGTCTGTTTCTGTTCTCAGCTCTCAGGTTACCAATAAAAAGGAATTCAAAGTATTCAATGTCTCTCTCTCTATGCCCACTTAAAATCTTTCCTTCTCCGGCTACGATGTAAATATCAAAAATATCTGCCTTTTTCTGCTGTCTTCAATCTTCACAAAGACTTCGGCTGTTACAATATGAAATAAAAATGAAGCGAGAGTTGCTTCACATGCACAAGCATATATATGGTCAGGATTTGGAAAAAAGAATTGGGTTTATTATCTGACATTTTCTGTTTAATATTAACTACTTGCCCTGGTCAAAGAGGCAATTTTATACCCACTGGAAGATCTAACACTGTTTTCTGAATGTGCCAGTTAAAACACATGCCAGCATTGAGCTCATCATACCTCCCAGCTGGAACCAATCTGTAGGTAGGCTGGTGATCCATGGTACCTCATCCAATCATGACTCTTCCATAGCCTAAAACTGTGTGCAGAGCCCCAGTGTCTAGCTGGAAATCTGTATTAAACTATTACTACCAGAATGATCAAGTTTATAACTCAAATAATTCCATTCAATCCCCACCCAAATCCAGATAAAAATGGAAATACAAGCAGAGTTTCAACATAACCTTGAAACTGAAAGCAAAATGCAGTGAATAATTCAGACGAGAGACCTTCTTGATCTCACACTAACCATATTTCTCTTCAGCCACCTATTTAATCTTCCCGGACCTCAGTTTCCAAAATAAGTGTAACTTGGTTCAAAAATGACACAGATCTACTGCAGGAATCTTTTAAGTTTACTTGTTTTTATTCCTTATTAGGAAAATAATTCATCTATTAGAATTACTACCAAACATCAGTTGCTTCTTTGTAAGAACTTTGGGTCCTATCCCCCACATACCACACCCATAGTGCCTGTGTGTTGTTTCTCCCTTCTCCTGGGAAGCAACCCAGTAAAATGCTAAGCACATGCTAGAGTAAGACAGACTGGGTTGCAATCACGGATTAAACTCCTGTATAGCTGAGGGGCTTTGAGCAAGTCACAACTTCAATAAACCTCTATTTCCAAATTACCTTTTTGTTATATTTTCTTTTTTCAGATGTTTCCCCCATACAGGAATACATATGTTTCACAAAGCAGAGATCATATTCTATATGCAATGGTTGTTTTCACTGAACACTGTAAGTTTTATTTTATGCTTTTAATATTTAAGATATATAAATATATAAATATATATGAATATATACAATATATAAAATTGTCTGCAATGAGTATGGTCATTTTCTTAATAGCAAAGTATTAAAATTATTCAGTGGAAAATATGTAACTGTGATAAGAAGTAAAAATTCTGAACCTGAAAAAAAAATCTAAGTTGAGTTCAATATGCCATATTATATCGCCTAAAAAAAAACTATTCAAATGCAAGGAAATGTATATATAAGAAAATATACGGAAAATAAAGGTAATGTTGTATCTATTAAAAGCAAATCACCCAAAATTGTGGTCATCCAAATAATGTCATTAATATGAGTTTTAAGATTTTTACCTTCTAATAACTGCAGAGAAATTAATTTAAAAGCAAACCAGCATATCTTGCAAAGTATATACTTGTTTATTTCTTCCTTTTGTGACTAAAGCACCTTTTTGTTGCACATGCAGCACATCATTTAGATAAAGTAATCCAAACCTCTTGGGGAAAGTTCTGAGCTCAATTAGGGCATCAGGGGACAGGCCATATGTTACCAAGCCTCTGGCACACCTGAACCCCAATATCTAATGACCCAAGGATGCTCATTTATAAAATTAAATAGTCGCTCTTTTAAGAGTAGAGAATCAAGTACTGCAGATCATTCTCCATCATTTCATTTGAAGACAATGTAAAGAGAACTACACAACTAAAGAAGGTTTAAATAAATGAACACCTACAACACAAAAGATGTAATTCATGCCTTGAATGACTACTACTAACACTCAATTTTATCTCATCAATCTTATCTCTCATTTCTTTTTTAATTAATGAAATTTTTATTAAAATTGAAAAAAAACTAACTTCTTATTCATTTTTCTGTTGTAGGATAATGTCTACCTAGCCCCTTCCTTGTTAAAAAAAAAAAGCTTGATCCCTATCTTAGTCTTCTTTTAGCTAGAATATCTAGAATATTGAAATATAAAAAAAAAATACACAATTTAGAACGAAGACTATTTTCTGAGCCAAAAATCAGGATGCAGGACCTGAAATCAAGAGCTCTTAAAAAAAAAAAATCAGACTGCATGTGACTATACCAGTGTCCATCTTCAACTCCATTCTAATAGTTCAATAATAGATATTTCAGAAAAGTGGCTCTCAATCATTTTCGTCATCTGAACACATCTGTGGGATATGACATACTCTCAAAAAATAACCCTGGCTAACTGCAGCAGCAGTTGTCTCAAAGCATGTGATTTGGGTAGGGAAAGTGCACTGAAATCTTTAGGAAGCTTTTAGAAACTCACCATCCACACTCGTCACTGTTTTATAGAGCTAGTACAATCTCCTTTTTTGAAAAATCCTTTAAAATAGAACAAATAAGGCTCTGAAGTAACTAAGTCATAGTCATAACTCAGCTTTAAGGCATATAACAGTCCAGAGGAACAGACTAATTTGTATCCACCAAGACAAATGTGATGGGTGCCATGGCACATTCCCATGGACAAACTCTAGAATATGCTGAATTCCTGGTATATACCAAAAAAAAAAAAAAAAAAAAAAAAAAAGAGAGAGAGAGGATGACATCAATCTGCTCTCCATTTTTTTTTAAAGGAAACTGCTTACTTCAACATTTCAGCTGATAAGAACACAGAATTATAATATGTTTGAGGTCACTTAGAGTAGAATGCTAATTCCCAGACACTGAATATGAAGATACCTTTTACACATCACACTTTACAGACATCTCACATGAAGAGTATCCTAAGATTGAGAAAACACAAATAAGTACATGGAATTGGTCACTCCAAGACTCCAAGACTCTCTTCAATTCCAAGTCTCTTTTAATACTCATGAGTCTGACTTGCCAGCTTAGAAAAATGTGTATCAGTGAAAAGTCAAATAAGTACTCTATCTGACATAATTTAGTCTGAGTATACAATTACATGCTAAAATAAATTTTTCTACATTAGTCATAAAAGCCTTAAAAATGTTTTGTCTACACATTCCTTACCCATGCCTATAACATTTAATATCATGAAATTTAGAATTTAGAGTAGCTATTCAGAAAGACTTACACAAAAAACTACTAATCACATCACTTAAAAATTAAGCACATAATGTTGCCCCAGACATTGCAGTACAGACTACTGCCATATTTTTAGATCATAAGAAAAAAAATTTAAAGAAAATCCCCAGACTCATATGCTTAAAACAAAGAAAAGAAAGAAAGGGGTGGGAGGGGGAAGAGGGAAGAAAGAAGGGAGAGAGGGGAAAAAAGAAAAGAAAAAAGAGAGAAGAAAATTTAAAAACTAAATAATATTTTGAAAGAATAACCAGAACCAACTTTATATACTAAAAATAAAATAGATTCAGAAGGAAAAACTGAATAATCCTTCAATTATTATCTTTACATAGTGAGAGAGCTCCTTCAAGAAACCTGACACTGATGCATCTTGGAGGAATAAAGCTGGCAAAATGGAGAGCAATTTGCTGGTTCCAATTTTTTGTAATTATGCCTTTTGTAAATTTTATGACACAGAGAATAAGAAGAGTTAATTGTGTTTTAGACTACTAAAAAAATTCAAAGAATGTATCTCTCAGAAAAGGATTACTTAGAAAGGTATGTCTGTCATATTGATATAAAGGTCAGCACACTCCAGATCAAGTACAGACTATGATTCCAGTCCTCCGAAAGCCCTGACCCTTTGGTTTAGCTCATTTCAATTATCATTATGGTGCCTAAAGTAAGAGGCCGTCTGAAATGC
This sequence comes from Panthera tigris, assembly GCF_018350195.1. NCBI lineage: Eukaryota > Metazoa > Chordata > Mammalia > Carnivora > Felidae > Panthera > Panthera tigris. The sequence continues at coordinate 93,413,250 of NC_056661.1, read as the reverse complement.
AACCAAGCCATTTAAGGATTTGTAGATTATAAATCAGCGGTTCAGGGGCACCTGGGTGGCTCAGTCGGTTGAGTGACTGACTTCGGCTCAGGTCATGATCTCACGGTTTGTGAGTTTGAGCCCCACGTCGGGCTCTGTGCTGACAGCTCAGAGCCTGGAGCCTGCTTCTGATTCTGTGTCTCCCTCTCTCTCTGTCCCTCCTCCATTCATGCTCTGTCTCTCTCTGTCTCAGAAATAAATAAACATTAAAAAATAAATAAATAAATAAATAAATCAGCGGTTCAAATTTAAGTCAGAAGGAAAATGGTATAACATATTCCCTGTAGCTGGGCCCATTTTGTTCTTGAAGAATATCATAAGTACCTAGGTTGTACTTAAAAAAAAAAAAAATTAAAAAAACTCCCTACACCAAAAGTCGGCTCTTTACAAAAGAATTCAAACATGCAAATCAAAGCACACCCCACAAGGAAACACCAACCACCCTTAAGGGAGAGACTTGCTACTGGTTAACGGGCCCTGCCATCAGGGTGCACAGTGCCCAAGAGAAACCCTACTCATGCTTTCAACTCCTGTAACAATCTGTCTTCTGGGGATTAAGAATGTGGAAGTGACTAATTCTCCCAAATGTCATACATTTTACATTTTGTGACATGTACTTCCTCTCTGAATTTTTACAGCACTACCCAGACACTCTAGCCACTGTCTCGGACTAGACAAAATTATTGTAATTATGTGTGCCATAATTAGGGAGACAGTAAATGTGATCAAACATTTATAGAAAGGAAAAACTAAAGCACAGAAAGTTTTAAGAACCCAGAAATCTCAACTAAATTCCAATGACAGAATAAAGGAGGAAGTGAGGTTCTTTTTCAGATGGCTCTTTTTCAAACGTTGCATTTGAAAAACTACTACGTACCAGATTACTGGCACAATCCGAGAATAGTCTGTATATTTCTAGACTTCTTGCATGGGACAGGTTCATGTCATCCAGGGATGTCAGACATGACCATGGTGAAAAGAAAACAGGATATACTGTAACATAAAATCTTACTATAAAGAGAGTGAAGTTGAATTTGTGCCCAGACCCAACACTGCGAGATGACAGGAGCCAGTCAAGATGTGCTTGTCAGTGGGATTAAATTCCCTGAGACTGATGAGATTAAGAGTCAGGGTCAGAGCATATTCAGAGCCTAATAAAACAGACATCAACAATTGTTTCCTGTACAAATCTTTGAATAAGGAAACATCACGACAAGAAAGACATGTGAGGAAGGCTGGAGCAGAAGAGTGAGAGATGGAACAGTGAGACCAATTAAGAGGTTATTGGGATAAAAAAGGTAAAAGTGATAAAGTCCTGAACTGATACGGTGTCAGCTGGTGATAATGAAGGCATGAAAATCAGAGATGACTGATGAGGATGGAAAGGTGGGCAAGAGATAGATCATGGAAGGACTTGAAGGCCAAGTTAAGAGTCTGGACTTGAACCTGCAGCTAACAGGGAGCCTTTAAAGTATTAAGCAAGAGAAAAGCATTTCAGATCTGTCACTCTGTAGGAACAGGAGGCAACTGTAGGCAGGGAAGCCAGTAAGAAGATGACCATACGTCCAGGCAAGAGAGGATGAAGCTGAAGTGTGAGCCTGCCTCAGCAGTGGGAAGGGAAATGGCAGGAGGCAACGAGGACCAAGCCAATGCCAGGATGTGGTGCTTGGGGCGAAGCTCAGGACAGTGTCAGGTTGCTTCTGCCTTGGAAAATCACTAAGATAACAAAGAGAAAAGGCACAGGCTGAGGAGTACTTGGTATGTGCCGAGACTGAGATGACTACAAGATAAAGAGGCAGGAACATCAAATGGGCAGCTGCATATCTGGGTTCAGAACAGAAAGCGGGCTCGGCCACACTCATGGGAGTATATAAGGGAGTAGCCAAAAGGAAAGAGCAGGAACAGACATACTGCTCGAGGAGGGCATGAATAAATGATCACAGTGGACAGAGGGCTTCCATTAGCACAGAAGAGACGGGGAACACTTAACTGTGCTCAGAGCCTAGGGTGAAACACCTGTAAGAAAGAAGAGACACAATAAGAAAGAATAAGTAGATAAGGAAATACAGAATCAATTACACAGATTTTGGAGTGAAAGCAGGGAAAGGAGTGAAGAGGAAAGGAGGAGGAATTAGCCTAGAACAGGAGAAAAGACACATCCTCCTCTGAAATTGGAAAAAAGGAAATAAAATTGGAGCAAGTGAAGGTACATGTGCAGGCAAGGTGCTGACGCCTAACAGCATTAAGTGTTGTAGGAAGTTGGAGGGTGTTATGAGTTTTGGATTGTGTACACCAAAAATTCTTCTTAACCATACCCCTCGCCCCCAACCTCCAAATGTGATCTTATTTGGAAACAGAGTCAGTGCGGATGTAATTAGTTAAATTAAGACGAGGTCATACTGGAGTGGGGTGGGCCCCTAACTCAATACAACCAATGTCCTTGTTAAAAGGGAAAAGTTGGAAAAACACACCCTCATTAAGGGAAAGTGATGTGAAGACACACAGGGAGAAAAGCTAAGAGGAGAGGCCTGGAACGTATCCTTCCCTCACATCCTTCGGAAGGAGCCAACCTTGCCCACACTTTGATTACAGACTTCTGGTCTTCAGAACTGTGAGACAATACATTTCTGTTGTTTGAGCCACCCAGTCTGTGGGACTTTTCTACAACAACTCCAGCAAACTAACACAGAGTGGAAAGTCATCTATGAAAGGAAGGAGGGGTGGAGGAGGGTAGCTAGAAGGATGGAGGGAAGTGGAAAGGTTTCAGCAGGAAACAGGCCAGCCACACAGGGCAAGACTGTACACAGTTGCCTTGGGTTCCAGCTAAGGCCAGAGACGATAAATTTATTTACAGAGTGGTTTCCTCAAGCAGCTCTTGGCAGCCGGTGGGCAGAGGGGGAAAAGATGCCAGGTCAAAATCAAGGTCTGGCGGAGTAGATTACAAGCAAAACACAAAGGGATACGGCCACTGAGGATACTGGCAAGGGAATGATGTACCGTGAGTGAACAGAGAAGGAAACAGGAGGGGGATGGGCAGAGAACAGGTGGTCTGGAAATAGGGAACCCACAAAGAACAGATAAAAGGAGTACAGCAGGAGTGAGGAAGCTCACAGGGAAAGATAGTTACTGGGATTTAGTATTTTAGATGAGGAAGTCGGGGAAGTCGGAAGCTAGACAGCTGTATACAATGTATACATTATTCACACAGACACAGGGGCCTCAGACCATGATGGTAGTTAGGTGAGAAAAAAACTGCAACAGCTCCCACCACCCTCAATGCATGGAAAAATAATGACCAGGAATATCCCCAAATCATATTTGTACTTGACTCCTAGAATCTGGTTCTCAGAAAAATCACTGCTGTGTTTATATCTCCAGTATTACAGTTACATATTTATACAAAACAACAAAGAGGGGCATGGCCTAGAAGCAGAGGTCAATGCATATGACCCCCCATCTATCTCACAAAATTATTATATTAAGCAGAGAGGAAGCAAGTTACCTATAAAAATGTACCTGAGGAAGTTACAGATCAGATGTAAAAATGTTAAGACATTTTATATGCTTTGTACACATTTCCTTAGGACACAAAAATTAAAATAGCTGTAAAATGCAAAAATATGTGTTGGCAGCCCCTTCTACTTTGCAAACAGGGAACAAATGACCAGAGCACAGAAAATTAAAAAGCTCGTAAATGACCAATTCCCCCCCCAATACAAAAAAAGTGCTTAATTATCTGGATTATATACGATAAACAAACAAACAAACAAACCTCTTTGCATTTCCAAGGTTTATTTCAACCACTAGAATTTTTGTATTTCTTAGTAAAGAGCCAAGCATACTCAACACTGTTCTGGCAACTCATCTGAGCTAAAATAACAGAGGCATGAAGCATAACTAAAACTACACAATTTAACCTTTTTAATTTAAACACAAGAACAATTCATGATTGCTGTGGCTTTAGACATTTCCAACCCTTTCTAAACACACATATTTATACTCACTTAGAACTTTTTACTTCCACAGTTCAAAAGGCTTTATACATAGTACTTTTACACTGGGAGAGATTAACTGTATTTTCTGACTGTTCATATTTTAGGTATCATTTTGAAACAAATTACTAATTTAAAAAAATAAGATTCAAAACTTCCCTGAAGTCATAGTATATTATGGCACAGGGAAAATGAGGCCACTTGGGAGACATGGCCTAAGACATCTACTGGGGACAAAAAGGTGAGAAAGAATTTGGAAAGTTCTGCAACTTTATACAAGGATATAAGGATATCCTTATAAATGGTTAGTCCACCCATCAAAAGTATAGATTAAACTTAGAGAACAAAAACGCTTCATATTTTAATCAGCGCCCAGATACAATATGAACGAAGAGCGAAATGATCGTCCTCTCTCCAAATAGGATGGGCTTCAACAAAATTTCCTATTCGAACAAAGTTGCCTAGTGTAAACATCCCTCAATACTTAACTTCCAAAGTGTCTCATTCTCTCTCTGCAACAAGCAATAGCACACTATTCATGAATATAATTCCAAGCTGCTTATAAAAATCTGCAGTCATGGCACTTCAGCCTATTGAAGAATGAAAGAATAATAAGTCTTTCAAATAGGTCCTCATCTCTTTTTCTCCTCTGTTCAAGGTCAAACATTTACACACACCCTATAGAAATCCTCTAGGAATCAGGGGATAGCAACTAAAGTCCAGCTCCAGGCACTCTGGAGGAGGCCACTCCATGAGGTAAGGAGTCCTCTGCCTCATAAATACTGAGTAGGAAGAGAGATGCCACACCTTGATGCATATCTAAGAAGCTGATTCAGTACCCAGGTTTCAAGACTCGAATCTTAACTAAATTCCAACACAGAAGTCCTCCAACTGCCAAAGAAAAGTGAGTTCAAGAAAACTTCTAACACTGTAATCTGAGGATGATCATAGAACTTGGTGACTTCTTGCGTGTTTAATCACAAATGCAGTGTCCTTTTCTGGGATCTTAGTAAAACTGTAAGTGCATGTTGACTGTTAGGTAGGATTTTATTTTACATTTAAAGATAGATAGGGTGCCTGGGTGGCTCAGTTGGTTAAGTGTCTGACTTCTGCTCAGGTCACAATCTCACAGTTCAAGCCCTGTGTATGGCTCTGTGAGGACAGCTTGGAGCCTGGCGCCTGCTTCAGATTCTGTGTCTCCTTCTCTCTCTGCCCCTCCCCTCCTCGAGCTTGCTCTCTCTCTCTCTCTCTCTCTCTCTCCCCCAAATATAAAAAATAAAGAACATTAAAAAATAAAATAAAATAGATTCTCCCTCCCCCTATGGGATGCTTGGGTGGCTCAGTCAGTTAAGCGACCGTCTTCAGGTCAGGTCAAGATCTCAGCTTATGGGTTTGAGCCCTGCATCAGGCCCTGCGCTGACAGCTCAGAGCCTGGAGCCTGCTTCAAATTCTGTGTCTCCTTTTCTCTCTGCCCCATCCCCGCTTGCGCTCGCTCTCTTTCTCTCTCCCTCTCTTTCTGTGTGTCTCTCAAAAATGAATAAAGGTTTAAAAAAATTTAAAGATAAAAAGCAACTTGAAGATGATCCTCTCGGACTGGCTTTACAAATGAGAAAACTGAATGGCTAGAAATTGGCAAAGGAGAATCCACATTGTCTGACACTCAGTTCAACATTCTCTCTACTTATTGACAATATATATTTACTCACATTCAACAGATATTTACTGAATGTTTTACCATGTGCAAGACACACGAGGGATTACAAAGCTGAATGTAGTCATCCTCTCAAGGAATCTAAAAACTGGTGAGTTTCAAACAAAAAAAATGGTGGGTTTCACAGTTTTAATATGTAAATCATCACACGAAGTCTCATATGGTATGGTAGAGGAATATCTGAAAATAACTCTCCTCATAGCCCCAATTCTTAATTTCAAACTAAATCTTTCTTTCCTCCTTGTAGCCCTTCCAAATACAGAAGGTGATGTCATGGTGAGAGCATCGGTGAAGAGAAGGATGATGATGACAACGAAGACAAGGGCAATGGGAATACCAACTATGAGACATTTACTATGTGCCCATCACTCTTCTGTAACCTTCATATACTTAGCTTATTTAATCTTCGCAACAATCTTAGGAGGGAGATAAACATCTCTAACTTATAAGAGACTTGGAAAAAGTAAGTCAATTGCCCCTGAAAAGGTAGCTGAGTTAGGGTTTACACCCAGGCATGCCTTTACTACTACCATCTCCCAGGAGCCTGACCCTGGCACTTCCCGTGATTAACTGGAAACTCCTGGGCCCCTCTGGACCTCAATTACTTCATCCGTGAAATGATGAAGTTGGCCCCATGATTTCCAACATCTCCTCCAGGTGTACCATTCTGTGATTTACTAACTTGAGTTTTGTTTTTTTTTTCTTGGTTTTTTTTGTTTTGTTTTGTTTTTTACCAATCTCTTGTACAGAGGAAGGAAAACACTTTGTAAAAGCTAGAGAAAATTTTGCCCCATATTACAAAATCCAGACCTTTGTGCAAAGGTTTCCAGGTAAAGGAGGGTGGGTAGTAACCAGCTTCATATACACATCCTTCCTTAACTTTCATCTAGGTTCCAGCCTCAGATTTTTTGGAAAGCTAATCTCACAGCCACATGACAAAATAACAATCATTAACAATGGCATTTAAACTAAACAGGAGGTTTTTCAAATTCCTAATAATGATTAGGAGTCATCTGTAACAACATGGGAAAATACCACATTTTGGGTTAAAAGAAAAAAGCAGCATATAATAAATGGCTTATGTTTTTTTGTTTCTAAACATAGGGAAAGAAGCAAGAACATTCAACAGTGGTTGTAGCTAGGAAATAGGATTGGGAGATTTTTCTCCTTTTCCTTATTTTTCTCTTTTACGTAAGCTTACATTACCTCCATAATTAGAGGGGAGACATTTCTTTACAAAGACAGAAAAAGTACCAAATATTCACCAATTGATTTCTTCTAAGAAGAAAATATACTCTCCTAAAAACATCTCAGTAACACTGCAGAAATTCCAGAAATACAGGTTTAGAGGAGAACATCATTATTACCAACTATAGATGGGGAAGAAAATATTCCTCTATTGCTTTAGGTCTAGAATAACTAAGCTTTACAGGATGTTTCAGAAATGCTGGAAGGAGAAGTTGTTTTGTAGTCCAGGGACACGTGGCTTTGTAGATCTGGGCCCCAGGAAAAAAGGAACAGGTGCAACAGACAAAGAGGCAGACCATGAGAGCCAAATGTCACTGGCCCCATCCAGAAATCCCAATCTGGAGCAGGTTCTCCCTGAGTGGTCCTGCCCTGCACCACAGCCAACCACATGGCCAAGGGGATTTCCACAAGCACAAATGTCCTCACTTCTCTGAAGCAGTAAAGCAGTGAGAGAACAGGTAGCTTATTTCACAGAAACTGCAACTGTTAAATCAAACAACCACAACAAAACTAATCCATGCTTCATTAGGTTGAAGGATAAGCACACTGTGTATATACTTTTGTGTTCATATATAAACTCACTACGCACGCACACACACACACACACACACACAGCCCAATTTACAATACATGTCAATTACTGTGGCTTTGGATGGTGACAATGAAATACTTCACTCTATAGCACTCCTGAGAATATTTTGTAAACACATTGTCTGTCTGGTGATTCCCACTGATACCACAAAAAACTCAGGAAAGAGTACAATTTAAAAATCATGTTCAAAACGCTATTAATTGCATATGGACCCTCTGCCCTCTTGGAACAGACTTTTTTGCTACTTTGCAGCAAGTAGGTAAAGACAGATCTGATATACAAAGGATAGGAAAACTAGAACAGGAAAGTCAGCCCCTCCTTTGGGAATCTGATAGACAATAAGTGGCATCAACGTCGCATCACATCCTGATTCAGTGCAGGGTTGCAGGGAGCTGGGGTGCCCAACTTACCAACAACTCCAGACTTGCCCTAAGCACGTACCTCACAATGGGCTTCTCCAGCACTACCACCATTAAGGGGTCAATAACACAAAGGCCTGGGGGTATTTTTGCTAATTTAAAAAGACATATTTCTGTTGACTGCCACCAAAATTCATTCAAATAATTAAAGCTGAAAAATAATACAACTATAGAGATGTCATCTCTTCTTTTTTTAAGGCATTTTTTCCTGCTTCTTAAGTGTGAAGTTGGCACCTATTAAGTATACCCAGAAGTAATTAAATACATCCAACATAAGATAAAGAAATTTAACCTACCTCATCAAAGGTGGTGTCGTCTTTCTTCAAAGCTGTAAAATAAAAAGGGAAAGGAAGAAGTTATTGTGAAACATCTCAAGGAAACTAAGTATCTAAGTTCTAGAAAACAGAAAGAAAACAAAGCAGTATGGTGTTTTCATTTCAGAAAGTAAAACTGTACCCCAACCTGAATAACAATGTTATGATACAAATAGGAAAACTACAAATGAGACAGAGAATTGCACAGCATGCTTCTTTGTGAGACACTTTCATAAATATGTAAATGGACTATCCTCCCAAGTATGGAAAAGAAGAATGTATATCTTTCCCCTATCTCTTCTTTAGTAGGAAAACATTTTAATGAAAAGTATGAAAGAATCAAAAAGTAATCTTAAAGAAATGTCTCCTTCAGCTTCTGGGTTTTGTGCATATGTCATTATGCACGGTGTGTGGTCCTCCCAAACCAATTGTCAGGATGACACCCACTCTGCACAGTGCCCTGAATGAGATTCTCATACCGAGAGAGGTTTAAATACAGTAATGAAAGACTAAGCATGTTAAACTAAGCACTGCAGAGACATAATTCAAACATTTCAACATGATCAATTTTATAACGAAGTATCACCAAAGGAAACAATGCATTCAGAACGTTGTATGGGAATTGGCAAATGCTCAAAATTTATTTAAATATGCATGGATTCAGAATTGGCATTCTATTACTCTAAAGAGAGAGAAGTAAGTATTTCATGCATAGTTGGCAAACACCCTAGTTCCTTAAATCCTACAATTACTTAGAATGTTTCATATTAAGGAGAATGCACAAAGGAGCTAATTTAGCTGAAACCACTAGCTGGAGACATGTTTCTAATTTAAAGAATTGTGCATAGGTGTTTACCGTCTGTACTGGACAGTTCTAGTCAGGATAGAAGCACTTGTGTTGCTCTTACTTGGAAAGCTATGTTCTGACAAAAGCAATGGAAAACAAATTATGTTGGGAATCAATCTCTGAGAGAAGTCATGTGCTTAAATGGAAGCTACCATACCAGAGCTTATATTATATAATGTAACAATCTTGAAAAGTATATTTTCTGTTTCATACCATAGACTTGTCTTTTTAAACATCAGGAAGTATGTAGTTGTGGTGAATTAAGGGGGGTGAGGGTAGATTGAGGGAAATAAAGAGTTTCTGAAAGTTCAATTCTTAGTTTTCCTCTTTTTACCTAAGAAGCTGATCTGTACCAAATTTCTCTACTGACTTTATTAGAGGACAACTACTTCTAAATGAAAAATAAAAAGACAGCCCTTTATACCATTCTCAAATAGCTTATCTTACATTCAATTACTTACACACATTTTATTATATATTTCGCTTTAACTTACACTAACTCTCAAATAAGCTATTTTGAGGGGCGCCTGAGTGGCTCAGTCGGTTAAGCTTCTGACTTCGGCTCAGATCATGATCTCATGGTTCGTGAGTTCAAGCCCCGCGTCAGGCTCTGGGCTGATAGCTTCTCTGTCTCCCTCTGTCTCCCTCTGTCTCCCTCTGTCTGCCCCTCCCCTGCTTGCACTCTGTCTCTCGCATTGTCTCAAAAGTAAATACACATTAAAAAAATTAAAATAAGCTATTTTGATAGAAAGCTGTAAGATCCTCAATGATTCTTAAAGACTATTTTTAATTTAGAATGTAAAACTTCTAATCTAGAAGGCTTTCTTTAAATATCAGTCAACAATGTTACTAAACTCCCACCCTCACTCCCTCAAACCGAAGGCATATCTTCTAATTAACATACTTGAGTAGTGATTCCAAGATAAAATATTAGTGACCTACATAAATATAGGCAAGTTGTTCCATCTAAAAATTTTTTTCTAATAAGAAATGATTAGCTCACTGATTTCAAATACAAAGTCAATCATTGTACAGCCACATACCTAGCTCATTTAACAAAAATTAATGAAAAATTATGTGGCTGTCATGTAAGATGCAAAGCTAAAGGAGCAAGCTTATAAATCACAGCACAAACTTCCTGTATTTTCTTTACTTTGGACATAATAAAAGTTTAGTCTTGGGTTTTCTTAAGCAAAGCATCCAATAAGAACTACAGTTAATAACTACCCCCTCGGGTAACTGCAAACACAGAATGAAGACCCTCAAACTGAGAGATAAAGAAAGCAAGAAACTAAATTGTCTTTGACATCCTGACTGGACTATTTCTTTCTTGCCCCCAAATCCTGCCAATTCCTTCAACATTCTGGATAAAGGGGTAGGGTCTGTAGGTAGAAAGAAATGGAAGAAATATTAGAGGAAATTACAGGTGTATCTTCTAAGATATAAGGAGCAGAAAGCTAGATTCTCTCCCATGCACACTATTCTCAAGCCCAAGATATCTTAGGGGAGAACATTTTAAGACCAAAAAATCTATGACTTCAGTAACTCTTCACTGGTGGGTCGACACTTTATATAGTTTCTTATAAATATGGAATCCTTGCTTGAACAGCAGTTAACAGTAACAACAAAGGCCAATTAAATATGTCCCTGCCAAATATTTACCAGGTCATTGATGAATAATAAACTATTACCCAAACAAGCACGCAACATCTCATTATTGATTACATTCCCCGATTGTCATTAATCATTCATGTAAATGTAAACTCACAATTGTCTTCAAAGATATCATGGAATAGCAAGTATATTACACTTTTATGGGTTAACAAAGGTGTATGTATACATTGAATCATTTGAGATAATCAGGTAGTCTATTTAGTCCTCTGCTCGGACACTGCTTCCTCTAGAGAGCTTGCCATGCTCTCACCAACACTAAAGTGGTGTCCCTCCTATGTTCTCCAACAGCAAATTGTGCTAATCTTCTTGGTAAAATTTGTCATTCTATACTGTCAATGCCCTTTCACTGGCCTGCCTTCTCATAAAAGTCCTTGCGGACTGGTACCAATGGCCACTGAAACTGAATGTGAGCACAATGTCTCGCACATAGGAGGTACTCAATAATTATTTGTTGAATTAATTATGTCTACCTCAAAGGCCAAAAGACAGCCTCTTGCCTTTTGAGACACACTAAAGTGTTGGCATATGAAAACCATACACTATTTTCTCTCATGAAAGGATCATAGATATAAATTCCATTTCCTAGTTTTCAAATTAAAATCTTTTGAAACTACATTGGAAGAAGACATGGTACTGTATTTACATTTTGTGTCTGAACCTTTAACCTTAAGAATGGACTTATCAAATGACAGCTGGACTCTACATTACACACATACAGAACAAAGTAACAAACCCAAAATTTCAGCCTCTTCCTTTCATTCAGTTCTCTCACAAACTACATCTTTTAAAAAAAAATGGTGTACATGGGCTTCACCTCAAATATCACAGAGTATAAACTTCCTTTCTCTGGGAGTTAATCCAAACAAGTGTGAAGAAATGCATTCAAATGACTATGAAGAAATGACAGTTTGACCTAATCTTACACAGAAAGCATTCCTCCTCCTAAGCTATCATTCAAAAATAAAAAGAAACAGGAAACAAAAGAGGAAAAGGATTTTAACATAAACTTTTTAACAACTAAGTTCCCATTTCTCTTTATTTATGTTAACCAAAATTAAAAAAAAAAAACACGTGAGACAACAGTAATTCCTAAATAAGTGAACACACTGACATTATTTAGCAGAAAACCATAAATACTCACCACTGAAATCAGTGGATGACTTTGAAATTCAATTACACCCATCTTGTAAAAGAACTGTAACTATGTTGTAGTCACTCCCTGGCAGATGTCATAAATTAGAGTGCTATGGCTTGAAAGCCAGTGTGTTTTATTAGACCTTATATAATATAGTAATCTCAGATCAGCTGTATTGGGGTGGGTAGCGACAAAGCTGGTATGACCATTTACGTGTGGATGAATTAAACATCAGCGTTGCCGCTCTTATACAGTCCAAATGGTTATTAACAATAAACTGATTGAATATCACATACTTTCAAAAGTTGTGCTCATTTTCTATAGATGAACGGTTAACTTCTCAGGACTAAACAATGATGCTGTATATTTTATCCTATAACAAGCTACACTTTTGAATCATACTAAAAAAGCAAAATGAAGTCAGTATGTTTACTTCAAAAGCCATCATAGATTGGTTAAAGGGAATGCATATACAGAGATGTTGGATTACTCCACAAGAATAAACCATTCACTCTTTGATCTCATGAAGTACCAATGAAGAAAGGGGGGAGACAGGGGATACATAGAGAAACTGGAAGGAATAGTAACAGCCCCCATTATTGATCTTCACATGTAACATCTTGCACTAGATATTTTACGTATTCTATCGGATTTAATCGTCACAAAAACCTTAAGAAAATGTATACATGTGGACTCTAAGGTTGAGGGATATTCTGCTAGTTGACCAAGACACACAGCAAGCTAGGAAAACAGGGTTCAAACCCAGACCAGACTAACTCCAAAGTCCATCCTGTTTTAATACGGTAAAGTCAGTAACCACTTCTTCCCTTCTCTTTCTTCCCACCTAGAAAATCAATTATGTCAATATGATGCAATCACCAATAATGATAATAACATATTATGAACATCTCTTGAGTCTACACTACATACTGCACAAGACATCATATGCGTTATTTCCCTAAGTGCCAATATCAAAACTGAGTTGTACATGAAAAACTGAAGCTCAGGGGCGCCCGGGTGGCTCAGTAGGTTAAGCATCCAACTTTGGCTCAGGTCATGATCTCACGGTTTGTGGGTTCAAATCCCACGTCAGGCTCTGTGCTGACAGCTCAGAGCCTGGAGACTGCTTCGAATTATTTGTCTCCCTCTCCCTCTGCCCCTCCCCCATTCACACGCTGTCTCTCTGTCTCCCTCTCAAAAATAAACAAACATTAAAAAAATTTTAAAAAAAAACAACTGAAGCTCAGAAGGTGAGGGACCTGTTCAAGGTCACACTGCTGCATGTGGCAAGACGGGAAATCTCCAGTGGTCTGACACAGCCCACACCCTTAATCTATGCACTATACAATCCCAAAGTAAAAACCCAATTCCATAGTCTTGAGCACCTTAAAACCTTTACATAACCAAATTCGTTTTATTGCTTTTTGATGTTGCAAATATAACATTAAGAACGTACTCAGATAACAAAGATTAATTTTTCTGCAGTCCCACTTCACATGTATGTCTTGGGTTTGACATACAATCATAACCACATAAAACCTCTTTATCTCTTTACAGTATTCCAAAATGGGACTTGCTATTCAGAATCATGACCTTCCTTCAATACAAGAAATAATCAGTTAGGTTCACTGCACTGTACTGTTTCTGAAAGAAGGAAGTAAAATCTACTAGATCATAGAAGACATTTTAACAAGTGTTGGAATCAAAAGGAGTTTCACATCACTAAATCTCAGTAAGCTAGAAAATCCAATTAACTGTAATACCCCATTCGCCAGCATTGTAGTTAATCCAAATTTTACTGATTGTCGATCAAAATCTTAAAATTGCTTAAACATAAGGAATTTTTGTATTAATGTCCTTGGTTTCTTACTGAGATTCAACTGCAATGAATTATTTAACACAAAACTGGAAGGGCTCCAACAGAGTCATTAGCATTAGTAAATATACAGTTAATGTGTTTTAGAACAGGGCTTAATGGACTCCAGAACCCGCCTCTGTGATGCTTTGGGTCCCAGGTTGAACATCCTCTTTAAAAATGCACACCAACTGAACACCTTGCTCTCACACTCTTGGCTTCAAACTTCATTTGCATGTAGGAACTCTTCAAATGCATCCCTAACTCGTGAGAGTGAAACTGCAACTATCCAATACATGCAATAAGTAAAACCAAGATTAAATGTTGGTTTCACACCATAACTTTACAGTCATTTCGGAAAGATTTTGTGTACCAACAGAAAATTTTTAAACCCAACACAAAGAAAACTAGGCTAAATTTTGATCCATATTTTCTCTTGCTTGAAGAAAGTTTGCACATTTTACAGTGTGCTTATATAATGATTTTTTTTTACAGGAATGGATGGATGGATGAATGACTCCAATACTCATATTCACCCCAGGGGTTTATTTTAAGGAATTAAGCACTTTATGCTTAATTTCCATTAACACCTTCATTAACATGGATGACATGTTAAACAAGTGAAACAAAGGCTAGAAAGCTTCTTAGGGAATCCGAGGGGTTATTTTTAGTGCTTGTAGGATTTTCTTGCTGAAAACAGTTACCTGCATAAATGAAAGTTCTAATGTTAGAGGAGGCAGCTACCGTCTTAAGGTTAAAAGGGGTTTTCTATGGCTAACCCTAAAAAGCTAGCAAACCCACTCCACATAATACTGTTGTCACCCTGTTATAGTCCGTGACATGGATTTATTCTTAAATGTCCTAAACATTTTTCAGTCGGTTTTTATTTGTGTATCAGATGGTTGGTTTAAAGACAATAGCCCCGGAGCTGTAGTAAATGTAAGAAGTTCTGAGGACTTATTTCTAAATGTTCAGACAAGTTCACAGCGCGCATTTATTTGCTGCATTGGAAAGATTCAGAGAGCTTGGGACAGAACAGCCGAATCTCGCTTTCGAGGACCCGAAGTACCGAACAAAAGGTCCCAAGGTATCTGTCCCACTTCCCTTTAGGTTGGATGTGTTAAACAATACGAAGGAACAGCTCAACGTTTCACCAATTTCCAAAGCTAAATTACTGACTAAACACCCCAGAGCGAAACCTGCGCGCAAAAAAAAATAAAAAAATAACAAGGGACCCTGGCGGCCGCTCAGCCCGGTGCGCAGCGGGGCCCGGGGCGTCCCATCGCCAGTCCAACGCGGGCGCGAAAGGCGGAGCGCTAGTGGCGAGGAGAGGAAACCCAAACTGTGGGCTTTAAGATCATCCACAAATGATCCCCTAGATCCCGAGGGAGAGGGGTGTCTCTCCTTTCCATTGTCGCCCTACCCCAGGTCCGGGTACTGTTCCCTCCACCGACCGCGCGCAGCACACTCTACACCAGCCCCGGGTGGTCGCCGCTTTGGTGATGCCAGAAGCGCGGGGCGGAGGAGCAGGCGCCGGGGGCGTCCGGCCCGGTGCCTGGGGCAGCGCGCCACTCACCGATGCGGCTGAAACTCTCCGACAAAGTTCTCCGCAACTTCTTCATCTTGCCGATCTTCTCGGCCGGCTGCGGCTCAATGAGGTCGCACATCTGGGCGACGCGGGGCTCCGGCAACTTCCCCAAACTGGTCCAGAGCGGAGCGCAGACAACAGCGAGGGCGCGCGGCAAGAAGGCGGCGCCTCCTCCTCCTCCTCCTCCACCTCCTCCTCCGGCCAGGAGGCGACGCGCTGGGCTCAGGAGGCGAGTGGGGAGCTGCAGGCTCTGCTCCGGCCTGGGCCGCGGCTGGGCGGGCGGGGGCGTTCTACGTGGTGCCGGGGGCGGCCGCCATCGCCGCAGCCGCGGTGGCCCCGCGCCGCGCCGCCGCCGCCCGGCTCATTTTCCCTCCTTTGTAACCGAGAGCAGCGCGGCCGGCGGCCGACAGCGGGGGCGGCGCGGCTGGAGGCGGGGCGGGGACGGGCTGGGAACAAGGTGCGGGAGCCGGGGGTCGCCGGAGCGCGCGGGGCACAGGCGGGGAGAAGTTCTCAGCCCCGAGTTTCGGGCGTTAGGGAGAAAGAGCCGCGGCGCGGAACCGCCACCCGCCCCGCCCTAACCGCCCCGCCCGCCGCTTCCGCCCCGCCTCCCCCTTGGCAAAGGACCCCGGGCTCGGGACCCCAGGGGGACCTTGGCTCCCCGGCTCGGAGTCCGCGTTCTCGGCGGGCCTCTAGCCCCGCTCGCGCCCCCGCGGCGCCCCCTCCCGGCCGCCCCCGCGCGCCTCCCCCGGCCCTGCCCGCCCCGCCCGCGCGCTCCAGGACCCAGGCCGGCGGAGGGCCTCGAACAGGCAGGGCTGGGAGCGGGCCGCTACTGGGGACTCCTCCTCGCGCTTTGGGGAGGCCACCAAAGGAAAAGCTCTGGATCTCGGTCGTTTATGACTGATTTTCTCCTTGCCACGAACGCGTGTGAAAAGGGCGAGGACCTGGGGGGAGGGGGTGGCCACCACCACTACCTCTGGGTCGGGGGAGTGGAAAGGCCTCGGAGACGCACTCAGGTTTGAGGGCGACTTTTTCTTTTCCCAGTTTTGCTAGGGAGGTTGTTAAGTTGGGCCCGTTTTTTTAGGGGAGTCAAGTGCAAAGGCAGAAGCGTCAACTGTAACCCCCCAAGGCACGGTTAAGTGCTGTTTCCTTCACCGCCGTGTCACACTGAGTGACTGATGGGAATGTAGATGCAGCTGATTTCTGATGTAAATACCCAGTTCTATAGTAAATAGCAATGGGATTCTAGAATGTGTTACCAATTCTGGAATATATTAGTAATCTAGAATTACCAATATTCTAGAATTGGTAATTCTAGATTGCCGATTCTAGATTACCAATTCTAGCATGTATTTCTAAATTGGAAGTCTTGGAGCCAAAAAAGATTCCCACCTCCTCTTCCCCGGCCTCAAAAAATAAATTTTAAAAAGGAACACGTTGGGGGAGGCTTTATAAAATCCCAAAACAAACAGTTCAGGCAGCAAACACACATCGTCTTCATTCTATTAAAACGTGGCGCAGTGAACACTCCAAACATCACTCTCCCAAGGGAGAGAGAAGGAAGATGGGGGAGGGACTGAATGTTGATTTGGGGCCAGCAAACTCCTTATGAATAGAAATTTAGTAATCTTGAGTCATCTGGCTGTGTAAGTAATAAGAGCTTGTGAGTGTGTGACAATGCTGTTTGGTTTAAAGGAAGTTTTGGGGAGTTTGTGTTTTGTTAAAAGATTTTTATCTTAAAATAAAAACTAGCCCCCTGCCTTCCTTAAATTGTGAGGTAGAACACTTCGACTTGTTCTCCTCTGCACTGAGCATATTATAGGGTCTTGATAGATGGCAGCTGATAACAGGAAGTCAAGCCAAGCAAAGGAGGGTGGGGAATTCATCAAGATGCAAGGAGGCTGGGTCCTAGTGACCATAATTAGATATTATAGACAGCACAAATATGGCCTCAGACAGGAAAAAGTTTGACTTTTACCACTTCCTCAGATTACTTAGGGAGAAAGTTATCAGCAGCTATGAATGAAAAAACAAAAGCAACCAATTAAAATACTGATGGGTTCTATCTACCGAGTCAACAAAGTTGAAGAAATAGTTACTAATTTAATAAGCTTTGAGTACTGTGTGTCTGTGGCTATCCTATTCACTCTGACAATGACTAGTTCATATAGGTAAATACACATATAGCTACAGATACAGATTCTCCATTTTATCTCCCCAGTATTTAATATTTCCAACCTTTTTAAGGGTCAACTTCTGCTTGAATAAATCATGGTATATGCATACAAAGGTATAGTAAGTAAACACTTTTTTTAGATGAGATAAGTCAATATGTATTGATGTGCAAATATGTCTAGGGTAACTAAGTAAAAAGCAAATTTATCATTAAATCATTTGTGGGGAAAAATATACAGATGTATGTTTCCACATGCACAGAAAATTTCTCCAGAAAAAGAACAAAGAACGATTAAGTGTGCATACCCAGAATAAAGAGAACATTTCCTTTGCCCTTATACCTTTAACTACAATTTGAATGTTTTACCCAAAGAACACATTACTTATAAATACTAATAAAAATACTAATTTAAAACATAAAAATAATATTTACTTCATTTTTACCTACCCTACTCCAAAACTTCTGCTTTTGCATCTCCAAAATAAACCTCACCTCATTACAATGGTATTCCTAACAGGAGAGATAGTGGTTAGTAATGGACCAAATAAACCTTGTCAATTATGAATAACCAACTTCCCGTTATATGCTTAACAACTTCCTTTGTTGGTTATATATTAAAATGACTAATTTTGTAAGACACTGTGACACAAAGGAGGACATTTTTAACTAGATAGTTTGTTTTTTTTTTTTTTCAATGTTTTTTATTTATTTTTGGGACAGAGAGAGACAGAGCATGAACGGGGGAGGGGCAGAGAGAGAGGGAGACACAGAATCGGAAACAGGCTCCAGGCTCCGAGCCATCAGCCCAGAGCCTGACGCGGGGCTCGAACTCACGGACCGTGAGATCGTGACCTGGCTGAAGTCGGTCGCTTAACCGACTGCGCCACCCAGGCGCCCCTTAACTAGATAGTTTTAAAATGTATACACTTAATAGGATTCAACTCTTTACACAGTTATGTTTCACTTATGTCTTTATCCTACATTTTTAAGTTCCCTGAGGGAAGGGACTCTGTATACAAAAAGTACAATGTTTATTTCATAGTGAGTGTAAGCTAAAAATTTTTTTTAATTTTTTTTTAATGTTTATTTATTTTTGAGACAGAGAGAGGCAGAGCATGAGCAGAGGAGGGGAGAGAGAGAGACAGAGACACAGAATCCGAAGCAGGCTCCGGGCTCCAAGCTGTCAGCGCAGAGCCCAACGTGGGGCTCGAACTCACGAGCTGTGAGATCGCGACCTGAGCTGAAGTTGGACGCCCAACCGACCGAGCCACCCAGGCGCCCCGCTAAAAATTTTTTTAATGTGTATTCATTTTTGAGAGATGGAGGAAGACAGAGCATGAGTGGGGGAGGGGCAGAAAGAGAGAGACACACACAGAATCCAAAGCAGCAGAGCCTGATGCAGGGCTCGAACCCACAGACCATGAGATCATGACCTGAGCTGAAGTCGGACACTTAACCAACTGAGCCACCTAGGTGCCTCATCACAGTGGATGTAAATTAAATGTCAAGTGAATGTAGAATGTATCGCTGCCCCTGAGAAGTGATGTGTTGTCCTCAGAAACAAAGATGACTATCCAGCATCTGTGTGCCATATGTATTTTCAGTGGGAGGATGGATCTGTGCCAGTCCTCCATCCGAACTTCTGGTTCACAAGGTTATAGTTTGGCTGGACTGAATTAAAGGTGCAGTATCTGAATACAAACACATAAACTTACCTAGAGGCTGAACCCAACATGAGTTGACCTTAATCAAATTCATCGATTAAAGCATGCATATATATTAATTAAGCCTTGAGGAGTAGCAACAGTGGCTGGACATCCACCACAACTCATGGGTTCTAGTCCCTACTCTAAATGTTGTGTGGCCTTAAATAAAGTGACTTACCCACTTTCTTATCTATAAAAAAAAAAAAAGGGAGGGGGCTTGAACTAGATGACCTCCAGGGTCATTCATTCCTGCAAAATTCTGATTTTAAGTTGAATGGTGAAATTTCTCCTCTCCCAGCTTATGTACTAAAAGGTAGATTTATTAATGAGAAGTAATTAACATGCAAGTAAGATGGACAAAGACAAAGACCATCAACAAAAATTAGGTAAAATTTAAGATACATTATTTCTAGTTCTGCTATACATTAATTACGCTTTTATTATAAATGGATCTTGCCCATATAAGAAAAATAGCAGGCTAATATGCTGGCAGTAAATTTTAAGGGAATGAATCCTAATCCAAAGAAGATAAATTATAGAGGATTTGATTAGAATCTATAATCTAGCAAAAGGAGAAAACAGACTTACTGACCTGAAACGGTATGAAAAGATATTATCAGTAAAATAAAATCTATGAAACAAGGATGTCAAGTATGTAGGGAATAAAGTGGGAAAGCAAAATTAAAAAGAGAAAATGTATGTTTATTAATGTAAAATTTTAGAATTTAACCAAAGGGTAAATATTAAGACATACAGTCAGGTTGTAATTATTGAAGTGGTGGAAATTTACCTAATTAAATATCCTCTTAGAAATCTAAATAGTCACCCTAGTTAATTATTTTTAGGATCAAGTATTATCCTCCTTTTTTGAACACAGCCAGCAGGAACTGAAGTAGCACAAGTTTAAGTGACTTATACAAAGTTCCCAATGAGTCATCAGTGAAACTGGCACATGGAATCCAAAACTCTTGTCACCAACTTTTGGTTAATGTCTAGCCTTAAGGGTTCCTCCCCCCCCCCTTTTTTTTTTTTTTTGACATAGATCAAATTAAAATAAAAAAGGGAAGGGGAATGGAGGGTTGTTATATCCACACTTAGGTAAATGGAGCTCCCCATCCTTCCCCCTCCCTGTCTATCCACCACCCATTGCCTAGTGACTCCTAATTTCAATCCCTTTCACATTTACAGGAATCATTCTTGTTGCCACAAACATCCGGGCTTGTGCAGAACTAAGACCTGTATTTGTCTAATTGTTTTATAGGTAATTCTCTGTTTGTTCATCATATATTTCAAGAGACCTAAGGACCTAAATAAATTGATCTACTTGCAAATGGCTGTAGTATGAAGAAGCTGCCAAAACATCCAAATGATGTCACTATTAATTAGCTCAGAATAGTTTTGAAGAAAATAAACTACCAGGGTCAAAGCATGCATTGAAATACTGGTGAACTGCCCTGTCCTATTAAACCATGTTTAAATATTAATGTTACCTTGTTCCTGTTTTCAATTATTATATAATTTGTACAATGGAAGTCCATAGAAGAAAATACCAACCATGACATACCTCACTGAATCATGCTGTTTGGTGTTATTTGTGTGTGTGATACAGATGTGTCATCAAGAAAGGGTCCTCATTTATGACTGTCATCAATTTCAGTGCATCATGTTGCAGATCCATCAGAATTAAACTTCAGGGACCAGTCCTTTAATTGAATTCTGAACATGGATGTGAAAATGGTCAGAAACTAATGTTTTAGTGAACCAAAACCTTATGCCTTTTGGTCAGTACAGACAAGTCCTGTTAGGAACAATATGTTCAGAAATGCAGCTCTTGTATCAAAAACACCCTAATCTTTCTTTCCAAGGCACTTGACAGTTCATCTGCATTCACATGCCTATTCTAATCAAGTGCTTCTAAGCCAAAAAAAGTGTCCATAGGATAATTATGTTGGTGGTGTCATCAGACATATCACATTCCCTAGCAAAACTCACTATTTATTATTTTTAAATGTAATTGAAATACTTATGGTTTTATAATGTGCTATAAATTGATGCTTTTATTTTAACCCATACTACTCCAAGAGACATTATCATTACCACCGTGTTACAAAAGGAAATGAGCCTAGCGATGCCTAGATGCCACCCCAAAATCATCACACAGCTTCCAGTTTTAGATTGAGACACAGTTTGGTTACTAAAAACTTTTCTTTTATAAAGAAATTTTGTGTCATGATATATGACATTTTCTTTTTCTTTTGATACACTTTGGGTATAATCATGGTTGTCCTTTTGGATAGAAAGAACTACTCCAAAGCAGAGAAAGTTCTAAAAACAAACTCAAGCAGGTTAATGGATAGATAAAAACTCCTAAATTCCAGTACTATATTTTCTTTTTTCATACCTTATGGGAAAATATTAAAGGTGTGGTATTCAAAGGTAATACAACTGACTTTGAAAAAGAGGCTCCTTTCTACTCTACTCGCTGCTTGTAAATGAGCTAAACATTCTAAAACTATCACTTATTGGGCCATTGCAGCACGCATCAGAGTAGTGGATTCATAAAATGTAATTTGGTCATAACTAACATTTAATATAATATTCCTCACCTATGAGAATGAGTCATACCAAAATTACTTGGTGTCTTAGTCTGTTTGGGCTGCTATAAATGGAATACCATAGACTGGGTGGCTTTTATTTTTTTTTAATTTTTTTTTTAATGTTTATTTATTTTTGAGACAGAGAGAGACAGAGCATGAATGGGGGAGGGTCAGAGAGAGAGGGAGACACAGAATCTGAAGCAGGCTCCAGGCTCTGAGCTGTCAGCACAGAGCCCGACGCGGGGCTTGAACTCACGGACCGTGAGATCATGACCTGAGCCGAAGTCGGACACTTAACCGACTGAGCCACCCAGGCGCCCCAACTGGGTGGTTTTTAAACAACAGAAATTTATTTTCCACAGTTCTGGAGGCTGAAAGTCAAATAAGGAAACCAGCATGGTTGACTTCAGCTGAGAACTCTCTTCCAAGGTGAAGACCGTCAACTTCTCACTGTTGAGAAGTGGGGAGGGAGCTCCCTGGGACATCTTTTACAAGGGCACTAATCTCATTCATGAGAGCTTCATACTTATAATCTAATCATCTCCCAAAGACCCTCCAAATACCATCATATTGGGGATTGTTTCAACATATGAATTTTGGGGAAACACAAACATTCAATCTGTGCATTTGGGGAGCATTTTCAAAGGATCATTCTAGAGCATCCTAGGCAGAGACTGGAGAAGCAGGAGGAGAAAGGGGCACATACAGATTGAAAAAGACTCCAAGATGATTCTTGTACAACCCCCAACAAGTAGTAAGAATCACTGATTTAGTCCCTTAAATGGCAACATGATGGTTGTTATTTGATGAAAGTCAGATAGGGAAGACAACGTAGAAATATTCATGGAGCATAAAAGACAGTAATGCTGGAGAGGTAACATCCTAGGTGTGTTTCAAATGGTAAAACAGAAACCAGGGATAGGAGCCATAAGATACTCTCAGTTCTAGAACCTTTTGTAATGGCCTATATAGTATCACCAATCCTCTGCTTCTTCATCTGTAAACAACAGAGAGAGAATTGTTCTGGTCCTACCAGCTGAAAATTATCTCCTTTTCCTAATCAAATATATTTGATTTCTTCTAATTACAAACCAAAAAAACAGACATAGGCCAATTGAGCTGAACAGAAAGGATTGAGAGAATCGTTTTCTAGTACTATCTCTATTCTCTTATCACAAGCAAGTAATTTTACTTGACTTCATTTGTGTAATTATCAAATGCTTTTTTAAATTTAAATTCTAGTTAGTTAACATACAGTGTATTATTAGTTTCAAGTATAGAATTTAGTGATTCATTGCTTACATATAACACCTGATGCTCGTTACAAGTGCACTCCTTAATCCCCATCATCTGTTTAACCCATTCTCCACCACCACCCCCCACCTTCCCTCTGGTAACTATCAGTTTGTTCTCTACAGTTAGGTGTCTATTTCTTGGTCAAATGCATTTTGATACTTACCATGTCCCAAGCACTGTGCTAGGAGCAGGATATACTGCAGTGAAAGAGGCAGAGCACAGTCATAGCCCCTGCCTGCACAGAGCCTGCAGACTAGTGAGGGAAAATGAAAAGTGACCCGTTTTATTTTTTTAAGTTTATTCATTAATTTTGAGAGAGAGAGAGAGCACTTGTGCACACGTGAGTGGGGGAGGGCCAGAGAGAGAGGAAAGAGAGAACCCCAAGCAGTCTCCCCATTGTTAGTACAGAGCCCCACTCAGAGCTCAATCTCACAAAACATGAGATCATGACCTGAGCCAAAATCAAGAGCTGGACGCTTAACCGATTGAGCCACCCAGGCGCACCCCCTCCCCATTTTAAAACAGAGGAAGAACTGGGTGCTATTGATACCGTGCATCAGAGAGATTTCTCTTGCTTCTGAAGGTCAGAGATGTCCACCACATATACTGAGACCTGAAAGATCCACAGAAGTAGTCAGGTGACAGGCAGGAGTTCCTGGAAGAGAAATCAGCACTTGGGGCCAGATGGCATAGGAAGAACATAGTGCATTCAAGAAACTGAAAGATGGTCTGAATATAGAACAGATATGAAATAGTCTGGTGAATTTGACAAGGACCAAAAAGTAGACACTTTGGTAATCATGTAGTAAAGGCTATGTATGTTTTAGT
Source organism: Panthera tigris (assembly GCF_018350195.1). NCBI lineage: Eukaryota > Metazoa > Chordata > Mammalia > Carnivora > Felidae > Panthera > Panthera tigris. Next base: position 93,389,236 of record NC_056661.1, on the reverse strand, counting down.
TACTATTAGAAATGTCAGACAACACTCATGGTACTTTCTGTTCCTCTTAAAAACCCACAAAGCTATAGTGAATGGACTTTTTTAAGCAAAAGTACACATGCACATAGAGAGTAAAAGAAGAAACCAAAACAATTTTGGAAGCTGGAAAAATCGTAATTGAGTAGTTATTGACTTGTCAGTCCTAAGAAAGCTGAATCCTAAGCCAGCAGTTGGCAGGGCTGAGAGGCAACCTACTGAAGGTTGATAACTGAATGTCAAGACACTTAACTTTCTTTCCTCACCTTCTTCCCATAGTTCTGACCAACCAATTGTCCTACAGTGAAACCCACATTTGACAGGCCCAACCATGTAAATTGAGTTGCCTAAAACTTTTTAGTGCCTGTTTCCTAGACATAGGCAGACAGCCAAAAATCTCCAGACAGCTGATGGAATATTCTAATAAGAAAGAGGCCAAAACTAACATAGAAAAGCAACCAGGAAAAAATAAAGACTATGCAGGAGTGGGAGAGGGAGGGTATTAGTATCTTCAAAGATTCAAAGACAGTGAAATACTATAAGATACTGCAGTTATTAGACAAGAACAGGATGCTACAAATGTTTTTAAAAGTAGCGGCCAAGGGGCAAAATGGATTCTTGGATATTGAAAATATCATAGTATAAAATAAAACTTCAGGTGAAGGTTTAAAACATAAAGATGAGGAACTATCCCAGGAAGTAAAAAAAAAAAAAAAAAAAAAAAAAAAGATGGGAAGTAAACAAAAAGAGAAGAGAGATTTTTTTTTTAAGTTTTATTTATTTTTGAGACAGAGAGAGACAGAGCATGAACGGGGGAGGGGCAGAGAGAGAGGGAGACACAGAATCGGAAGCAGGCTCCAGGCTCTGAGCCATCAGCCCAAAGCCGACGCGGGGCTCGAACTCACCGACCGCGAGATCATAAACTGAGGTGAAGTCGGACGCTTAACCGACTGAGCCACCCAGGCGCCCCTGAGAGATTTTTTTTTACATGAGTAAGGTACAGACTAGTCCAGGAAGTTCAATATCTGAATAATGGGAGTTCCAGAAAGAGAGAATGGAGAAAATGGAGGGGAGAAATTATCAAGGAAATTTCCTGGAATGAAAGGACATGACTTCCCCAATTGAAACAGTCTATTGAGCTCCCAAGACAATGGATGAAAACAGACCTACACAGAGACACATCATTATAAAATTGCAAAATCCTGTGGACAAATAGAATATTCTAAAAACCCTCAGAAAAGAAAAACAAGATTCTAAAAAGAATTAGGGACCAGAATGACTTCAGACATCTCAATAGCCACACTGGATGCTAGAAAATAGTAGAAGAAAGTAACTTGTAATGTAGAGTTCCCCAGCCAAATTATTCCTTAAGTGGGAAGGTAGAATATACATTTTTCAGACATGGAAAGATAAAAAATGTTGCTTTTATAGGTCATTTCTCAGGAAGCTATCGGAGGATTTGTTCAACCAAAATAAGAAAAGAGAAAATCCAGGAATCCAGGAAATGAGATTCTAATGCATGAGTAAGAAAGGATGATGGTGAAGGGAAAATCTAAGACCACAGCTCTGAAGGAAGCTCAAAGACCAACAAATCTGGTGGACTAGAGTGGGACAGAGGCCCTGGGGGAAAGATCATTGAGAAAATGGCATGGATAGAATAACTGATGTTTAAAGTATGTTGAGGGAAAATTTACCAAACTGAGGGTGTGGACAGTTTAGGAATGTATTAATGATAAATATGTAGAAAGTACACAGTTCAGTGCCCAGAGGTAGGCATGATCACTCGCTCAGGAATTTATTTGACTGTCCAGACACAATGCACCCACCAGTGAATATAAATGAGGTATATTTAGTAATAACACTAAGATGGGGGCTCCCAGGAGGGAAAGGGTTCATTCAGGGGTCTGGTGAGAGAGTGAGCAAAGGGCTAGGAGTAGTCTGGGGCTTTCACTGTGGTTAAAGGGTAGACTCAGCATGGTGGGGATTCCACCTCGCATGGGCTAGAGCCTGAGCTATATTTGAAATTCCTGTCGACTCTTAGAGGTAAAAGCCTATACAGTTCTTCTACTTTTGGTTGCCCAGATGTGGGGGAGATAGAAAAGATGAGTGGAGATTGAAAACTGTCAACAAACATCAAAAATGGCCTCTTTATTACAAAACCAAGTTACAGGGGGCAGGGGGAAGACTGTAATTAACTCAAGAAAAAAACAAAAGTTGAACAGGAAGGGAAAATTTTCATAGCATAGTATATGCTGTGATTTACAAAGTCCTATCAGTACAGATACTAAATGCAATATAATTAAGTTACAGCCACATTGAGAAGATGAAGAATGGGAAGTGTTCATGTATGTGATAGGTATCATAGGAGTTGGTGAAAATAAGCTGAATCTTCAACTTTTAGAATTGGAAGTCATTGACTTTTTTTTAAATAGCAATATAAACATGTTCCTTAGGGATATGGAAATGATTCCAAAGGAGTCAGGTAAAATAATTAACACTGGTTGCCTCTTGGGAGCTGAAGCATAAGAGATGGCATATAGTAATGTGGGATAGGGTATGTTGGAGGACTGCTGTTTTGTTTGTTTATAACAAGTATGTATGTATAACTTTTTGAACACACATAATTAAATTACCCCCAAATTTGACTTTATCCTTAAAGGTAATGGGGAGCTATGAATCAGCTTGCAGCTCTAAACAATGAGGCTGTGGCATGATAGTGAGATCAAATTTGCATTTTATTAAGATTATTCTAGTTATTTTGTAGAGAACAATTAGAGGGAGGAAAGAATGGATACAGACGTGTCTATTAGGAAGCTTAATCTAGCCCAGAATCTAGACAGGAAGTGATGTTGGCCTGGATTCAGGTATGGCAACAGAAGTAGGTAAAAGACAGATTTGTGAGTATTTTGTGGTTGATTGGACTGTGGTCTGGAAGAGGAAAAATTCAAGACTCATACTGCATTTTCTGGTTTGGACAAGGGGTGGGTGGCGGCCATTCATTAAGATAGGACATCCATAAGAGGAGCAGGTTTGGAGGAAGTGGAATGGTTTTAAGTATCGGCTATCCAAGCAGAATGGCTATAAGGATACTGCAGATGTGGACCTAGAGCTCAGGAGAGAAAGCTGGGCTGGAGACATAGATTTGGAATCAGCAGCATAGGATAACAATTGAAATCTAGGAGTGGGTGAGATTGCTCAGGGAGTGGGTGTCGAGTAACCAGAATCAAAAGCAGAGCCTGAAGGAACATAAACAAGGGCATAAGGAGAGGAGTCAGCAAAGGGAAATGAGAGAGAACAAGCAGAGAAGCGGTAGGAAGGCCTATGTACTATGGAAGTCAGATAAAAAGTTCAACATTATCCAATAAAGTCAAAAGGGTGACTTGAGAGATGGAAACAAATGCACTGGAGGGGCAAAGGGAAGGGCCATGTCTGTGGAGCAGTGGGCCAGTTTGTGGTGTACCTATGAGCCAAGGCATTCATTTTAATCTCTGTTTAACAGATAATAGGAAATTTTCTTGAGACTTTATTATGGGCCAGATATTGTATGATGTTCTTTATATACTTTATCTCATTTAACCCTCAAAACAAAACAATATCATTTCTATGAAATAGATGCTATTATTAACATCCCCATTTTTCAAATGAGGAAGCTGAAGTTTGAAGAAGGTAGTTAATTCCTTAAAGGAATAGAGATAGCAAGCAGACAGGCTGGAATTTGATCTCAAGGGTCTAACTCCAGAATGTACACTCTAAGCATCATACTATACCCTCTAAGTGATCTGCCATAAATAACACTATTCACTCATCCGTTCAACAAGCCTGCTGTGTGCCAGGCACTATTCCAGGTGCTAGTGACCGACAGTGTGCAAAGCAATGCCTCTGAACTCACAGGTAGATAGTAACCTTCCATTGGAGGAGATAGTAAACAAATTTAAAAATTCAAGTATATTTTCAGTACTTAGTGTAATGAACCCTAAGAAAGCAGGGTAAGTTGCTTGACAGTGGCTAGAGAAAATAGCTATTTCAGATCATAGGTCTTCCTAAGATGATATTTCAGCAAAAACCTGCATAAATTCAGTGATCAAGCATGAAAAGATGCATTCCAGGCTGAAGGAAGTGGAAGTGACACCATCTGAGGCAGGGTGGAGGCAGGAGTGGGTGCAGAAAGAGAAACTGGTAAGCCATAAAGTTGGTAAGGGAGGCAGACCTATATCATGTTCAGCCTCAGAGATAAGACTTTAGCTGTTGTTCTTTTTTTCAGTTTATTTTTTAATGTTTTTTTATTTTTTATTTTTGAGAGAGAAAGAGAGAGCACAAGCACCAGCAGGATAGGGGCAAAGAGAGAGGGGGACAGAGGATCTGAAGCGGGCTCTGCACTGACAGCAGTAAGCCCAATGTAGGTCTCGAACTCATGAACCCTGAGATCATGACCTGAGCCAAAGTCAGATGCTCAACCAACTGAGCCATCGAGGCTCCCTATTAGGTTTATTTGTTTATTTTGAGAGAGAGCCCTTGAGTGAGGGAAGGGCAGAGAGAGAGGGACAGAGAGAATCCCAAACAGGCTCCACTCAGTGTGGAGCCAGATACAGGACTCCATCTCACAACAGTGAGATCATGACCTGAGCCAATATCAAGTCAGATGCTTAACTGACAGAGCCACCCAGGCACCCCAGAGCTTAGCTGTTGTTCTAAGAATGATAAGAAGTCTTAGGAAGATTTTGAACAGACCAGTGATAAACTCTGACTCACATTTTATTAACTTGTAAGAGAGCCCAAACTTTGGATTCTGTGACCCTCGCTCTTTACATTATTATCTAGAATTGAGATGCCATGTGGCTACCAAGCACTTGAAATTTGCCCAGTCTAACTTGATACATACTCTAAGTGTTAAATACACCCCAGATTTCAAAGACTTGGTATTGGGGTGCCTGGATGGCTTAGTCGGTTGATTGTCCAACTCTTGGTTTTGGCTCAGTTCATGATATCACGGTTTGTGAGTTCAAGCCCTGTGTCTGGCTCCGTGCTGACAGTGCACAGCCTGCTTGGGATTCTCTCTCTCTCCTTCTCTCTCTGTCCCTCCCTCTCTCACTTTCTCTGTCACGCTCTCTAAAAAGTAAATAAATAAACTTTTAAAAAAAGTCTTGGTACCAACAATAGAGTAGATCTCATAAACAATTATTTATATTCATTATATGTTGAAATTATGATATTTTAGATATATAGGGTTGAATAAAATATAACATTCAGATTAATTTCACCTACTTCTTTTTGACTTTTTAAAAGATGTAGCTACTAGAAAATTTTAAATTTCATATGTGGCTTGTGTTATATTTTTATTAGACAGCCCTAGTCTAGACAACTTCCCTTCTGTTCTCAGCTTCATAATGCAGTGAAGACAAATGAAATAACTTGTGTAGGGCATTTTGAGTTTTCTTAAGGAAACACATTATGTAACAACAAGATAAATTATTGAGGATGATAGTCAGCCAAAAAATGTACCATTCTTTATAAGCCAAAGATAATGTTACTGACTTGGTTGTGGTTTTGTGTTGTTTTTCCAACAGTGGTGATGAGTTTGCACAAAGTCATCTGTAATGTTTCTCTCCTCACCCATTCCACCCCCTCCTTATGCTCCCTTATAACTACAACAGCATGTTTTTTAAATACCTGGCCCAGGTTAAGAATGCAGTTCTCCAGCCATGGAAAGTTTTCTCTGTGCAAAGCACTCAGTCTTATATAGGTTTGAACCTCAGTCTATTTAATGTGAAATTCTAATTGTCTGGTATACCCAGCAAGCAGCTTCCAAATGTCAATAATTGTATCTATAATCATAATAATAAAATACTCTTGGTTTCTTATATTTAATTTGAAATATAGTCGATTAGAATGTACTCTTACTGAAAAAATTGACACACAAGCTTTGACCAAGAAATTTGTTTTTCTTTGTGAGTTTGTATCTGTGAAAATTCTCACAGTTATAAATTAAATCATGTTTTGATTTACATACTGTAGCATTAAAAATATTATTATAAGACATTGGGCTTATTGGGGATGATATAACTATATTACTCTATCTGAGGTCTTGAATACCAGTAAGAAAACATAAGCATCAGATGGACCCTCCTTCATCTCTGCCTACTCACTTCTCCTCCCACTTTCTTGTTTTCTCCTGACAGGTAGATGACAGGCCTTCACTCTCAATTTTCAGTCTCTACTGTTAAGCTCTGGATTCATTTTCCTTCTCAAGGACATAACTCGCTGCTTTGCCTAACCTTTCTCTCCTGCGTGTCACAATCTCCTACTCTACTGGATCATCTCCATCAGCAACAAACAGCTTTGAAATCTCTCATCTTTAAACACACACACACACCTCCCTTGTCCCCACATTTCCTTCCTAAACTTTATAGTTTCTCTACTTCTCTTTATGGCAAAATCTTTCAAAAGGGTTGCCTGTAACTCTGCTTCCATTTCTTCATCTCCCATTCATTCTTCAATGTACTAGTTAGGTTTCCTTCCCCCTGCTGAAATCACTCTTGTCAAGAGCAAGCTAAGACCTTCATGAAACCAAATGCAAAAGACCTCTCTGTCCTCATCTTATAGTGCTCTCAGAGTACTTGTGATTATGTGATACAGTTGGCTACACCTTGAAGTTGAAATACTCTTGGCTTCCATGATGCTATACTCTGGTTTCCCACCTATCCAATTGGTTACTCATTCTCAATCTCCTTACCAGCTCCTTTGTTTCTATCAGACCCCTAAATGTTGAGGACCCTCAGATTCCTTGGCCTCTTCTCTTTATCTACTCTTTTTGTAGGTCCTTTCAATCATTCTCATAACTTTAATAGCCATCTAATTGCTGATAATCCCCAAATGTATGCCCCAAATGTAAAGTCCAGATCCATATACCCATAAGTTGAGTCTCAACTACATATCTCAAACTTTACATGTCTACAAATAAAATACTGATGTATTCTTCTCATACTAAAAGTAATAAGAATATGGGACACCTGGGTGGCCCAGTCAGTTAAACAACCAACTCTTGATTTCAGCTCAGATTATGATCTCATGGTTTCATGAGTTCAAGCCCTTCGTGGGGTTCTACATGCTGACCTCACACCGAATCTACTTGGGATTCTGTCTCTCCCTCTCTCTCTGCCCCTCCCCCACTGACGGTCTCAAAATAAATAAATAAACTTAAAAAAATTAAAGTAATAAGAATAGTAGTAAGACAAGGAGGAGAAGAAGGAAAGGGATAAAAAGGAAGGAAGGAAAGAAGGAAGAAAGGGAAGAAGGATCAAAAGATGGATTACATCTTTGCTCTAACCAAAAATCAAGATGCCCCTTAATTCCCATATTTAATCGTATTTATAATATGATTAACTATATTTAATCCATCAGCAAACTATGTCTTGCTGAGCTCCAAAATGTCTCTTTTCCTTCTATTCATCTCCACCACCACAACTCTAGATCAGGGCATCATTATCTCTCACTTAGACTTTTGCTGTATCCTCCCAACTGACCTCCCTGTCTCTGCTCTCATACCTGCCCAGTTCATTTTCATTTTAGCCAAAGGGATCTTTTTAAACCATGAAAGTTCATGTCACTCTCCTGTTTAAACTGTTCCATGGTTTGACAACTTCCTGCTGCCCTTGGAATGAAATCCAAACACCTGTCACTCACAGCTCCACATAGTTCATCCCCAGCCTAACTCCCCCTACCGCCCCAACTCTTCTTCATCTTGGGGTTTTATACTTGCTAATGTTTATACCTGGAATGCTCCCTGACTCTAACCTCCTCCTCTCATTTGAATGACAGGCTTCTTTTCATCTGAGTCTCAATTTAAATGCCATCTCAGAGAGACTTCCAGCTTACCCATTTTCAAGCAACCTTGCTCATTTATTTTTTCACAAAGCCTTGCTTGTTTCCCTCCTTGTATTTCCCACAATTCTGATTGCATACTTTTGTATTTTGCTTTCTTGACTCTCATCCCTTGCCCCTCCCTCTTCATTCCAGATAAGAAGACTGAAATGCTGGTTGGGATAAGACACTGGATGCTGTAGCCATGCCCCTCCTTTCTCCCTTCCTTTGGAAGCCAGCTTGTCTACTGAGTGTGTGTCTTTCTGCCTGCCCTTGTCAGGAGTTTCACAAGAACAAGCCTGTGCTAGTTCACTGCCTGTGGCGAGTGTGAAGCCCAGTTCAGGCCTAAAGTATTAGGAACCCTACTGTGTGATGATACAACTAAGCTATGACCACAGCAACTCCATCAGAAAGAACAATGACATTTTGATCTAGATCTCAGTATCTTTGGACATCAGGTAGAGAAGAGAGGGGTGCTATACTGACCCATATAAATACAAATATCTCTTTACTGAAATGAATGGAAATCTAGGCCTGTGGCGTTTCAATCTTCTTAAGAAATGGTATCCTGACTTTAAGCCATACACATGTTAGTCCTAATAAGTGGGGGGGGGGGGGGGGGGGAATGACTAACAAAATAAAAGCAGAGATGTTCTGATTACAGTAGTGATTATATTCATTACTACTTTTTACGTAGCAAGTAACAGGAAGCTCAATTCAGGTTAGCAAGCAATAAGAAAAATTCATTGGTTCACATAACTGAATATTGGGGAATTTATCCTCATCAGGGAGAGGCTAATCCTAGATCGAATGACTATGACCAGTTCCCAGGTTTTTTCTATTTCTTGGCTCTGCCAAGAGCTCTGAGTAGCTCAAGATGGGAAAAAGAAACTGTACTACAAACAAATAATGTTTAAGAGACCTCTGCCCTTGTGGTTCAAAGATGGCTACCAGAGATTCCTGGAGTTACTTGTTTTCACTCGTGTCCAGCAGCAAAGAAAGCATCTCTGTCAGTACCGTCTGCCAAAACATATATTTAAAATTTTTTAAATGTTTTCTTTCTCTCTAGCAGCATGGGCAAAATCTCTTGGATTGAATCATGTGTTATCTTGAACTAATCAATTCTACAGTCAGAAACATCAGATTCCAGGTCTTACACGCACAGCAGAGATGGGATCAACTACTAAAAGCATGTGACTGAGAATAAGCTGGGGGTATTCTTGCTGAAGAAAGTGAAGAATAGGTTTTGAATGGAGGCAACCAATCAATGTCTGCATAAGCCTAAGAGGCTTGAATAACTGTAGCCTGATTTACAGCCCTTCTGTGTGGATTCAATCTCTTATAATATACAACCCCCCTCTCTATATTCCAGAGTATTTGTGATCTTCCTTTCTTCTCCTCTTTCTTTCTTTCTGCTTTCTTTCTTTCTTTCTTTCTTTCTTTCTTTCTTTCTTTCTTTCTTTCTTTCTTCTCCCTCCCTCTCTTTCCTCCTTCCTTCTTCCTTTCCTTCCTTTCTTTCTTTTCTTTTTTCTTCCTTCCTTCCTTTCTTTCTTTCTCTTTCTCTCTCTCCCTCCCTCCCTCTCTCTCCCTTCTTTTCTCTCTTTCTTTCTCTCTTTCTTTCTAACTGAATTGGCCAGGATAAACATCTGTGCCCATATATTTGTCCTATTTACAAGGCCCTAGGGGAGCTCTTTGGAATAGTTTAAAATTTTTTAATTTTAAGAAAATGTGTACTAAATATGGGAAGGAGAAAGACCCATTTCACAGGACAAATGTAAAAGACTAGCCACAGTGTTTATCACCCATGCCAAGTTCTAAAGTGCCAAATGAGCAAAGGCTTAGAAAAACAAATGCAAGAGACCAGGGTCTTCAACTGGGGGATTGGAGGTATATGGTCTCCCTGCAGCCCGGGTGGGGCGGAAGGTGGGGGTAAGTGGCCATGGATTGTTTCAGATAAACATTCCTAAAATGGAATGACCCAAGAAAGCTCCTGTGGTCAAGGCTAAATTAGGCTGTCTCTCCTTTCCTCTCTCCTGGGCTTTTATCACCTGATAATAAAAAGGACTACCTCACACTCATCCCAAACCTACTAAGTCATTGCCTGGAGTGGAAAAACCTTTAGGGTGCTCAAGAAAGGGTGAATGAAATGACTGTAATGATAGGGAAACTAATCCTTTAGCAAGTCAGATAGACTCCAATTCTCTGCTTTCCACAAAGGGAAGGATAAGAGTTGTCAGATGAGAGATTACTAGAACTAATCTTGATGATAGATTACCATGTTATTTTTGGCATATAACTGAGAAGAATTCAAGGAATTGAGTCCTATTACTGAAACAAAACTCTAACATTCCTATTTATTTATGTAGGTGAAGAGTTTCTCAGCACTTGTTCTGATCAACACATCTTACATTGAGCGTTGATGCCTAAGCCTGTTATATCGATTCCTGGATACCTGGGACTTTACTCATCTCACTAAAGAACTGCAATCCCAATACAATTTTACATTTCATGTCTAGTAATTATTCATCAATACTTATAATACATTTATGCTATTTTGAGAAATTGTGTAGACTTTTCTAACACTTAGGACCTTATGGTCACAGAAAAATTTTTAATGATTTCCTTTTATTGACATATTTTCATTACATAGAAGCATGTTACTCATGAAATATTTTAAAGCATAAAAATATATTAGGAAATGGAATGGAAATATAATTTCAAGAAGAAAAACAAACAAAAGACAATTTCCTACAGGTAAAGAAGAACTTATTTACATATACTTAAAATGTATGATAGGGCATCAAATCACTATAGTATTTAGATTCTACTAGATAGTTATCAAATAGTGATGTGACAGTTTATTTTTAAATGTCATTATGTATAATGTGTTGGAATTTATATGTATATTTGCAACTCTTTCAGTATGATGAAGAATTTTAGGCACCAACTTAGAAATGTGGTGAGAAATTTACTGCTTCTTAAAATATTTTTAGGAGTACTTGAGTGCAAATGACTAGAGACAATGAAAGGAGAAAATTATGTTAGACAAGAAAATGAGCAAGGAAAGAACAGGCCCACTGTTGAGACTGATGGCACAGTGAAATATGATGACAAAGGACCTGTCTGTGCACATTTGCTTTTGTGTCCTTTATCAAAGTGAAAGATCTAACAAAGAATGATTGAATGGACATTGGTAAAGGGGAAGAGAAGTTCAAGATGGAAAAAGAAATTGTAAGAGTGTACCCCATCTCCCTTGGGTAGTAAGAATAGTAAGGATTTAAATCAGCCAGGATTGGGGCAGCTAGGTAGCTCATTTGGTTGAGCATCTAACTCTTGGTTTCAGCTCAGTCATAATCTCAGACTCATGGAATCGAGGGGCACCTGGGTGGATCAGTTGGTTAAGTGTTTGACTTCAGCTCAGGTCACGATCTCAAGGTTTGTAAGTTCGAGCCCTGCATCGGGCTCTGTGCTGACAGCTCAGAGCCTGGAGCCTGCTTCAGATTCTGTCTTCCTCTCTCTGTCCCTCCCTTTCTCGCATTCTGTCTCTCTTTCTCTCAAAAATAAATAAACATTAAAAAAATAATAATTTAAAGTCTAGGGTCATGGGATCAAGCCCTTCATGGGGCTCTGTGCTGGTAAGCATGGAGCCTGCTTGAGATTTTCTCTATCCCTTTGTCCCTCTCCCCCACTTGTGAATGTGCTCTCTCTCTAAAATATAAAAATTTTAAACAATTAAATCAGCATGGATTGACTCAGAATTCGGACTCTGCCACTTCTCATCTATGTGACCATGGGCAAGATGCTTAAGCCTCTCATGTGTATTATGGGCATACTGTGACACAGGTTAAATTTTATAGAATGTAAAGTGCTTTGCTCAGAGTCAAGCATGACAATACATAAATAGTGGCTATTGTAATTATGTAGCTGTGGGCTTTGGAGCAACTTATCCACCTTGAGCTTCACTTCCCTCCTCTCTACCACAGTTATAATAACATCTACCTACTAGGATTACCGTGAGGATTAAACTGATAATAAACCCGAGAACACTTATAATATAAAGAAGGCATTCAGTAAAATTAGTTCTTTCCCCACTTCTTTCTCTAGCTTTCCATTGATTTAGACAATTCTATGGACCCCTGATGGGACATGATGAAAAACAGTCTATTTCCAAATACTAATTTATAAAATACTGTATTACTTTTATTGTGTCTACTGGTAAAGAGACTAAATCTGAAATGATTCTTTTTCTTGTTGATTAAAGAGACCAAGGTCTCATATTACAAATGACTCTACCTTATAGATATGACCTTTCTGCCTTACTAGCGAATCTCATTAATGACAAAATTATTCTCATGAAATTGTGAAAGGCAAATATGTTGCTGATCTATGACCACATAATCAATCCTCTCATAAAAAGGACTTCCTCACAAAGAAAAAAGTTCCTCCCAAGTGTTTCCTTTTCTTTTATGAGTGAAAAGATAAAGCATTTATTAATTTGTGGGAATAAATGTTGTTCATTAATGTGATTCACTTATTTTAGACAGCACCAAATATGGCCTCTCTTTGTAGCTTTGATACAAAACAAAGCCTGGTTAAGATGAGCCAGGATGCCGGGAAAGGAATTGGGGAACCAAGTTTAATGGAAAAGGCAGGGAAGGTGTCTAAAACCACTTCCTCCACTTTAAACTGTGTGATAATGTCCATTCAGCTGTTTCCAGAAATAGGCTGCCAAGTTGTTGTTCCCCATTGAGGAGAGGGGTGTAGTGACCCTGAAGAGTCAAAATGCATAGGAAGGCTCCATAGCGGCCAGGATCCCAACAGGAAACAAATGTCACACTCCGAATGAGTGAAAGAAATATGTTTGAAGCAGGATAGTAGGTATGTGGGCATTCATTATACTAGTCTGTCTATATTTGTCCATGTTTGAAATTGTCTATGGTGAAATATATAAAAACAAAGAGAAGAGTGTAACAGACAGACTAATCAAAGTCATGCAAAGCTGTGGGCAGGAATTAAAAAAGAACTAGGGAAGGTGAAGTCTCTGTCTTTTGCTTCCACCCCCCACCTCCACCCCTTGGAGTGGCAACAATGGGAAATGCTAGAACAGCAGTTTGAAGGCACAAGGGAAAGAACCCAACTCCTGGCACCCAGGGAGACCAGAAACTCTAGGAAAGGGCCACTTCTCAGGAATTGTGGCCTTTGGTGGCGGAATGCAGTCGCTGGCAACCAAGGCCCAGCACATACTCTGCAGGTCAGTGCAAACTGACAAAAGCAAGAAATGAAATTCTGTTAAAGGTCCCAAATTATAAAGCTTTAGCTTTTCTTCCACAGTCTCTCTTCCTTCTCTCTTGACCAGTCATGGTTTTAAATGTTTCAATTGAAAATCTTTCTAAATGAAAAATTAGAAGTTTAAATTATTAACATGAATTTTGCCATTTACAGTGTACAATGTTATTTATTTATTTATTTATTTATTTATTTATTTATTTATTTATTTTTGGTTTACTTACTTACTTACTTAAGCAATCTCTACATTCAACATGGGGCTCGAACTCAAAACCCGGAGATCAAGAGTTACATGCTCTTCCTACAGAGCCATCAGGCGCCCTTATCATGTGCAATGTTCATTTTAGATGCAACATGACAGCATTTAACACATGCAGGATCACTGAAATGAAACAATTTGTATTTCATAGTTTGTATGTACATATGTATTTTTTTTAATTAGAAAAATATAAACACTGCACAAAAGTAACCCGTTTGTTTATTTCACTTCTTTATATACACACATTGTACTGACACTGTGCCTTTGGCTTACTGATAAGCAAAGAGGAACTAAAAAGAAAAGCAACTGTGGATTGTCCTATCTTTCTCTTTCTTTCTATGGTATCACTTTTAGTGTAAGTGGTTGGCGAATACAACAAAGTAACATGAGTAAGAAAGGATATGGTAAGAGTTCTTTGGCTGTTTGTGTTTCTTAGAATGGTATTCATTACCTTTTTTCTGAATTTGAAGCAAATTTTAGTTCAAATGGAAGGAGGCATTTTAGGGTTTAATCAGTCATGGATGTGATATGCTTTACCTTGTACTTGCTTTGAGTCTCACTTAACTCCACAGATGTACAGGAATCCTATTATCATGGGGCACTGGAGATGCTATATGCAAATGGTGCAACCAGAAATGGCAGAAACATATAATGCATATCTCCTCTGTTCATGTATCAGACCTCACTAACAAAACACATGTTCAAAGATAGAATTAGGAATTTCAAAATTGTGTCAGCAAAGCATTAAGTCAAGTGTGGGACCCTTCTCAGTATGTGGCCCTATTGACTACACAGGTTTCACACTCTGCTGCCAACCCCATGACCAGGCAAGGAAGGAGCCAGGGTATCAGTGCCTTTTATTCTAGTTGTCCCACCTCCCATAGGTATCCTCACTGGTGGATCCTGTTAGAAAGCAAGGGATCCAGGGATGCATACAAGGAGAATAGTCTCCTGAGTTACAGACTAGGGGAGAGAAGGGTGGAGACGGGGTCTGGAGGGACAAACAGAATACCCAAAACAGACTGCTAGCTCTCATATCTCTTTCCAAAAATTGCAGTTCCTACTTAATTCAGCTAAGATAACAAGGACCAGGTGGGCCCCAGGTGTGGCTCCAGATGTTTATGGGGGCTTACGCTGATGCAGTTTTGTGAGCCCTCTACAAATGTTAATTAATTAAAATTGCAAATATAAACTCAGTATAAACTGGCTATTTATTTAGAATGAGAAAAGAAACCACAGTAAAATATTGGAGCTTGAAAGGTTCGAGTCCTCTTCTTCTGAGGTCTCTAGGAAACATACCAAAAATGTCCTACACAGACATGCTTCCTGACTGCACCCTGGATTCCCCTCCCCTCCTAGAACACTCTACAACTCCAAGCAACTCCCACCACTCACAGGGTCCTGGGGAATTGAGGAGCCTTGAAGATTAAACTTTATTAGCTTTATGATAAATATCTCTGTAGGCCCCAAAACTTAGAACATAGAATTAAATGACTGTGGAGCAGAAGCATTTCCTAGCGGGCAAAAATTGTGGGCCCTTGAGCCGTGATGTGACTCCTTCCCCTATTACACATGCCAGAGGCAGTGAGCACAGAGTTTGGGCTCCTCTGATCTAATGCTGTTTCACTGTAGTCAGGAAATTCCATTAAGGTTCAGATACACTATATAGGAAACTGAGGAGGTAGTGGATAGTCATGGCCACTCCTTTGCATCCTTTATTTATTATCTATCACTTGCACTGCTTGTTGGCTAAGTTGGAATAAGCCAAAGGGAAAACAACGTTAGGACTCATTGTTCTTGGTCACCTTCAAATCCTGACCAGACTCTGTGGCCTAATCAACAGGTTCTTCTGTAGGCATAAAATATTATTGGGCTTTCCTCATAGCAGCCAAGGCAACAGTAGGGCCCATTTAGATTCAGAAAAAAAGAAGCAACAGTTCAATTAGATAAAAGGGTTGCCCTGGATACAGTCCTGGGGTCTGCACAGGAGCCCAAGGGAGGAGGGAAATAGGTGGATGAGGACAAAAGAAAGGAATTACAGGTATATTTAGGAAACTGCAAAGATGATAAAGAAAGATTTCAAACTTTGCTAGGGTCCTGGGGTTGGTGAACTCACTATTTGCTTTTGATAAGCATGGGGGAAGCTGCTGATATCTGAACTAAGAACGTGGGCTTAACGTGAGAGCATTTGATCTAAATAAGATAGCACTTAAGTCCATAAGTTCAAATCTTGATCTTAGTTTTTAAAAGCTATTAGACTTTGGTCAAGAAACAACTCATTCTCTCTGTGCCTCAGTTTTCTCATCTGTAAGATGAAGGTAAATTACATTAAATTACATTATGTCAAGCCACAACACATTATCTTATTGTGTTGTATTATACGGAGCTCACCTCATAGTGTTGTGTGAGAATTAGATAAGCAAATCCTTACAAACACCACCACTTACAATAGTTCTTAGTACATGTTAGATAATAGAAAATATCTATATTGGTCTCTGCCCACAGTTCCTGGCACAGAGTTCCTAAAATCCTTGCAATTTCCTAAGTGATAAGGGCATTAGGAACATCTTCTGTTCCAATATTTGGTCTTTGACCACAATTCCTGACACAGAGCTCCCACATCCCTTGAAATGTCTTGGATGATGGCAGTGTATTTTTGTTCTAACAAGGTGACTCTTAGCGGGCACCTGGAGGGCAGGCTGGTCACCGGAAGACTGAGCCACAATTAGAAGCTTGGATTGTCAGCCTACCTTCTAGTCTCTAGAGAAGGGAGAGATCTGAACATGAAGTTAGTGATTGTTCATGCCTCCATGATGAAGCTTCCATAAAAATCCCCAAAGTACAGGGTCTATAGAGCTTTTAGGTTGGTGAACACATGCAGTGCTGGGGGAAGACATGGAAGCCCCATGCCCCTTCCTCCATACCATGTCCTCCCTGTCTCTTCCACCTGGATGCTCATTTGTATCTTTCACCATATCCTCTAATAAACTGGTAAACAGAAGCAAGTGTTTTCCTGAGTTCTGCGAGGTGTTCTAGCAAATAACTGAATCCAAGGGAGAGGAGGACCTGGGAACCTGTGGAATCTGAAGCCATCTCCAGGTAGATAGTGTCAGAATTTATTTAACTTGTAGGACACCCAGCTGGTGTCACAGAATTTCTTGGTGGGGAGAAAACTCCACACATCTGGTGTCAGAAGTGCTGTGAGTGAGGTAGTAAGTAGTGTGAGAGCAAAAGATACACAGGAGGAGTGGTATAGCTTTTTCTTACACATTACACAATTAGCGCTCAATAAAAGTGAGAAATTATTATTATGAAAAATGGTTCCAAATATAGCACTTACACACATTTGGGCAATATTTAAAGCTGTACAATTTCTGAAACAGATGAGGAATTTGATCCATTTGTTTTTATTAAATAATTTTACAAAAATTATCATTTTGAATGGATGGATGTTTTCACATTTAATCTCTAGCCAAAGTTAAGTATTGTAAAATTTTCATTAATAAAACACAGTCACTTCTTCTTTTAAAAACAAACAAAACACAATAATTTCTGAACTTTTCTCACCAAAAAGCAGAGGTACACTTTACCTCTTCATACCTTGCAGGTAATTTTTCCTGGCCCACCATTCCCAGACACTGAGGAAATATTTTATTTTCTTTTTTAACTTTAGTCAATTTATATACTGACATATGGAGATTAGATGGAATAGCAGATTCTGCTGAGCAAAGAGCTAGCTGCGTTCTTTGCTCAAGAATGGTAACTTTAGCTTAGAATCAAGTTTGAGTAAAATAATTTAGAAAATGTTAGGGAGGTTTGCTTATCAGTCTTGTTTGATTCTAGAGGTTGAGTTGAAATAAAACTGTAAGAGTGAGACTTTCTCGATTCTTATACACCTCTAAGCAAGCACATCACATAACCTCCTTGACTTCCATGTCCTTATTCACTAACGGGTAATGGGGAAAGTGTTGCCTCACTTCACCCCCAAGGTTTTTGTGAGGATTAAAAGGAAAGAATTGTTTTAAAAAACTGAAAATGCATAGCTGCATGCAAAAGAATGAAACTGGACAACTTTCTTACACCATACACAAAAATAAATTCAAAATGGATTAAAGGCCTGAATCTAAGTCCCCAAACCATGAAACTCCTAAAAAATATACAGGTGGTAATCTCTTGGACATCAGCATTAGCAACGTTTTTCTGGATATGCCTCCGTAGGCAAAAGAAACAAAAGCAGACTATTGGGACAACATCAAACTAAAAAGCTTCTGCACATCAAAGGAAACCATCAAGAAAACAAAAAGGCAACCTAGATATGAAGTTAATATTGAAAATATATAAAGAACTCATACAAACCAGCACCAAAAAATAATAATGATAATAACCTAATTAAAAATGCTCAAAAGACATGAACAGATACTTCTCCAAAGAAGACATGCTGATGGCCAACAGACACACTAAAAGATGCTCAACATCACCAATCATTAGGTAAATGCAAATCAAAACCACAATCATACTAGTCAAAATGGCTGGTATCAAAAAGACAAACAATGGCAAGTGGTGAGAAGGATGTGGAAAAGAGGGAATCCCCATAACCTGTTGGTGGGAATGTAAATTAGTGCAGTACTATGGAAACAGTATGGAGGCTCCTAAAAAAAAATTAAAAATAGAAATACCATATGATCCACTAATTCTACTGCTGGGTATTTACCCAAAGAAAATACAAACACTAATATGAAAAGATATACATCCCTGTGTTTATTGCATCATTATTTGCAGTAGCCAATATATGGAAGCAACCTAAGTGACCACTGATAGATGAGTGGAATAAGATATGGTATACATATATACAATGAAATATTACTCAGCCATAAACAAGAATGAGATCTTGTCATTCGCAACAACATGAATAGACCTAGAGGGTATCATGCTAAGCAAAATAAGTCACACAAATAAATAAGTCAGAGATATGATTTCAGTTATATGTGGAATCTTAAGAAACAAAACAAATAAACAAAAATAGACTCATAAATACAGAGAACCAACTGGTATTACCAGAGTGGGGGGAGTGGAGAGATGGGCAAAATAGGTAAAGGGTTTTAAGAAGTACAAACATCCAGTTATAAAATAAGTAAGTCTTGGGGATGAAAAGTATAGCATAAGAAATATAGTCAACAATATTGTAATAACATTGATTAGTGACAGATGGTGAGCATCGTGTAACTTACAGAATTATTGAATCACTGTTGTACACCTGAAACTAAAATAACATTGTATGCCAACTGCACAATTAAAAAAAAAAAAAAAGCACTCTATAAATGCAAGAATTTACTCAAAAAACTTTTTTCTTACCCAATTTCTTTTTTGCATGTCATTCAACAGCAGGCAGACTGGATTATGTCAGGAGCAACAGTCCTGAATTAATCTGATTCACGTCTTTAAAGTGCTCTTATCAGTATCTATAAAAGAAAAATCAATTTGATTAATCAACTGGAATTCTTTTTTGGGGACGGTGGCAATTTTAAATACAGTTTTATTTAAGACATTGCATTTTCCACTTAACAAGAGAGTGTTTATTAAGTGCAATGTCATTTCCTTTCCCAGTAACATATTCCAAATTCAAGTATTGAGAATGCCCAGTTTATTTACTATAGCAGCTCGACTTAAATTTTATTCATTTTTAATGTTTTATTCATTTTTGAGAGACAGACTGTGAGCGGGGGAGGAGCAGAAAGAGGGAGACACAGAATCCAAAGTGGGCTCCAGGCTCTGAGTGGTCAGCAGAGCTCGATGAGAGGCTCGAACTCACTGACCGTGAGATCGTGACCTGAGCCGAAGTCAGACGCTTAACCGTCTGAACCACCCAGGCACCTCAACTATACCAGCTTGACTTTTAAACTGCCATGGACTTTGCTATGAATTTGGGTCCTTCAAGTGTTTTGTGTGGAGCAAGGCTAGACCTATTCTCAGGTTAGCAACCTCTTCAGTGGTGAGCCTAGAGGAGGCACCATCTGAAGGAGGAGCTCCACCACCAGGAAAGCCCCCAGGCATTCCTCCAGGCATGCCTCCTGCCTTGTCTCCTGCATTCTGGTACAGCTTGGTAATGAAGGGGTTGCAGACTTTCTCCAGCTCTTCCTGCTGATGTTCAAATTCTTCCTTCTCTGCAGTCTGGTTTTTATCAAGTCAGTTGATGATTTCATTACACTTGTCAAGAATCTTCTCTTTGTTCTCATCGTTGATTTTGCCCTGAGTTTTTTCATTTTTCAACAATTGCTTTCATGTTGAATGCATAAGATTCAAGCAAGTTTAAACTCACAGGCATACTTCCTTGCCCCTCTGTGGCATTCCTCAGATTCAAGTCACTTTTGATACTGATGCTAATGACATCCTCAATGTCTCTGCCGTGGATAAGAGCAGGAAAAGAGAACAAGATTACCTTCAATGGCAACAAGGGCCGCTTGAGCAAAGAAGGCATTGAGTGCATGGTCCAGGAAACTGAGAAGTATGAAGCTAAAGATGAGAAGCAGCAGAACAAGGTGTCTTCCAAGAATTCACTTGAATCTTCTGGAGTTCTCTATTATTCATTAAAAATAAATGAGGCCTGGCCAATAACAAGTACTGAATAAATGTTTGTTGAATGAATTCAGAAGTGCCATAACTTAAAACATTTGATAAGATTCCACTTGCAAGGCTGTTAAAAGTCAAAACAGTGGCTAAAAGAACCCTGTTACTAGGGAAACACAATTTTTTTTGTGAAGAGAGAGTTGAATAAGAATTAGAACCACAGTGTAGTAGAAAATGTTCTTCTGGCAGAATCAATCACTTTGGTGAGTGTCCAGCATGAGTGTGTAATACCAACATTATTTAGCACGTCTATTAAAAAAAGAGTGCAAGGTAAAAGTAAAAATGTGAAGATGGTGTTAAACTCTTCATTGTTATATATTACAGCATAATGTTGGACCAAAAAATGCACATACATTTCATAAAATCTGTGAGAAACCAGGACATTTGCAATGTGCACAGGCATAGAATAGTGAATCTCTGAGGGTGACAGTGATAAATAATCTCAAATAATACACTGAAGACCTAGAAAAGGGTTAAAGGAGTCATTATGGAAGATACTGGTAATGCTGGCTATAACTCATGAAGAAGGTTGAGAAACAAAAAGACTTGTCCTTTTTTGGGGGGTTTTCTTACATTGTCTTAGCAAGGACTATCTTCTACCATCTGTCTTCAATATTTGTTTCCACATTTTGTAACTCTTTGATAGCATTTTTTTTCTTTTTTTAAACAGCTTTATTGAGATACAATTCTCACATACCACATAATTGACCCATTTAAACGTGTACTATTCAATGGGGTTTTTTTTGTATATTCACACAATTGTGCAACCACTAGCACCATTTAATTCCAAAACATTCTCATCACCCCTACTAAAAACTCCTACCTATAAGCAGTTGCTCCCTATTCCCCCTCCCCTCAAGACAACCATTAATTGACTTTCTACCTCCATAAATTTGCCTATTCTGGACATTTCACAATTCTGGACACATACCATATGTGGTCTTTTGTGATTGGCTTCTTTCACTTAGCATAACATTTTCAAGGTTCATCCTATTGCAGCATGTATCAGTATTCCATTTCTTTTTATTGCTGAGCACTATTCCATTGTATGGATATACCACACTTTATTTATCCTTAGATAAGTTGATATAAGTTGACAGTCAGAAATTTGGGTTGTTTTCACAATTATAAATGCTACTGCTATGAACATTTGTGTACAAGTTTTTGGGTGGAGATATGTTTCCATTTCTCTTGGGCATGTACTTGTGAGTAGAATGACTGGATCATACAGTAACCCACTGTAAACTTTTTTTTAATTTTCTTTTTTAACGTTTATTTATTTTTGAGGGAGACAGAGAGAGAGGGAGGCAAGGAGGGTGAGCAGGAGAGGGGCAGAGAGAGGGAGATACAGAATCTGAAGCAGGCTCCAGGCTCCAAGCTGTCAGCACAGAGTCCAACACGGGGCTCAAACTCACAAACCAGGAGATCATGACCTGAGCTGAAGTCGGCGCTTAACTGACTGAGTCACTCAGGTGGCCCTCAACTTTTTTTTTTCTTAAAGTTTATTTACTTATTTTGAGAGAGACAGAGAGAGTGCTAGCAGGGGAGGGGCAGAGAAAGAGGAGAATCCATGCAGGCTCTGAACTGTCAGCACAGAGCCTGTGTGGGGCTCCAAATCACAAAACCATGAGATCATGACCTCAGCCAAAATCAAGAGTTGGAGGCTTAACAGACTGAACCACCCAGGCGCCCTGACTCTGTGTCAACTTTGTAAAAAACTTTTAAAAACTTGAGATTGTAATTCACATCCCGGAAAATTCACCATTTTAAGTGTAACACTTTACAGGGTTTTCGTATATTCATAAGGCTATGCAACCATCATCAACATCTGATTCTAGAAAAAATTTCACCACCCTAGATGGAAACTGTGCACTCATTATCCTTGAATTAATGCTGGATCAATAAGCCTAGAGTCCTCTACTCTTTCTTCTGCCTTGGGAAAATGATTTAAAACATTGTCCTTTTTATTCAAATTGAAGTATCAACTATGTACTTGTAAAAAAAGCATACTGACTTTTAAAAATAATGAATTTATAGAGGTATAATTCACATACATAAACTTTGCTCATTTAAGTGTACAATTTAGTGGGTTTTAGTTCACCCACAAAATTGTGCTATCACTACCACTATCAAATTCAGGAATATTTTCATCATGCCAAAAAGAAGCCCTGTACTTATTAGTAGTTACCTCCATTTTCCCCTCCCCTTGGCCTCTGGCAACCACTAACATACTCTCTGTCCCTATAGATTTTCCTATTATAGATTATGATTAACTTTTAGGGGAATAAAAGAGGATTCTTATACTATGTTCACTGACCACTTCTTTGAAGCATAAATCATTTGGTTATACACACACATACATGTACACACACACACATACCTATTGCTGTTATCATTACTGACATTTTCATACCTCCATGCCACTGTCCTGTACTCACAGATGAACTCAGCACCTGTCAAAATACCAATGTGGGGAAAAATACTGACACCATATGGCAGAATATTGGTATCCTCAAGAGAGGAATTTACTGCATCATCTCCCTAGTGATCATATAATTACAAACTAAAATAATACAACTTTTTAAATCAAACATATTTTTTCAAAAGAGAATTTAAACACCATAACATGCAACATTGCTAAGGATGTAAGGAAAGAGGCATTCTTTTATTTTAAGTTTATTTATTTATTTTGAGAGAGAGAGAGAGAGCACGCAGGGAAGGGCAGACAGAAGGAGACAAAGGATCTGAAGCAGGTTCTGTGCTAAGAGCAGAGAGCCTGATGAGGGCCTTAAACTCATGAACTCTTGAACTCTTGAACTCACAAACTCAAGAACTGTGAGATCATAACCTGAGCCAAAGTCAGACACAAAACTGACTAAGCCACCCAGGTGCCCCTGGAAAGAGGCATTCTTATACGTTGTCAGTTGGAATTTAAGGTGTTACATTCCTAAAGGCTAACTGGCCAGAAGTAGCAAAAAATTTTAAATTAGGGGACCCTGGATGGCTCAGTTGGTTAAGTGACTGACTTTGGCTCAGGTCATGATCTCACAGCTCATGAGTTCGAGCCCTGCATAGGGTTCTGTGCTGACAGCTCAGAGCCTGGAGCCTGCTTCAGATTCTGTGTCTCCCTCTCTCTCTGACCCTCTCCCATTTACACTCTGTCCTCTCTCTCTCTCAAAAATAAATGAACATTAAAAATATTTTTAAAACAAAAAAATCTTTAAATTAGCATAATTTTTGATCCAGAAATTTCACTTTAAGGAATTTATTCTAAAGAAATTTTCTTAGTAACCTTTAAAGATGTATGTAAAGGATTGTTCATTATCTTATCAGTATTTAAAATACCAAAAATAAATAAGAAACGATCTAAATATTGTTTAAACGAAAGAGGTTAGTTACTTAACTTACCAAAAGGTCATATGATCAATTACAACGCTACTGTTAAAAATTATATGGAGGGTCTTTGAGAGAGGGGGCCAAGACGGCAGAACAGCATGGAAGTCTTTTGTGTCTCTCATCCATGAAATACAGCCAGATCAACACTAAACCATCCTGCACATCTAGAAAACTGATTTGAAGATTAACACAATATGCACAACTTGAACCATAGAACTCAGCAGGCGTGCAGCATGGAGAGGTGAATTGGGGGAGAGAGAAGCCACAGAGGGCAGGAAGCTGTTGTTGCTTGCAGAGAGAGGATGGAGACTGGGGAGAGTACGGGAAAAACACCCTCCCCACCAAAGCAGCTGGAGTGAAAAAGTGGAAACAGCCACAGGGACTGAACAAAAAAGGGAGAAAGGAGAAAGTAGAGGGTTTAAATTCCATTAAGGTTCTATAAACAGGGGAGCGCAGAGTCTGAAACTCTGCAGCTCAATACCTGGTGGTGCTCTGGTGGGAAGGGAGAATCCCCAGAAGCAGAGAGAAAGGACCAAGAGGTCCTTGGGCCACACAGGGAGAGGTGGTTCCCCTGATGGGAGGATATTTGGTACAGGCTGTGTGGTACCCCCACAGGGAAAGGTCCCAACGGACCCTGGAGAACAACCACATTTTCTGGTGCCAGAACAAAAACATTAAGGGTGAAGCCTGGTGCCAGTTGTGTGTTGTGATTTACCATAATCCCTGAAACGTTGCTGCTACACAATAGCGTGAACTTTTTCTGAGGTGGGCTGGCATCCAGACAGTCTCTGGGCATCAGCAGCAGCACGGTCCCACAAATGTTCCTGGGGGCAGGCGGGCACCCAGCTATTGCTCAGTGAGAACTTCCCCAAGAAGATCTGAGCAGGTCAAAGTCGCAGTCCCTTAGAAGTGAGGGATTGGGAAACACAGCCACATCTGAGATAAAACTCAGGAGGGAGGTGCCACCTGGTCATGGACAGTGTAAACACGGGGAGTGGACGGAAGCTGGAGACAAAGGAGGGGTGTGTGATTGTTGGCGGGGGAGAACAGAGTTCTGATACTAGAGACTGAGTAGCTGGGTGATGCCATTTTCACCCCTCCTGCCCATGAGCATACACAGCTACAAGCACCACAACAATCCACCCCAGTAAGCTAAGCAGCGCCATCTAGTTGAGAATGGAGCTGTAATCCTAAACCCTGCTCAACTAGACCAACCTCGCTCTTCAGGAATACCACAAGTCTCTCAGTTGGCTTAGTATACAGACTATAAAGTGCTTCACACTTTGACTTCTAGGGGAAACCAATGTAATTTCAATCATATTTCACTCTGTTCGCTGGTCCACCTATTCAATTTTCTTTTCTTTTTCTTTTCTTTTATTATTCTTGCATACAAAAAGAAAAAAATTATTTTTACTTTCAATTTTTATTAAAAATATTTTTCTTTAAATTTTTTCTACTATATTTTTTACTTTTTTGTAAATTTTTCAAATTCTATTTTACTTCCATCATTTCATTTTATTCTATTTCATTGTATTCATTTGTTCAAATTTTCAAACGTTTTCCTTTTTTTCTTTTTTTTTCTTTTTCTTTCTTTTCATTTTTCATTTCTTGTCTTTCCTTTTTTTTCTCTAATCTATCAAGCTCCTATCGACAACCAGACCAAAACACATCTAGGATCTAGCATCATTTATTTGATTTTTTGTGTGTTGTCTTAATTTTTTAATTTTAATTTTTTTTGACCTTATTAATTCCTTTTCTTCCTTCAAAATGTTGAAATGAAGGAATCTTCCCAAAATAAAAAGCAGGAAGAAATCATAGCCAGGGACTTAATAAACACAGATACAAGCAAGATGTCTGAACTAGAATTTAGAATCACGATAATAAGAATACTAGCTGGGGTTGAAAATAGATTAGAACTCCTTTTTGTGAAGATAAAAGAAGTAAAAGCTAGTCAGGATGAAATAAAAAATGCCATAACTGAGCTGCAATCTCAAATGGATGCTATGTCAGCAAGGATTGATACAGAGGGCAA